>NC_081292.1:184289527-184983871 GCF_030435805.1 Mustela lutreola
CTCTATTTGGAAATCTCAAAGGCAGCTCAAACCTGAAATGTTTTAAACCAAAATGCATCATGATCCCTGTCCCCATGCCTAGACTTTATCCTAGGGAGTAGCACCAGCATCCAGATAACTGTATTACACAAAAAAGCCATGCCTTCTGCACCTTCTACTGTCACCAACCAAAGCCAGTCCATCAGTCACCAAGTCTGTATCTCCTATCCACATCTCTACATCTTGATCAACACCATTTCTGGCCCAGGCCTGAGCCTTTATCAAATACTTCTCTTTCCTGAACCACTACTATCAGTGCTAAAATCTCCCTCTATTTACTCTACATCCCCATCAATCTACCTTCCACATAATCTTGTCACATTACTCTCATAAACATTTTTCCATGGTTTCCCAACGCACGTGAGCCTAGTCTGGTCTCTGCTTCTCTCTCCAACCTCATTCTGTACCATGTCAAGATGTAATTATCCTGAACCCTGTTGGGAAGTGATTATTTACTGATATGTGCAGATTTCTGATGGCTTTCTCCTGATGAGGCTGAAAGCCACCAGGAAAACAGGTCCATGTCTGGTTTTATCCATAACTATTTTTCTAACACCTAAGTGCATTGCGTATATTAGGTGATCAGTAAATATTTGATGACCGAATTTTTTTAAATGGTAAAGCCAACAGTTCTCAACAGAGGGTGATTGTACCCCTCCCCCAAGTCAATGTTCGGAAACATTTTTGGTTGTCACAGCTACTGGCATCTACTGGTAGAAGTCAGGGATGCTTTCAAACATCCTCTGATGCACAGGACAGCCCCAGAAAATTACTCACCCCATAGTGTCATAGTTAGAGGAAAGAGAAGGAATATTTTTATTTTGCTCATACTGGATTGGGTTTCATAGAGTCACATCCTTATAGAAATACATCTGTGATCTCCCAGTGCTGTAAGAGATTGAAACACACACACATACCCACACTCAACGAAGACATTAAATTTCCTAGAGGCAGGAGATACCTATTCTTATGGTATCTTGTACTCCCCAGATGCCTAGCACAGAACTGAAATTGAATTGCTCAATAACACCTGTCTGGAAATCCTCATTTAACATAAAAAGGTAGCCTTGAGTTGCATTAGAGGGGCCACCTTATTTCTCATATATGACCCAAGTGTAACAAGGGTCACTGACATCACAGTGGAGCCCCACCCATCTGCTAAGCCACACCCCTTCACAGTCACAATGGCTAAGGCCTTAAATACCCAGACTCCTGGCCTCCGGGCCCTGCAAAGCCCCTCATTTTGGCAGAAATTACAATGTCGACCAGCCGCAAATTAAAAAGCCATGGCATGAGGAGGGGCAAGAACCGAGCTCCTCACAAGGGAGTGAAGAGAGGTGGCAGCAAGAGAAAATACCGGAAAGGAAGCTTGAAGAGTAGGAAACGGGGCGATGATGGTGAGTAGGGACAAGCAGGCAACATAGGGGACTCACCCCAGGGGCCCTCCCTCTTGGAGTTGGCTTCTCTTGGACCCAGAATCTCAGCCTGAGAATTTCATTTCCAGTTCAGTTCTCACTGGGGCAGGAAGAGAATGGGGATGTTCTAACCTGTGTCCCTCTTGCAACCATGTCCTTCCCCTACAGCCAATCGCAATTACCGCTCCCACTTGTGATGCCACCCATGGGCTCTGTCCTGGTGGACTTCATACAGCACCAGGCAGCAATGAGAGGATGACAGCCAGAGAAGAGCCTATCGTGTGGGTAAAATGCCAATTGTGACGAAATGAGGAATGTATATGTTGGCTGTTTCTCCTCAACATCTCAATAAAATTTTGAGAACCGAACGTCTCCTTTTCATCTTTTGGCTGGAAAATGGGCTTGGGCAGACTTGGGAAAGAATCCTGTTAAATGGCTTCATACCTGTCAATTCTTTAACACAATCTTGGAAAATGAGTAATTTGTGTGGCCAGCACAGGCTGGCCACCATCACCACATCTTGGTCTCCATGTGCAATCTCCCTCTTCTCCCTCACTATGGAAAGGGACCAGAGAGAAGAGACCTGGAATAAATGCAGTTAGGAGCCATAAAATCTAAGGGTTTAATAGCAAGGGAACCCCGAACCACGGGCTAAACTAAAGCTAAAAGACGAATCCCAGGGATGGTTACAGAAGTCTCCATGCTAATTTATCTGATTATGTATGAGCAGGACTAGAAGACCATTAGGGAGACTCTTACCTTGTGTCAGCAGGGATACTGGCCGGGCAATCCAGCTGGTGAGAATCTGATGTCATAAATGAAACTTATGAACCTTAGGTGTGTCTGCAATTAAGGATATATCCTTAGAATGTTTAACCCTCACACTCTACCTTGTTCTACCTGGTTTGTATCTCTGGCCAGGGTGCCAGGGGTCCAACACCTCTTCTCAGCAGCTACCCCATCAGGGGATATTTTGCTTGAGGGACCAGGGTAGCTCAGGATGGAACGGAAACAAGATCTTATTTAAACCAAGCCACCCACTTAGGATCCTGACAGGGGAAGCAACCAGGAAAGGCTTATGAGAGGCTATGAAAGAAGCATGAGGTTGGGCATGAAGTTTTCACCCCCCACCAACAACTAAGAGAACAAAGACTGCAGGAAAAATGCAGGGCACAGAATAAAGATTTTTCCTTTTCCATTAGGCACACAGACACTTTTAATTCATATTTCCCTCCAGTTTCCATTCCTTCATCTCCCACAGTTTTACCTCCTCCTGTCTTTTCTTTCCTAAACCTCTGGGTGTGTACCAAGCCCTGCCTTCCCTGATCCAAAATGACTGTCTCTTGTGCCCTCTGTCTCCATGTAAAGAAAGCCTGAGAGATCCTTGCAACATGTCAAGCTTTTGCTGGTCGGAATAGAAATAGGATTTAATTGGGTTCTGAGCACACAGTAAGCTGGCATTTGGGTACCAGATGTTGAGAGATCAATTTTCATGAGGAAGGGCAGTGCAGGACAGGACTGTGCTCAAAAAGGAGGGCAACAAGGCACCATCAATGGGACCACATGAGATCGAAGGCCTTCTATCCCCACCAACTCAGGCAGACCTGGAAGCTAATGTCTGCTGGAGAGGCTGCTTGCTGGGTCACATACCCTTCCTTTCTTCCCCAGGCTCCTTTCCCTACCTTTTGTCCCTGCGCAGTGCCAGCTCCCAGCCCTGCCACTCCCAGCTGCCACAATCAGAGCCTTCCAGTGGCCCGACCCCACCCCCACAGAGCTCACCCCTGCACCTGCCCACTGCTCCACTTTCTTGCTCTCATAGGGAGAAGTCAAGACTCAGGACCCAGCAAGAACAGCAATAACAGACAGTGTGGAATATGCTTGTTATAACCAGGAGGTTGGCCTCTGTCAGGATCCCGCAGGAGTGCAGGCCCTGCAGAGGGCTCGAAGGAGAGCCTTTCCTGAAGACACTGCTCACAGAGGCAAGACGCCTTGAGCTTAGCAGCAGTGGCTCTGAAGGAGCAAAAAACAAAACAGTGTCACAGGAGCCCCAGGAGAGCCCAAATTGTGGGTGTGATGAAGGAACATGGGGAAGCAGATGGACCTCTATGGAAGGGCTGGGGAAGGCCGCAGCTCCTGCCAGAGTGGGAGCAGAGTGGAAAAACCCCAACATTTCTCTCCCCTGGCCAAACTCAACTGGAAGCCAGCCGGGCAGGGATCTCAGGTGATACAGAGCCCAAGGGCCAGCCTCTCGGTACATCAGGAGTGGTAGCTAACACAAGTTGGAGGGAAACCCTTTGATTTTATTTGTTGTCACAGACCAAAGTCACTGGAGAGAGGACCCAGACCAAGGTCCTCAGGGCTCCCTGACCCTCTGCTTCAAAAGCCCATCTGCCCATCATTTGCAAGACAGTGCAAATGATGTCTCCCCAGACAGAATGTCCAAATATAATGTTGTATTTCAGTAATTCTCTCAGCATTGAAACAATCTAATTGGTGAACAGCCTCCGGCTAGTCAGAGCAGCCAGACCCTTGCCTGGTGACTTCAGTCAGGTTGTGGAAGGACTAGCAGCCGCCCGGAAAACTGTTTTGCAGCAAGAACATTTTCCAGGCTCATATGCTGGAGATTTTCCAACACTAGTGTTGATTTAGTCCCTGCCCTCCAGGAACATTCATTCTGTCTCCCTCTTGACAGTTCCTTGCAAACTCAGCACCCACCAGGCAGGTCCACTGAGGCTAACCAGCACAGGGGTCTTCTGACCACGTGACACTCAAAGATCTCACCCTCTAAGGGCTTTTGCTACATTGCCCCAACCAAGAGAGACTTGTGGTCCTCAGTTGTTTCTGGAACGCCACGTCCTGAAGTCATCACTGACTTGGCCTTTGTGGAAAGTAAAAAAAATGTTAAGGATCTTGGCCATAAGCCCTTCTGGGTCACCTTGACCTTCTTGTGAGCTTAACTTGGATACAGGGCCTCAGCTCTACTAGCCTCAGGGTGCAAAGGGAGTTGTCCCAGAGGAGTGGCAGGAAGAATGCAGCTGACCCCCACCTCTTGCTCAGGGCCTTGCTAGATGACCCTGGGTGGGACCTGTGTGACTGTGCAGCCTCAGGCCAACAGGAAGCTCTGCAGAAATGCTCAGGGCTGTGCTGGAGGGGCGAAGGCCAGGAATCGGTAGCTGGGAGAGGACTCTGTGCCCCGGTAGGCAGGGAGGTGGGAGTCAGAGCAAGTCAGACACGGGCTGGGGCTCGACTGTCAGGGTCACCCAGAGGTTCTGGTCTTAAAGACCAGAGGAGAGCAGCAGCCTGGCGCTGTACTCCAAGCCCTTGCTGGCCAGGCACATCCTTGGGGCAAGAACCCAACTGAGCAGGGTCTTAATTGCCAACTCCCGGGAGAAAGGCCTTGGTCACCTCACCAGGCTAATGAGCAAGAAAGCAGGCTACTTTCCTTCTAGAGAGTCTCTTCTCACTTCTGGACCACCCCTCAGCCATTCTCCCTCTTCCATCAGCCCAACCGGAAGAGCTCGCCCTCCGTTGAGCCCTGCAGCCAGCCATTCTAGCCATTTAGCTCAGTGTCCCAGAATTGGGACAGGTAACAGTTGTCTCCAATGCAGCATTTCACCAGGGAAGAAGGACCGGCATCTGGGTCCCATCAGAGCCAACGCTGTTTTGTGACCTTGATCGATCTATTAGTTCTGCTTCAGGCCAAGCCTGGCACACCTCCTCTTCTGAATCTGGGGCCCTTTTATCTGGGCTGCTGAACTGCAGCCCAGCCTGACTCGGGCAGAAGGATGAACGACCCACCTCTGGGCAGGCAACAGAGGAAGGCAACGCACATGGACCCTGGTTCTACCAGGCATGGGATCTTCACTGAATTTTTCAACCTCCGTTAGCCTCATCGTCCTGAAATCTATAAAACATCAGTCACAATGTCTACCTCACAGGGACTTGTTAGAATATAAACTGCTGTGACTTATAGTCCAGAGTAAGTTGGACTTACTCCTGAGTAAGTCGGACTGTGCTTTTCAGTATCCTTGTGCCTGTCTGACCCTGACTCAGGACACACCTTAGCCTCAGGGTGCCTCACCAGCAGAGGCCGTGCCCTGTACCTGTGGACAGACTTCCTTGGGGGAACCCACTTGCTCTTCAGAGAGCTCCAGGCTCCCACTGGGACCTGGAGCGCCTCAGTCTCCCACAACTCTGTGCCTAGTTTGGCTCGCCCATGAAATGTAGGAGTTGAGCACAATCTTGTCTCTCCAACCAGAACTGTAAACCATAAACTCCAAACAGACCGTAAACTCCTGGGAACAAGGGCCAAGCTGTCCACAAGCGAGGGATCACATCAGGACACACAAACAACCATTGTTTCTCGGGAAACAAATCAATGAATCCACTTCTTAACCTAATATGCTGTGAAAAATAAAATCTGAGCATGGATGTCAGTCAAAAGGACCAAGGATAGATTAATAAACTCACTGATTAGGATCATGTTAAGTATTTCCATTTGCAACAGGCAAGTATCTCTGTAATTAATTAGCTATAAAAGTCCTCAGGCCTAATACACAGGTGGCTTTTATTGAAAAGACAAAGAGATTGAATTTCACAATTCGCAGGGATCCTCCTCAGAAGTGACTCAAAATGGAAGCTTTCGAGAAGAGAGAGCTCCTCACAGGACTAGAAATCAGACCTTGATGTATTGGCTTACTGTTTCCTTCAGGAACACAGAAGGACAATATCACACCAGGTATACACAAAGCTTCTGAAACTTTCACATGCATAGAAACACCTGGAATCAGATAAAATGCAGATTAGGATTCTGTAACTCATTTGCTAGGTCAGGGCGGGGGTGGGGCAGAGAGGCTGCTTTTCTAAGAAGCTCCCAGGTGGCACTCATGTATCTGGTCCAGGGCCCACACTGGAAGCAGCGAGGAGACTCAGACCATCCCACTGCGAGCTCAAAGAGCGGGTTCCGGCTCACCTCACCCCGGCTTGCCTGGCGGTCAGGACCTCTCTCTGGGGCTCTCTCTGAGAGTCCCTTTCAACTCTTAAAACAACAAAAAGTCCTAAGAGTCTAAAAGACACGATTAAAGAAATGTCACCCAGGGGTGGCCATCTCCCCGACTTCTCTCCCAGGGACAAAAAGCGGTGGCAGCGTGGTAGAGTCTGGATGAAGGGCTTTCTCTGGCCACCTTGGAGCCATGGGCAGGCTGCCTCATTTCAGAATGTGGGGATTGCACTTCCCAGGGATCTCATGAGAAGGAAGAGAGAGAGGGGATGAGAAAAAGTTCTGGAAACAGTGAGCCCCCTCCCACCCTTGCCACCACGGGAGGCCAGAAAAACAATTTCTGGTTTGACGATTAATGATTAATCCCCCTTCTTGTCCTTCTCTATTTATTTGCCCTCCTCGGCTGCAGAGCCCAGGCCAGACCACAGCCCTCCTGCGGCTCAGAGTGGGCATCCATTTGCATTTGGTTAAGAGTAACAGAACCAGAGGGGGAAATGGAATCTCCTGGAAGAATGTGGAATTACTCAGAGAATCGAAGGTCCCAGTGGACAACCGGGCCTCATGAGGGGAGCCAGGCAGCAAGCTGAAGAAACTTAAACAGCTTCACCCTGCAGTGACTGTGATTGTTTTCCATTCTGACATCACTCCCCTGCAAAAGTCAGGGGCCCAGGAGACAGAAAAGGATGGTCAAGTGTGGGTTGTGCAGCAGGGCAGGTTTGGTCCTGAAAGGCAAACCGAAGGACGGTCACTGAAGAAGGGAAGATATGTGCCAGGCAGGTGGGTGCAGGGATGCCCTCCGCAGAGTGCAGACCATGACTTCCCTACAATGCAATCCCAGGGCACCCACCACATGGGGAAAAGAGCATCGGAGCACACAACAGCCACCTCTAGAATCCTGCCGTCTGTGATCACTTCTAGCCTGTTCAGCCCCTATGGAATTCCATCTTAACACACAGAATTGGCTTAAAACCTATATATTACATTTCCCTTTTGTGGCCAGAACCAGGAGTGGGTTTTAGTCTCAACTTTATTTTTCCCTCCACATAGAACATTTTCATAAGGTCCAAAGAGTTAGCAGCAAATAGGAGAGTGAGGACAGAATCACAGAGCCATGGACAGGGCTGCTGCTAGGGGGGTATTTGTGCCGCAGCAAAAGTAACCGTGCCTGGGGGTCATGGATTGCAAGGAAGGGTCGGGAGGGAGACTGTGCTCACTGTGAGTAGTCAAGAACACAGGGTGCAAACTGGGGGAACAAAGAAAGCCCTTCTTCCCTTGCCTGACTCCTAAGAAGAATGATTTCCATCTTTCCACCCCAGATATCCAGGCAGCAAGACATGTTCTTGTTTGTTTGTTTGTTTGTTTTTAAGATTTTATTTATTTGAGAGAGAGAGAGAGAGATCACAAGTAGGCAGAGAGGCAAGCAGAGAGTGGGGGGTGGGAGGAAACATGTTCCCCGCTGAGCAGAGAGCCCGATTCGGACTCAATCCCAGGACCCTGAGATCATGACCTGAGCTGAAGGCAGAGGCTTAACCCACTGAGCCACCCAGGTGCCCCACCAAGACATGTTCTGGCTGATTTAGCAGATAGAAGCTCCTGAGGGCTTGGGTCTATGCAGTCCACAGTCTAGGAGCCACGAATACATGTAGATCCTGAGCATTGCAAATGTAGCTAATTCAAACTGAGAGACTCACTGGCTGTAATACACACCAGTGTTCATTTTACCATGAACAAAAGAATGTAAAATATCCCAATACTTTTTACATGGATTGCATATTGAAATAATATTTTGGACATCTTCAACTTAAAAAGAGAACTAAGATTGATTTCACAGATTGGTTTTGCTTTTTTTTTTCTTCTTCTTCTTCTAAAACGTGGCTCCTAGAAAATTGAAAGTCATAAATATGACTGGCATTATATTTTATTGGACAGAGCTAGCCTCGGTCCCCTGGATTTTCACATCTGTCATTCCTCATTCCCCCATATTTTTTGCTCTTTTATTTAGATCAGAGCCCTGCTACGCCATGGCCTGTTCCAAGCAAGCACTACAGAGAAATGAACATTGTCTACCTTCACCTTTCCCAACTCTTTAACAAACACACACACACACACACACACGCTCACACACGCATGCATGCACACACATAAAGGTGAAAATTCGAAAGGAAAAATTCAGAGTGGTGACACTCAGCTTAAATTCTCAGTATGTTGTTTTCTGTATGTTTGTTTTAAATTAAGAATTTTGGAAAGCTTTGCATAATGATATATTAATAAATATATTATTATTAATAATAATAATAGCAATACTTTTATGCTCTCTTAAAAAATTTAGACATATTAGCTTCAGCCTTACTGCAACCTTGTGAAGCAGGCAGTATCTCTTGACCTCTGTTTTAGAGGTAAGAAACAGACCCATCTTTCTCTCACAGAGGGAGGAACTGAGTCCTGCAGGTGGGAAAAGACACACTTACGATGGCCCAGACAGTGACAGAGACAGAACTAGCCCTCTGCTCTATGTGGCCTCCCACACAGCCCCAGTCTCTGACCCCTGCCACGAGACCCCATCAATCCAAGGCCTAGGGGCATTTTGATGGGAGTAGACTAGGATACTTGGGGGTGGGAGATAGGAAGGAGTAGACGCAGAAATTTCTCATCTCTTGACCTGGTAAAAATCGGGCTGTTCAATTCACACCCTAAGCAACGATCACTAACAGGAAAAAACAAAGGCTTTGGCATCAGCCAGTTCTAGACTTAAGTCTTTCTACAACCACAGAACGGTCAGAGGATCGTGAACAAGTCATGCAACTTCTCTGATTTTGTCGCTTGCTAAGTAAAATTGGGTTAAGAACAACTCCTTCTGGGATCACCAGAAGATCCACATACAAAACAACCTGCACCATCCCCAGTGTCTCTATAAATACCCTTCCTCGTCCAGACCACCCCTCCCCTCCACTTCAGCTGGAGACAAACAGGGACCCCTGACATTTCTGTGTAAGGTCTATACGGGCGTGAAATAGGCATGTAGATCTGGAGCGGTGGCCCGGGGGATTGAGGAATGGAAACTTCTATACTGTTTGCAACATAGCAAGTCAGGCCAGGGTCTCCTCCTCGAAATGCACCCCATAGCCTCAGCCTGTTGCTGGAAAGACAGAGGAGGGTTGTGAGCTATAGCTTGAGTCACAGAAGCCCTTTGTGTATCCCAAGAGAGGGGTGGGCCTCTGGCCCAGGGGCGGGGGGTGAGGGGTGGGCAGGCAGGGGGAAATGTGGTGGGTGGGGTGATCTCGTAGCCTGGATTTCATCTAAGAAAGGCTGGCCTGATGCCCAGCCCCCGGTGTTGCAAGGGCTGGCAGAGGCGCCCCTGTGAGCTGGGACAGGTGCAGACAAAGAGCAAAGATGGAAAAAGAGAGATGTCTTTTCCCTATTTCTCTCAGCTTACAGTTTCATTAATTAAAATTGTTTTTTAAAGCTTTGGTCTTAAAGAGGTCCTGCTTTGCATGCCTTCTCTTTCACTAAAACTCAGACTCTCAAAATGTCCAAGAGCCCTCAGAAATTCTTCTTGGCACCATGTTCTCCTTCTCTCTGCCCACAGCACAGACTGCACCCCACCTTTACCAAAGAGCTAGAAAACAAATGGGCAAGACCCCAAGACTCCTAGAGACAAGAGGGCACTTTATCTTCTAGGTCTGCTTGACTTTCTGTAGTTTCAACCGCAAGTTAATCAAGCCAGAGACTAAGGGAAGCCTCTCTTCCAGAAGGAGACCTCTTTCATTTCTCACTCTAACATTCTTCCCCTATTTTAAAACACAAACCCCAGAATTTTTTTCCTAATCAAGCAGCTAGAAATGAATGGGCTCTATCACCTTTCCACTTCCAGCTCCCTGTGTTTGCCCTTCTAACAGTCCTCCCTGAACACAGTAATAAAATAACTCCTGGGAATTGGTGGGTCTCAAGGCCCTCATGGAGTATAATTTCCCTGAAGACAGACAAGTATCAGCTCTATCTCACCCATGTTGCTTACTACAGGGCAGGGACAATGTGTCTCCACTAAATCAAGGGCAGTTTATTGGATGTCTACTCTGTACCCAGAATTGTATACATTTCCACATCCATCCAGGACAGCAGCCAGCATTCCACAAACGTCAGTGGAGTGAAAGGCCATTATGCTATGACAGTACTTAGGCTGAAAGAGTGGTCCCAGGTACCATTCGTGCCCTTCAATATCTGTGTCCCTAAGGTGAGCAAGATATTGACACTGAAGAAGCAGGGATTCATCATGAGTGTGTTAAGTACCTGAAAGATGCAGACTACTGTGCTGGGCCCTTCAGAGTACCCACAAGGGTTCCCAGTTTTGCTGGGAACTAAATGCTAAATGTATCCATTTGGCCCAAGAAGAAAGGAAAGGGCTCCATGACCCCAAACTGGTAGTGGAGGCCTGGACACTGCCATGAGGGCAGGCCACATGATGTCACTGTGTGTCCTGAGTCTCATAGAGTGCCTGGCATGTCATGGCTACTGAAGAATCATGTTGAATAGATAGACACAGATGAGGCCAATGCTGCCAGCCTCATCTCGTAAGAGGGAAACAATGAAAGAAGAACATCTCAGTTAGAAGGGACTGTAGAATAGCTTCCTATGTTTCCATAAGAACATGAGGGCCAAGGCCACATGGTGGGGTGGAAAAGGGCAGTGAAACAGTCTGGAAGTCCAGGACCTCCTTGTTCTGACAAAAAGAGAAAAGACCTGAAGGCAGCAAGTGCTGTTAGGGCAGGCTTCCTGGACATTCCTTCTCCCATTGCTGGCTGGGTCACATCTACTTGTATACTCCCAGCACACGTGCATATCCGTTTTCACATTCATGATTTTATTCTTTGGTAATTCTCTTGACTGAAAGTTTCCTGAAGCTGGAGGTCATGGTTTCAATTTGTTTCTTTTTTTTTTTTTTTCAATTTTATTTATTTATTTGAGAGAGAGAGAGTGAGAGCATCAGGAGGGAGAGGGGCAGCGGGAGAGGGAGAGAAAGAATCCAAGGAGACTCCCTGACCCTGAGATCATGACCTGAGCTGAAATCAAGAGTTGAATGTTCAACCAACTGAGCCACCCGGGCACCCCTGTTTCTTTCTCACTGCACATAGTATCCCCAACTTTCACCTGAATCACATGAAAAGTATTTGTTAAATCCATGAATCTATCAGCTATACATTCCTTCTCAATTACATGTTAGATGTTTCATAGAGGCAAGAGGGCTCTCATTGCAAAGGCAATCACCTTATAACCATAAATTAGAGTTTGAGAAAACAGATTTGATCTGAAGAGGATTAAGTTGAGAACTGGAGAGCTGGTGGGACCTAGAAAACTCAATGGCTGTCAGAGCAAAATAAAGAGATTCTGCCTTAGAAGATGGGGTGGAAGAAGGGTGTCTTTCAAAGCTCAGACTAATACTAATCTGAGCAGAGAGAGCAAACATGAGGGAGTTGCTCTAGAGTGTGGGTCTGGGGAAGACAGGAATACAGAAGATTCTGCTAGTGGAACTAAGAGTAAGCAACCAGACTTCACTAGCCAAGTGGCTGCTAGGAGAAAGGTTTGGACCTGAATTTGGGAAGGTTTGTACCTAGAGCACCACTAGAAAGACAACCACCTAGCATCCTCCAGACTCAGGACTAAGAGAGGTGGCAGAATCAGCCAGACAGTGAAACATAAGCCTGACATTTTTATTATGATTGCATTAAGTTGTACCAAGCAGTGTCCCTATAAATCATCCTCCAGGATACGGAGCATACACTGAGATTTTGAGCTTTAACTAGAAAACTGAGAGCAGGATCATGAGGCTAATTCCTGTCAAGGAAAGCTTTCAATTTAGAGTAAGAGTGAGGAGCCAGGTCCTGGTTCTAAGGTCAAGTCTGAAGAAAACTATTGTGACCAACAAAACAAGGCAACCAAGTCATGTAGGCACCCATACACTGTGAGAGGAGCCACAGGGCTGCATCTGGGGTGTCCAGGCATAAACTCAGTCCCTAAGATTTTTTTAAACTCTGAAAGGTAGAAGTAGAAACCAAAAACAAATAAATAAATAGGGTTAAAAGTCCATCCCTTAAAAATGCAAATGGCCAAACTCTTAGACCCAGAAATTCTACCTGTAGACATCCATTCTAGAGAAATCTTTTTTTTTTCATTTTCTTAATTTCTTTTCAGCGTAACAGTAGTCATTGTTTTTGCACCACACCCAGTACTCCATGCAATCCGTGCCCTCTCTAGTACCACCACCTGGTTCCCCCAACCTCCCACCCCCTGCCCCTTCAAAACACTCAGATTGTTTTTCAGAGTCCATAGTCTCTCATGGTTCACCTCCCCTTCCAATTTCCCTCAACTCCCTCTCTTCTCCATCTCCCCTTGTCCTCCATGCTATTTGTTATGCTCCACAAATAAGTGAAACCATATGATAATTGACTCTCTCTGCTTGACTTATTTCACTCAGCATCATCTTTTCCAGTCCCATCCATGTTGCTACAAAAGTTGGGTATTTGTCCTTTCTGATGGAGGCATAATACTCCATAGTGTATATGGACCACATCTTCCTTATCCATTCATCTGTTGAAGGGCATCTTGGTTCTTTCCACAGTTTGGTGACCATGGCCATTGCTGCTATAAACATTGGGACACAGATGGCCCTTCTTTTCACGACATCTGTATGTTTGGGGTAAATACCCAGTAGTGCAATTGCAGGGTCATAGGGAAGCTCTATTTTTAATTTCTTGAGGAATCTCCACACTGTTCTCCAAAGAGGCTGCACCAACTTGCATTCCCACCAACAGTGTAAAAGGGTTCCCCTTTTTCACATCCCCTCCAACACATGTTGTTTCCTGTCTTGTTAATTTTGGCCAATCTAACTGGTGTAAGGTGATATCTCAATGTGGTTTTAATTTGAATCTCCCTGAGGGCTAGTAATGATGAACATTTTTTCATGTGTCTGATAGCCATTTGTATGTCTTCATTGGAGAAGTGTCTGTCCATATCTTCTTCCCATTTTTTAATATGATTGTCTGTTTTGTGTGTGTTGAGTTTGAGGGGTTCTTTACAGATCCTGGATATCAACCTTTTGTCTGTACTGTAATTTGCAAATATCTTCTCCCATTCTGTGGGTTGCCTCTTTGTTTTCTTGACTGTTTCCTTTGCTGTGCAGAAGCTTTTGATTTTGATGAAGTCCCAAAAGTTCACCTTCGCTTTTGTTTCCTTTGCCTTTGGAGACAAAAGCTTGCATCCTTCCTGTTGAGATCAGGAACACAACAAGGATGCCCACTCTCACCACTCTTGTTCAAGATAGTATTAGAAGTCCTAGCAACAGCAATCAGACAACAAAGAGAAATAAAAGGTATCCAAACTGGTAATGAAAAGTCAAACTCTCTCTCTTTGCAGATGACATGATTCTTTATATAGAAAACCCAAAAGACTCCACCCCCAAACTACTAGAACTCATACAGCAATTCAGCAATGTGGCATGATACAAAGTCAATGTACAGAAATCAGTGGCTTTCTTATACACTAATAATGAAAATACAGAAAGGGAAATTAGAGAATCTATTCCATTTACTATAGCACCAAGAATCATAAGATACCTGGGAATAAACCTAACCAAAGAGGTAAAGAATCTATACTCGAGGAACTACAGAACACTCATGAAAGAAATTGAAGAAGACACAAAAAGATGGAAGACCATTCCATGCTCTTGGGTCGGAAGAATAATCATTGTTAAAATGTCTATACTACCTAGAGCAATCTATACTTTTAATGCTATTCCGATCAAAATTCCACCGGTATTCTTCAAAGAGCTGGAGCAAATAATCCTAAAATTTGTATGGAATCAGAAGAGACCCTGAATCGCTAGGGAAATGTTGAAAAACAAAAATAAAATGGAGGGCATCACATTACCTGATTTCAAGCTTTACTACAAAGCTGTGATCACCAAGACAGCATGGTACTGGCATAAAAACAGACACATAGACCAGTGGAACAGAGTAGAGAGCCCAGATATGGACCCTCAACTCTATGGCCAAATAATCTTCGACAAAACAGGAAAAAATATACAGTGGAAAAAAGACAGTCTCTTCAATAAATGGTGCTGGAAAACTGGGCAGCTATATGTAGAAGAATGAAACTCGACCATTCTCTTACACTGTACACAAAGATAAACTCAAAATGGATAAAAGACCTCAATGTGAGACAGGAATCCATCAGAATCCTAGAGGAGAATATAGGCAATAATCTCTTTGATATCAGCCACAGCAACTTCTTTATCCATATATTTATTCATTCAGCAATTAAGTATTTAAAATATAACATGTGAACACTTTGTACTAGGAGCTGAAGAAGGTATTTAATCAGAGTAAAGCCCAAGAACCTTGTTTCTTGTTTTCTGAGTTGGATTCATCTGATTTCTAATAGTATAGGTAACTAATACCAATATTTGAAAGACAGATTTGAACATGTACTTAGAAAATAAAACCCTTTAAGGATCTCAACAAACAAGTAAATAAAGTTAAGACTCTTTTGCAGAGTGACTTAATAAAAGTGAGCCTCCTTTAAAGTCTGATATGGATCTTGCCTCTTAAAGTATTCTAGGGGACTAGCAAAATAAAGCAAATGACCTCTACATCATGATACATTCCATGACATCTGATATATCATGATACATTCCATGTATGTAGACATATATGCATATGTATAGAGATCCACATATACATATCCATATTGATATGGAGAGATCTCCAAGACATAGATAGGAAAAGAAGCAAAGAGTGAGATAGTACCCATAGCAGGATCCCCTTTAAATTTAAGAGGATAGAATTTTTTATATGTAAAAATAGGAGGTGTGTGTGTATGTTCACACATATATATGCATATACATATGTATATATTTACAAACACACACACACATACACACAATCTGGTACATTTTTTAAATTTTTGTACCAGGCTGTTGACAGTGATCATCTCTGGGGAGAAGAAGGAAATTAAGTGGTGAACAAAGAAGACTTTTGATTTACCTATATTGTTTGAATTTTATTACATATTACTTCTCTAATTAACTTTTTTTTTTAATTTCTTCAAGCTGGAAGCAATTTCTATCTGGCACAAGATGGAAACATCAACAGTTCTTTAGGATAGAGGGTCTCTTTGTTCTGAGTAAATTGTTCAAATGTGTTTTAATAATATAAATGGAAAGTAAAGACTGGCTTCTGCACTCAAAATGTGGTTGCCAGGAGAAAAGTTTCTTGGCTGGGGTGGGGGTGGTGTAATAGTCCCTGTGTAATATTCCCTGTGTTGAAGCAGAGCTAATTGGACTGGGAGATTTGTGAGGACATGTGTCCAACCTAAAAAAGAAATGGGAATCCAGAAGGATGGTGGAGCATTTATGTCTCACCCAACAGCAGTGCACTCTGGGTTAGAAGTTTAAGGACAAGAAGTTTGGAATATTTTTATAAGATCTTGCATGAGACCCTGGCTGTAGACTATGTACTTTCCATGCCCAGGTGACTAAGTGAAACCCTGAGTCACAAAGATGCCCTTCCTTGCTGCTCTATGTGAAAATACTCCTGGACTGAAGATGTGTAATAACTATGAATGGAGTCTCTTTTTAATTGTATTTTTAATAGGTCACTCCTGATATGCAATAAAGCTCTAGATTTTTGTATATTTATTTCATATCTGGCTACCTTATTGATCTCTTATTAGTTCTCATTAGTTCTCATAAGTTCATTTTCTCAATTTTTTAGGTATACCACCTATCATGGGCTGAATTGTATTCCTCCCAAAATTCATATGTTGAAGGCCGGACGTGACTGTATTTGGAGTTAGAGCCTTTTAATAGGTGATTAATTTACTGTGAGATGTACAGGGTGGGCCCTAACCCAATCTGATTGGTAACCTTATATGAAAAGGGAATTTGAACACACAGGATGAAGTGTGTAGAAAGGCAACCATGTGAAAATGGCAGCAAGAGGGTGGTTATTGGCGAGCCAAAGGAGAGAAGACTCAGAAGAAACCAAATGTGCCAACACCTTGATCTTGGACTCTTAGTCTCTGGAACTATAGGAAAACAAATTCCTGTTATTCAAAGTACACAGTCTGTGGTATTTTATGTCAGTCTTAGCAAATGAATGCATCACCATATAATCAGAAAATAATAAGAATTTTGGCTGCTCTTCCCTCATAATTCTGCTATTTAGTTCTATTTCCTGCCCTATTGTATTGGATACCATACACATTTAGACCTTTTTCTCAGGAAAGTAGGTTCACATTCAGCTTTCTAACACACACATATTTGTTAAGTCATTCTATCTGAAAGTGTCTTGTTGACTTTAGAGGGTATTACGTTTCATTCAATTAATTCTATGAAGTTGTCATGTTATCCTAGTGATTAGATGAGCCAATAAGTTTCCTTTAGGATAAGTGACTTGTGTCTGGAGTTATAGAGCATAATTAGACCTAGGTTTTCAGATCCTAAATCAAGTCCGTGTTTTTTCTTTCATAGCTACCAAACAACTAACCAACAATAAAAAATTTTATATTAGGAGAAAATAAGTATATATTAACGATTATTATGGTTACTTCTTCCTGGACTTAAAGTGCCCCTTCTGCTTCTCTTTTTCTCCCTTCCTTGAGGAGAAGGGTGCTTTGTCCAACTCAAAAGCAGAGAAGAATGGAACACGCACCTCCTAGATTTCTGCTTTGCCAACCCTTTCTGCCATATTGGTGAAGGAGGTAGCAAATAATAGTGGAAAGTATTCAGTATGTTAGGCAGCTTCTAAGATGGTGCCTAAGGATCTCTGCCTCCTGATATTCAGGAGTCTGGTCTGCATATAGTGATTTGTCTCAGTGAATGAGATATAGCAAAAATAAGGATATACGTCACTTCCAAGATTAGGTTAGAAAATGACTTTGGCTACTGTCTTGCTTACCTCTTTTGCTTTCTTACTTATTCAGACTGATGGAAGGCAACTCTCATGCAGAGAATGATGTATGGCAAGGAACTTAAGGAGGCCTCTGGCCAATAGTCAATGGAGAACTGAAGTTCTTGGTTTTGCAACCTATGAAAAACAGAATCCTGACAAGTGAGCTTGTTGAGTGAGCTTGGAAGGAGATTCTGCCCAAGCAAGACTTCAAATGAGGTTGTAGCCTTTCCTAACACCATGGTTGCACTCCTATGATAGATTCTGAGCCAGAGGACCTAATTAAAATCCATAGAAATTTTTTGTGTTGCTAAGTTTTGGGGTAATTCCTTACATAGCAATAGATAATACCCTCAGTCTGGAAGTGAAAAGCCCTGGGTTTTTGTCTTAACTATCAGTACTTTTTCCTTTCTGAAAGTACTTGGGCAAGTACTTTTTCCTCTCTGGAAATCAATTAGATTCCTCTCCCATGAAATGAGGAATGTAGGAGAGATGATCCATAAAAATGCTTTTCAACTCCCAAACTTTATACATCTGTGACTATTCCTGCCACAATGTCCCAAATCTTTTCCTATGCCCCCCACCACAACCACTCTACACTCCAGTCATGCCCAACCCTCTTCCAGCCCCCAGTTCTTCCTAAGGGCTCTATTATCCCTGCTCTTTTCAATTCTGCAGTGAAAAGCAAAAGATTGTGCTAGGGCAAAAAAGCCCAGCCCCTATAAAGTAGCCAAGACCTTTACTGAATTCCAAGAGCTGAAGCAAGAGGGTACAATGCTGCCACACACCACTTATTAATTGCTCCCACTTTTTAGACTCTTACTAATTGCTACAGGCTGCCATGCCTCAGCTCTCAGTCTCCTTTCAACTTTTATGATAATCTGCTTCTGTGTTCCTTATAAGGCAACTCCCAGAGGCCCTAAAAGCCTGTCACCTGACTTTAAAAACACCTGGACCCAGAATGAGTCCAGCACAGTGAGTTAAGGAAATGGCATCTCAGGGGACCAGGCCCCTCTGCCTAGAATGCTGACATAGTGCTTTCTTTAGAACAACTGGTTTGGTTACAGGGAAAGCAATGCACAAAACTTAAGAGGAGGCAAAGAGGTCATCTGGAAGAAGAAGGCTGGTTGGGGAGTTCAAACTCTGGAGCTCAACCTCTGTCATGCTACTGGATTATTGCAGAAACAGGATCCAAATGTAAGCCTCAGTTTATCTTTTTATGAAACAGGAAGAAATCCCTGGCATTTGTACTAAAGTCTTTCCTTGGGGTGCCTGGGTGCCTCAGTCAGTTAAATGTCAGCCTTTAACTCAGGTTATGATCCCAGGGTCCTGGGTGGAGCCCTAGGATCAAGCTTCTCCAGTCCTTCTGCCTGCCCTTCCCCCTGCTTGTGCACTCATGCACTCTCACTCTCTCTCTCTCTTTCTCTCTCTCTCTCTCTCTCTGTAAAATAATAAATAACATCTTAAAAAATAGAATAAAAATAAAGTCTTTCCTCCTACCTATACTCTACAACCCTTCTCCTCACACCTTCTGCTTTAAACTCCACCCCACAAACCTTAGAGGGCTCTCAATCTCCAAGAAAAAGTATGAGGGAGAGAGTGTGTGCTTTCCTAAAGTTAGTAAGCATGGAAAGAAAAGCTGCTAGTGAAATGAAATACATAATCTCTACTTCTACTGCCTTCCATCCTATTCTTTTTAGATCGCTTGTCCATGCAGCTCAATATAATAACCAACAGGTCCTGGCAGCCATAGTGGTGGCATTTGTGTTCTCTAGAAGAGGAAATGAGATACAGAAAAAGAACTAACTTTTTAAAAACACACCTTAATTCTTTTTTACGCCACCTGCATCCATGAAAGTAATTAAAGAGGTTAAGTTGTTTGCTCATGTTTAGAACAGTGTGTGCAAAAGAACCAATGCACCTACCTGCTGTCTCTTTTGACTTCATGTAAAAGAAAACCTGACTCAAATAGCTTAAACTTTAAAGGGAACTTATTTGCTCATCTAACTAAAAAGATGACAGGTTTACTGGTTTCAGTAGTTTCACTTAGAACCTATTCTCTTTCTCTCTCTCTGACTTCATTCAACTTCATCTTAACACTGGCTCCCCTACTGTTCATAAGATGGCTGCCAGGAGCTCCCAAAGTCATGAGCTTTCTCATTCACAACTAGAAGAAATGCAGAAGAATCTTTGTCCCAGCACTCACAACAAAAGTCCTGAAACTCACTCAGACTTGACTTCTTGAAGACACATGTCACTTCAGAAATAATCATTACTGGGGTGCTGGAGTGGCCCAGTCAGTTAAGCATCTAGCTCTTGATTTCAGCTCAGGTCATGATCTCAGGGTTGTGAGATCAAGCCCTGCATTGAGCTCCATGCTCAGTGGGGAGTCTGCTTGAAAGTCTCTCTCTCTCCCTCTCTCTCTCTGCTCCCCTTCCATGCTCTCTGTCTCTCAAAAATAAATAAATCTTTGAAAAAACAAAAAAGATCATTATTGGCAGCAAGTAGGATAGCCTATTTGACTAAGCTCCCACTGAGCCAATAGCAGAAATAACTTCCTCTGAACCACTTGAATTCCCAAATAAAATTGGAGGATTAGTGAAAGAAGAAGGGAAAATGGATGCTAGGAAGATAACCAATTAGTATCTGTTATAGATAAAAAGCGTTTTTGTTTTTTTTTTTTTTCAAGTTCAAACCTCCAGAGTGGGCGGATTAGTTGGTTGGTTGGTTGGTTTCAAGGCTTTGTTTTTTTTGTTTTTTTTGTTTTTGTTTTTTTTGGTTTTTTTTTTTGTTTGTTTTTTTGTTTTTAAGAACACTTTAAGGTTAACAACAAAATTAAGAAGAAGATATAGAAATTTCTCATATACCCCCTGCTTCCACTTGCATGCCCTCCCCTCTTTACCAATATCCCCCACCAGGGTGGTACATTTGTTACACTTGATAAACCTACATTGACACATTGTAACAGCCCAAATCTACAGCTTATATTACAATTCTCTCTTGGTGTTGTACATCCTGTGGGTTTGGACAAATGTATAATGACACATACGCCTTACTGTAGTATTATACAGAATATGTTCACTGAATTTTAAGTCCTCTATGTTCTGCCTATTAATACCTTTCCCCATCCCCCAAACACTGGAAACCACTGATCTCTTTACTGTCTCCATAATCTTGCCTTTTCCAGAAAGTCATATAATTGGAATAACATTTATATAGTCTTTTCAGGTTGGCTCTTTTGACTTTGTAACATACATTTCAGGTTCCTCCATATCTTCATATGGCTTAATAGCTTGCTTGCCTGCTTGCTTGCTTGATCTCTCTCTTTCTCTCTTTTTCTCTTTCTCTCTCTCGTTCTTTCTTTCTTTCTTTCTAAAGAGAGGGAGAAAGACTAGGGTGATGGGCAGAGAGAGAGGTAGAGACAGAATCTCAAGCAGCCTCGACCCTCATGTGGAGCCTGACATAAGGCTCCATCTCATGACCCTGAAGTCATGACTTGAGCCAAAATCAAGAGTCAGACACTTACCTGACTGAGCCAACCAGGTGTCTATTAATAGCTCATTTTATTTTTTTAGCACTGAATAATATTCCATTGTTTGAATGAATCACAATTTATTTACCCATTCACCTACTGAAGGTCATCTTGGTTTCATTCAACATGTGGCAATTATAAATAAAGCTGCTACAAGTGTGCAAATTTTTTATAAACCTAAGTTTTCAGCTTCTTTAAATAAAATACCAAGAAGCATGTTTGCTGGATTGTATGGTAAAGTAGGTTTAGTTTTGTAAGAAACTTCCAAAAGTGACTGTAGTCACTTCCAAAGTGACTGTAGCATTTTGCATTCCCCCCAGCAATGAATGGAAGTTCCTGTTGCTCCACATCCTCATCAGCACTTGGTGTTGTCAGTGTTCTGGATTTTGGCCATTGTAATAGGGTGGAGTGGTATTACACCACTGTTTTTGCATTTACCTGATAACATGTGATGTAGAGCACCTTTTCATATGTTTACTTGCCATCTGTGTATCTTCTTTGGCAAAGTGTCTGTTAAGGTTGTTGACCCATTTTTTAATCAACTTGTCTGTTTTCCTATTGTTGAGCTTTAAGTATTCTTTGCATATTTTGGGTAATAGTCTTTAACCAGATGTACCCTTTGCAAATATTTTCTCCAAGTCTATGTCTGGTCTTCATTGTTTTTTATAGAGTAGAAGTTTTTAATTTTAATGAAATCAGATTGTAATCCAGATTATTATTATAATTATTAATAATTATTATTTTTAATGGACCACGTCTTTGGTGTTATACCTAAAAAGTCATCACCATACCCAAGATCATGTAAGTTTTTTCCTATGCTATCTTACAGTAGTTTTATAGTTTTGAGTTTTACATTTAGGTCTATGATCTATTTTGAGTCAATTTTTATGAAAGGTGTAAGGTCTGTGTCTAGATTCATTTTTTTCCATGTGGATGTCCAGTTGTTCCAGCACAATTTGTTGGAAAAAAATCTTTGCTCTCCAGTACTGCTTTTGCTCCATTGTCAAAAAGCAGTCATCTATACCTGTGTGGATCTATTTCTGGGCTCTCTATTTTGTTCCATTGATCTATTTTTATATACTTTCACCAATGCAACTGTTGATTATTGTACTTTTATAATATGTCTTGAAGTTAGGTAGTCTATAATGCAAGGCATTATAGACTCCAGGGAACCAGAGAAATATGCCACATTTAGCACTTTATAGAGTACCAAATGACCCAAAAGACTGTAGACAGATACAGTTGGCTTCTTAGGTGTCCACAGGTAAGTGTAAGTGTCCACATGTGCACACAAACCCAAAGCTTGAAGGTAGAGACTACATCTGTTTCATTCCATTTCTCTCTTTTCCACTCATGTTTCTTATGCCCCTATGGTGTCTTAAACACACGACATATCAAAGTTTGATGAATGAATGAAGGAAAGAAGAAATGAATCAATTGGTTATTTAATGAATTTCCAGGCTATGAGTTTGAGCCAAAAGAAACAGGTTGTTCTTGGATACATCAAGAAATCCCTTTGCTAATCTACCCTTCCAAATAGGTGCAAAACACTAGCCTGAGAATCATAAATCTGTGCGAAAGTCACTATTTAGACCAAATTGAATTACCTGTGCTGAGAACTGATTCAGACCTGTCCAAGTTCTTGCCCATAACCCTTGGACACATTTGTTTCCAGTGTTTTTGGGTACATAAGGACTAAGCAATTCTGTTAGGTTATTTAAACATCCTCATTTGATGAGCTCTAAAAGCAGCATTGTGAATGGTTAGATGCAGTCTGGAACCAGCCTTCTTGGATCAGATCCCACTGTGCCACTCATCATTGGTAGAACTTTAGGTTAGGTGTCCTTACTTCTCTCTGCCTTGGTTCCCTCATCTGTAAAATGGGAATAATAGTAGCACTACTTTATAGGTTTGTTGAGAGGTTTACAGGAGTTACTACTTTAAAACTGCCTAAAGTAGTGGCTGGCCTAGAAGAAGCACTATATAAATGTTTTTGTTATCATTTCTTCTTTTCACATGCAGGTTTAGACTGCCTGATTGACAAACCGGGAACCCACAGAGCTTGACTCTTGGCCAGGTGGCACTTCGGTGTCAGAAGGACTCAAGGACCTGTAGACATAAACTCAAGCCAGGAAGCCATGCCCATTTTCTTGTTCCATTGACTAGTTTTTGCCATATCCACTGCCCATGCCCTGGTCCTCCTTTCACCCATGATATCCTGCCAACAATATCCGAGGAACTAATGGTACAGGCTGAGATAGACAAGAGAGCAGTAGAGGCAGGAAGAGTGTCCTCTGTTTTCCAATATGGACAGAAATATTGCAGAAAGCCCTGTCCCTGTAGGCTTTATATCAGATGGCCTCTTTTCTTTTCACAGCCCTTAACTCTTTTTCTCTCCTTCTTTTTAAGCAGAGAACACTGTCATTTTGTGAAAAGAACTACAAAGATGCATATATGCCTATAAATGGAAGATGAAGTGGTGACTGAAGGTTTCCTCCTGCCAAGGAAAACAAGTACAAGGCAGCTGGAAGAGAGGAGCCAGGGGGGCTGCAGCATCAGAAGTTCTCCATCTCCTTGGGAGCCAGCATTGATCAGTGCAGGCTGGGCTGTCTGGGAAACAGCAGTTCCAGGGTCCTGCAGGAAAGGCCTGCCAGGAACCTTGGGGCCATGGACCAGAGGTTGCCAGGAGATGAATGCTGAAATTTGCTATGGGAAAGGAAGAGACAATAGGAGGTTGGTGTCCCAGAGAAACCACTGTTTGTTCAGCAGGCATCAGCTGGATCACTGCTGTGCTCAAGGCACAGGGCTATGGGGCAGAAGAAGCAAGGAAGTCATATAGACAGAGAACTGCAGTCAATGGGGATGCGCTCATGAAAATGAGGGCTAGACACATACAGTTGTAACTACACCTTCCAAACAGCAAGAACTAGGAGGTTTCCAAGGGCAAGAGGTCCCACTCAGTTTGTGGAAGTGATATTGGGGGTTATTTTTAAAGGAAAGGTAGGAGATGGAGATGGGGTCATGGGAGGGTATTATGGGCAGAGTGACTGATGCGACCAGGCTTGGAGGCAAGGAGACAAAATTCACCTCTCAGAAGAAAGAAGGGGTCCCATATGACAGGATGGGCAAAAATGTGAGAAAAACGTATAAGTGCCCAACTTGACAGAGGACCCTAAAAGCCAGGTTGGAAAACTAGTGCCTGTTTCAAGAGGTACTAAGGACTCCCTGAAAGTTTGGGATCTGTGGGAGGATATGACCCAGTAGTTGGCTTTTGGAAAACCTAATGGTAAAGAGTAGAGATGGATTGGAAAGAGGGAAAAAAAAAAGAGACTCCTTAAGATCATCATCCCTTAGAAAGCAGGATATTGAGACTATTGTGAAGCTTTTTAAAAAAAAAAAATTCTAAATTCTGGGGTGCCTGGGTGGTTCAGTTGGTTAAGTGTCAGCCTTCAGGTCAGGTCATGATTCAATATTCTGGGGTCAAACCCCATGTCAGACTCCCTGCTCAGTGTGGAGCCTGCTTCTCCCTCTCCCTCTGCTCCTTGTCCCTGCTCACTGTCTCCACTGCTCTCTCTCAGATAGATAGATAATAGATAGACAGATAAAATCTTTTTTTTAATCTAAATTCTTCAACATAGTTTAGCTATAAGAATCCTGCTCTTCCTCTCATTCCTGCCTCATTTTGAATGACTCCTCTCTATACTTTAGCAGTACTGGCTGTCTTTCTGATCCACTAACTCACTAAGCTTTTTATGTCTCAAACCCTTAGCTACTCTACAAAATGGCCACCATCAATCCCTTTCCTCTTTGAATAAGCCAGCCATTCTCCTTTTGACTGATGGAGCCTAATCCTCCACATCTTAGATTCTAGGCTGGTCTATAACAGCTTTGATCAACAGGTTATTACAGACGTGACTCTAGACTAGATCCAAGTCTAGTCTTAAACAAGATGAGCAGTTTCCTCCTTCCCACTTACAGGAGAAAGCCAGCTTCCATATAAGAAGTCCAACTATCCTAATCCCTCCATGCTATGAGGAGACCCAACCTAGACATATTGGAGAAGTCACATAAAGAGAGAGCATTGATGACCAACCTCCAACTATTCTAGCCAGCTCAACTCATGCACCAGATACATAAGAGAAGAAACTACATTGAGTATCCAGCCCATTTGAGACTTCAAATGACTCCAATCCCAACTGCCATCTGACTACAACTGCAAGGAAGACTCCCAGTGGGAACTGACATCCAGCAAAGCCCAATCAACCCACAGAGCTGTGACAGATAATACATTTTAAGCCACTACGTTTTAGAGTAGTTTGTCATGTAGCAATAGATACCTGAAGGATTCATTGTCCTTGAACAGACATTTCTGCAAAGAAGACATCCAGATGGCCAACAGACACATGAAAAAGTGCTCCAAGTCACTTGGCATCAGGGAAATACAAATCAAAACCACAATGAGATACCACCTCA
Source organism: Mustela lutreola (assembly GCF_030435805.1). Classification (NCBI taxonomy): domain Eukaryota; kingdom Metazoa; phylum Chordata; class Mammalia; order Carnivora; family Mustelidae; genus Mustela; species Mustela lutreola. The sequence continues at coordinate 184,314,926 of NC_081292.1, forward strand.
CACCAGTCAGAATGGCTAAAATTAACAAGTCAGGAAATGACAGATGCTGGCGAAGATGCAGAGAAAGGGGAACCCTCCTACACTGTTGGTAGGAATGCAAGCTGGTGCAACCACTCTGGAGAACAGAGGTTCCTCAAAAAGAGAGTTACCCTATGACCCAGCAATTGCACTACTGGGTATTTACCCTAAAGAGACAAATGTAGTGATCCGAAGGTGCATGTGCCCCTGAATGTTTATAGCAGCAATGTTCACAATAGCCAAACTATGTAAAGAACCTAGATGTCCATCAACAGATCAATGGATAAAGAAGAGGTGAGATATATATATATATATATATATATATATATATATACACACATACACAACGGAATACTTTGCAGCCATCAAAAGAAATGAAATCTTGCCATTTGCAACGACATGGATAGAACTAGAGGGTATTATGCTTAGCGAAATAAGTCAATCGGAGAAAGACAACTATCATATGATCTCTCTGATATGAGAAAGTGGAGATGCAATGGGATGGGGGGTAGGGGGTAAGAAAAGAACAAATGAAACAAGATGGGATCGGGAGGGAGACAAACCATAAGAAACTCTTAATCTCACAAAACAAACTGAGGGTTGCTGGGGGGAGGAGGGAGGGAGAGTGTGGTGGGGTTATGGACATTGGGGAGGGTACGTGCTATGGTGAGTAGTGTGAAGTGTGTAAACCTGGTGATTTATAGACCTGTACCCCTGGGGCTAATAATACATTATATGTTTTTTAAAAATAATATATATATTTTTTAGAAGGATCCTTTGTCTTTCTCGGACCCTCCTTCCTTCTCCTCCACCCTACCTCATGTTCTTCATGGTTGATCATTGTCAAACTTCAGGCCCCACCCTCATTGCAGGGCCTTCCTTCTCCACCCTATCCAATTATCCTGGGTCCTGCACCACTCTGAACATTGTTACATTGTCACAGTTATCTTTGCTCCCTCTCCAGCATTTCTCATAATAGAGTTATTCTGTTCTTAGCCGTGGCCTCTCTCCTTTCACTGAACATGGGCTCTCAGAAGTTAGAGGCTATGAATACTTTGACCACTATTTCATCCCTATATCTAGGAAATAGTAGGTGCTCAATAAATATTTACCAAATGGATGAGTCATAACCTGTCCATACAACACAGAGCCACAGGGAGGGTGATAATGGGCGGGGGACATATTTCCAGAACCCCCATTGTCTATCAAGCAAATAAGTGAATAATTACATATAGTCTTAGCATTAATCTTGATCCAAGGGGATCATACTCTTGCTGAATGTCTTGGAAGTATGTTTTTTCCTTATCCACCAAATCAGCTGATTGAAGAATGGCTGTAGAGAAGCTGTCATTTCACGTTTGCTGATTAGTTGATAGGAAATTGGATTTTAAAACTGATGATTTAATGGACGGGTAACTAGTAGAGTCGTTCTGGAAATGACTCCTGACACAAGGATCCGTAAAAGCCTGGGAGAGAGAGGTCAATGAAGGAAGTTCAAGATTTTGTCCTCTTTTGCCAACTCTCCTTGTTGTAGAACTTCACCTGCACAAACAGAATTCCAGAAGTATGTCTATCACATGCTCGAAGTTTCCAGTTCCCAGGGGGGAGAGGGGCTGGTGAGAAGGAATCTGATCAGAACTCAAGGGTTAAGTTAGGTAGCTTTGCATTTCAGATCACTGGACCCTAGGGAAGAAAGTCCTGGGCAGAGTTTATAACACTCATGATTATTAGTTGTCCAAGCTACATTGTGTGTGCCCATCTCCTCCTTACTACAGGACTTGTTTGGATTCATATAAACTATTTCAATTTTTATGTTGAAGGTTGTCACAATTATTGTGACAACCATTCTCCCTGATCTGATTCTCCCTATATCATGTCTCTTCCTTCTCTAGTCTCACCAGTACCCCACACCTCTCTCAGTGCTCCAGGTCTTTTGTAAATTTTCTTTGCCTCTCCCCTCATGGTCTCTAAGTTCTCGCCTCTTCCCTGCATTCTGATAGGACTAGGCATACTGCTGAGATGGCTTGGGGTTTCGTCAGTCTTCCAGGACCAGTGGTGACCAGGGAGCCACAGAGGAGAGAGAAGAATGGGTGCCTGGTACAGGTGGAAATTACTGTGTTGTGGTTGAGTTACTGCAAGTCAGAAGACCCAAGTTCTTCCCCCAGCCCTACCACCTCTAGCCAGATGACACTTATTCAAACACTTAATCTCCAGAGCTTCAGTTTATTCTTCTGGAAAAAAAAATGAATAAACATGTGGAGGCTATTTATAATTATATAAATAAAAATTATTATGCCTGCCCCCTCCCACATGGAGATGGAAACTGGATATACTCTGTACATTTATAATGCTAAACAAATGCATATAAATATAGTTTCTACTGTCTGGTTGTAAGGAGTACTGGTCTCACTTAGGCTAAGCATTTCCCATCCTGGCTCTGCCCTTAATTCATTGTGTCACCTTAGATAAGTTATGGTACCACTTTAAGTGTCAAAATCCTCAGCCATAAAATGAGGTAGTCAGAGTAGATGATCTTCTAGAATAGAAGGCACCATCTGGGACCTGTATTATGCGTCCACTTCACCCAATCTTCTATCTCCAGCATTGCATGTGGTGTGTAATAGGCATTTTAAACATAATTTATGAATGGGTGAATGTGTGATATGTAATATGTACAGTCAAGCCTTGAAAATAGTCATCCATCTCCATTCAGAATGCTAAGAGAAAAACAGGACCAGGGCAGTAGATAAAGGAAGACCCTAATGGAAACCAGGGGCCAGAGACTACATCCTTCTTCTCCCTCCTCCTCTCCACATCCTCTGCCCTGGTTTCCTGGGAACCTGGCCTGCGGTGGCACTCACAGATGAGCTTTGGTCAAAGACTGAATATCTCTAAACCAGATTAGAATAGAAGAGGCAGGGAGATTAGAAAACAGACAGATGGATGGACAAGAAATGGAGAACCCCAGAGAAGAAGGCAGAAGGTTTCAAACTTTAAATTCTGACAGCATGAAAACCTCTTTTGCAATTATGTAATCATATAATGAGGTCACTCACTGACTACTCCAGGCAATTGAAAGACATCAAAGTCACATGGCTTACTGGTGACAAGGCCAGCCTGGGTTTCAGGAGGGAATAAAGGTGGTGCTGCCTAGGATTCTCTGTCTCCTGTGAGTTCCCACCTACCCAGATTGTACTAACCTTGGAAGCGGGGACCATAGCACCTCCCCTATCTTTCTGTTGTCTTCTCTCCAGGCTGTATTCCCTGTCCCTTCTTCAAAGCATGAAGCAAGAGCACCTGGATGTGGAGCAGATGGCTTGTAAATCATGAGGACCCATGGCCTGGGAGCAAGTTTCTACTCACTCTGTGGCCCCTCTCTGTCTTAATCCAGCCATATCATTTCCCCCACAACATAGAGGGGACCCTTGATCTCAGAGAAGGAATTTGCAGAGTTTCTTAATCACCTGTCTGGGAATGGATGGCAGCCATAGGACAAGGGCCATTGCCCGAACCCACGTGAGCACTGTCCTTGCAGCCCTAGCAGCAGAGGTAGCTGCCGTCATGATGAGCCTTCACCATGACCCGGTCCTGAGGGAACATCTGCAGAGCAGTGGTTCTCTTGGAATAGGCCATGGGAAAGTCCATGAGAAGCCACGGCTCTTGAAAACCATCCCAGAATCCCACTGGAATGCTTTGCCAGAGTCCACTGAGCCTGAAAGGTCTTGGGTTTTAAGCTATTTTATTCATTTTTATTTCAGGGCTGGACTTTTTAGTTGGAAATTTGGAACACTAAAGCTCTCCCAGGGCATTAGTTCCAAGCCGATCACTTGGGGACCTATGCTCAGGCTATTCAGCTCAGAACTGCAAATGTACCTTGTCCCTAAAACTGTGACTGAGATATCCAAGGCCAGGAAGTAAGAACTGAGTCCAAAACTCAAACCCTTGCTTCCAGGCTGTAACTCTTCTCCTGATGGCTAGGGAAATGTAAGCTACCTAGAGAAGACACTTTGCCTTATTCACTTCTAAAAGCCTAGTACCCATAACATCCCTGAGCACATCATAGGTCCTCAATGAGCATTTGACTGAATAAATGGACAATTTGCAGGAGTACAGAGAGAATCTCCGAACAAAGTAACTTCCTCCAACCTCAGTGCCTCTCCTCTTAGGTTGTGATAGAAGTGATGGGTGAGCCAACCATAGCCGGTTGGCCAAATTTAATTTGTGTTCCATCCATGAGCTAAGAATTTCTTTTACATTTCCAAAAGCTTGAAAAAAATGCAAAGAAATATATTTTATTACTCATGAAATGTATGTGAAATCCAAATTTTAGTGTCTGTAAGGAAAGTTTTGTTGGAGCATAACCACACCCATTCACTTACTGGTATTCTCCATGGCTGCTTTAACAGAGCAACAAACAGCAAAGCTTAGGAATTATGACAGAGATCACAGGACCCACAGAGCTGAAAAGATGTGCTAACTGGACCTTTATGGAAGAAGTTTGCTGATCCCTGATCTAAAGACTCTCCCCAATTAGATAAATGTTGTTTAAAAAGCCAAGATTCATGGTTTGGATTAAGCATCTCTCTCTCTCTCAATCTCTCTCTTTCTCTCTCTGCCCTTCTTTTTTTTTTTTTTTTTCAATTTATTTATTTTCAGAAAAACAGTATTCATTATTTTTTCACTACGCCCAGTGCTCCATGCAATCTGTGCCCTCTATAATACCCACCACCTGGTACCCCACCCTCCCACACGCCGCCACTTCAGACCCCTCAGATTGTTTTCCAGAGTCCATAGTCTCTTATGATTCACCTCCCCTTCCAATTTACCCCAACTCCTTTCTCCTCTCTAACACCCCTTGTCCTCCATGATATCTGCCCTTCTTTTTAAATAGAAATCTTTCTAGGAGTATTTTTAGTTACCTTTAGTGGTATAATTTATTTGTCTGAAGGGTTTTCTCTTGAAAAAAAAATGGGAGGAGCTATTCAAAGACAAAGGGCTCTAGAGAAGGAATTTCTAAGAGACCTAGAAGGCTCAAAACAGGGACCAACCAAGAAAAACTTGGTCCATTTTATGTGTCGTCAGGGCAAGCACTTCCCCCAGGGCTCTGATGAAAGATACAGAAGGGAAACTTCTTTGATTTCACATAAGGATCCATTGGCTTACTCTGAAACAGCCATGCCCTCTATTGGGTCTTACTTTACCCATCTTGACTCCCTGGCCTCTACATCCATCTTGAGGCAGCATGAATGGCCCTACCCGTGGAGGTCTTCTCTGAGCCAAGCCACAGTGCACACATGGCTCCCTTGAGCAACAGGATCATGGGTATAGTTTATCTTTATTCAGACATAGCAAATGGCATCTGTTTCTCCCTCCCCACAGACACACATAGCCATGGAAGGCACAGTCAGTCACAACAATCTAGTCAGCAAATAAAACTATAATTTCTTGCCATCTCTGGTCACACTGATGTAGGAAAGATGTTAGGGTTCAGGGCTGATGGCCAAGAAAGAATTCTTAAGATAACTTTGGTGCAAAAAAGTGGCTTTATGAAAGCACGGGACAGGACCTGTAGGCAAAAAGAGCTGCACTGGGGTCATGAGGAGCGGCCCATTATATACTTTCAGGTTGAGAGGGGGTTAGGGATAGCGTAAGTCTCTAAGGAATTTTGGAAGCAAGCTTTCCAGGACCTTGAGAGGTTAGCTATTGTTGGGAAAATGTGTTTATTACCATCTAATAAAAACTGAGTCATGAGACCCTTCAGATGTATATCAGTGGGTCATATGCTTGGGGGATGATTGCCAACATGTATCTTGGGGGAGATAAAGGAAGTTTCCAAAGGAATTTTTATATGTTAAAGTAGGCTTACAGGATCCTGTTGGGCTAAGATTGTTTTTTGCCCTTAGCAAAGTATTAACTTTGAGGCAGTTGAGTTCCTAAAGGAAGTTTCAGGGACTTGTCAATAGGCTGCAAGTAGTAAGGAAATTTAATTTTTCTCTTACCTTTGTTTCCCACAACAACATGATCCTCTAGACAACCAACTCCTTGCATGCATAAACTTTGTCTTCCTGATTTTTTATTTCCCCACATCTAACACAATGTTGATGTTAAGGGAGGTGTGCCACTGACATGAGTCTTCTCCCCCTATCATTCAGCTGCCCTGTTATACCACAAAAAGGCACAGGAGGAAAACCAATGCTCTTGCCTCTGTAGTGCTGCCCCCACTTCCCCAGAATCCCTGTAAGAGAAGCAAGTCCTTCCCAGGTGAGAACACACATCTAGAACCTCAGCCCAGGAGTTCAGATCAGCCTGATATCAACACCCATCCAGGGCCAACCACAGCTAGTATGGCTTTTGTCACCTTGGATTGTGTCCCCGGGGCTCAACTTGCTGATGGAAGAGCCTTTGTTTATATTTCCTCTCTGCTTCTGATGAGTTCCGAAGGTCTCCCAACCTATCTGAACCTCCCTTTCTTCACCTTGGGCAGTAAGAGAAAGCAACGGTCACCTCTACACACTGCTCAAAGTCCCGACTCTTTCCAAGCCAGAAGAATGTAACTTCCAACCTCTTCTCAACTAAGAAAAGAAACCCTCCTCTTTCAGCAGGTCTTCCAGTGCCCAGCAAGGAGATCTCAAGAAATTTAAATACAATGGCTTGTCTCCTGGCAGCTGCCGTTACCCTGGCAACCTCTAAGTTTAACGGATTGCCTTGGATACCAAGGACCCTGGTGACAGACTTCTTAAGCAACCAAATTCCTCAGAACTGACTCCACCAAGGATTTATACAACTCTTGCAGAGCAGAACCCTCCTAAACTTCTACCAGAAGAGAAAACTTGAAATCCCCATTGGCAAAAAGAACAGAAACTCCGCTAGATGGTTTTATGTCACAACCCTCAATGTTCTGGACATAGATCATTTAGAATTTAAGTTTCACAAGTCAAAAAAATTCTGACCAAGTGAGAATTGAGAATGGGAGCTGGAAATCAAGTGGACCAGCAAATGGAAGGAACATGTTGGGGATGGTGGTTTATAAATCCAGATCAGAACAGACTCACCTGGGGCATGTGTACCAATAAAGAGTCTCCAGCCCTGTCCCCTCTCTCTCTCTTCCCTCACCTCAAGATTCTGATACTACTCCCAGTCTGGAATGAAACCTGTATCATTTCTAAAAGCTTCCCAATGATTCAAATAAACATTCATATTTGGGAGCCAAGAATCTGAAGAATATTCCTTTCCGCCTCCCAACCATGTTCACAAAAGGTCTCCTAGATCTTAATTCCCTAGGTGGATGCCAGCTTGAATTTCTAGAGGGACAAGAATTCATTTTCTTTAACATGGAAAGAAGCAGCAACAGCCACTATGTGCCCTGCTTGGCCCTATGCCAAGGGAACCTGGGAGCTTGAAGCTGCATCTGGCCCTGGGCTCTTGCAAGGCTGTGTGGTTTCTTCTGGGTTTGCCGCCTGGTTTATTTTGGGTGCTGGATCTGCAGACTAGTAGGCTCATCTTCCTTGGCTATTCCCCAGGGAGCAGGATAGCAGGCTCCTGCTGTCTCTGCAGCTACAAGGCACCATTTCCACGGCATCCAGGTAACTGGAACTGACTGGCAGCAATGGCTGGGACCAGTTTTGAACCTGGAGACACAGCCTGCTGGGGAGAAAAGACTCCTGTGCTGAATCTTAACAGGTGGTGTCAGCACTGCTATTCACAAGCAGTGTGATTTGGGGCTAGTCACTTCCTTCTCTAGATCTCAGTTCTCCCAGCTATGAAACAAGGGGTTGAACTAGGTAGAGGCAAAATGGAGTAGTGGAAGGAATGTGGGTTTTGTGGCCAGACTCCCTCATGAAATTGTTCTGAAACTTTGGGCAAGTGATTGAACCTCACTGTGTGTCAATTTCTTCACCTGTAGACTGTGTCTTCCTTGAATAATACTTCCTTCAAAATGTCGATGTGCCAATTTAAGGAGATAATATGTGCCAAGTGATTGACTTCAACTTCACTTGAAATCCAAGACAGAAACACATACACGCACATGCACACACACCTTCTCATGCCTTAACCAATAATCTGACAGAGTGGGTGCCATATTCCAGGAGACATGGTGAGTTTGACGGGAGTTGAGAGAGACAGATCTCTACACACACAGTGAGTAGGGAGGAAGGGACATATGACCTTCTGAAGAAAGCAAGGTTTGAGATGGGATTTTTACATCCCATCCCAAATTCCCATGGGAATTTGAATAAGCAACTGAAGGAAGAAACTGTGAAGTATAGAAGGAAGATCGGTAAATTTGGATTTTAATGTCGGCCCTCTCACTGCCTCACACTGCTCAGGTTTGTTGTCTTGTTGACTCTCTGCTTCTTCATCTATAAAATGGAGTTGTGGTGAGAATGGATAAGCTAAGATGACATAGGAGAAAACACCTTGTATGGTGTCCGGAATATAGTAGTATTGGATGGGTGGATGGATGGGGTGGATGGATGGGTGGATGGATGCATGGATGGATGGATAGATGGAAAAAAGAATGCCCAAGCACCTTTATAGGTCAGTGAGCATATTAGTAGAGCTCAGCAATTTCCAGAGTATTCATGGACCACTAGAATCTCAAGACATTCCAGGGGGTGAGGGGGTATTCCCTGATCAATTAAATTTAAAAATGGCAGCATTATCTTTTTCTCTCTGAAAGATTTGCAATTTTATGTCAACACATTAATGATTTTGCAAAGTCTTTTCTAACTTTACACCCAGTAGTTCCCAAATCTAGTTTACTTCTAAACCAATTTTCCACATTAAGCCTGTTAACCTCCCACTGAATTTGACAGGGGTGTTTCCAGTGTGAATGAAGTGGATGGTGGCTGAGAAAATTAGAAAAAGTGTTTTTCGTTGTCTTCGGTTTTCCTTTGTGTTTCCACTGTGCACAGCTCAGGGGATGATCTGTGCGGTCATGTGGAGGAGCACCATCCTAAGGACCAAGCACCCATGTTTGGAAACAGAGAAACCCATGCTTAAATGCATCCCTCCACTTGTCAGCCATGTTGCCTTGGGTAGAACCCTTAGCTCTTTCCCTCTAACTCTATAAAGTTACAGCACTTGCCTTCTAAAGTCATTGAGACTCAGATGAACTAATGTACCCAAAGATGTAGCATCGTGCTGGGCACAGAACAAGCACTCAGGATACTGAAAAAGGTGTCATTATTATGCCACCATTTGAACATTCTCTACCACTCATTTTGCAACACCCAGCATGACTTGCACGTTGAGCCCTGGGAGTAAGAATCACACTAATCTCTGCCTTCCTCTCCTATGTAGGGGTCAGCCAACAGCCCCATCAAGAGGGGATAAGTGAGGCCATTTTAAAGGAGGTGGTGATGGTGGTGTCTGCTTTGTGCTTTTTCTGAATACAAGCGAAGGAAGGGGGCCCTGTCAAAAGGAGGGCATGTCCTCTCAAACTGGTCTGAACTGGCAGTGTCAACTCACAGGCTGGCAACTGGCCACTGGGAGATGGAGAATCTGCTTAGTCATTTCTCAACAGCAAGAGCAAGTGGCTTGAAGAGAAAGCCAAATATGCCCCTTGGGAGGGCAGCCAAGTACCTCCTAAAAAGAGAAAAGGAGGGGCAGTGCAGAACTCCAGGCACCAAGATCTGATCAGGGCCACGAGGCAGAGACAGCTGGCCTCCAGTGTCAGAGACTTCTTCCCTACTCGAGTGCCACCATTCTAGGCAGGGGGAGTTTGGCCATGGTTTACGCCAGGCCATCAAACCCGAATGCCCAGCTCTATCTGCTTTGCTGAAGAATGTTGGCCACTGGCAACTGTGGTCTCTGCAGAGGTCTTGTGGTCAGTTTCTCTTCATTCACTGGTTCATTCAGTTGACACTTACTGAAGGCTGATTATATTTGCCTATATTTGATTATATATAGTCACAGAGTTGTGCGAAAGACAGTGAAAGTCCCTGCACTTATGGAGTCAACATTTTAGTGGAGAGAGACAGAAAATACACAAGTAAGCAAGTAAGAAAATAATTTCAGGGAGGGTGAAGTACTTTAAGGAGAAATGCTAGGGTGAGGGGAACTCAGTGACTGGGAGCTAAAAAAGGTTGGAGACGGTGGATACTCGGGCCCCCTCAAAGAAGAGATGTTTGAGCTAAGACCTCCTCGGAGCCTGGGAAGAAGCCAGAGAAGGTGTGGAAGGAGAGTGCCCGCAGAAGGGACAGCAAGCACCATGGCCTTGAAACAGAAATGAGACCAGGGTTTTGAAGAAGGGCCAAAATGGGGGCAGCCTAATTGGGAAGTGGATAAGAGGGCAAGAAAAGGGTGGAGATGAAGTCAGAAATCTCAGCAGACCAAGACCAAAAGTTTGACTTTTTTTTCCCCCCAAAGGTGATGAGAAGTCATTGGAAGATTTCCAGTGGAGGGAAGAAAAACAAACTGTCCTGCCTATTGTGTGAAAACCATATGGAAGAAAGCATGAGTGGGAGCAGGGAGTGCAGTTGGTTTGGTAGAGGGGAGAGGTCATGGTGGCTCACTAAAGCGTTGACAGATAGGGTGATATATGGAGTAGACTTTGAAGGTAGAGTGATAGGACCTGCTGTCCAATGGGATGCGGGTTGTGACTAAAAGTAAGGGGTCAAGAACTCTCCCAGAACAACTGCCATTTTACTGACTCATTCTTTATTGTTATCATTCTTGTATTTTTTTTTTTTTCTCAAAATGTACATGGTGTTGCTATACCTGACTCGTAAGACCATCATGTCCAGTAACTAGTTTAAGTAGTTTGGTTGCCATTTACATGTGAAGAAACTGAAGTGTAATAGTCAAGTAAATTCTATTCAGGTGAAGATACTCCCAAAACTGGAGCCTGGGGTGTCTTGAGTCTTACTCAGAGTTCTTCTCTGTGGACCAGGAAATTGTTTTAAGCCTAGGCTCTGCCATTTTTCATCAGACCATTCCAAGTTCTTTAGAAATAGGAGGCTAATTGGCATCACTCCCACCTTACTCTTTTCCACTCCACACAAAGCTTTCTCTTTTTAGATGTCCTTTCTGTGGCACAGACTGGTTCCTACTCACCACATTTACTTCCTCTTTTTCCTAGACACACAGCTAAAATACTTTTCCCAGTCTTCCTTGTAGTTGAGCATTGCCACGTGACTGATTTCTAGTCAATAGAATTTGAGCAGAATTAATGCACCTTAATGGACCTTCCATGTCTAGCCCATAAAAATATCCCAAGCTCCGTTGTCCATGCTTTTTCCCCTTCTATCAGCTTGGTGTGGATGATCATGACACCCTTGGAGCATGTATTCAAGATGACAGCCTCAAGATGGAAAGATCTGGATCCCTGATCACTAGGCGGTGGAAAGTGGCCTACCAATCAGGAAAACACATTTTATACTTTTTATGAACAACAGACTTCTAACATGTATGAGCCATTATCCATTTGGGGATTTGTTTGCTACATCAGCTAGTCTATTAACCTGGGTTAGAGAAAACTAACTTGCTCTGACCCAGGAAAACACTTTCCAACACTTAGGCTCTTAGTATGAGACTAATAGTCAAAGGGAGAAGCTCAGAGATCATGGACTGTGCCTTTCTTAATCCGAAAGTGGAAAGAAGATCCAGAGGAGGACAAATCCGGCATTGTCTAAGGTCATGGAGACCAAAAGCTCTCTGCAGGACTAGAGCATTCATTTCCTGGCTCCTTTGCAGGACACGAGGTTACCTCTCTACTGACAGATGTCAAGTACAGTGTCCAAGATAGGCTTTAGAACAGGACTCAGACAAAGCTCACTGTCAGAAATGTCTTCTGCACTTGTAACCTCAATCTCCTTTTTAGCAGTTTCTGTCCCCCTGTTTATGTTCTGTCCTCAGGGAAACTGATGAGCGTCTGATCACCTGCCTTCCTATAATAACCTTCCTGACACTGAAGGGTAAGTATTGGACTACCATTCAGTCTCCACTTTTCTAGCACCGCTATAGTCCCCCAAATATGTCTTCTTTTCTAAATAAAAACAGTCATGACCACAACAACCATACCCTTGGCTCAGGTGGCTGAAATGTTGCTCAAGCCTGAACTGGCCCCATCATGCACTTGTTTCTTCTATCATTCAGTGGGGCCTGCAGTTGTCACTCACAGGATGTGCTCTGGCAAAAGGAACAGAAGGTTTGGGTTGAGTCAGTCTGCTCACCCCTTCATTCCCTGAAGCCCTCTGAGCACTAAGCTAAAGACTATAGCTTTGGCCTTATTTCAAGTAGGGAGAGTATGAATATCTACTTTCAAGGACTATCCCAGTGGTCTTGAACCTTTTCTGATCTACATTCCTATCAATAATGTACTTTGATCACAAATCCCTAATATACACAAATAATATATATTTAAATATTTCATAAAGATATATATGTGCTATATGAGTTTACTATGTATACACTACAGCATTCACAAAAATAGAAATTTTAAAAGGACAAGATAACAAAACAATATGAATTAAAGTGCAAAGGGTTTCTTTCCTGGAGCCAGTGGGCCCATCAGCACAGACCCCTTTTTGGGGAACATTTGGTCCATTGAAGTCTTTGAACTGAACTCACAAACCGGCAGCCTACAGACCAAATGTAGCCCACAGATGTGTTCTGTTTGGCCTGGACAATGTTTTGTAAATTTTCTATTAGTTCCCAACACTTAAAAATTGAACAAGTTCACATAAAAATCCAGAGATTTATATCCCTTTATCCACTGCTTTATCCCTAGTACTTGATACATAGTAAGCACTCAAATATCTAATTGAATTTCCAGCATCCCTCAAAAAAGTCAGGCTGGCATTTCTTTCTGGTAATAATCACCTGGAGCAAATAGTAATTACCACCCCCTCCCCTCCCCACTCGCCAGTCCTGAACTACAGTCCCCACCCTACACTATTGTCTCGTATCTAACCACCTTCACTCATGCCTGTTAATGTGCCTTGCCCCCAGCACTATCTGAACATTTGCTTCTACCTTAAGAGTTTCTGGTTATGTGATGGCCTCAGTCACCCTTCATGTGACCAAAACAAAACCAATAGTTTATCTGGAGTCCAAAGACACAGGTTTGAGCCTGATTCTGCCAGTTTACCATCCTCAGGAAATTTGTTATCTGAGCCATAATCTCCTATCTGGAAATGAGAATAGCGATACCTGCCTCACAGGGTGTTTGAGAATTCAAAAAAAACAGATAACATCCGTGGACTAATCTGTAAATTGTCAAGTGTCACGGAAATTAGAAAACATGGTTATTACAGCTATATTGTCCTCCAAAAGGACTAGTTGAGGTAATAGGGATAGAGACACATAGTGTCATTGCCCAGAGCTGACCACACCCTCCCTGAATTAATCATGTCCTTCTCTGCCACCCTCCCACCCACCCACACACACTCAGAACTACCCTACCATCCAACACTTTGGATTTGGGCAGACAATGTAGAAACAGGCCAAAGAGTAAGGAAGAAACCGTCACCCTAAAGCTTGGGGTTAATTTCACCTGATGACATACTCTATTTTGCACTTTAATGCTTGTGACTTAATTCAACTTTCGACCGAAGTCTCAATGCCCCTTGCCCAGAGAGCAAAGGTGTGCCCATTCTTTGCACACCTAATCCTAAGGACAGGTCCCTACAACCTCCTCCTTCATCTCCTTGAGTCTACCTGTCATGGACTTCTAATCTTGTTATTCACTCCTTGGAAATATGCCTAAGAGAGTGTTCCTCTTATACCTTTTTATCAGCAGGGAGACTATTTCTGCTACATGTAAGACTAGCTTCCCAGCAACAGCCCCCCACGCCCCCACCAACCCCGGCAAACACAGACACAGACACACGCTTCTCCCTTCTGGCTCTCCCATAAATACTTGCCAACTACAGACTGAAATATACCAATTTAACAATATTCAACCATTTCTGACCTAGGAAAAGGGACAATTGCATAAAGTTCAACCTAACACATGTAACGCAGAGTCCCAGGATTGGGGTTTTTTTGTGATCTCTGAATCTTGCTATTTTTAAGCCAAATAGAGTTGTTCTTGTCCTTTTCTATGACAACTGCACTGAAAAAGCCTGAGAAAAATACTTCGGCCTCTCAGATGCATGAGGGGGCTTCCTTCCTCACAGACCTGAGCTACAATTGCCAGATAATTCCATGAAGTAGAAGTAGAAACCCTGGTAAAAATATATATCCTAGATGCAACAGACTCGTGCTCTTCTGTCTTTCCTATTCCCTGGGGGAAACAAATGATAAACGATGCATGCTGGCTTGGGGCTGGCAAACTGAAAGACTTTCTGAAGAAGGGCATCACCTCAGGACCTTCCAAGGCCCACTGTCTCAGACATTCCACATTGCCCCTCCTCTTGTTCTTTCAGCCCTTTATGAAAACAGTTCCTGCTTTTTCCTTTTCCCTATCTTTTGTTCTGTTCCTCAGCAGGCAGTCCCGCACCACATGCCCCTCCGAGGAAGCCCTCCCGCTCCTTTAAAGTGACTCACTCTTCAGCCCAACAGAGGAGAGAGGAGACTGCAGGAATGCTGGGAGAACCCCCCCCCCCAACTGCCCCCACAACACCTGAAACGTTAGCAGAGATCCTATAGCACTAAACACTGTTCTCTCTCTCTCTCTCTCTCTCTCTCGGGGACGCGTTTTTAATTAAAAGGCAAATTCACCACATAGTAAGTATTTCTGAAACTACTCTTCAGAATGTAAACATTCCAAGAGATATCCTCGGGTGTTCATGAAAAAGGAGAGGGGGGGTTCCTTTCATCAAATTAGTCTGAGAATCGCTTTATGCCCTAGCTAGCCCTGCACAGGAATTTCATAATACAGCATCACATGAAAGACTTAGAGACCTCACAGCAAGGAACCCTATTGAACTTTGTTCAGTCTGGTGTATCCTACATATATTCAGCCAAGGAACCCTTTTGTTGTCACTTCCCGGACCTTTCTGTCCCACAAAAAATAATTTGTAAAAGCCTGCTCTAACCCTTAAGGGTGAACGAATGGGTTTAACTCTCCACCTTCCCCCTGGGTGTTTACAGAACACAGGGCTGGGGAGGACACTGGTTCTCTTATCACCCCACCACCCCAGCAATGGAACACCAGTTATACAGGTTTGCAAATGGCTCTCCTCCTCTGCCCTGGACACACACCATGCCTGCAAAGAGCAGAGAATTCCCAAATGCCTGTTCTAGCCTATCACCCTTCATCAGTCTGGGCCCCGAGAATCCCAACTCAAGCTTGCAACAGACACAGTGAAGACAAAGAGATCCAAGAGGACTCCACCCAAAAGGGAGGAGATGAGAAGTCCAAGGATGATACATTCTGTTTCATCCCATTGCCCAGTTTTGATTAGGCACACCCTGGTCTCCCAATGCATGTGTCAGGGCTTGAACCTTGTCCCACCCAGGTGGGAGACGCTGCAGTACCCTGCAGAAACCATCGGCTTGGATGTGGTGACTCCTTCGTCAAATTCCTGGTGATTCATCTGGACCCCCCACTTCAGCATTTTAATTCTTTCCACTTGTCATTACTCTGGTTCATCTATGTAGCGTATCTCTCCATCTGGAATGTAAACTCCAGGAGGCTTGAGGCCATACCTCCTCCTTCCTGTTTCTCCCCACGGCATCTAGTTTGCAGTAACAGGTGCAGAGGACATACTTAGGAAACAAGACAAATCATATCCACAGCATCTCTTCTGCTTCCCTTCCACCCCAGGAAGGAAGGGAGGTAAAATAGGAAAGCTCTTTTCACCCACCCCCTCACAGACTCACAGACCCAACCACTGTCCTCCATTTCTGAGTATATCAGAAAAGCCCATGGCGTCCTGATTGCTCACAGCCACTGGGCCACTCTCTCATGCCCTCATGCACTTCTGTTCTCAGGAACTTATCAAGAAGAGTCCATGGTTTTACCAAATTTGTCTGTGCCAGTTGCATGTGTCCCTGTAGTTATGTATTTTAAGTAAAGCTACTGGGACAAATGCTTGTTTCCAGCTTGACTAGATATTCTCCACCTGACCCTTCTAATCCATTCTCCACACTCTTCCTACCAACTCTGTGCCCCAAGAGGCTGATTGTGTGGAGTGAGTCAAGCAAGCCTCCACGTCCTCTGGCTTCTGGTTGGTTTTAATTAACGGAAGTCCTCAGTGAGAGATGGAAGGTGGGAAGAAAGAAAGGTCGGGCTATTTGTTCCCCGATCCCCTCCTTGCCAGTCCTGGGCTTGATAGTGGTTAAGTGCCTCTACCAAAACCATAGCACGGGCTGGCTCTATCTCCTGTAGCCACCTGACAACAGCATGCTGGGGGTGGGAGCCGCTCCCTGTTTCTGCCACTGTGCACTTCCCCACCCCTTTTTGGTTTCCCTCAACCCTGTTTACACTGTTTCTTTCCTCTGCTGAACCTACAACCCCTCCTTCTGAGTGTACCATCTCTTCTCCTTCTCCCAGGACCCTGATGGATCTCCTTACCAACAACCATCTGTCCTTCTCCTCTTTTCTAACAGAGCCCCATTCTGTTCTAATTCCAGGATTTTAAGTATTTCAGGAAGCATCTCCCTCTTGCTTGAGGGGCAGGGGAAGACAAGACATAAGTAAATAACATAAAATCTCCCAGTTCCAAACTAGCAAACCTGGGAATCTGTCTTAGCTGGGATTACCTAGAGAAAGCAGAGTCCCAGATGAAGACTTCCATGTGAGTAGTTTATTCACAAATGTGGTCCCAGAATCAGAAGTAAGGGACAAGGGGATTGAAACAGGGGAGCTAGAGGAGCCAAAGTGAGGATGTGTTATCAGACTGGCCCCTGTTAAGGGAACTGCTGCTGGCTCCTGTATCCAGTTGAAAAACCCTATGAATCGTACCTCAGGAGAAGGAAGAAGAATTTATCCATCAGCTTCCAGTCCCCTCTGAGTGAGGGTTGCCCGCAGCCCCAGGGTGTTAATTACCCTGCACTACCAGACTGCATGAACGGGAGTGCCTAGTAGATTCCTTAGTGTCCCATATTGTGCCATCAGAAAACCCAGGGTCTGCAAGAGGCACATGACAGGGACATGACATAAGGCACTGAAAGATGACATCTCTGTGACGTGGGTCCCAGTATCTGTGGGTATGGTCACTGTGCAGAGGATATAAAGTGTGCTTAAAAAGTGGCTGATACAGTCCACCCCTGTTACCAGCTCAGATTCGCTAGTGCCCTCACTCTCCTAAGTCTAAGAGACTCCTAAGAGTCTCCTTCAGGGTCATAGCCAGCCACAGTTTCCCCAAAGACTTCAGGAAATAGGTTAGTGGCATCAGCTAGAGTCTCTACTGAAGCCATAATTAATATCCCTCATCCCCGTCCTCCACCACCCTTGCTCCATCCCTTCCCTTTCAGTCAGCACTTGGATTGGTTCTGCACTGCTTTCCTGATGAGACATCGCAGCCTCTCAGAGGAGGGTCTGCATCTTTAGTTGCCTCGTCCTTGTTAGGCCATGGATGCTGAAATTGCTCATTTCAGGAGCAATGAGGAGCATGAGGAGATGCCCAATGAATCCCATGAATCCCAGATATACTTCCCCCCACGCCCACTCCTGCCCCGTCCCTCATTGCATAGAAGCCACCACAGCCAACTCCTTTTATCAGTCAAGGTCTCTTACTCCCACCGGTATAGTAACTCTTTTCTGGGCAACCTACTGGCACGAGGACCCCACGTGAAGTAACTATGATGGGAAGTGTATGGGGCCCAAGGTTTACCTTAGGAGGGGTGTTTTGGTGTGCTCCAAACCACTGAGCCTCTAAAAAAGGCCTCAGTGGGGTAGTTCTTTGAATCTTTGTGGAGCTCAACTTCCCACTTTCGGGTATGCATGTGTCTTAGGCAGGCCACTTCCTGCTGGCAGGTCCGATTTTATTGTATCAATATCACATGCCGAGAGGAGAGATCCTTCGGGGGACTATTCTGCTCAAGGGGAAAGCATTTAACCCATACAGACTTTCTTCTTTCTTTTGTGTCATTATTTTTTGTTTTCCTCAGTGCAGGTACTTTCTTAAAAGTTAAGGGTTCCCATCTCAAGAATTTGGTGAACTTAATTTGGCCCATGCCTTCCTCCTCAGGAGGCCTGTCTTTATGATCCGCAGGACCATACACTCCCTGGAGCACTGGTCAGTCATATTAATTATTGTGAATTCTCCCAACTTGGGCAGTTTGTGGAACAGAATTCCTTGGAGCTGGACTGAATTTTTTGAGCTGAAGTGACTCATGGAGGCTCCAGGCAATTCCCGGGGGGCACTGGCTTCCTTTGTCCAAATTCTCAGCCCCTAGTGCAGAAAAATGAAGCATAAGGGCTTCCACTGAGATTTTTCACTGGGTCTTTCTTCCCTAAAGGCTGCCCTTCTCAGGATGTCTTTAATCCTATAGAGTTCCTTTGACATTATCTGTGCAAATCAGAACTCAGAGAAGCTGCAACAGGTGGAGAGAGCCACGCTCCTGGAGGCAGACTTGCCCCAAAGACATATAGAAATATTTTACACCCTCTCACAGCACATCCACTCCTCCCCCCATGGTACGTTTACAATGCACCTGCTATGTGTTAAGCACTGTGCTTTTGTATAGATTAGTTCACCTCAGGAAGAGCAGAAATTCCAGATTATCCTGAGGCTCTTAGGGTTGGAGGATAGTCTTGGGTAGTAAGTCTCTGGCATATTTCCAGATCTGTAAATGTACTGGGTATGCTACATGATCTCTCAGGAGTTTTCCAGTCCAAATTTGCTAACATTCTATGTAGCTCTGAGATCTAGTTTCTCCTTTCA
Source organism: Mustela lutreola (assembly GCF_030435805.1). Taxonomy (NCBI): domain Eukaryota; kingdom Metazoa; phylum Chordata; class Mammalia; order Carnivora; family Mustelidae; genus Mustela; species Mustela lutreola. Next base: position 184,333,723 of record NC_081292.1, read on the forward strand.
GCAGACACACCAGTAGAGCTCCTAAGCCTCTCTCAACCTGAGCTTCCTATCCAAGAGTTGAGACAGCCAAGGGCTTGAGTGCAGGGACTTAGTTTTTGAAAACTCAGGAAACAGGGGTGGGGTGAAGGGAGGCAGGAAGGAAAGGAAGGAGAAAAGATAGAAGGAAGGCAGGCAGGCAGGCAGGCTAACACAAGGGTGCATTTTGGAGCTGGTCATCCTTGTAGCAAACTGAAGCTCGGTCGCACTGATATTCTCTGAAGAACCATATAGAATGAACCTCATAATTTCATGTAGCAGCAGAATGGAAAGAGAGGAACGTTTATCTACTGCCTCTCACCCACCACTGGTCAGAAATTGTCCCAGGGGGTTAACTCTCTCACCTTTCCTGGTCTGCACCCATGCCAGTGCCCAGGAGTTATCCACAGCCCCATCAGAAAAGCCCCAGGGAGAGGGAAGAGATACAAAGTGCCCCTGTGGTGAGGTCTGTCAGGGGCTCTGAGCTGGTTGCCATGACAACAGCATCGAAGGTGAGCCCAGAAGATATACGATTAGGGATTCCAGGTTTTGCAAAAATATATTATGCTCCAGTTAAACTTGAAATTTTAGATAAGCAACAAATAAGCATACGCCCTGTGCAATATTGGGGACATGCTTATATGAAATAAATGATTCATTATTTATCTGAAGTTCAAATGTGGCTGGGCATCTCATGTTTTATTTGGCCACTCTATGTACAGGCACAGTGGGGCACAGGAGGCATGTCATGTTAAGCCCCAGCACCCCCTCCACAGTCTCCTTTGAGATTATATCTCTCTGCCTTGAGGATCTTGGTTACAGAAGTGGCTCAGTTACAGAAGTGATGACCTGTGCTCCTCTGCGTAAGGACAAGAGAGGTAAGCTGGAGAAAATGCAGCCGGTGATATGAAAGGGGACACAGAATGTCCACTTTTTCAGGGTCTCTAAGCCCAGGGAAGGACTCTTCTGCCTGATGCAGGCAAGACCTCACACTGAGCAAATCCAGGCTGGTGTTGCCCTCCCCCGCCCCCCCCCCACACCCACCCCTTCATGGTGGGAGCATCCCAGCAATGTCAAATGTGAAGGTCTACAGAAAATGGGAGAACCGAAATATTTGTTTTCATTAAAAATGAGAATACAAGTGCCAAAAGCCTGTGTTTTTTCTCCTACAAATCCATTTGCTGTTTTCTAGCAGACAAAATATACCAAATGTGATTGTTTTAAGGGCACTGAAGACTTAGTAGATGTTTCCTGTTTTAAGAATAAAAAAATTAAAGGTGCTTAAAAAACAATACTGTTTTTGTTTTGTTTTGTTTTGTTTTGTTTTGGTCCTCCTTGTAGCTTCATCATTTCCAGAATTTTGACATCTCTCTGTCAGTTAGGTCTCCTCAGTCCCTGTGCCATCAGAAGCTTCTGTCCTGCTCAGGTCCTTAACCTAGCCAGAGTGACAATTTCACCAGAATCCCTGCACTTCATCCCTCAGCCCTGGTGAGGTACTCTACAAAGTTGTGTTTGCCATGTTGGAAGCTTGAATCTACTTCACATGCTGGAACCTTTAACCTGCCTCTGGACAGGACATAGAAGGATCTCATCTCTTTTGCCTGGGATCAGCCCCATCAGCACCTGTCTGAGCTGTAAGGATTCCAGAGCACAGCTCCTACTGAGTTCTGGCTCCCAAAAGTGGGGTGGGAAGGCCCATCATGTCATCTGGTCCAGCCTCCTCATTGCATTGATGAAGACACTTTGTTCCCCAGAGGGGCAAGTCGTCTGAGGTCCACACCGGATTTTGCCACTTGCAAAGTCAAGAGAAAAACCCAGCAATGGCCTCACTCCACTCCCCCACCATCTCTGATTCTATTACCTCCTTCATGTTTGTATTTCTCCATGGTAGGAGGAGGTTGATGTGATGACAGACTGAACTCCCACACGTAACCCATAGGGACTAGTCTTCAAAGACTACTACTGTGAACATCTATTCTTTATGATATAGAAAGCAGGTCAGAGCCTTACATCACTCAGGGCAGTAGCCATGAGTGGTTGGTTATAGAGACCCCAGTTCTGTCATTTAATACTCACGTAACTTTGTACAGATCACATAATCTTCCAGAAGCTCAGTCTGCCTGAAGAACGGACAGGTGATCTCCGCCTGACTCATAGAGTCATTGTGAGCAAAGACTTCCCACACGTGATAGTGCAGAAAGGTGTTCATGTCAGCTGTTATTGTGACGGAAGAGCATTGTGGGGAAATGCTGGTTTAGGAAACTTCCTGACAGCATTCTGTAGGAATGATCAGACATACTGTATAAAATCAGTTATGGGGGTTATATGCTTTCCACCACGTCCACCGCCTCCTGGACTGGCCCCTGTCTCCACCCGATGTAAATTCCTCTCTATTGCTTACAAATGTATTGTCCCTTATAGTAGCCACTAGCTGCGTGGGACTACTTAAGTTGAAAATATAAGTAAGGCAAAGTAAAGTAAGAATTTAATGCCATAGCCATACAAACTACATTTCAAGAGATCATAGCCACACGCGGCTAGTACCTACCCTAAAGGACAGTGCAGCTAGAGAACATTTACACCATCACAGAAAATTCTATTGCCCGGTGCCCTAGGAGGATAGTCAACACTCATAAGCCACAGGATCTTTCATGATTTAGTCCTAGCCTACCTGTCCAGGTTCATCTCCTGCCTCACCTACCCATCATGCCCTTAGACTCTGCATCAAAGCCCCGGTTCTTCCTGGCCTGTAATTGCACTGGTCTGTGACTGTCTTCATGTGATTTCCTTTGTCAGCAGTGCCCTCCCTACCCCACACCACATACCACCACTCCCAACACCCACTCCCACTGGCCTCACAAATCCTCCTCACCATCTCAGGCCCAGGGCATAACGTAATGTTCCTTCTTGGGGGCCATGTTCCATTATGCTCCCAGGAGGAATCAATCAGTCCTTTTTCCCTGGTTCTACCACTGCTGATTACAACGTCCACAACCTGATGGTCTCAGGGTGTTCGCTTGTGGTCTCTGTTGCTGGTCTCTGAAGCCCTGGTGGGGCAGGCACTAGGTCTCGGGCATCTTTAAACCCACAGGGCTCTGGTCAGGCCAGGGCAGAGTGGAGACCTTGACCAATGTCAAGGCCACCGGTCTTACCCCTTGCTACCACCTCTCTTCCTCATCTCAGGGCTTCACAGGTCTGGTTTAGTCACAGTTGTTTGCTCTTATGGGAAGGGCTTAGTCCCAGACTGCTGGTTCTCCCTGAGCCAACAAAGCTGTAGAGAGAAGCCCTCTTTGGAAGCAGGAAGCTGGCCCTTGTTCGTGGCCATGGAGAAGAGGTCAGCTGCAGAAAGCAGGCCCTGAGGGTGAGGGCCTGCCTCCGGGAGGGAGGGGACAAGGAAGGGCAGTCTCAGAACACACACACACTGTCCCTTCTTTCCCAGCGGAATACTCCCTGCCTGACCTCTCCAGCGCCCAGGCTGGCAGCGCTCCCAGGCTCCCACACGGGCATTCTCCTCAGGGCACCACCCCACGTGCCTGCCCGACGAGCCCCAGGGCCGGCAGAGCCTCCTGTAGTTGAGTGTCCCCCGTACCTGCTCCCCAAACCTCCTTCCAGAAGAGCGCCTCTGTGCCAGGCACCCCCCTCACCGCTGCTGCTCCCCGTGTCTTCTGTGCTCTCAGAACGGTCACCAGCCCCACATCTTTCCAGCTTCCTGGCCAGAAGCTTCCCTCTCCTTTCCTTCTCTCTTTCTTTCTCTACCTCCTGCACTCTCTCAGAAAGCCCTGTCCCACGCACCTCGGCAGGGCCTTAACTCTCCGAAGCAGGACTCCCCTTCCCGGGTGGGCCACCTCCCGGGACGAACTTCCCAACCAGGCTTTCCTCCCCCACATACGTGGCTGCCGTTCCTTTGCTGGAATGTTCCATCCACTCACTCACTGGTGTGCCTCTTCTCGGCCTCCTCATGCAGCTCAAACGTCACCCCCCGTGCTTAACCCTGGGGTTACACCCTCACACGGGCTGCCTGGGTTCACACCCCACTGAGGCACCTGGAGAAAGATACTGAGCCTCACCGTGCCTCAGTTTCTTCATCTGCAGAACAGAATCATAGTGTTGCCCACTAAGTGTTGACCAGATTGAGGGGATACTTCAGGAAAGCACATAGCTTGTCACCAACACAAAGCTCTTTCTTTCTATCACTGGTAGTGGTGGCAGGGTCTCACAGGCAAACGTCACCCACCCTGCCCCCCCTGCTCGGACCACATTTTGCCTGCATCTCTAGCCTGGGGCTCAGATCTTCTGCTCGGTAACAGGACTGGTTCTGCCCGTGGCCACCTTACTCAGAAAACACAGGACTCAAGTCTGCCTTATCTGTGACCTCCCCAGGCCCTGCTCAGAGTAGACCCATGAAAGGCCTTTGAGTTCCTCCTGCCCTTCCCTCCTCTCCCCTCACCTCCCACCCTGCCGCCCCGACCCAGTCCTGCCGAAGGCGCCTTTGATTCTGACTCCACAGAAGTGCATGTGCTCCTGAGGAGGCTGTGAGTGTGCAAATGTGTGAGTCTGTGAGAACATGGGGGAGGGTTCTGAATGTGAGTCTATGTGGGTGTGCAAATGTGTGAAACCCTCTGTGTGAGTGTGTTAGACAAAGATGCTTTCCATACAAAGCCAGCAGTTTCCCTCCTCTCTTGGCTTTCCTTAGTCAGAATTTCTGTATTTCTGTCACTGGTCAAACGTTATCATGCAAAGCTGTAGAATATTCGTGCAACTTGTTTCCTACCCCTCCCTCCTGCACATTCCCTGTTGCTACCTTGCAGAGAGCACAGGAGGCTGAAGAGAAATAAGACAGCATCACAAAGACCTGGGAGCCACACAGCCCCATTACACTGTGGGCACAAAAATGTTCTGTCATCTCCAGGTAACTTGTCTGGCTGGGAATTGGGGAGTTTGTTCTGCCTACACAGCCAGATTCGCTAATATTTAATGAGCAATCGCCATGTACCAGGCACTTCACTTATCAGCAACAAGGCAACTCTCAGAGGTAAGTTACTCATTATTTCCATTTCTTTCAAATGAAAAAACCAAGGCACAGAGAGGTGAAACAACTTGTCCAAGGTCACCCAGCGGTAAGTGACAACGGAACCCAGAGTCAACCTGGAAAGTGTGACAATAACGTTTGTGTGTGTAGCTACTAGATTTACTGCTAGAAATGGCTGTTTCAGAGTTCTGTCTCACCCTGTGCTCCTAAGATCTGAGATAAAGACTCTGTGTGTGTGTGTGTGTGTGTGTGTGTCTGTCTGTCTGTCTATCTGTATGAGTAACCAGGAAATGAAAACTAGGCACCTCAGGCAGGTGTCAGAAGGAACAGAAGAACAGGAGCCAAGGAGAGGTCTCATGGTTCTTCAACATTCAGCTGCAGAAGTCTCCGAAAAGTGCCCCCGCTGAACTGGAGCCGAATGTGAGTGACCCAGGCCCAGAGGATCAGCCTGACCCCAGGGCTGTGCCAGTTGGACTGTAGACAGCAGCAGTTTGTTCCTAGTTGAAGCCAAGGGATGGGGCAGATGTCAGGACAGGGTGGGGACCGCAGAAGCCAAGCTAGCCATCAACCCATTCTTGGAGTCACTAGTGTTCCAGAAAGGCTGCAGCGGTGGTTCTCAAAATGAGGCCCAAGGGCCACAAACAGCAGGATCTCCTAGAGCGCTCATTAGATTGCAGATTCCTGGGCCCCTCCCTACTGGGCCACCGTCTCTGGGACTGGACCCTGAAATCTGCCTTTTTTCCCAAGCCTTCTGGAGATTCAGATTTGCCCCCAAAACACGCAGCCAGCTGTGTCTTTGATCAGGTTCCCCAGAAGCAGACCCTGAAAGGAAAAGGAGGGCTCTTAATGCGAGGATTTAGAAGGGAAGTGCTGCCCAGAAACGTCAATAGGAAATGGGGGAGCAGGAGAGGGAGGAAGGAACCTGGCAAGGGTGTGGGCTCAGAGGAGGTCCTGCAGATGTGGGGGCTTCAGCCTGATCCCACGGGGGCTCCAGAATCATCCAAGGGACTCCAGCCACCCCAAGTCTTTCAAGGATCAACATCTTGAGCACACCTAAGACTTTGTTTATTTGCTGGCCCAAACTGGCTTTTTCTGGTGAAATTAGGGACTTGTTTATTAGTACGATGAATGATGAAAATGGGATATTTTGCAAACTTAAAGCTATTCATGATATATGGATTGGCTAACGTAGCTTAGTAAGAGCCCCACTTTGCATAAAGACCCAAGGGAACCTAGGCCTGTACCTAGTTTGGCTTCCGGGACTTATAAGCAATTTGGTGTCCAACCTTTGGTCAAGAGGATTCCTAATGGGCTAAGGTTAATTGTCAACATCACAGGAGCCTGCCTTCAGAACTGTGATTTTTCTGCCTCAAGTAAACATCCTGTGGGAGAACAGAGCATCTATGGGACCCAGGTAGGATACCGGAGCAGAGGTGCAATCATACCTTTTAGATTATGAGCACTTATTTGAGAAATGTGAGTAGAATCTGGTCTGAGACTAGGAACAACTAACCTCACCCAACTCAAGCTCCTTTGGCTCCACCATTAATGACTGAGAAGCATTAAGGGCCACACTTGAGGAGATCAACTCAGGCTGACTGTGACAGGACCAACAACTGTGAATGACACACTTACCATGGGATGAGCAAAAGATCTTTTCAGGTGTTTGCGACTGTGGGTGTGGTTCCCTAGACCACCTGCCTCAGATCATCCTAGGAGCTTATTAGAGTACACTCCAGGGTTCCCCCAAGACCTACTGAATTATAATCAATGGGGGGAAGGGACTTGGAAATTGGTATTTTTTAGAAAGTGCCCCAGTGATTTTCTGTACACTAAAATCTGAGAACCACTGCTAAGGAAATTTCTTCTCACTTCCCTCTCACGCCCCAGGTCAAAGCTGGTGTGGCGAAAGAACAAGAATCACTCATTTATTGTTCTGCTTGGATCCTATCTGCATGAGGACGGAGCCACTAGGAGGAGGAAGTTGTCAGAAACATGGGGGCTTGACTTCGGTGAATCAAATATGGAGAATTCCAACCAGGAGGACACACCTCCCAATGGCCACCGGGTGCCCACTCCCCGAGCCAGACCCTGCTCTGCCCACCCTGAAAGCCCAGCCATGCCCTCCACCATTCAGCAGCAGGGAGGAAGATGACGCTTGGGGGAGAGCGTAGACTTGGATGAATACATGAAGGCAGGAGGGTGGGAATTGCTCTGTGAAAAATGAGAGCAAGGGCCAAGCTTCACTGTGCCATCTCTGCTGACAAGAGCCTTACCATGAAATGCAAAGCACTTTTTAAAATAATTCAGTTTTCTTATAAACTGGGAGAGAAGTTTGAAGACATTGCAACTGATGGCAGAAACGCTCTGATGTGCAATTTGAAAGTGGTCCCAGCAGGAAGGGGCTGGCAAGCGACGACGTAACAACAAGACGAGTGGAAGGTGTAGAATCAGTGGTGGGATGCATTGTGAACAATGTCACCTGGACTCCCATCTGTGAAAAGGCAGGCTGAAGATTTCATCACCACTTTTGATGGAGTTTAGCTGTGAAGATCCACAGGCTCTCTTCTAATCTCCATACTGCTCCTTCTTTTGTTTCATTCCTGTGTTCAGTCATCTTTATGATGAACTTTATACCAGTGTTCTCCAGGCAACTATTTCAAAATGTCAGTTTAATTAGCACCAGGCCCGTGGTTAGTAAATAAATGTAATTTTGCTTTAAAAAACAAAAGAACATTAAGAATTTAGAAGTAGGAGACTAGCGTCGAACAGAGCTTCTGGCTATGATGGCACAAGGGAAGTCATTATGCAAGTGCATGCTTGTAGGACCTTGTGAAGTTCAAAAATCTTTACAACTTCTCTGACATTCAGTAAGACAAAGATGTGGGCAGGTAGGGTAGGCTTATCTTTGGTAGCAGGGAGGAAATTGGCTACAGCCCATCTTTGTTGGGGGAGACACAGAGCAAGGAGTAGAAGGGAGAGTGACAGCTCCCCAAAACAGAGAGAAGAAGGAGTTATTCTAATGAACAAAAATAAGAGGGCTGTCACCACCTAGGCAAGGACCCTGAGCCAGATGTTGAGCTAAGAGTTTCCTTTTCCTGATTCCAATTAGCTCCCCCAAGGAGTCACAACTTGTGTCTAGTCTTTCTGTTTGCAGATGAAAAGGCTGATCCCCAGATGGGTTCAGGAACAGCCCGGGTCACTCAGATGGAAAGTGGCGGAGTCCTGGAGGTGACCTGCATCAGAAAGGGTTCCGGGCCCCAAGGAAGACATGGCAAAGGCCTTCAAGAGGAAGAGGGCAGGGGAGGCTTGGGAACAAAGTGCAGAGCAATGAGCATGGACATAGGGAGCCAGGGGGCTGGTGGGGAAAGTAACACATGGCAGGTGAGGCATCCCTCACCCCCTTGCCCAGGAGGCCCCAGGAGTCCTAAAATAGGTGCTCTCCTGTACCCTTAGACTCTGATCAAGGAGAAGAATGAAGGCAAGGAAGCCTTGTCAACAAGTGCCCAGTTACAAAGTTGAGCTACAACAGATCTTGGAGCCAGAATCTGCAGGCTCACCTCAAAGTCCGGTGCATTTTGGATTTCAATACTTGCAAAAGCAGGGGACCTGGGGAGCTCCTTTCTCCTTTTTTCCCTCCCACCTTCTCTCCCTCCCTTCCTTCCTTCTTGTATGTATTTTTAATTGAGATATAATTAATATAAAACACTGTTCATTTGAAGCATGCAATGAATTGATTGGAAACATTTGTGTATTGCAAGAGGATCACCACTGCAGCTTCAGCTAACACCTACATCATGTCATTAGCATTTTTTTGTTGTGATGAGAACATCTAGGATCTAGTCTCTCAGCAACTTTGAAGTCTATAATCCAGTATCTTTGCCTCTAAGCACTAGGCAGTGTGTTAGAGCTCCAGACCTCACTCCTCTTCCACTCACATATGTGTTCCCCTTGAGAAACATTTCTGCTATTATCTCTGCCCCCAGCCCCTGGGACCGCCAGCCCCCTCTCTTCTTTTGTGAGTTCAGCTTTTTTAGGTTGCAGGTGTAAGTGATATCATGCTATATTGTCTTTGTCTGACTTATCTTACTGAGTATCCATCTATGGAGATCCATCTGGAGATCCATCTATGTTGTCTCACGTGGCAGGATTTCCTTCTTTCTCGTGGTTGACTAATATTCTCTAGTATACATTGGGTGTCCATATAGACTATTATTTATCCATTAATCTGTTGACAGACACCCAGGTGGTTTGCACATCTTATTTGTATCATATTGTAAGTAGTGCTGCAGTAAACAGGGAATGCAGATATCTCTTCATATCTTGTTTCCATTTCCTTTGGATGAATACCCATAGGATAAATTGCTGGATCATAAGGTAGTTCTATGTTTAATTTTTTGAGGCACCGCCATACTGTTTTCCAGAGTTGCTACACCAATTTATGTTACCACCAAGAGTGCACATCTTCACCAACACTTGCTATCTTTTTTCTTCTTGATGATAGCCCTGCTAACAGGTGTGAGGTAATATCTCCTTCAGGTTTTGATTTTCATTTTCCTGACAATTAGTGATGTCGAGCATCTTTCCATGAGCCTGTTGGCCATTGGGGTGTCTTCTTTGGAAAAATGTCTATTTAGTTCCTCTGTTCCCTTTTTAATTGGATTGTTTGGGTTTTTTGTTGTTGAGTTGTATGAGTTCTTTATATATTTTGGATACTAACCCCTTAACCAATGTATGGTTTGCAAATATTTTCTTCCATGATGTATGTTGCCTTTTCATTTTGTTGATGGCTTCTTTGCTGTGCTGAAACTATAAGGGTTTTTTCCTCTTTTTTCCCTCTCTTTTGATTCAGACATGCAGCAAATATTGCTCACACCCACACTGAGCCAGACACCGAAAGAACAATTTCCCACGCACCTTTCCTTCCATTATCTTCTCTGATCCTGGCACCTATTCCAGGAAGTGTAAAGTATCATTTCCGTTTTAAATTATGAGAAAACTGTCTGAAGTCCTCCAGCTGGTCACTGGCCATGTGTGGACTTGAACTGAGATCTCTCCAGTCTAAATGCCTTGTTCTGTGTTGTTTCTCCAACACCCTATCGTTTCACCCTTACTTTTTTTTTTTTTTTTCAGAGGCAGCTGTTGAACAAAGTCAGCCCCTTGAGCTCCATCCTCGCCCCTGCCAAGGTTGCCATAAGAAAAAGGACAGGCTGGGGCAGTGAAAAAGCTCTCTGGCAGGCAGCCCTGAGTGTCCCAGGCCATCCCAGGATGTGCTAAATCTGCCCCCCATGTCCCTGCCAAAGTGTCAGAGGAGCGAGAGACCAAAGGCAAGAATATGATAACCATCTGCAAATCTCTTATTTGAGAGGTGTGAACACAGATCCAGGACACGCTGTGCACTCCCTGGACCAGGGGAAGGTAGTCCCAAGAAGCTGCTAGAAGGGCAGTCAATGGGGGAGAAGAAAGAAAGACTGGAGGGTGGAGGGAGAACTACCCAGAAGGATCAGGACATGGACCTGACGGTGGGTAAGGACCCAGCTCACGGAGACAGCAGGGGGCAAGCCTGGTGTAAAGAATGTGTGGCGTCACCAGACCCTGGCAGGGAGAACCCGCTCCACACACTTCCTGCAGGGAATCTGGGCTTGGCTGGGCTTGGGTCAGGGAGGTCCCTGCACCTCAGAGGGCCAAAGGGACGGAGATGGGAAGGAGGACAAGGCTGACCTCTGAGGGGATGCCTGGGGGTAGGCCCAAGGCTAGAAGCAGCCTGGCCTGACAGATGCGTTTGGCAGCAGAATCTAGAATTCTGCCTGATCCAGAGCTTTAAGCACGTGTTCTTTTCTGTTTCTATGATGAGAAAGATAAAGAGGGTAGAAAGCAAACCAATGAAACAGGCAGAACTCCTCTCTCACCTCCTCTGACCCTGGAGAAAGCAGCCCCACTGGGAGGAGGGAGGTTTGGAGACAGCACCAGAGGAAGTTCAATATGGGGCTCCCAGGCTTGCCCCGGATTCAGGAGGACCACCCCCGCCACCTGAGCAGCAGTGGGGAGCCAGCCCCACCTGTTCCCACTCCCAGCCCTGGCTTGGGAAAATGATCCCCCAGATAAGCTGCCCCTGAGATGGTCACCAGCCCAGGCCATCCAGTCTCTGGAAGCCAAGGCCCTGTCCCCTTATCTCTGCAGCTGTCAGGCAGCCTGGGCGGCAATAGGCTCGGGTTACAGGGTATAAACAGGCCTCAGAATTGGCTGGCTTGAGGCTGGCCCATGCCCTTGGCTCTTCTGTCTTAAAGGGGAAGGGGTAGGAGGCAGGGAGGAGGGTGGAGGAGAAATTTGCAAGGTGGGTCTCTCCTTGTGGGCCCTCCGCCCCGCCTCTCCTTCGGCACTCATCTGTATTTTCTCCAGAGACGTCGCTCTTCCTTTCCCAGAGTAGTCACGTGTACCGATCTCTTTGACCTACGCGTGGGCTGAGATACACAGGAGCAGCCCATCTTACAAGTCTGTCAGGTCAGAATTGTGTTGCTTTTGGCCAAAGGCCACACCATCATCCATGTGCATACACATAGTCTTTCATTAAAGCAACAGATACTCGTAGGTGTTTGTCTTCACACCCCCAACCACCCCCCACCCGCCGAGTCCTAACCCATGGGACTGCAGTTTCTATCTTTCTGGGCTCTATGGGTCCCTGCTGCACCCAAAATGGTGTCCTGTGTCTTCAGCATGTTTAGCCAAGAACTGCAGGTGACCAACACAGGTGAGGGCGGTGGGGTTTCAAGGGCTGACTTTGCAAACCCAACAGAAAGGACCTCTTCCTCTCTGGAAGAGACACCAGAAATCCAAGACTGGTCTGACCAAAGGGCCTCCCCGTGTCCTTCAGAACCAAGGACTGCCAGGCCAGAATCTTCTGTCTGGTGCTAGAAAACTCCAGGGGGCAGATGCTATCCTGGGGTGCCCAGCCGGGTCTATGAATTCTGAATACAGTGTGTGTACCCTGAGTAGAGTAGAAGAAGCCACCGGAATATGAACCACGTGCGTCCATCCAAGCAGAGTGGTCAGCATGAAAAGGACACAAAGATGGGCTTGACTCTGCCTCAGCCACACCTGCAGGTTCCTCATTGGGAAGTTTGTGGCATTTTCTCTGTAACTCTCATTTGGCCATGATCAGCCGTCAGCTCTCAGTATCCTAAGGGGCTAGGTCGCTGCTGTCATTTTGATCATGGGGAAAGACTCCCAGAGCACAGGCCTGAGAAACCGACGTCAGGTAGAACAGAACCCCAGGAGGGAACAGCGGGCAAGCGGAGGCAAGGAACAGAAGACAGACTCCGGACGGCCAAGCTCGGAGTCAGAAGGACCCGCCGTGCACTTCCAGAGAGACTGGGTCAGGTCAGGCCAAGATTCAGGGATTTTAGTCATGCGGCCCCCAAGATTCTCGGTTGTCTAGTATCTCTGAGGTCAGTCTGTGTAGGTTTGGAGGCTGTGCGTGTGCGTTTTAATGTGGCTGACTTCAAACTGCCTTCCTTCTTGGAAGGAAACCTTTCCTTCTCTTTAGAAGGTATTTATTTATCACACACAAGATTAAGAAAATCTTATCTACCACAAACAACAGTATGTACTGTAAGAAACACCTGGCCCTGGCCTGGTGCCCCTCCTCCCGGACAATAATATGGCCATCAGTCTTGCATCCCTACATCCAAACCCTAGCCCGTCATTTAAATCTTCACCAAACCTGTTAGCTGACATGCACTCACTGAAGCATGTTTGACATACACATACACACACACGGAGACTTTAATAAATGCATCTTGAATAAAGACACGTAATTACGAATTTAAGGAATTATTTGAACATTCAACCGTTTTTGCAGACCTCCAAGATTCAGGGACCTGGGCTAAAATTAGGCTGATTGCACAGATTCAGCTGCTAGAGCAGGAAAACTTGGTTCAGGGCTATGGGGCACTTTAATCAAAGAGCTGAACTATTTTTGAAACAGCCCTGAATGATCTTTTTTTTTCTGTACTTGGACCATCAAGCACATGGGCCTTGGCATAACAATGTCCTTCAGCTCCAAGCCGGGGTGAGGCCTGTGGCTGAAAAGACCTCCAAGCACTTCCAGTCCTTTCCACACTCCTGGAAGGTTTTGAAGGGAAAAGGAGAAGAAAAAGAAAAAAGAATATCCTTTGGTTTCGATAAGCACCCTCCGTACTTGCATTTGTCTCGTCAGAGGTGGTTGGCCAAAGAGTCTGCTAAAAATATAATAAACCAGGGCGGGGCGGGGGGGGGGGTATGTGAGGGGGAGGAGGAGGGAGAATTTTTAAACGAACCTTTTTCACTTCTGACTGCCTCCGTCCACAAATTCACGGCAACAGAAAAGAGTACCACCACCGGGCCCCTCTTCTCAGCCCTTTTTGGGCACTTGACTTGAGCACATTGTTTTTTAAATGAAAGGGAAACAGTACTCTAGTTCTGATTCTTTCCTTGGGGCTTGAGAATCTCTGAGACGGAGAATGCCTCTAGACGGGAGTGGGTCTAGCTCAGAATGGGTCCATGTTGGGAGCCTGCCCCTGCCAGGGGGTGAAAGCTGGGCCCCCTCCAGAGATAGCAGGACCCGGTAGATCCCAGAGGTGGACGGGAATCAGTCTCATAGTGTTCCAAAGGGCCAGCCAGCTGGAAACACCCGAGGATCCTGTTTCGTAGCTTCCAGGATCTGGTCAACCATATCGCCCTTGGAGTTTGCCCAAAAGGAAGAGAAGAGGAGAACCCAGCAGGAGCAGTCCGGTAGCCGGGTGGTTAGCTCACTGGGTTCCTTGGAGCCGGCTTTAGCTATTCCCTTTCAGCCAAACCCAAAGGTTACTGGAGCAGGCTGGGCCTGCTTGGGCTAGGAGGGCTGAGTCATCCACGGGACAGGGTTGCAGGGGCTATAAATTATCTTGTGTTTAAGGAAGCCTTTCTAAAACCCTGGCTTTGGGCTGGGAGCCTTTATTTCTATCTCTCACAGGAATATTTTTCAAACTCATAACAGTGCACTCTGTATTGCTTTGGGGACGCTCCAAGCACCTGGTCTTCTTTATAATGAGCCCTGCAGGCGACAGGCCCCCGGCGTCCCTGGGCCCAGACTCTAGGGCAGCTCACACTCACACCCACATGTACCTTCCTTTGCCGCCAGGCCAGGCCGCACCTCGTGCTTGGAAGGATGTCCACCTCGCTGGCCCAGGATCACATGCAGGCACACATACCTTCACACACACACACACACACATTCTAGATGCAAACTACAGCCCACTGGTGTTCTGTGCCTTCCAGAAGCAGCCCCTGCTCACGACGGAACAGGCGCCACACAAGAATTCCTCTGGCGGGTCTTCCAGGGGCCAGATGCCCACCTGCCTAGCTCACGAGTATTTGGCCAGGAACTGACAACTTTTCTTTTTCTTTGGCAACTTGGGTGTGTTGTCGTTGTTGATGTTCCTTGCGCCTTACAGGGTGCGTGGAGAGGTACAGAAGACTACAGGCTTCCAACAGTTGACATCCTGGGGAACAATGCTTCAGGCAGAGTGCTTCCAAGTCCCAGTGAAGGAGACACGTGGACAACCCTCCCCCTTCAATAACCTGGAAGTCAGAAGCCAACACCGTTGGGGGAGGGTAAGAGGGGTAAGGTGGTCCCTCCTGTGAATAAATCTTTCCTCCAACTCCTCTGCAGCCCACAACTTCACGCTGTCTGCATCTCCACCTCCCTGGCCTGTTCTTTTTCTTCCTGCTTTGTAATTAGATAATGATGTGCTGTTTGGTAAATTGCTGGTTGTTATTTACTTATTCCCCTTGGTCTCTTTACCATTGTTTGTTCTTTTCGAAGTCGCTTCAAGATGGAAGGAAGGAGCCTCATTCTTCCCATTGTACTGAGGCACAGAGAGGAGTAGATACATTGCCTGGGGTCACCGAGGGCAGTGGCTGGGTTGGATCTGAGGCCAGTCCTGTCCCCAGAGCTGCCTAGACATTTCCTTCTGTGACAAGGAACCGAAGACGTGTTGCGGTTCCTCTAATTCACCCAGCCCAATGTCTGTCCTCTGAGCCCTGGGTTTTGGCCTCCAAATGACACAGAACTGACCCCAGTGCTCACTCAGCCCCCTTCCTGGGAATCAGGACTCTCCCAAGTGTTGAGGCTAGGCTTTATAAGGGGGCCCTCCCCTGTCGGTAGAAGGAAGGGTTAAAGGCCCTACATGGGGCGACAGTGACCCTATTACTGATTGAACCACAATGCCAGAATTGGCAAAAATGTCAAAGTCTCACATGGGGTCACAGAGTAGATCTCCGTTTCCTCCTTCTTCTTCCCTTGTTCCCCCCACTCGTCTTACACATCTGCTGTTCACACACCTTCCCTGCCCTTAGCCTGCCAGCATCTCAGTGACCATCTGAGGAGGGACTGCCTCCCCCGGCCAGGGCATCGACCAGCTCTCTCCCACCACTTCAGCAGCACTGGAATACCCAGTTCTCCCAGCCGGCTTTTCCAGGCACAATTTTGTTGTCATTGTTGATTAAACTTCCACAGAACACTAATAGTTGCCACATTTGTCGCATGTAAATGTTTGTACCTGATCCTTCAAGGCCTGTCGAAAGGTTGATCTTGTCCTGTAATCATGTTCACCTCCCGAGTCTCTGCTTTGGTGGGTCTGGGTGAGATTCCACAATTTTTGCATTGTGAACAAATTCCCAAAGGGTGCTGATGCTCCTGGTCCAGGGACCAAATTTTGAAAACCACCAGCAAATGTAAAAAACAACAAGCAAAATGTACCCTCTCATAAGTACAATGTCCTTGGGGAGGGGTGGCTCCAAGGTTAGCTGACTCACTGGCCCAATCAGGCCCTCAAGGACCTGACTCCACTCTGCTCCATCAGCCTTGACATTGCAGCTTAATCTTGACTGGATCCTTACAGCTGCACCCCAGTTCAACAGCTCCAGGCATCACCTGCAGACCAGCTCGTGGCCAGTGGAAGAGATTGGCCTTCTTCAGAACAGAGAGACTTTCTCTGAAGCAGTCCAGGTGATGTATCCTTATACTACCATGGCCAAAATTCTGTTGCAAGCTTGTGCCTAAACCCATCACTGATGATGGAGGCAGAAACAACAGTGATGGGTCACAACAATCAGTCCCCACAAAGTAGCTAGCCAGAGTGGACTCTGTTGACTATGAAAACATTTTGGTTGTCTGTTCAGCCAACATTCTCACTCTCTTTCCTTGATGACAGAAGCTGAAGCCCTACTTAAGAGGGATGGGGAACATGACATAGTGGGGGGACTCATGTTCAGGCAAGAGTGGCTCCTAAACCAAGGAGAGAAATCCTTCCTGGGATTGAACTAAGACTAGTGCAGGGGAGGTGAGGGGAAGACACCCTCTTTCTGCAAAGGTTGCTAAACAGAGATTGTTGGTGGTCATGTACCCACCAGGAGGAAAGAGAGCCTCTGGGAAGGGGTTAAAATTAACCTACCTTCAGGGAGAAGCATTGAGAAGCAGAGATGAGCAAGCAGCGACAAGAAGAGGTCCCAATGCCTGTAATTCTTCCTTTATTTCTATGGGGCACCTCGGCATCCTTCTGGAATAACTGTCTCATTCGTTTACAGTAATTAGAATTATGTTTCTACTTTTTGCAATCCCGAAATTTCAGCTTTCGACTGATGGAAATGGCAGAGAGGAGGAAGAGCAGACAGCCATGTATGAATGGAGGGAAATTGAGCTGCCTTGCTTCACATCTCATGCCCCACTATTGGTTGCATCTTCCCACCAAAGACCCCAGCCCACCCCATGACCAAGATCCAAGAAAAGCACAAGGACCCTGGGAATACTGAAGGCAGAGCAGAGGCAGAGAAACGACAGAGTAGGACTGAAGGACACCACCACTTTCTTTGCAAACAAATAGTCTTGACCTCAAAAAAGACTTTGCCCTCTGCAGCCCCTCCTATCTTCTCCAGCTGGTCCTAGGTTGACAGATCAGCCTCCTGCCACAGGAAGGGAGACCCAAGGATGTCTCCAGGGTAGAGTTCACCTTAGGATCACCAACCCCAGACTGAGTTTCCTTCTGAGATTTGTGTGTGTCTGTGTGTGTGTCCAGGGAAGGGAGTTTCCCAAGCATGTGCCAAAACAGAAAGTTGTTTATTCATTTCTTTGTTTGTAATGATCATATCAGTAGAACATGCCAGCAAACTCTAAGGCAATAAAGGTCTTCTCGAATATTTCTGTCCCCAAAGACATTAGTTACAACAGTTGCAATCACTGCTGCTCCCAAGGCTCCTACCCCTGTGTTGACCACCTACCCCACTCTGGCATTGGACTTGGCAGTGGGCATAGGATGTCTGCACCAGGGCATGGGACAGTGTGCATGACCATGATCCTATCCCAAAGTAAGAGAAATGGACTTATTTCTCTTCCATTGGCAGTGGAATGAAAGCAGTGTTTCCTTAGTGTTTTCCTTGCTGATGCCCAATGAGCCATACTCACTGGAAATCAGGGTGGGTGAAAGAGAACTAGGGAAGGACATGAAGAAAACAAGAGAAATGGGAGAGAACTGTCACAATTTGGCTAAAACATGAGTAAAGGAACCTCCTTCTTCTAATCACTGGCTGGCTGGAGCTTTCCTTGTTTCCAGGGGCCGGAGGCAGAGACGGTCTCCCCTGCTGCTCACACCCTTTCTCACCTTCCCTGGGTCCCACATCAGATCCCCGTGAACAGATCAGCCAGTAGCTGGGGGGCCCAGAGCCGGATTTGGGCTCGAAGAGCAGAATGGAAAAGGCAGAGAAATGGGTGTGGATTTTTGCTTCCGTTGAGGTACTATTCATCCTTCAAGTCTCCCTTTCCTGTGAAGTGTTCTCCAAACTCCTTCCCAGCTCCCCCTTTGCTGCCAGAACCCACTCTTCCTCATCCAGCCAGCAAGAGCAGGACCACAGGCTGAAAAGAGCACCAGTGAAGCCCTATCAGTCTTTTGCGTATAATAGGGGCGCCTATATCTAGAGCTGGGCACAAAAAATGTCTGTAATTCTCTGCCTTTCCTCCCCTCAAGGGATGGAGCCCTGGGCCTCACCCCTTGAATCCGGGCTGGCCCTGTAACCGGCTTTAGCCAGTAGAATGTGACCAGAAGCAACTTGATGCGTGTTCCAAGCTTGGGCCTCAAGAAGCTTTGCGTGCTGCCTGTCACTTTTTTTGGAAGCCAGCCCCTGCACATGACTAAGCCTGAGGTAGCCTGGGAGAGGATGAGACAATGTGTGAAGAGAGTTTCCAGTTGTGCCCACCATCACATCACGGACCAGCCTGCTGACCCACCAGCCAGCCCACAGACACATGAGCAAGCCCAGGGGAGATGCACAGAGTCCCGTCCAACTCAGCAGAATAGCCCAGCTGCTCCATGGACTCACAAGCAGCAATGAAGGCATGATGCCACGAACCGTGGACTTGGCGGGGTTGGGGGGGAGGTTATCATGCAGCAAAACCCAACTGATACCTATCTCTGTCCCTCGCCAGGAAGAGGGTGCCTCCAGGCTGGTAATTCTAGATCTCTCTGTGTCCATCTTCCACGATGGCCCTTCCTGAGCCATTCCAGATTCTCCACCAAGCCCAGGAAGCCGTGAGTGGAACGGAACGGAGCTGAGATGTGGGTAAAGGGCAGAGCAGCTGCGCAGCTCCCCGAGCATGCACTGATGTGACTCCCTGGCTCCCGGCCACCTCAACGAGGCCTGTGCTTGGGAAAAAGGTTACCTGATCACCACTGCCTTTGTCTGTCAATTCACTCGGGGCCAGATTAATCCGTGCTCAGTTTCTCCCTCCTCCCCCAGCCCCATCCCCAGTCTGGCTGCCCAGATGATGTAAGCAGTAACTAATCCTGCAGTCAGAGCAGTCAGCCGGCTGGCTCACTTCCGTGTCCATTAAGGGAAGGCAGACACTTTAGAAAGAACTGGAAAATATTACCAGCCACCCACTCCACTCGGCTCCCCCTCCCTTGCCCCAGTCTCTACTTCCCAGCCACATACACCTCAACCCCCGGACACCAGAGATGGGAAGTACTGAAGCCAAAGAAAGAAAAAACTGGAACTATAGCCCTGTAGGCCTCAGGGGCTGAGCCACGAGACTCCTCTGGGCATGGGAACCGGTCCTGGAAGGGACAAACTGGAGGCATGCAGAGAGCCTCACCAGCCTCCCTCCCCCTCATCCCTGGCACGCACTGCTCCAGGGAGCTTGCTGTTTGGTGACGATGAACTGGGGCATTGAGGGGTCAGAGAGTCTGTGTCCCTGGTGGCGAGGGGCCCCACAGGAGACCCCCTCACTTAACTTAATTGCCAGACTCGCGTTCCAGGGACACAGTAGGGACTCAAGCCTGACAGCTTGCAGAAACATGGGCAAGCAGAAGCTGCTCTGGTTGCAGACTTCAGGGTTTTCAAAACTGTTTCAAGACAAAGGAAAGAAAGAAGGAAAGAAGTACTTGTCAACATGAAGATGAAGCAAATTCAGAGTGACTCAGATTAGTGCTATCTTGCATGGCTTTCCAATTACTTTGTTTCTGATGTCCCTTTTTCCCAGGAAGTGATACCATTTTTTAACAAGGCAACAGCATTGTAGTGTGCAATGTATAGGTGTCTTGTATCATAGGTTGTCTATGGCAGGGAACATAGTCACAAATGGCAGAATTTCCATAACCAGTGCCGGTTCGAAGGGGGATTTGTGGGTTCCTGTAACCAAAGTTGGGGGGGGCATTGTGTGCACCTGGCCTTGGGGACTTTCCTTTGTTTTTCGTTTTTGTTTTTGTTTGGTTTGGTTTGGTTTGATTTGGTTTTCCCTTTCCTTTTCTCTCCCTCTTTCTTCTTTCTTGGACAAGCATTTCCTTTCCCCGCATCTATCCACTGAAAATGTAAAGATGAGTAGAACACACACAGGAAAAGCTCCTAATCAAGCAGTGAGGAGACCATAATAAATATAACTTGCACAATTACAAGATTGAGAGCCGGTAGACGTATACGGCAGGGAAGCATAGAGGAGGGCTCGTTCCTTCTGAACATCGAGACTCCAGGAGGGTGTCATGGAGACAGGGTTATTATAGGAGAGCTTTGAAGGATTTTGTGAGGACACAGATTGGGAATGTACGTGAAGGATGTAGATGGCATTAAGGACCCAAGGACCCCCCGAGACCTCGGGAATGGCCAAGAAGAACAGGAACTGTAGCAGAAAGTGGGCCTTGTGGGGCCTGGAAGAGGGAGACTGTTTAGGGTCCTAGATACATTCTCTGTGCTTGAACATCTAATAGGGAAAAGCAAAGAGCGCCAATATAAAGCAGCTAAAATTCCATACCAGGGATCAGCAAACTACATCCCATGGCCAAATCTGGTCCCCTACCTGTTTGTTTACTTGTTTTTTTGTTTTTTTAAGATTTTTTATATATTTATTTGTCAGAGAGAGAGAGATCACAAGTAGGCAGAGAGGCAGGCAGAGAGAGAGAAGCAGGCTCCCTACTGAGCAGAGAGCCCAATGGGGGGCTTGATCCCAGGACCCTGAGACCATGACCGGAGCAGAAGGCAGAGGCTTAACCCACTGAGCCACCCAGGTGCCCCCCCACCTGTTTTTATAAATAAAGTTTTATTGGAGCAGAGCCACCATCATTCATGTACATATTATCTATGACTGCTTTTGCACAACAGCGAACTCAAAGAGTTGCAACAGAGAGTCTATGGGCCACAAGCCAAGACTCTAAACTATCTAGCTCTTTTCAGAAGAAGTTTTCACACCTTTGTCCTAAACCACTTCTTCTGAACTTTCTCTTCAGACTCCCCAGCACCAGATTTGACAGTACTTTATAATAGTTTAATACCTTTAAAAAAAGATCGACACTTGGGAAGTATGGAATTCTGGGCCCTCGTCAGATAGGACTAGACAGACAATGTGGTCTCTAAACTGGCTCAAAGCATAGCAGTATTTATAAACAAAACTAAAGCATAGAAAGAAAAATGAATCTTCCCTCAGAATCTTTTTTCCTTAAAATTGTTTAGGAAAATTCTTTAGGATCCATACCTTTTATAAAGCACTCAGGTGTGCTATAGAACATTTTTCAGAACTTTGCAAGATTGTGGTGTTGCCCGCCACCCCTGAGTCCTGCCAGGATCCCCGCCAGCCCTTTCCGGAGTAGTAAAGCTGATCCTGTCTCTAAAGATCTCCCCCAAAGAGCATTCCACAACCTTCCTTCTCATGCCGCTTCTGTTCCGGTATTTAGAGCAGGCCTCCCCCTCGCTCACCCCCACCCGCTTCCTGAGCACCTGTTGCTACAACAAAGAGAAGCTCAAGGTGGAAGTCTCTGGGTTCCTCCAGGTGATAAACGGAGGTCATTCACAGGAGATAATGCCATTTGTTAGTTCAGCCCTTTTCAATCATCAGAGAGAGCCCCGGGTGGGGAGGCTCATTCAGAGAGCTTCATGGGTATTAAAAGGTGATTATATCTAAATGGAAGACCTGTCACCAGGCAAACCCTCCACCAGCTGACAACCTCAGCAGGCCAAGTGCAGGAGGCAGGAGGGTTTGGGCGGTTCTGCCCCAGATCGCTGAGGTCTCCCGAGAGGCAGGACAACCCCACCTCAGTCTGCCCCGTCTGAAGGGAGAGGCTGTGGGCTACCTTGCATGGTGCCTCCCCTGAGCAACTTTGTCAACCGTGCCCAAGCCAGGAGCAATTCCAGCTGGTGCTTTCAGACTCTGGGGAGGCAGGTCTATATGAGCGATCCAAAGACCCAAAGACTTGAAGAAAACCGGACACACCAGGTTTGAATGTCAACAGATATCCGGCTTTAGCTCAGAATTGTTCTTTGCTTTGCTTTGCTATCCTACAGCAGGGATCACAAACTTTTATATAGAGGACCAGAGAGTAAATACTTTGGGCTGTGCATGCCACACAGGGAAGCAGCTACAGTCATAGGTGAACAGGCGGGGCCGTATTCTGATAAAGCTTTATTTATGGACGTGGAAGTTCAAGTTTCATAAAATGTTCACTGCTCCTCCTCTTCGGATTTTTACCCAACCATTTAAGATTGTGTCAGTCATTCCCGGCTCACAGTCTGTACAAAAACAGAGGCTAGAATGTGCGTGCCAGAGTTGGTAGACCGCTGTTTGGAAGGGTCCTATCTGAGAAAGGAAGAATCACAGAGGGAGATTATCAGACTTAGCTCTATGAAGAGTCTATGTGAAAAGTAGTAACTATGATTAATAATTTGCATATACACAGCACTTTAATGTTAACAAAATGCATTTGTGATCTTATTCAATATCCTCTACAAGCTTGTCAGTTAGATATTATTATGCCCATGTCTGGATGGAGAACGTGAGGGTCAGACCTGACATGGTCAGGAGCACACAGAAAGTGAAAGGGCCCAAGTTCAAACACAGTATTCCATCTCCAAAGTCTGAGACTTTCCCACTACATCTCGGGGGAGCTTAGATCATTCAGTGCAACTCTGTGAGCATGTATTAAGGCTTCAGAGGCTGCAGGTAAGAGTGAGTTGCTGGGAAAACACAAAGTCAGGAGATGCAGAACCTTCTCGTTGCTTCCTGTTTGTCTTAAGGTTCTGGACACACAGGAAAATGATGGGAGCAGGGCTTACCCTACCCAAAGGTAGAGACTGAACCATGTTCTATTATGGGGTATGATCACTCAGCCCACCTCCGTGGCTGTCACTTGTATCCATAGCTTCCAGGAGGTCATCTGGTGTCCTTAGAGATTCAGAAATCAACACAAGGCCTTCCCATGATGCTGAACCCGGGAGCATTTCCACAGTGGAGTGGGCTCCCATCTGCAGGCAATGGTATCAAGCACCCCTGAGAAAATGTGCTGTCCCCAAACATTCCTCCAGCTGTGAGCACAGCCTGACAGCTCTCTACAGCTTCGTGCTGGTTCTCAGGTTAGTCACTGGACAGAGGGTGCACAGCATAGGTTCTCGTCTCCTCTCGAGGGGCACACATAGTGTTACACTGCCACTTAACCTCTGGCCAGTCTTGTCCAAGCTCCATGCATCAGCTTTCTGTCAGATGGGGTGGTAATGGCACCATGGTCAGAATGCAGCGGAGCGATGGAATCTGATCGGGGCCCTGAACACGACAGGGTCCCACAAGGTGTCAGTTCCTTCTTGCCTCGCATCCCAAGTTTGAATCTGTCTGTCTCCTTATCTGTGCTGTTCTGCCTGGCCTAGGATGCCTTCCTCCCAGCCCTGCCATCTCCCTGGGAACATTTCACTAAAGTCCCACCCATGTATACACACATCTTGAGGTTAGCGGCTCCCTCGTTGGGCAATGTTATGGACTGAAGGATGTCCCCACAACAGAAAGATGTTGAAGTCCTCACCCAGAGTGCTCAGAATGTGACCTTATTTGAAAACAGGGTCTTTGCAGAGCTAATCAAGTCAAATGAGGTCACTCGGTTGGGCCATGGCCCAGTATGACTGGTGTCCTCATAAGGGGCAGTTTGGACATGGACACAGACACGCACAGAGGAAAGATGATGTGGAGACAGGGAGAGGAGCCGGCCATGTGACTGGAGCAATGGATCTGTAAGCCAAGGAACGCCAGGGATCGCTGGCAAACACGAAAGCTAGGAGAGGCAAGGAAAGTTTGTCCTCTGGAGGCCTCGGAGAGCATGGCCCTGCCAACACCTGGATTTCAGCCTTCTAGCCTCCAGAACTGCAAGACAATAAATTTCTGTTGTTTAAACCCACCCAGCTTTTGGTACTTGGTTAACAGCAGCCCTGAGAGACTTATTCAAGCAACCTCTCCATGGCATGTGACACTTTCCCTACCGTGCTGAGTGAAATTTTATCTATTGGCCTATCACCTCTGCTGGGTCACCAGCTTATCTCTGTATCCCAGGGACTCGTCTCAGCTGGAAGGCAATCAATAATTGCTCCTTGAACTGAATTCAGTTTCCTTTGCCCTGCATGCTGGGTCTGCACATGTGTGACTACTCCACTGATCTAGTCCCATTAAATCAGCAGGGGGCCATAGACGAGCTATTTTTTCTGCTTCTGTATATCCTGTGAAATAAAGCCTCAAATAGGAAAGGCCCCATGGTCAGCTTATCAGGTCTGCCCCCTCCCGAGTCTATGGCTGTTTGCTCCCAGCTCCTTCTCCTCTCAAGCTGGGCTGGCTGCTGCCTAGCCACGTGGAGCTTCCGACCTCCCCTCCCCAATGGGCGTCAGAGTCAGCAATCCCCTTTCTCCTGAGGTCGGCCAAGAAAAAGCTGGAATGAGCAAAAGTAACTTTTTTCAAGAGAAAAAAAGAAGCCAAGGGAAAAGAAAACAGTATATTGGAGCATAGAAGTAGGCTGGTCACAGAGTCCAGGTCACATCACATGAGACCACACATGGTGCACTCTGGTCCCAGTTCCCAGGCTCACCTGTGACCTAGGTAGGACATTCAACCAGACTGTTCATCCTTCCAGCTCAGAAGTCTGGACCCTCTCTTCTGCCAAAGTTGGTGGGATCCTGGGACTCTTCTAGAACATGCCTTCTTATTCTCCATCTGGGGATCTCCCCCTAGTCATCTACTCTGATGTCAGACCTCCTTACGGGCCACTCTGCTGTTCCCCAGCACCCTCCATGTCCCCTCTCAGTCTTGATCTGCTCTCTGCTGTGCCAAGTATGGAGAGCATCCCACCTGCATCTGCCGGCAGACGGTTCCTGCCTTTCACCTCTCAGCTGCCTGTCACACCAGCTCTGGGGAGCCTCTTCTCCATTGTCCCCTCCCCCCCCCACCCCGGGTCTTCAGGAGATTCTTGTCCCACATTCACCAACATATATCGAGATTGGCTCTTCCCCCAAAAGGTCCATTTTCTTCCTAAGTAAAAGAAGGGACCCCATTTG
This sequence comes from Mustela lutreola, assembly GCF_030435805.1. Taxonomy (NCBI): domain Eukaryota; kingdom Metazoa; phylum Chordata; class Mammalia; order Carnivora; family Mustelidae; genus Mustela; species Mustela lutreola. Next base: position 184,358,621 of record NC_081292.1, read on the forward strand.
TTTATTCAATAAATATTGCTTAAGTGTTGTTATGGGTTAAATTGTGTCCCCCAGAAAGATGTTGAAGTCCTAACCCCCAGTACTTGTGAATGTAAGCGTCTTTGGAAATCAGTCTTAACAGATGACCAAGTTAAAATGAGGTCATTGGGGTGGGCCCTAATCCAATACGACTGGTGTCCTTATAAAAAGGAGAAATTTGGACACAGACACATACAGAAGAAAGGCAATGTGAAGACACAGGGAGAACGCCGTCCACAAGCCAGAGAATGCCTGAGGCTACCAGAAGCTGGGAGAGAAGCCTGAAACACATTCTCCCTTCCAGCCTCGAAGGAACCAACCCTGCCAACACCTTGATTTCAGAGTTCTGCCTCTAAAGCCATAAGAAAATACATTCCGTTGTGTAAGCCACCCAGTTTGGGGTCCTTTGTTATGGCAGCCCCCAGGAAATTAACACAAATATGGGACAATAAACCAAGTACCTTCACTCCAGGAACAAAACTCCTCATCTTCACAGAGCTCACATTCTGGAAGGGGACAACAGACAATAAACAAATACATGAGCAAAGTACATAGGATGTTGGGTGACGGTTAAGTGTGATGGGGAAAAATCAAGCTCAGAAGGGATCAGGGAGTGTAGGGGCTTGGAGAGAACTATGATTTCACACGAGTGGTTAGCCAGGCCACCCCAAAGAGAAAACAGCGGTGCAAAGACCTGAAAGAGGTGAAGGAGAGCTCCACACACATCCACAGACATTGTGGTCCAAGTAGAGGAAATGGTACAAGTACTGCGCACCTTCTGTACACCACAGTCCCCAGCGGGGGGCCACGCAGGATTGGGGTGATGACAGGGAAGGCTGTCATACCAGAGAGTCATTTGTCTTTGCCTCACAACCTGAGCCTCATATATAGACTCTGACATCATCTTGCAGAGAGATAATGCACAAAGCTACCAAGATTGGAAGAATTGAACAATTCTTCACGAAGACTAATTTTTTTAAGATTTTATTTATTTATTTTAGAGAGAGAAAGAGAGAGAGCCCAAAGGGAGGGGCAAAGAGAGAGGGAGAGAGAGAATCCCAGGCAGACTCCAGGCTGAGCACAGAGCCCAACTCAGGGCTCTATCTCATGACCCTGAGATCACGACCTGAGCTGAAATTAAGAGTCGGATGCTTAACCACTGAGCCACCTAGGCTCCCCCAAGAGTAATTTTTTAATAGGTCTGTAACTATCTTGTGAAGAGCATGTGCATGTTTATTTTGGGGCAAATGTGGGGAAAGCGTTAATTCCTTCCACTTACCAATTCAAGTATATGATGATTTTTTGTAGAACCTCATTTTGTCATTTGTTCTGGCTTCAAATGATGTCAGGGTCCTCAGACACAGAAAAGGCCCTCCAACCTCTGGGAGACCCTGATTCACCAGGTACCATGCAAGGTTCTGGAAATCCAAGAAAAATAAGATGAAACCACTACCCTGGAGGGATGGGAGCTAGCCAGGAGAGAGTAGTATGCAAACAAACTATTTCAAAACAACATAAATCCTCTCTGATTGGCAATATGAGATTTACAGGGTTTTTTAACATTCAACGAAATTTTTTTCTTCATTACCAGAAGCTTAAGGCACAATTTTACATAGACTAGTTGTTTCTAGTGTTTTATATTGGTTGTTTGGTCAGGTGTGGATTTAAAGCACTCATCAATCTCTTCTGGGGCTCACTTCTCTCTCATAAGGTCTTCTCTAACCATGGCCTTTTGGGGTCATCATCCTAAAAATAAGTAGGAATCTTTAGATAAAGAGATATCTGAAGTCTAAAGTCCTAACTCCTTCTCTAATGCTTTCCAGCTCCTTCCTCAGGCTTTTCCATGGCAACAGGTGTCCCCAGTCTTGTCCACCCTCCCCTTGATCATCCTGCATCTGCCTTCTCTCCAAGGCTTGGTTCCTCCTTCTACTGAGAAAGTCTTCAAGCCATTTCATCATCTGCCTCTGCTTCCTCCCCACTCTCTCTACCCTGACATACTGTTCTCATCTCTTTCTCTCTTTAGCCCCTTGCAAAAATTCTATGCCAAGCGGGCTTCTGTTCACTGCTCTACTTGCCCTGGTTGTTATCTCGGCATCACACGCCACCTCTTCCTCTCGGAATGTTTTCCTCCTTCGACTTTCCAGATGACTCCCTACCTTAGTCCTTCCATCTCGGACAATTCTCCCTGTCTCTTTCCTTGTCTCTCTCCTCAGACATGGGCATTCCTCAGAGTGCAGGCCATCCTTAATCTACAACTCTCTGTCTCTGTCTCTGTCTCTCTCTCTCTCTCTCTCTCTCTCTCTCTCTGTTGATAGCCTAAGTCATTCCCATGGTTTCAACTCCCATTTTTTTTTTCTGTTGCTCCGAAATCTATAGCTCTATCCTCTTACCTAGTGAGACAAACCAACTATTTACCCATATTTCTATTATTTCATGTCACTACTGCCTCAAATTCAACACCTCTCCACCTGAACACAGTTTCTTACTCTCCAAATTGTTCTCACTTCATGATTCATGGTGATACTGTCCTCCTCCTCACCGTGACCTGAAACCTCATAGAAACACTTGACCCTTCACCTCACCAAGTTCACCTTGTTCATCAGGCTGATTCTTTCCTCCAAATTTCTCTCTCAATAGAATAAATGGCTGCTTTTCCTCATTGCCACTGTCCTCTCTCATCAGGACTATACAGTCATCACATATCTTCTACCACCTGCCATGGGGTCTTCTCACAGAGAAGCTTCTTCCTTCCTGCTCTGCTTACTCTGCCTCAATCACCCTTCACCTCTCAGACCTCACATCCCCTCCTCAGGGGAGCCTATCCTGCTCTCTCTGACTCTGTAAAGTCCATACCCTGTTATAAGAACACATAACACCATGTTCTCCTCTAGGGTTTACCGTAGCTGAAATTTTACATTTGTGTGTGTGATGATTTGATTCATATCTACCTCCTCCATCAGACCGTCAGTTCTAGGAGGCTGAACCATGTCTAGTTTTGCTCCTCACTCTATCACCAACCTCTAGCGTCATACCTAAGACATAACAGATACTCAATAAACATTTATTTTGAATGAATGGCTTTTCCAATGTCATTCTCCACAACAGATTATATTTTGCAAAAATGGCTGCAACAAGACTTCTGGTCCCCTATGCTGCTCCTGCCTCAAACTCAAATCCCCCACCCCTTGTACTTGGGCAAGACTTTGTGATGACTTTGATACACAGAATCCATGAAACACTGCATGACTTTTGAGGCTACATTAGAAAAGGCATGACAATCTCCTGGCTCTCCTGGGACACAAATCCTTGGAACCCAGCCTCCATAGTACGAGGAAGCCCAGCCTATTTGGAGAGGCCATGAGTATGTGTTCTGGCAGACAGACACAGTTAAGGATTTAGCTGGCAGCCAGCACCGACTGCAGATACATGAGTAAACAAGTCTTCAGATGGTTCCAGACTGGCCATCAAGTCACCACCAATTTTCAGTCTTCCAGCTGAGGCCCCAGACATTAGGGAGCAGAGACCAACTGTTCCTGCTAGGCCAAGTCCAAATCCCTGACACACTGACTCTGTGAGCAGAACAAATGGTTGTTTTATCGACTGTGTTTAAGGAAAATTTATTATGCTGCAATAGGTAATCTGACCATTCCCTGATCCACGTTGCCTCCAGGACACAGTGGGATATCCTTGGCTTGACATTCAAGGCTCTCCACAATCTGGTTCCAACCTCTTTGCCTCCATTTATCACCCTCTAGAGGAAACTTCTGCTCCTGCCAGATTGGTTTACTCACTGTTTAACCAACATCCTTTATCCTTTCTTCAGAGTCTTTGACTCCATAGTTAACCATAACTGGAATGGCCCCACCATGTAACTCTCAAGGCTCAGCTGTGTGCACTTCCTCCCCAAAGCCTCCAGATTTGGCATTTGAAGATTTTTATTCGTGTATTTGTTTGAGAGAGAGAGAGCAGTGGAGATTGGGGAGAGGAGCAGAGGAAGAGGGACAAGCAGACTCCACACTGAGCTTGGAGCCTGAAACATGCCTTAATCTCAGGATCCTGAGATCATGACCAGAGCCAAAATCAGGAGCTGGCTGCTCAACCAACTGAGGCACCAGGCAGCCTTTTTTAATATTTATTTGTTTGTTTGTTTGTTTGTTTGTTTTAGAAAGAAAGAGAGAGCTCTTCTTGAAATTTAAACTTTATATTATCTAGCACTGTCATTTTATAAATGGAGTATCAAGATCCATGGTCTTAATGATTTTTTCTTATCATCTGTGCATTTACTTGCGTGGAGAATTTATAAAGAATTGAGACTTAAATCCACTTATTTATATCTGTAACCAACAGCCTTCCCTGAAAACTATAAGATTTAAAACGTCATTAAGTGAGAACTATTATATCCCCATTTTGCTGATGAGGGAACTGAAATTTAGAAAGATTGAATAAATAGCCTATAGTTATAAATTCAATATTTGGTGCAACCAGGATTCAAATGTGTAGTTATACACTCAATATTTGGTGCAACTCTCAGCCAGATCTGAGTCACTGCTTCTATGCACCGGTAATTAGGCATAGATTGTCTTGTATTGTGTTTTTATATTTTGGTTTTTCCTTTTACAAATCAATTCTTCATTGCAAAAAGTAATGCATGCACATGATACTAAAAAATGCCAAATAGCACAAAAAAGGTATGCAATATGAGAGCAGATCTCTCCCCAGATCTGGGCTCCATTCCCTTTCCCAGAAATAACCACTGTTCATGGTTCTTTTGTATATTTGCTGAAATATTATGTGCCCACAGGAGCCTTCCTTTATTGTACAAAGGGAGCATACTATTCAGAACATTTTTTCTTTACAGTGTTTCTTGATAAGCGTTCCAAGTCAACATAGAGAGTTCTTCATTCTTTTTCTTGGCTTCATCACATTCCACTGCAAGATGGAACCATGGCTTATTCAACAAGTGCTCTGTTGATGATCTTGCAGTAGCCAGAAGCTACTGAGAAGGGGGATGTTGGATGGAGAACTACAGTAAAACGAGAAGGGAGAGGGGAGGCAAGCAGTACAGGAGGAGGAAATGCCTGGTTCCCAGGTCTACATGGAGAGAAAGCAAGCCTGGCTGGGGAACAGAGGCGAACACAGAAGAGGCTCTGAATACATTGTGTACAATTGGGTCCAAGAAGAAGGGGGGGGGCGGTATGGGGGGGAGAAGAGTCACCTCTGTAGGCTCGGTGGGGTGAGAACTTGCCTTCTTTCCTGATGATTTCACCATCACTCCTATACCCTCCCTTTTCTGCCAACCCCATCATTAAAAAAAAAAAAAAAATGCCCCACCCAAAAGAAAACAAACATGTTACTATTTATTCATGCAGGAAGGCCCACTGGACACAATAGACAACAGCACCAGCCCTAATTAAATGAAACGGGGCAGGTGTAATTCAAACCACCTCGGGAAAATATAATCTGCCACCAAAAAAAATTCCCACCATTCAGAGCACAGGGAAATCAGACCAGCCTCCCTGCCTGGTTCCCAAGCAGAAAGGCTGGGCTCAGGACAGCAAGACAAGAGAAGGTGGATTTCTCGCCAGCATACCCCACCCTCCCCTCTTAGCTCTGTGTACCCTTCCACCCCGACCCCTCCCCTCTGAGCTTGTTAACTGACACAGCAGAGCTGCTCCCTTTGTGGGCTGGATTGTTCAGCTAATTCGCCCATGGAAAATGGTTCGGTTCAGATTCCAGGCTGAGGCAACCAGACACCCACTGTAAGTCCAAGCTTAGGGATTGTATCTCTGTTGCTGCTTCCAGACACACCAACCACATCCCTCCTCCCCGCCCTCCTCTCCTCCTCTCCTAGAGGAGATCTCAGGGATGCTCCACAGGGGACCCTCCACTTACAGCAGATCCAAAGTTAAGAGATGGGGAAGGGTACAAGAGAACTTTTCTACGAGCCTACTCTTAATTTAGACATAAGTTCTCTGAGAGTCAGAAGTGAGTTTGACCTGGGGATGCTTCCCTGGGAACCAATGAAGAACACTGCGGGTGACCAAAGTCTGACTGCATTCCCCAGACCCCTCACCAACAGCAGATGAGTTCTGGAATTAGACCTGTTCTGGCTCAATCCATGATTGTACCACTCTCTATGCAAGTTTGGGGAAATTGCTTAATCCTTTCCTGCCTTCACCTCCTAGTCTGTAATATGGAAGAATAAGCCCCCATGGGATCCTCGAAAATTTAAACAGGAAACCTATGTAAATCTCCTAGCACATGGTAGGGGCTCCATATGTGTGAATTTATTCCCTTTCCCCTGAGAAACAATCTTTATACCCTCCTTTTGGCCCCACTCCTGTCCTCCCTTCCAAGGTCCAGGATACAAGCAGGTGACCTCATGTGGAAGGTGACTGATGGATACCAAGCAGTCTCCCCAGCTCTTCCAGACTGTCCCCAGCTCCCCCGTGCCAGCTTTCTGAAACAGACTACTCAGGAGTCATTCTTCTAGGCTAGAGGGCATTAGGGATCTGTGAGTCCCAATGGTTGGAAGTCCTAGTGCCTGTCATTGAAAGAAGGGGACAATTGTGAAGGTGACTTGAAAATGCAGCTCTGCCTTGCTGTGGGGTTTCCAATGCTGCAAAACGCCCAGGAGCACAGCCGTACTGTGACTCTGATTCTATCATTACACGACCAGACAACAGCCAAGGCCTGACCTTCCAGGGGCCAGGAATGGCTTTTCCCCAACCCATGCTTCCACTCTGCTCCTGTCCAAGTGAAGCCAGTCCCATTCCCTTGACCTCACCACCAACTCTAGCTTCTACCCATGTCATCCCCTGTGGCCTCTCCTCTGAGCACTCTCCAGGTTCCCCGTGTCCCTCTCTAGCTGCCCATCAGTCAACACTGGCTCTTGAGCTCCCACTCAGTTCAGATGACTGTACTCAAAGCCGGACAAGGAACTAGAGCCAGAGTCTAGCCAAGGTGGGCAGAGTGTCCTGGGGAGATGACCTCATGGGCCCTTCCTCCATGGAGTATTTTTAGGCGCGGCTTCTCTCCCCCTCCCACTCAGCCTCCCTGGACTTCCAGTGCAAAATCCAGAATTCCCCAGAGCTCTGAAGCTGCAGCAACTCGCTGTTGTTTTCAAAAGCTTAACCGGGTGGGAGTTCTAACAGCCCCTCCAAACACTCAATGCCTGGCCTCATTCTTTTTTCATTTCTACCTTGCTTCTTTCCAGAAAGTAAGGACTGATTCTTGTTCTCAAATATCAGGGAACTCCAGCCCTCTCCCCCAAGGCAGACAATCCCATCTCCGTGGCCTCTTTATAAGACTGTTTAGCTCCACCTTCCCTTCGCCTGCCTTTTTGAAGAAGCTGTGTGACTGCTCTGGCCTCTCTGCTGCCCTATCTGAGAGTATTCTCCTCTCTTTTCTTTCCTTTTCTTGCCTTTTTTTTTTTTTTTAAATCCCCCCCCCCCAAGAACTTGGCCAGTCATTCCAAAGGTACCCAGAAAGTCCAAATACCACTCAGGACCTTGCCACAGAAGCGCTCCCGAGGCCGCCAGTGCCAGTGACCCACCGTCCGCTCCCCTCCGTGCTGTCTCATCCCTTCCAAGCACCCAGTCTAAATCGGGCTCCAAGAAAACCAGCTCCAGGCCGTGCACTGGCATGGCTGCCAGCCGCTCTGTGGATGCTAAATCACGAGAAAAGCTTGATGACTGGGGAGAGGAGACTCAAGAGATTAGAAGTGCTGTCTCATCCCCACCTCACCCAACTTCAGGGAAGCAAGAGCTTCTCCATGTGCACCAAATGGAAAGCAGAGCTGGGCAAACAGCTAGATCTTGATAAACGCTCGTGGATATTTTCCTGGGTGATAAATGCTATAAAAGTCCAAGATGTGGCTGAGGTGGGAGGAGGCAGAGCTTCACCCGGGCCCTGTGTCGTCATGCAGGATTTGAATCCATGCCAAATCCGGGGCAGCTGACTTCAGGGCTCTGCACGGAGTACAACTCCATGGTCTCAGATGACAGGTTTGTGTGTCTCGTCCGTTGCCCAGAATAGCCTCTCCACACATCCACACGTCTCCAGATCAACAGCACCCCTCTGGGAGCGGTCCCCCGTTCCAGATCCAGAAGGCTCTCTTCCCACCTCTGAGTGCCCTCGCCCAGCACTCTGCTCAGAGCTCTTGGAAGACGCTTACCTCCTCATGTGGCAGAGGCACCAGTGGGGGCAGCCCCTATTGACAGCCTTTTGTGGCATGTGCCAAGCCTTAGGTGCCCTGGCACGGAGCCAGGGCAGGCAACTACGAGACGGTGGCCTCCAGGGCAGATGGCCCACAGGATTGATGTGTGCAGCACACATGAGGCATTCGTCAAGGGTTCTAAAATCTATCTCTGAGAAATTAGAGGGAGGACCAGATAGAATTCTTAAAACACAGCAGCAGAGCAGAGAAGTGACAACTGGGGACTTGCTCTGACCTGATTTCTCCTCAACCAGGTGAGGAGATGGAATTACAGGTAAATGTTGGAGTTCCCTCCAGGAGGGAGTACTGCCCCACAAACCCAGCATGATCAGCCCCAGTTCCTGTCAGAAGTTCCTCATCTGGAAGGTCAGACCTCCCCCCAAAAGAAGGAGTTTCTCATCTGAGGGTGTAGGAAATATTAAAATCAGTATAGCAACATAGCCAGATACATACAGCCAAGGTCCAGATACCACAGCGGCCGGGCTGGTGAACTTGGGAGCCAGACCCTGCCCCCAGCTCTGCTGCTCCCTGCAGTGACCAAAGCTGTGACCTCCCTATGCCTCAGTTTGCTCATCCATATGTACATGCTGTGCCACTGTTGTCATTGTTGTTACTCAGACTTGTGGCCAAAAATGAAGAGGCCTCCAGCAGAACTGGAACTTCAGCTCGGAGAGCTAAGAAAGTAGTGCCAGGAAGGAGTGAGAAAGAAGAGCAGCTTAAGAGATGCCAAGAGATATTGTTAAGAGAAAAGGAGCAAGATGAAACAGAAAGTATTTTATGATACTACTTGAGAAAAATACATAAAACACAAGGACGTCAACGAATACTTTGTATGCAAAGAATATCTGTGGACGTATATCCTACATTATTTCCTTGGATCAGACCAACTCCCCCTTGACCCCCACATGTCAGATCACCTTTAGAGGAAAGGGAAGGGTCCGGCCAACTGGTCAGCTGGGGGATAGAGGAAGCAGCACCAGGAGGTGGACTAGGATGGGGCAGTGACCTTCAGTTCTCTTGGGCCCCGACCTTAGCTCATCTCACCATTGCAGCAGGTGCCAGAGATACAAGAAGCTGCTGCAGGGAAGCATCTTACATGGGGAGCCATTTACCGGGGCTGACAAAGCCTTCAATCCATCCGTTGCAGAGGGCACAGCACCTCGCAATAGATCCAGTCAAGTCTGTGTGAAATCCAGTGTAGAGAGAGATCAGAGTTTCTTTAAATGCATGGCAAAGGGAAGAATTTAACCGTGTTTGGTTAAAAACAATGGTGTAAACACTAGGCCACCCACCACGTGGTGAGCTATCACACTGGGGGAGGTCTTGGGGGACACAGGCTAGCGGGTGGGGACAGACACTCAGGACCCATCTCTGGCTCTCTTCACTGCATACGTCCTTTCGACTTGCTCGTTTTCTTTCTTGCTCTCTTTAGTTATGTCTATATTTGGACTGACCATATTTAATTTGACCAATGCATAACGACTGAATTAACACATGTAACAGATAAAGAAGTAGATGACCCAGAACCATCACCACCACCCCCCCCACAAAAACAGGCATATAAGAAAAAGGAGGTACTTCTACCTGTGATTCACCTGAGAGTCAACCGGGACACAGAGACCTGTGATAACCAGAGCAGGAGACAGCACTGCCACGTGGCCTTCCTGCTGCTCACGAGACTGTGTCCAATGATTAGATACCAACAACCTGAACTGCAAGAGGTTTAGGAAATTGGCCAGAGCATTCTCATAGTCCTTAATTTTCCTCCTGAAGGCCTTGAGAATCATGGGGAAAGCATATAGATTGGAAGGACCAAGGATGGTTTGCTGAGCAGAAGCAGAGTTAGGTTGGACCCTGGAATTGGGGCAAAACCACAGAGAGAGAAAAACCAGGCTCACCAGCTTCCAGGAGCCTACTGTCTAATGGAAGGGATGAGAAACAGGCAAGTGCTAACACCACACTCTAATGCATCATGGAAGAAACATTAAGTGCAAAGAGGAGGAAGTGACTGTATCTCTTGAAAGGAGAGCCCAGGGATGTAACATTTTGTTCAGCTTGGCTGTTTCATAGCACCCACTGCCAGGACACAGGCACTGCAAAACCATTTCGGGACTGAGCTAAGAAACCCTGACCCCGAACCTTCACCCCCAGCTCTTCTCATCACAGATACTCTACGGATTCCAACCACCACGTCTCCAGCCCTGTTTGTGCCCTGCCCTCTGCCTTTGATGCACATCCTAGTCTGGGCTCCGGCAGACCACCATTGGGCTCTGCATCCTGCAAGAGCTCCTTGCAGCCCCTACTGTCTCCAGGGTCTACCCCGAGGACCCCCTTTCTGATTCTCATGCCCCATCAGGATGGCGAGCAAGCGCGCACACACATTCAGGCTGGTCCTCCGAATTGAATAGTTTATTCACCAGAGTAGATGCATGGCATTCCAGGGAAGAGGGAGGTGTCTAGGGAAGGACCAACGTGTCAGACAGCAGGAGCACTTGGAGTTGGCCCCCATGGTTGTCATGTAGGGTGGGTGACGAAGCCTGCAAGGAGACATGGTTAGGCATAAGGGCTCCCTTTAAAGGGAAAATCTGACAGCCTTATTCATTTGATGTACTCCAAGAAGCTACCCACTTTCCTGTTTCTCATTTCTTCCCATTCCAATTCTGCCTGCACATCTCTGCCAAATGAAGCCTTGGGGTTGCCTAAAATACTGCTTTCATCAAATTACTCAAAGAAACTCAGTGTATCCCTGCCTGGAGAGTCAGGTGCCCTACCTTGGATTCCAGGGCCTTTAGACTGGTTCTGTCACCTCTGCTCATTGTCCTCCCACAGCAGAGCCCCAAAGCAGGTTCATTTCTAGCCTGAGAGACCAGGTCACTGCCCGCATGTGTGCCAAGGCCACCTCTGCCCCCAGGTCTTGGCTGACACTGTCCCGCCAAGCCTGGAAAGACCTTCTGTTGCCTCTCTGCAATAAGTCCGTCTCTTCCTCATGACCCAACCCCAATTCCACTTCCTCTGGGAAGCTGTGCCTGACTATTCCAATGCTTTTCTCTCCCTGACCTGGCAGGGAGATTAACACTGAACTTTTTTTTAACAGTGTTATGGAAATTTAATTCACAGACCACACAATTCATCCATTTGAAGGTACAATTCAGTGGTTCTTGGTATAGTCACAGGGTCACTAGTTAGAGTACAACCATCATCACGATCAACTTTAAAACATTTTCATCACCCATAAAGAAACCCCAAACTCTTCGGCAGTTGCTGCCCCCTTCCCTCTCCTGTTCCTTCCCAGACCTCCAGCCCTAGGTGGTCTCCTCCTTTTCTTCTTTCTGTGTCTATAGATTTGCCCATTCTGGGCCTTTCATTTATTTATTTATTCATTCATTCATAGAGTCATTTATTTTTAATTTTTATTTTTTTTATTTCTTTTCAGTATTCCAGAATCATTGTTTATGCACCCCACCCAGTGCTCCATGCAATCCGTGCCCTCCATCATACCCACCACCAGGTTCACCCAATCTTCTACCCTCCTCCCCTCCAAAACCCTCAGATGGTTTTTCAGTGTCCACAGTTTCTCATGGTTCATGTCCTCCTCCAATTACTCCCACCTCCCTTCTCCTGTCTCCTCCCAATTCCTCCTTCTCCCTTCTCCTCTCCCTATGCCCTTCATGCTACTTGTTATGCTCCACCAATAAGCGAAACCATATGATAATTGACTCTCTCTGTTTGACTTATTTCACTCAGCATCATCTCTTCCAGTCCCATCTATGTTGCTACAAAAGTCGGGTATTCATCCTTTCTAATGGAGGCATAATACTTCATAGTATATATGGACCACACCTTCCTTATCCGTTCCTCCATTGAAGGGCATCTTGGTTCTTTCCACAATTTGGCGACTGTGGCCATTGCTGCTATGAACATTGGGGTACAGATGGCCCTTCTTTTCACCACATCTGTATCTTTGGGGTAAATACACAGTAGTGCAATTGCAGGATCATAGGGAATCTCTATTTTTAATTTCTTAAGGAATCTCCCCACTGTTTTCCGAAGTGGCTGCACCAACTTGCATTCCCACCAACAGTATAAGAGGGTTCCCCTTTTTCCACATCCTCTCCAACACACGTTGTTTACTCTCTTGTTAATTTTGGGGGCTCTCATTTAAATGGAATTGTACAATATGTGGTTTTTGCGTCTGGCATTTCACTCAGTGTAATGTTGGCAAGGTTCTGCCATATTGGAGCCTAAGGCAGCTCTTTGTGCCCTCTTACAGCCAAATACCATTGCATCGTAGGAACAGACCATATTTGGTTTATCCATCCATCCCTTGATAGACGCTTGTGTTGTTTCCACTTTTTGGCTGTTTTAAATAATGCTGCTATCAACATTCATGTAAAAGTCTTAGCCCAGACATGCTTTAGATTCTCCTAAGTATACACTTATACTTAGTGTATTGGATTGGAATTGCTGAGTATTCTTTTCTCTTCACTCTCTGTGTAATTACTTTCACTATAGCCTGAAATAAGTACATTTCCATCTTATCCTTTTTTATTTTTTTTATCATGATACCGTACCGCTCTCACGAGCCACATTCCCCTATTTCCCCCCACCCTCCAGCCCACCTTCCCTCTGGTAACCGGCAGTTTGTTCTCCATAGTTAAGAGTCTGTTTCTTGGTTTACCTCTTTTTTTTTTCCTTTGCTTGTTTGTCTCGTTTCTTAATTCCATATATGAGTGAGATTATATGATATTTGTCTTCCTCTGACTTATTTTGCTTAGCATTATACACTGTAGATCCATCCATATCATTGCAAAAGGCAATATTTCATTCCTCTTACGGCTGAATAATATTCCACTCTCTCTGTGTGTGTGTATGTGTGCGTGCGTGCACGCACACGCACACGTGCATATACACCACCTCTTCTTTATCCATTCATCTATCGATGAACACTTAAACTCCTTCCATAAGTTGACTATTGTAGATAATGCTACTATAAACATAGGGTTGTATGTATCCCTCTGAATTAGTGTTACTGTATTTTCGGGGCACATACCTAGTAGTGTGATTACTAAACCATAGGGTAGTTTTATTTTAAAATTTCTGAGGAAACTCCATACTATTTTCCAAAAGTGGCTTCACAAGTGTACATTCCCACCAACAGAGCATGAGCGTCCCTTTCCTTCTACATCTTCACCAGCACTTGTCATTTCTTGTGTTGTCGATTTTAACCTTACTGACAGGTGTGAGATGATATCTTGTTGTGGTTTTGATTTGCATTTCCCTGATGATCAGTGAGGCTGAACATTTTTTTTATGTGTCTCTTGGCCAGCTGTATGTCTTCTTTGGAGAAATGACTGTTCATGTTTTCTACCCATTGTTTGATTATTTGTATTTCAGGTGTTGAGTTTTATCAGTTCTTTATATATTTTGGATAGTAATCCTTCATCGGATATGTCATTTGCAAATATCTTCTCCCATTCCCTAGTTTGCCTTTTAGTGGGTTTTTTTTATTATTATTTCCTTTGCTGTACAGAAACTTTTAATTTTGGTGTGGTCCCAATAGCTTATTTTTGCTTAGATTTCCATTGCCTCAGGAGACATATAAAAAAATGTTGCTACAGCTGATGTCAGAGAAATTCTGCCTGTGCTCTTTAAGGATTTTTATGGTTTCAAGTTTCACATTCCTTTAATCCATTTTGAGTTTGTTTTTTGTATATGGTGAAAGAAAGTGGTCCAGTTTCATTCTTTTGTATGTAACTGTCCAGTTTTCCCAAAATCATTTGTAGAAAAGACTATCTTTTTCCCATTGTATATTCATTCCTCCTTTATTGAAGATTAATTGACCACATGATTGTGGGTTTATTTCTGTGTTTTCTATTTTATTCCATTGATCTATGTGCCCATTTTTATGCCAGTACCATACTGTTTTAATTACTACCACTTCATGATGTAACTTGGGATCAGGAATCGTGATGCCTCCAGTTTTGTTTTTCTTTTTCAATGTTTCTTTGGCTATCCAAGGTCTTTTGTGTTTCTATACAAATTTTAAGATTGTTCTAGCTCTGTGAAAAACGCTATAGGTATTTTGATAGAAATTGCACTAAATCTGTAGATTGCTTTGTGTAATATGGGTATTTTAATAATATTTACTCTTCCAACCCATGAGTATGGAATGTCTTCCAATTTCTTTACATTGTCTTGAATTTCTTTTATCAGTCTTTTATAATTGTCAGAATATGGGTTTTTCACCTCTATGGTTGTTTATTTCTAGAATTTCCAAGTCTTATGGTAACCCTACATTTAACTCTTTGAGGATTCATCAGACTGTTTTCCTCACAGGCTGCACCAGTCCACACTCCCACCAAGAGTGATGAGGTGGTCCAATTTCTCCACATCCTCACTAATACATTTTCTTATTACCTGACATTTTTATTTTAGCCAGCCTCATGAGAGTGAAGAGGTATCTCATTGCTGGTTTTGATTTGCATTTCCCTGATGACTAATGATAATGGGGAAATTTACATGTGCTTATTGGCCATTTATACATCTTCTTAGGAAAAACTTGTATTCAGGTCCTTTGCCCATTTTCTTAATTGGGTTGTCCTTTTATTATTAGGTTGTAAGAGTTCTTTATATATTTTAGATATAAGACCCTTATGATTGGTAAAATATTTCCTCTCATTCTGTGGATTGTCTCTTCACTTTCTTGATGGTGCACTTGAGAGCACAAGAGTGTTTGGAATAGCTTATCTTGTAGTCCAATCCAAACTCCTGAAAAGGGCTCATGAGCTATGTTCTACATGTTAAAGGCAGAATAGAAACTGACCCTAAAAGAAAGCCAACAAGCTAAATGAAATGGTAGTGATATTTTGTGTTTGGGCAGGTAGGCTATATTGACAGTAGAAAAGAATGGGGGTCATGGAATAACAGACCTGGGTTCAAATGCCAACTATACTACTTTCTACTAATTGTGTGCCTTTGGGCAAGTTATTTAACTTCTCTAAGACTTAGTGTCAACTGAAAAAACAATAAAATGGGCATAAAGGGTGAAAAGGTAATATAATCATATTTACCTTGAGGGGTTTTGGTGAAGATACAGGAGATCAAGCATGTAGTGTAGGACAGGATCTAGCACTTAGCAACAGAATAATGGCAGGGGTTTTTACTGAAATTAAATGAATTTCATATGGTAAACATCAGTTATGCATTAATCGGCAGCAAAGTCTTTGATTTTAAAAATTTGGAATATAGAACATGATCTTTAAGGATCTAACTAAAAATATTCCACAACACGGAGTTCACACGACAACAACAGAAATCATGGGATCCTCAATGGTGAAAAAAGACTTCTCCTTTCATCCAACCTCTTCATTTTTCAGAACAGGGAACCCACGTGGCTTGTCCAAACTCACCAGAGGACTTGAGAGGCACAAATCCTACCCCTTATCCAGTGTCCTGCTAAGGTAAGGGTTTGATCTCACACACCTTCAGGGCATGAGAATATTCCTTTGAATGGATTATGAATCTGGTCAAATGGGAAAATTCCCAAGGTTTTGTGTTCTTTTGGTTGGGATTTGGGTTCTTGAATCTGATTGGATGTCAAGCAAAACAACCAGGTAAAATATTGTGCGTCTGCCCAGACTCACCTCTTTCCTTTGCTCACCATCATGGAGAGTCAAAAGGCATTTATTAATAAGTACCTATGCCTGACACCATGCGGGGTTCTGTGCCAGAGGAATGAAAGACTGTCTGACCTCTGGGAGTGGACAAGCTCAGGTAAGGGCTGAGCTACTCTCAGGCAGCCCAAGGTGGGAAGTGGTTGGGGGGAGACAGAGGAGGGGCCAGGAACCCAATATAGGGTGGAGTCTGAGAATGTGAGCAGCACCTCATGAGGTAGGGAGAGCTACAGTCTTGTAGGCTGTGGGGGAGGGGGCTAGCTAGCAAACTTATGAATTAGAGTCCTATTTACACTTCTATAATGCTATTGGTTCCTTTAAGGGCTGCTTTGTGCTCAACCACAATGTGTTCCACGTTTGGGTTCAGGTTGAGTCTGACTTCCCAGGGAGAAATGGATCAAATCCTAAAACTGCTTCATTTATTCATGGGCAAAAATGATGACCCAATAAGCCTGAACCTTTTGAAACCAATCCGCTTTCAATGGGATTGCTTAAACAAAAGAACCACTCTGTAGATTTACAAATTATGCTCTGCTATAAACTGCAGGGTTCCTGATCACTGGGGTTATATAAGCAGGTCCAAGAGCTTGCAGAGTCCAAATAGGAATGTAGCTTTTTTTAAGGTGACCTGGAAGCCTTTCTGTAGGAGGTGTGGTTTGCCAAGAGCTAACGACAAGTCCCACGTTCAGCCTTATTGGTGAATATAATCATGGAACTAAGAACTCAGAAAGTGTAGGAATTCTTCTAGGAAGAGAAAAGTGACTTTCTGGTGTAGTCCAGCAACGTGACAGGAGAGCTTGAGAATTCTCCGTTTTCCCCACCCTTGATCATTCTTTCCCTCTGCACATTTTCTAGATCACTACTTAGACTCTCTAACATATGGCATTTATTTTCTCTTCTCCATTCAAGGTCGGGGGGGTATTCCAAACTCTTCAGCAAGCTTCTCGTCCCCACCTCTCCAGCATCTGCAGGGCCCAGAGTTCTACTAGGTGAGGGTTCCGGAACTCAGAAAGCATAAAGTGAGCAAAATGAAACCCCTAACCCAGACGCCATGAGCCCAGATGATGTCTGCCCTGCCTGCGGGGGGGCCCCCCCTCCCACCATAGTGCCAGCTCCTTCTCTCCCCAGAGATGGGCCCCTGGCCTCCTCCTGTCTCAGAGGCCTGGGGGAGCTAAAACAAACAGTCCTTTGGAAATTCAGTGAATGAAAAGGGCTGAGTCAGGCCTTCTGTTTAAATAGTCCCCACCTGTTCTCTCAGCCCAGCCTCCCCCACCCCACTCCCCTTTCTCTTTTCTTTCCTTTTCCCCTTTGTTGCTCTTTTTCAAAAGGGCAGAGTTGACAGCTCTTGCCTTGAGCAAAGCCAACCCCAGGAGCCAGCCAGGAGCTGCCTCAGGCTGCTGACCCAGCTCTCTCTGGAATGGCCGGACCCACCTGCAGCCTGCACGTGGCTGAGCCCCGGGGAGGAGGGGGGGGGGCATGGGGACGGGACACTCGCCCCACTGGCCCTCACCCCAACCCCCCCAACTCCTCCACTGGCCCTCCGTGTGGCAGACAGTCCTCTCTCTCTCTCAGGATCAGACACCCTCTACCCAGGGGATTTGTGAAGCTCGGAAGGAGAGGGATAGAGGGGACAAAGACAGACAAACAGGTGGCTCCTTACCAGGGATGGGCCGAAACGTTCAGAGGCCCCATACCCTTGATTCTAGGTATAAAAACAACTTCCTGGCATTGAAGGAAATGAAGCTGTTGCCCATATTCAAAACGAAGGAACAGGAAGGTTTCCAAAGTGGCATAAGTTAAGTTAGAGATAGGCCCAGAACCCACTAACAGCCTGCCGACGCATATGTGATGTCTTTTAGGACTCCCCTATGCAGCCTTGGAAGGTAGCAACCTCTCCAAGTCTGCTGCTGACTCTGCCAAAAACCTTTTTTTTTTTTTAATTAATGTTTCTTAAAACTGCATGTGAATCTACCATTTTGAGAAAATTGCAGGCAGATTCACATGCAGTTGTAAGAAATAATACAGAGTTCTTCTTTGCCTTTTACTCAATTCTCCCAGAGTAACATCGTACGAAACTATAGCACAAAATCAGAACTAGGATATTGACATAGGTACAGTCAAGATAGTCAAGATACAGCTCATTTCCACCATACAGGGGTCCCTCCTCCTGCCCTCCTGTGGCCACACCTACTCCCCACCCACCCTACCCCCTCCACAACCCCCGGCAACCACCAATCTGCTCTCCATTTCTAAAATGCGATTTCGAGGGTCTTCTGTAATTGGAATCCTACAGTATGCAAACTTTTGAAGTTGCCTTTTTTCATTCTCCATAATTCTCTAGGGATTTGTCCATAGTTGCGTGGATCCATTGTCCATTCCTTTTTGTTGCCAAGTCATATTCCATCATGTGAATGTACCACAACCTGTACAGCCATTCACCCATTGAAGGACATCTGGGTTATTTCCAGTTTTTGCCTATTACAAGTAAAGTTACCATAAACATTTATTTGTGTGTGAAGATAAACCTTCATTTCTCTGGGTCAAGGCCCTGGAGTCAAATGCCAGGTTCCATGATAATTGCATGTTTAGTTGTATGATAATTGCATGTTTAGTCATGCACCTTCTAAAACTCTTCTCTTAAACTATTCTTTGCACGTGCTTCCGGGAGTATTCTGGACTGGGAAGGGGGCAGAAGTAAAAGCTGGAAGTAGAAGGAAGGGGTCTTTGAGACCCTAATTCATGGAGCGGAGTCTCTGACAAACGTGCATGTCCTATGCCTGCCCTGGGGCTGCAGGTGGTCCAGGAAGCAAAATCCAGGATGGCAGGCACAAGGGTCCCCCCAACTGCCCAGGCCCCCATCCCCAGAACCTGTGAATATATCAAGTAACAGAGCAAAGAGAAATGAACACTGCAGATGGAATTAGGGTCACTAATCACCTGACCTTAAGATGGAAGACTATCCAGGATGATACAGGTGGGGCCCAATGAGTCCACAAGGTCCTTAAAGTCCAAGAGGAAGGCAGAAAAGAAGAGTCAGAACAATATGATTCAGTGTTGCCGGTTTTGAAGATGGGAGAAGCTGACCCTGAGTCAAGGAATGCAGGCGGCTTCCAGAAGCTGGAAAATGTCAAGAAATACATTGTCCTCTACAGCCTCCAGGATGGAGGGCAGACCTGGCTCTTTGCAGGCCCTCAGTTCTTGCCTCTGCCTACAGAGCTGTAAAATAATAAATTCATGTTGTTTGAGGTCACCAAGACTGGGGTAGCTTGTTACAGCTGCAAAGACGAAACTAATACACAGACTGACTTCGTACCGTTCAGCCCTCCCTTCTGCTCCCAAAAAAGTCCAGCATCTTGACCTAGGAAGGGAGGAAAAGAACATGGGACTTTCTCATGCTTGCTTCGAACCACCTCCCCAGCCTCTCTGGGCCTTATCCTGTCCCTCCCCAGTGACAACTTCAGCATTAAAGGCTCAGAGAGCCCCCATCCAACAGACTCAAACCTCAACCCAGCTTTTGCCCATGAAAAAGACTTCAGGATGTTTTGCTATTTGGAACTCATCTGTCCCCTGGGATTCAGCATTTAATTAATAAAACCTCACAGGAGCCTGCCTCTCTTACTGTGCAAGATCAGGCAACCAGTGCTTCATTAACACATCAATGAAGCCAGCTTCTTTCCCTCTGATACTAACCCTAAAAATTGATGAGCCCAGAGTGTGCATGAGGGCGATCCAGAACAATGACGTCAAAACAGCGTCATTAATGACGAAGCATAAGTAAGAAGACAATTCCCCAAATGAGTAGTTCTCAAGCAAGGAGTGAATCAGAATCAGCTGGTGAATTTTCTCAGCCTGTATAAGCATTCCACTCTCCC
This sequence comes from Mustela lutreola, assembly GCF_030435805.1. Taxonomy (NCBI): domain Eukaryota; kingdom Metazoa; phylum Chordata; class Mammalia; order Carnivora; family Mustelidae; genus Mustela; species Mustela lutreola. Next base: position 184,378,402 of record NC_081292.1, read on the forward strand.
CCACCTGCAAGCACACACAACAGACACATGTCCTGCTCCATCAGAATGATCATAGTGCTATGAGGATCAGAGCTTTGAATGCCCCCTCGATATACAACCTAACCCAAATGCAAATACATGCCTATGAACCATCCCCAAACATTCCCCCACCTCTGCACACATATGCGCGCACGCACACTTTTAATTTGATCCACTATTTTGCCATCTAGCTGGGCACTGGCTGGCATGAAGCCAAAACTAAGAAGCCGGTCCAAGCTAGAAGCTTTCTCTAATTAGTGGTCTCCCCTAACTAAGTCCTCTCTCACCTGAGTGTGGCATTCCTCACCCTAGCTTGTTTTCTCATCTTATACGTGGGGTTGGGCAATTGGAGCTGGAAAGGAAGAATGGATGAATTGTCACAACCCCAGAGATTTCCAGGGATACAACCAAAGAAAATACCCTATTGACAATGAGGCCTCTGAAACACCAAGAATACCTCATTCACGTATATTACAAATATTTGATCTGCAGAAACATAAGAGGCGTCACCCTGGGTTGAACCAAAGACACACATAGCCTAGTGCCACAAGCTCTCCAAGCATACTCTGGAGACGGCCATTCACAACCCCAAGGGCACAGGCTGGGGCCGTGGTGCTCAACCATTACCTGGCAATCTTCCCAGATGAGCCACCAAATCTGAATAAATGTGATATTTATTTTTGAAGCACTTAAGCAGCCATACTGGTAGGGGTGGTGATGCATGTGGTTCTTTGAACTCCCTCACGTAACTCAGTTTAGAGCAGGTAAAGCTTGCTGTGGGGAAGAGAGCTATCTGAGTCTGCTTGGGTTGCACTATCAAAATACCACAGACTGGGTGGCTCCGACAACATCCATTTATTTTCTCACGGCTTTGGAGGCTGCGAAATCCAAGATCAGGGTGCTAGCATGCTCAAACTCAGGTGAGAGCCCTCTTCCTGGCTGCAGACAGCTATCTTCTCATTGTGTGTTCACTTGGCCTTTACCTAATACCTGCACGTAGAGAGCGAGCCAGCTCTGATCTCTCCTCCTTTTCTAAAAAGGACAAGAATCCCACTATGAGGACCCCACCTTCATGACCTCGTTCAAACCTAATGACTTCCCAGAGGTCCCACCTCCAAATACCATCCCACTGGGAGTTAGGAATTAAACATGAATTTGGGGAGGACACACACATTCAGCCCATGACAGGCACAGGGTTGAGTTCTGGAGGAGCCCGTATTTAGTGCACCATGTAAGAACGCACTGGGGAGAATATTAGAGGGTGTATCCGGGTAATAAAGAGTTCTTTATTAGAGGACCATAGCAGTGCAAGGAACACAAACAATGTGGGAGGCAAGTGGATGCTTTCATAGATAGGGAAAGACATGCTGATGCTGCTGTCATTGGCTGCATTGTCATAATTGCTGGCTCCTTAAGTGCTATCTTCAGATCCTTAATCAGATCAAGTGTGTTCATAATATTATGTCATATGTGGGAAAGGGCTGGAAGCCACCAGATTAGGGATATACTTCCAACTCCATTAATTTCATTTCTGATGTTCTGATGTTCTGTGGTCCACCTCTACCATCTTTGGAAGGAGATTATTAAATCTTTATAGAAAGTACAAATGGCTCTGTAAAGTTCGTGTCCTTTTAAGTTCTTTTCTAAAATTACCCATTTGGGGGTACCTGTATGGCTCAGTTGCTTAAGCATCTAACTCTTTATTTCTGCTCAGGTCATGACCTCAGGCTCCTGAGATTGAGCCCCAAGTTGGGCTCTGCACTCAGTGGGGAGTCTGCTTGAGATTCTCTCCCTCCCTCTCCCTTTTCCCCTCCCCACCTTTCTCTCTCTCTCTCAAATAAGTAAATCTTTAAAAAATAATAATAACAAAATAAAACAACACATTTCAAGTTTCTGAAGATGTTCTCTTCTTTGCACAGGAAAGGTGCTGAAACTCATATCCATGTTTATCCTATCCCAACTCTAGATAGTTTCATAAATATGTACCAGGTGACTCCTCAGCTTCCATATTTTTGATGCGGAAAAATAAAAGCAGACAGAGAGTCTACCATGAACTGGAACATGGGGTAAGCCTCTATTAGTTGTATTTGAGACCCAGCAAGTAGAATGTGTCAGCACCACAGTTGGTGTGAGGAAGGCAGGGCAGTGAATTCTGGTTTCAATATCCTTCTTGACAAAGCTCAAGATTGTGTTGGCCTTCTTTCTGCCACAGCTAATGGCATTATCCCCAGGAAACAGTCTGCAAAGACTTGGTTTCTGCTTTTAGGGCTGCAAAATTCCAATAAAAGTTAAAGAAGTCCTGCCTAGCCTTAAAAAGTCATGCTAAAGAATTTTCCAACTCTCAAATGTGAATTTCACATATTTTTTGGATTATAAAAGTGAAGCAAACTCACCAGATTAATGTGGAAAATAGAGAAAAAGCTCAAAGAAAACAAAACTCATATTTTGCATATATATTGGTATATAATAACAGGACCATAGTGTATCTAACCTGCTTTTGGGGTGTATTAATATGACATGAACATTTTTTCCTGCTGTTTATGTAGATCTTCACAAACATGATTTTTCATGGTCAATCGTGTGCTATCGTGTGGTTGGATCATGATTCATTAAATCTATGTTTTATTGTGGGCTATTTAGTCCATTTCTAATTTTTCACTACTTCACACCATCCTTTTCAAAAGTACTGCATATTGAATTCTAATCCATGATTCATTGCAAAGGAAAAGGTTATCACATATAAAGTGAACATGAAGCATGCTAATTTCATGATTGTTGACAAGTAGCTAATTAGCACCCATTTAAGCTGACAACTGTCCTAGTAGCAAGTATAGAAATCAAAGGGACCTAGAGAAACTCAAATGAAAGCCTGAAAATAGTGTTGCTTTGATGGGTTTGGATAAGTACATCAACTAACTAAATGATAATTCATTAACTCTCAAATGCATTCAGTGTAAGCTTCACCATTTAGTTTAGGTCCTAAGATGAAAGAAAATGATTATCAAATGTAAATAATCAGATGGTGCCTCCCTTATGCACAGCACTCCGGTAGTTCAGAAGACTACAGGCCCAAGGAAGAAAGTCTTGCTATGAGAGTCAGGGTTGGAAGGCATCTATTGAGAGGCCCATGTAAGGCATGCCACCCAAAACCAAGGCCTGGGGTCATAACGTGGAGAGTATCCTATGATTTTGATGGAAACCAAGCCGACCTCCCTGGGGAAACAGACTGGCATTGCAAATCATCATCATTGTATTAGACTGCCTGATATCTCCAAATGATAAAATATGCCTTTAGACTCAACCTTGGTCATTGTCACCCATGCACAACCCCCATTCACAAGGCTGTTTCACTCCTCTGTGTCTTTCTGGAAGCAGTTCTGCCTTCCTGAAACACCCAAATTCATTCAGAAAATGAAACAAATGCCTCATCAACTTGAGGACAGCTCCCTAATCTCCCTGGGGAGGGGATGGCCTCTCCGGCTGGGAAGGAGTAGACCAGTCCCTCCTCAGACCACCCCCCCCATTGCCTTTGCACACCAGCTCCTATGTGTCAGCTACCACCCTCTGGGACCCAGACAAGTAGGTGAAGATAGACAGAGCTCTGAAAGAGGAAGCTTCGTATGGTGTTGCGACTCTGGAAACCAGAGTCTTGTCTTGCCTGATGGTCAAGCCAGCTTCTCACAGTCTGGAAACAATAATCTGAACTTGCAACACCAATCTTAAACTTTTTGAAGATGTTGAAAGGATTTGATCAGAGCCATAGAGCCCAAACTCTACAATGACTTCTGCATACATTTTACTAAAAAGTTTACCTTATCCTACCCAACCCAGTCAGGAGGTTGCCGGGCTGCTTTCCCATGGCCCACCAGCTTTCCCTCCTCCCGCAATGGGTAAAAGCCTCAATTGCAGGGAACAGGCTGTTCAGGCCTGTCCTGGCCTCCGGATGTGCTCACAGCCCCTCTCCACACCTGTGCGCCCCACAGCTTCCTCCATACTTCTAGTTCTCACAGAAGCTCTACCTGCTCAGAGTTTGTTTTTAAGAAACCCAACTTTGCTTAGTTACAAACTGGGGGAAGAGCTCGAGTTGGCTTCCAGAGAGAAGGAACTTTCTCTTTAATCCAGTCTATAACATCTCAGACTCCCAGCATCCAGGCAGGGAGGATCATTTCAAATTCCTTTTGGCAGGAAAGAGAAGCTCCTACTAGAAGACTTTGGTAGAAATGTCTGGGTTCTTCAGGGCTCAGGACCAAAGTCAATTTGGGAGCTTTACTATTTAATCACTTTATTCCCCCTCACTCTGGACACCATATAATCCTAATTACACTGTGTTTTAGTCAAGGATCTCCACACTGTCTGAGAGCTCCTGGAGGCTGGAACCGTGTCTTAATATCCTTGAATTCCCAATGCCTGTAACTCCCAGTACATATTAGTTTAATTTTTATCATTAACTTTTTGAAGTAAGATCTATGCCCAATGTGGGGTTTGAACTTACAACCCTAAGATCCAGAGTCACATGCTCTACCCATTGAGCCAACCAGGTGCCCCTCCATCTGAGTTAGTTGAGATGACTGAGTGAATTAAAGAGCACTGAACTTTATTCAAATCTCTCCAGGCTGAGGTCTTTGGAAGACAGCCCATCCTTGGCTGCCCTGCCACCATCCTTCCTCAGAGAGCAACCTCCAAAGTCATCTGGCACACACATCAAAGAGGCTTCTTTTGGGGGGCAGTTATGCTTCTCATTATCACCCCATAGTCTCGTAAAGAGCATTTCATAGATACAACAATCTAGGGTTCTACGCTCTGAGGGCAGACAACTTCTGTTCAAAATGGATCCTACCAAGTGCTAACCCCCAGGCTTATCTGTCAGGATGATCAGGCACGTTATGCTGTGTAACAAAACAAAACAAAACAAAACAAAACAAAACAAAAAAACCCAGATCTCAAAGGCTTAAAACAACACAGGTTTGTTTTATGCCACATGCACATTTCAGGCCCACTGCAATGCCCCATCTCTCCTCCCTCTAGGGTCTTGTTGGAGATCACCCATGCTGCCATCACTTCAAACATTGGCAATATCAGTGTCAGAGGAAAAAGGAGAAAGGTCACCGGAAGTGAAACTCATCATTTCCATTTATATTCCATCTGACAAAATGAGTCATTGGTCACGTCTGGGTTCAGGTGGGTAGGGAAGGAAACCACCCCATGCATATAAACAACCCTAACGACCACTATACGCTATGTTTTTTATGGAGTTGGGACTCAACTAATTGACAGGGATTACAAAAAAACTGACTTGCCCCTAAAAGTAAGGTAAAGGTTTCTTTTGTTTTACAGAAAGGAGGTAAAGCATGGGTATACACAATGAGAAGCAAATGATCACCGAGTCACTCCGTGTAAGAAAAAATGGACCCAGGGGTCCTGCGTGGGCAGAGGAAGCTTGAACCCTCTTGGGGGCCAGGAAATTGGAACTAAATGGGAGAGTTTATAGAAAGAGAGAAAAAAAAAAATATGGCATCCCCCAGCAGAAGAGCAGATTAGAAGTTTCTGCTGCATGGAGAGGGGCATACTGTCTTTGGACATCTCCCCCACTTAGGAGCCAGTCAGTGGGTTTGGGAAGTGACAACACGCTGAGGCTGACATCCAGACAAATACAAGGCAGGACTGGGGGCGGCCAAGGAGTCCCAGTTACTGTCAACAGGCCAAAGCCAAGTTTCGTTTCATTTTGTTTTCCTGCTCTGGCTCCAACTGACGTATCGTTTTTCCTCCACTATGACTTGGCCCCTCTACAAGGGCATAGGCTACATTCTACCCCATCACCCCACTGTGGGCTGCCTGGTGCTTCCCCACCCCTATACATTCTTACTCCCTTACCTACCTCCTGAGGCTCAGCTCTAACTGTCAAAACCTCCAGCTCCCCACCTCTCAAAATCCTCCCCTCTCCTCAAGCTGTACCTGAGAAGCCAGCAAGTCCCTTGAATCACTAAGATGTCCTCATCTCTATCCACGCCATGCCACCCCCTTCACAAAGCAATGTCACATACAGAAATTACTGCCTTTAATGACTGTGAGGACCTCCAGGGCCAGGGAGGATTTCTACTTCACTTAATCTTTGAACCTGAGCCCCCAGTACAGAATTGAGTATGAAGTAACAACCATAGTGACACAAAATAGGAGTAACAGGGACAGATGACATTTACCAAGCCCTTGTGGGTTGGGCCCTGTGCTAACGACTTAAGTACATCATCTTTTTATCTCTACAGTCACCCTAGTGAGTATTAGCTTAATTTTACGGATGAGAAAAACAATGGAGACCCAGAGCATAAGCAACCAGCACCAAATCTAACAGCTCTGGTGTCAGAATGACCTGGGTTTGAACATCTTCCTCCCCACTTAACTCCAATGGTCTATTGCTCCTGCAGGGTTCTGAGCATGTGCGACTTAGCAGTGGGGCTCAGCTTTCACCTTGAGTCTTTCTGATGCCGAAGACAGTGCTCTGCAACGCAAGGTGCTTATGGGAAAGATGGTCTACGTGTTCAAACTACTGGCCTTTGCTCCCCACTCTACACCTCAGCCTCTCGAATGCGGGCCGAGCACATGTAGAGAGAGCAAGGAACGCCACTGCCTACATACCCAGAGCATAACGTTTGCCACTCTCAGTGCTCTCCTGCCCCTCAGACCTGCCACCTTGTGGCTTTGAGGCTCCACCGGGGACCTGGGCCCTCATGAGAAGATCCATCAGAGGAACAAGTGACTTCACGCAGTCACATCCCCCGATTCCGCCCTGACAACCCCATGCCTCTTCCCCAGGAGATGTGAGCAAGAAATGAGTTTTATTGTGCCAAGCCATTGAGGTATGTGCATTCACTGCTGAAAAAGTCAAGTCATCCTGACTAGAAAGGTGCTCCATAGAAGATTGATTTTAAAGCAATACTTGGGGCACCCCTGAGATCGTAGGAACTATTTTATGTCAACAGGGAGAGGGTCCCCAGGAGTGCTTAGCAAAGACTTGACATCCATTCACCCAACTACCCCATGCATTTTGGGGGCAGATGGCTGACTACTGGTCTGAAAGAATGAGTGGGACTAAAGATGGAGTGGAAGGAGGCCAGAGATCACTACACGGAGTACCCAGGAGCAGGGGGAGACATGCCACGCGGAGCTCCCAGGGCAGGGCTCCTTCCACTGACAAGGCCCCCTGGGGCGGCGGAGGCAGCCACAGAGGAAGGGGACACTGGTCCTGATCACCGAGTGCTGGCCAGGTGGAAGGAGAAGGCTGCCTGGCTGGCAGGGCTGACAGCCCAGGCCGCCCGGGGGCTTCATCTGAGATCTGGCCCTGTTCTTTGTCAAGCAGTCCTCCCAAAGCATGAGCTGGCGCGGTGAGCCGGCAGCTGGTTTCCCACTGCCCACTCTCTCTTTCTCCTTTTCTTTCTCTGGACTCTCCTCTCCCTGCCACCATTCTCCTGCTTCTCAGTGGCTGCATTAAGTAGAGATTGACAGTCCCCTGGGGCAAAGAACACCCTAAACCTGAAAACAGACTGTCCCTCTGCCCACCCACACACATTATGCCCCACTTATTTGCATGTCAATACCCAGAATGCCCTGCCAGTCCACGCCAGTACCATTAGACAGCTGTTGCCAGTGTCTGGAGCCTGGAATTGGCAGGGCTAGGTGTCCCTCAGATCGCAATGTGTTTGCGTTTATGCCAGCCGAAGCTGGGAATGAATCGCTTCACCTGCGGCCCCAGTCCCCCTGACAGGGTTCCGCTAGCGTGGCTCTAGTTGGCAGGAGGCACAAAGGAACCCAGATGCACTAAGAAATGATTCTGGAAGCCACGTGACCAGCTTTCAAGATCCTCTCACTGCTCACCAAGTGTATCCACCAGCACAGCTGCCTCCCGTTCCAGTGCAGCCCAGCCCTCTAGCCAAGAGCGGGGCCTCTCCTCACCATCGCGGGCTGCCAGAGAACTTGCTCAAAACCTAGATTTGAAGAGCTTCCCCTTCACCCTCTACCAACCTCCTCCATCGTGGCAGGGTACAACAGCTGCCTCTTTGGGTTCAGAGAGGACAAGCGACTTGCCAAAAACCACCTGGGCATGATGAAGCCCCCAGCCTCGGTCCCAGCATCTCAGGGTTCCCGAGCCCTGTCGGAGTGGTGTCAGCTCACCGTTCCAGAGAACAGCTTGGGAGAAGCTAATGTCTCCGGGTCACGGACCAGCGAGAGGCACACATGGGGTGGAAACAAGCACCAAGAAAATACCTAGGAGAATGATCGTAGGTGATGACAAAGAAGGTGCATAGAAGTTGAGCGGGAAGGGCTGGGTGCGAAGAACAAGAGAAACAGCACCGACTACCGCCTCCACGTTCCACCTCGTCCAAAAAGGGCTTCGTTTGTGCAGAGGATATTAGGCATACCTGCTCCTGGCCTACAGGAATATCATCCGTGACTCACACAGATATTTAACAATTCAACGATGCATTCACTGAGGTAAGCCTAATGTGCTTACTAAACCGAACGTGTCAGACCCAATGGCAGTAACGGGAAAGGTGTGGCCCTGTGGGTGGTGTGTTTATACGCCAATGGGACCAGCAAGCCCCTTTCCTCCCTGCCACATTTAATGACCGCCTCCTGGGGGTCAGGGACAGGTGCTCCCCTGAGTCACCCAGGCCCACTCCTCTGGGCAGCAGCTGGCCCAGGGGCACAGGGGGAACATGCCCTCTGCCTCGGCACTGCTCGTGCTCCAAAGGAGACTGCAGTTTCCCATCTAAGGCATCTGGCACGAGTCCCTCCTCTCTGTGCCTCGGTTCCCCCATCAGCAAAAGGAATCCCATTACAGAACTCCCTTACAGAGCAGAGGTGAGGATCGAATGCGTTCACACATGGAACCCTCTTCACACAGTGTGTGTGACACAGATCAAGCGATCGATAAACATCAACTATTCTGACCATGGCAGCTGGGCGTACTTATTAGCAAAAGTCGCTGCAAAACTTCAGGAAGCGGCAGCCAAGGGTCACAGACTCCAGCAAGGCAAAACAGTTTGTACAGGAAACCAAACTATGGATTTGGCCTCCTTGCATGGGGCTCTTACCAGGTTAAGGACAGGACACCAAGCAGTTGCAACATGTTTAAGTCAAGGGATATATTGATTACTGGAAGGGTGACTGGCTAGTAAGGTAGAATTCCAGATGTAAGCATACATAGGAAACACCAGGTCCTTCTCCCTACCTCTCCACTGCTACATTGCTTTGGGGTAAAGATGGGTGACATGGGAAGAGTCCCAGAGAGGCCACCGACACAGCGCTTGTGGCCCAGAACCAGGAAAAGCAGGGGTCCTCACATGGGGTAACTCCAGCTGCTTGAGAAAGGTGATGGTGGGCCGTTGCTAACCATTTCACAACTTTGACACCACCCTGTCTTTGGTGTCCTCCCACTTGTCCTTCCCCACCCCAACCCTCAGGGTGTAGTCAAAGACAGAGGGATTTGGAGGGCTGAGACCCAGGTCCCAGGAAAACTCCTTTCTCCATTCCCCAGGATTAGAAGATTAGGAGGAGAACAAAGGAGCAATTCACCAGTGGATTCTGCAATTCTCCCACGTCCGACTCAGCAACCACTGAGTTCCCACCATCTCAAGTGGCTAGAAAGAGGGTCGAAACCAGCTGGCTGGCTTTAAACAGTGTCTGTACAGGTGCCTCTCCTGGAGACTCTTCAGGGCCTTCTGTGCTTGTAGCTTAAGGGAGACAAGAGGGAGTATGTGTGTGAGAGTTGCTTAGGGGAAAATCAGAGATAAGGGAAATAGGTACTGAACCAGAGAAGCTTCCACAGGTCTTCTAGTCTGAAAAATGCCTTAAATCCCAAAAAGACACTGACCAGGAAGAATGACTGATACAACCCAACCCCAATTCCAAAGCTATACACTCTGCCAAAGACACACATTTTGAAACTTACGGAAAATTGAGGGACACATTTGCATCATGGGTAACATTTTGGAATACTTCTTCCACTTTCTTTGTCTATGTATTTTTTTTTAATATATAAAATATCATTCAGTTTACACTTTCTTGGGGCTCACAAGGTCCCAGGCATGTTTGCATGCTGAGACACATTCTTCCCATCCAGGCTTCTTATAGGATGGAGCCCAGCATGAAGACTGATTATTCAAGAAGATTCATGACAGGGAAATGAAGAATGAAGGAGACCCTGAGTTGCCATGCTGAAGCTCATGGAAGACTACTGCCAATAAAATATGTTCCAAGTAAAATTAGAGGGAAGCAGTGAAAACTGACACCATAAAAGAACATCTGCTGACTATGAAGATAATTCTTCTAGAAAGTGGATTAAAGTTCCTTGGATCATTCCATTCAGGTTGAGTTGTGGTCAGTCCTTCCTAAATGCCAAGAGATGCACAAAACGTGACTCCTTCTATCAAGGAGGTTTAGTGTTTGCTCATTCGTAATGAATCTTTTCTTCCATTCCTGCTTGCCTCTGTCAAACATAGTCACACGCATTCTCATTTTTTGGAACCACCCCCTCCCACTTAGAAATACACACAGCCTCTCTTCCTTGTTGGCACTACACTGGTCATGTTCCAAAAGGATGACATGAAGGGAGCTCCAAAAATATTGCTTTTCCTATAAAATTGGGGATGTGTTGGCAAATGTAACTTTGAGAGACATTTGAGAAAGGTGATGGTGGGCCATTGCTTCTGCCAGCATTCAGTTCTATCTTCCTATTCTCTAGACAGAAATGCCAGAAAGTGCTTGATATAATGTGTGAAGCAGGATAAGTGTTGGCTAAAAAAAGAAGAGGTGGTTCTTAGATGGAGTAGCTCTTGCTTTGTTGAGAGGATAACAATTGGAAAGGTGAAGGTCCACGTGGGAGCAACAGCAGGACACCTTCGTATATGGGGCAGAGAAGCATCCAACCTTATCTCTCTACTCTACTCCTTTCTCTAGTCCACAGATCAGGGAGGGGGTACTGAGATCAAGAGACAAGTCTACTTTTCATCTCTCTCCAGCCTCTAGGGAAGCATCGGTTGCTGTCAGCTGGATCGAAAAAGACAAAAGACCCCACCTCTGCGGTATCCTCATGGAGCAACCCACCAGTTGCTTTGGCACAGTTTTCCCAGGGCCCACAAAGTTTAGGGAAGACTCAAGATGTGAGTGGACTGAAAAAGCAAAAAACAAGATGTCACAGTTTGGAAGAAAAGAGATTCTTCTCTCTAAGGTTAATTGCCTAAAGGCCTGGGATGGAAGGAGAATAGAGAAGACATTTTTTCTGGTTAAGCAATTGTAATGGGACATTTCAGAAGTTGACTGATAGCATTAATGATTTCTGCTCTCCCCCCACCTTCTTTGGAGAACCCATTCCCAACTTGGCTTCAGCCTCCAATGTCTGTGTTCTCAGGACCTCCCCCAGCTGCTCATGGGAAGTATCCCCATGACTAAGGATGAGCAGATGGTGGGGAATGGGGGACAAAACAAGATGGAATCACTATAATAAGAGCTCAGCCAAAGTCAAAGAGAAAAACTGGTGTCACCTCCAGCTCACAGAGCAGCCAGAGCCCTCATTTGGAGAGATGCTCTGGCAAGCCCTCAGTGGTCAACAAGCAAGACACAGATGCCGTGAAAAGGAGTTGATGATTCTTTTGACTCATATTTTAGAAATCATAAAATATCAATAGCTGGAAATCATCACTTTTGCATTCCTCCTTTTGCCGATGAAGGCATACAAGCTCAGTCAGCCCAAAGTCATGGCAAGTTAGGGCCAGAGCCAGGGCTGTAGTCACAGTGTCTCGAATCCAGCTCTAGGGCTTTCTGCACTGCTCTGTATTCACATTCACACCGCCAGCATGGAAGCCCCCCAGCCTCACCAGGACATTCTCCTCCCCATACAGCACCCAGATGCATCCTGCTTTAGAGTGAAGATTAGTTCCCATCAGGGCTACCCTGCCTGTGATTGTATAGTCTGATGCCATGCAACAGATGGAGAAGCATGTGCAGGGCAGGACACCGAGCACAAAGGTCTCTAGGGAAAATCTTGGGAAAGGACAAATGGCTGAGAAATAGGGAAAGAGTGAAAATCTGAAAGCACTTGCCATGGGTAGGGTTAAAAACCTACAGTGATACTGGAGGAGAAGCTAGGAACTTCTGCTCTGGGCAGAGCCACAAAATGGAAGCCTTTGGGCTCTCAACCTTCCTCTTCCTTGCCTCTGCCTCCCCCAGACAAGGCTCTTCTTCTTCATGAGCAATATTTTCTTTCAGGAAAGCAGTTAATGAGTACATCCACATGGAAGCAGAACTGCCTGAAAATTCTCTCCAGCACATTCCATAAGATGTCAGAGCTAAAAGGGACTAAGGCATCATGTTGCCAACCTAGCCTGCAAAAATGTTTTAAATCCATAAGCTAAGTAGTTAAGTATCCTCATTATCTGCATGCCAAGACTGAAAATCCGACCACTTTGCAGCCTGCCTGACATGTAGCAAGCCCTCAGCAGAAGACTATACCTCACAGTACATCCCTTCTCAAGACCTCAGTATTTGCAGGATCCCACATTATTTCTTGACATACGTCCTTTCACGATAATCTGCCACAGGCTTCACATGGGGCCATCCTCTGGTCACTCCAGGTATTTAAGACCAGATTACTTCCAAGAGGTCATTAGCACTTCTCTACTAGAACGCAGGAAGAGTCAGGATGGGACAATACTCCCCTTTCTTTTTCCTTGGCCACCATAAGCTCACACATGAAACTGCAGGTACATGCAAATTTCTTTGTTGAAGAATTAGAAAAAACTCAAAAGGGAATGATCCTTTAGGTTGGACAAATCTCAAGTGAACTGTGAACATGGACTCTTTTTCATTTAGCTCCCAAGGAAGTCATCTAACATTTAGTCTTTCACAGGGAAGAGGTCATCTATGCAGGGCCACCATATTGCACAATGCATGAGAGCACCATTCATGTGACGGTCTACATAATGCCTCCCCTGGGGTTGTGCATGGACTTGCTTCACCCTGAACTTGACCCACTTGCACTCAGATTATTCACATGGCCTCAAGCACCCACTTTTAGGACACCCAAGTCTCTGTGTCCTACATATTACTTTCCTTCAAGAACCATCTCTCCTTTCCATGGAAGGAGGTCTCAGCTCCCTAAATCATTGTCTTTTACTGCCCCATGTAGAGCTCTAGATAGAGCCATTTGGTCATCGTTGGCATGTTGGCTATCACTGAGTCCCAGCGATACTAGTGGAAGAATGGGTTCTGGTCTCATGAGCAAGAACGAATATAGATCTTCTAGTCCTCCCATCAGGGAGAGCTACTCCAAGACAAACATGAAATGGGGAAAGGAGAAAAAAGATACATTTTAAACCATAATGAATAAATGCCCTGACTCCACCCTGGTCAGAGGGTGCCCAATATTGTACAAAAATCATTTGGTTTCTTTGGGGCTCTCTCCTGTGGACAGCCACACCCATGAAAAATCTACAATGGGGTCTATTCACTTCTCCATCGTATCAAAAAGCTTTAATAAAAAACCTGCATGATTTCCCCAGATAGCAGAGCCTCTCTCTGATACACACATCCTCAAGATGGGCAATGTTGTTGTGAAAATTTGTTTGAGGGTAGGGGAGGTTTAAAAAAAAATCTCAAATACGGCAATAATTTGGACCACCAAAAGTCACAGTATGAACAGATATCAAGTATATAAAGGAGGAGGGGAAATGTTCAGGAAATCATAACGCACGTATGTGTAAAAAGGCTTCTTAGGGGAGTGACAACCAAAAAAGTTGAGATACACTGCTCTAGTACAGGAGGGAGACAGGGATGAGGAAAGCTGCCAACCCTAACTGCTGTCATAGTTATTACTATTACTATTACTATTATCATCATCATCATCATCATCATCATCGCAATCATCATTGTAACTAAAAACATTTTGTAATTAAGAACATTTTCTATGCATACCTAAACTAATCCTCCTAATAATCTTAAGGGGTACGTACTGGGGAACCTGAACGGCTCAGTCAGTTAAGCATCCAACTCTTGATTTCAGCTCAGGTCACGATCTCAGGATGGTGAGATCTAGCCCCGTGTCAGTCTGCACTCAGCATGGGGTCTGCTTGAGATTCTCTCTCTCTCCATCTCCCTCACTCTAAAATACATAAGTAAATCTTTTTTTTTTTTTTAAAGGGGGGTAAGTACTATTATACTCATTTAAGATGATGAAACTGAGCTATAGGGGTCTTGTCCAAGGCCACACATCTAGTAACTGGCAAAGGCACAATTCCAATACCATTCTGTCTGACTCTGAAGTCCATGGGCTCGACCATCTTAGAATACTGACTGCATCATCCATCCAGTAGAAGGAACGTTGGCAACAGAGAAGCCCATCTCTATAAATTCTACCATCTACTCTATCATCCCAAAACCACCTCTAAGATGATGGAAGATAGTTAAGTTCTAAGAACAGAGATGGACAAATCCTGAGAAAACTCGGGTTTAGGTTGAGGATGAGGAGGGAGGAAGATGGCCCCACTGTCCCCTGAGTCTGCCTCCTCCTCGCCTTCTGGGGGGCACTGAGCCACTGGGACCAGGATCTTGGAACCAGGGGCAGAGAGAGAAGTGAGAAAAGGGAGGGAGGCCCCTGCTGTGGCTCAGCTGGGGCTGCAGCCAAGCCCCAGAGATGGGGTGACCTCTATTCAAACAGAACTTCCCCAGGCGGTGCTTCTGCAAATATAAACACGGACTCACCACGTGATGGGTTCAACCAGTTCATGTAAACACTCCAGAGAGAAAAAATTCAAGGGAAAAAAATATGCTCCGAGGGACAGAGCAGGGTATAGAGCTTTGTGACTCAGAGGGAGGAATTTCAAGAGCTAAGGGGCTTGGAAGCCACGGGGTCCACAGTAAGGTCCCAGGGGCGACTCCATACCTGGGCAAAGGGAGCCTTGATCCCCTCACAGTGTGGGAAATCCTTTTGTCAGGACAATGATCCATGCGTGGTTGGCTTTTCCCCTACAGCTGAGGTATATCAGGTTAGATTTCCATCGAAAATGGAGAGGGGAGTCCGGAAGCAGGAGAACCAGCCCTTAGAGATCAGAGGGCCTTCCCCACTGGCTAGTACCTTCATGGAAGGAAGGCTCTTCTAGAGAGGTCCATGCAAGCTTGGGAATAGCTGACCCTCGTGGCAGCTGGAGGGTGGATGGATTGAACTCTGAACGGCACACCCTTCCTCCTTACCCACATGAGCCCCCTCCCTGTTGTTTGTGCTGGCAAAAGGGATGCTTTCCCCCACAGCCCTGCGTTATCTGTGAGAATGCCAGCACAGGCTCTGTTGTTTTTGCAAATAAACCCACGCCACCCCTGTGGAAAGAGGCCCCTCTCCAGAGCATTTGCAAATAGCACGTGGTCCTACAGAAGAGTATGGACAGCACTCTGTCTCCATCTGTCCCAGGTACCCGTTACCCTAAAATAAACCAGTCAAGGAGCAGGTCGGCAGCTGGCCCTGGTGGACAGTGGGAAACAGGATGCCCTGTGCTGCTCTGGTGGTCTCCCCAGCATTTCCAAGAGAAACCACGGTGCTCTAGGACACCCCACAGCCAGACAGTTGGCAGTCTCTGACTTTGGATGGCACCAAGAGGATCATGGGTGCCACCCCAGGCCCCACCACTGTATCGGGATTTTTCCAAAGAGGTTTGGCCTCCAGGAAGCTCAGCACAAGGGGCTCACCTGGCCCCATTGGGAACTAAAATTGCACCCAAACCCCGTCCAGCATCGGGATGGGAGAGGGACAGAGAAGGACACATGAGCAGCCCTGGCCTAGAAGAGCCCGGAAGGGCATATAAGGAGAAAGTAAATCCCGGTGGGCAGGGAGGATGGTCTACCCGGGAAGAATTAGTAACAGACAAGTCCCATAAGTAACAGGAGATACACTCCAGTGGCCTCCTAGCCACCCTTCTGCCCCCTTCTTACCTGAGCGCCCTTGGGCGAGTAATAGAATTCCTCTGTACCTGAGTTTTGAAATGGGATTAACAAGAGTACATATCTCATAGAGTAGTTATGAGAATTAAATGAGTTACTATTTGGAGAGCACTTAAAACGGTGCCTAGCACATAGGAAACATTAGCATTTGTTAAACGCCTATAGGCCAGGATGATTTTGCCCCCTATTTCATGCCAAAGGGCTGCTCACCCTATCCTTTCTCTCATTCGCTTGTCTATTCAGTAAATATTGATTGGGTGCCTACTACATGTCAGGCTCTGTGTTGACCCTGCAGCTGTAAAAGTGAGCAAACACAACCACGGCCCTGCCCACTCCTGGGGCTTAGTGGCTCAATGTCAGCTCTTTTGACGAGCTTTTCCTCTGAGCACCTCCAAGTCCCTGTCAGGTTAAACCGGCCCAACCTAGATCAAATCTTGCCTATGGGCACACGCCCCCGAATGCCGGATCTGAAAAGGAAAACAGCCTGTGGTTTTTACAGCCTTAGTCCCAGCCTTAGTATTCAGGAGAGCAAGCAGGCCCTGAGCCCCCGTGTCAGAATGCCAGAAAACCGAGGGCGGAAGCCCAGGCTTAGCTGGGGTGGGAGGGTCGGCAGTCTGCCTTGCTCAGCACCCATTCCGGCGTCTAGCAGGCTTTTCTCCAACCGCAGAGGCTAGAACCCCAAAACCCACATTTCTCAGATGCCCACGCAGTTAAGGGTTTGAATGTGACTTGATTTGCAATCAAGGTAGTAGGGAAGAGAGAACCAGTATGGAATGTCTGTTGAACTGGAGCAGACTGGAGCCAGGGCAGGTGGTCCCGGAGCCAGCTGTGTCTGTGGCCTCCTCATTGAGCAGGCTGCTTTCTGAGCACGGCAGATGGGGCAGCTCCCACGGACGCCCAGTTTTGCTGCGTGATTTTGAGAGCCATTCCTGGAAACTCAGCCTAGACGCTTTTTCTCCACCCCACCCCCCGTTGGTCCGTGACATATCTACACCCATTTTAATAAACCCCTTTCAGCCTACACTAGCTGGAGTGGATTCCATGATCAGCAACTAAAAGCAGGACCACCCATCCAGAGCTAAGCACCTGTTAACAATGCAATTGTGATCGAACCAAAGCAGAAACCTAATGAGAAAACTCTATTTCCAAAGGTGCCAGGAAGGAGAAGACACCAGTTTCCCTGTCATTTGGCCAGCAATGCCAGCAGGGCCAGTCAGGAGATTCAATGAATCCCTCCTGAGCATTCTCTCTTTGGAGAAAGCTTCCCAGGATCAGCAGGCAGAGCAAAAGACTGGATGATATGGGCTCTAAGATCACAATGGAGTGGAGCACTGGGTGTGGTGCAAAAATAATGAATACCGTTACGCTGAAAAAATAAAAAATCTAAAAAAAAAAAAAAAAAGGAGAAGAGATGGTACAGCACTACATCTTTCCCTGCCTGAGCCCTCAGTCTTATAGCACTTCTTTCCCTCTCTCAAACACACAAAGTGTGTCCCTGCCCCAGGCCCTTTGCCCTTACTGTCCTATGTGCTGGGAAGTGACTTCTTTTCTTTTAAAAAAAAAAAAAAAAAAACCAAAAAGATTTTATTTATTTGTTAGAGAGAGAGAAAGAGAGCACAAGCAGAGGACAGGACAGAAGGAGAGAGAAAAGCAGACTCCCTTTTGAGCAGGCAGCCCAATGCAGGGCCCCAAGACCCTAGGACCATGACCTGAACTGAGTCAGATGCTTAACTGACTAAGCTACCCAGGCACCCCGGGAAGTGACTTTCTAGCCCATTTCTCTATTCTATCTTCTTTGCAGCATTTATCAATTATTTTATTGATTTATTTGTTTATGTTTAAAGTATCTGTTTTCTGCCATTAAGCACAGGCTTTAAGAGCCGGGGAGATATGACTTGTTCACGCTGACTCCCCAGACACCCAGACTATAGAATATGCCTGATGCATAGTAGGGGCTCCAAACAAAACTGTCCACTGACTAACCTCTTCACTGACTCTCATTCCTCAAAAACCTGCTTCCTAAGGTCAGAGGCTTTTGAGCCAACCAAAAGGGTCCAGCCTTTTGAGTACGAATTAAATCCCAAGTACATTTTTTTGAGAACAGAAGGGGCTCATGGGTTCAAACTTAGAGGTCAACGGCAGGGAAATCCTTCTCCCCTGAGAAATTAATAAGTTAAATCAGATGGAAATAAATTTAATCTTCTTCTTCCCCTTATTACCCTAATTGGTTTAATTTTGTGGCAAACTTTTCAGCATTCTCATAATAGAAAGCAACTCATGTTGCGTCGGTAGCCCAGAAAGTAATTATCCTGTGGTTTTATTCTAATTCACTAACAGATACTCTCCGGCTTTGAGGACCCCTCAAAGTGAAAAAGTAAATAAAGAAGATCAGAAAATGCTTTTTCCATTTCTCAGACTTTTTTTTTTTTAATTAAAAACTATGATAAAATGATTAGGTGTGACAGTCCTCTGTTTTGAAATTAAAAAAGAAGGTACATGATTTAGAGCATGATGTAAGACACAAATAAATGGAAGCAAAAATCTAATCAAACTCACTGGGCGTCTCATTCACTAACCTTTAACTGGTTTCAAATATTGCTGAATGCAGCCTTGGTTTTATTCCAGAACTGAGTAAATTAAACTCTTTTTGATTATCCTAACTTGGACATAAACTTTCCCCGAGGCTTATCCCAAGTCTAGGGTGCTTTGTGTCTTTGTAGCAGTGTTTTGTTAAAAAAAAAAGAAAAAAAAAAAAAAGGCAAGGAGCTTCTATCCAGCTTTGATCTTTTTTCTAACAAGAAAGATCTTTAATGTCTTACTTGCAGTTTATTAGAGGAAAGTCCAATTTGTCCTTTTATGTCCCCAAGCTCTTTTCCCCTGCTTCCTCTCCCACTTTGCTACCTACCGAAAACAAAGTAAAATCCAAACGTTTTCAGCCTTTATACAACCTCACTGTGAGATTTCCAATGTATCTGGAATTTATATCTGAAAATTTGCATAGAAATGTATCTGAAAATTTGCATAGAATCATGCCAGCACTCCAGGTAATGTCTGCCATGGATACAGACTATCCTGTTAAGAAAGCATCAGTTCTCATCCCTTGACACCACACTTATTTTAAACGGGTGAAAATGCTATTTTCAGAAGGTATGGGAAGTGATTTCTCTACTGTGTTTGCAGCCCACCCATTACATCCAAATGTATGTGCAAAAATCTTCTGAAAGTCCTGAATCAAGTGACAAAATAGAAACTGGCGTGCTTGCCAACAGAAGGAGAAGGTCCTGGGGACAGTCATCCCAGTGCCACAGGTGCCTCTTTCCCATCCCCATTTCCTTTGTTCTAGACTTGGTGGCACAAGTAGGAGGTAGAAGCCTCTCAGCTGTCCCAGGGCGCTGAAGTTTAATCCCCCACTTGTCAAGCAGCGGAGCAAACTTTCCCAGCTGTCACCATGAGTCAGCTCACTCAAACAGATGTGGACAGTTTGGTTTACAAAGAAGAGAGCCAGACAAAGACAGGGGGTAGGAGGAGCAGAAAAGAGGAAGGGACAATGGTGTTGCTCAAGGAGCCTGGCTTTCAAGGACACACCGGTCTCCAGCTTCACCAGGGAACCCTGTTTCTGCACTTTCTCTTTCTCCCTGCACTAGAACATCGACATGTGACAAACCTTCTTTGTCCCATGGCCTTGACTCTCCAATACACACTTCTTCTCAGCATTTCCTCCTTCTTGGTGGCTCTTCAAGCTTGGAGAAACCTGTGAGGATCATCTTATGGGGCGGTTTACAGATTATTGAGAACAGCAAGATGTCCTCCAAAGTTTGGGGCCAGTGTGGGAATGACAACTCCTCAGTTTCCAGGAGTGATATTGTGATTTATGAGAAATATAGATATTTGATCTTTGTCTCCATTTCTGGCACAGAGCTCCTAAAACCTTTGGAATGTCCTAAGTAATGAGAACGCTAAAGGTGTCCTTTGTAATGTTAATGGAGTAAATTTTGGAAAGAACATAAGGGTGAAGGTTGGTTGCCAGGAGAACCAACCTTGTTTAGTGGGTTGGAACTTTTTGTACCACCCCCTTGACCTCTGGTGAGGGGAAAAGTGTGAAGGGCTAGAGGCTGAGTTTAATCACCGATGACCAATGACTTAATCAACCATGCCTACTTCATGATGCTTCCAGAACACCCTAAAAGGATGGTCTTCAGAAACCTCTGAGGTCAATGAACATGTATGGAAGCAGGGAGAGTAGCATGCCTAGAGTGGCCATGGAAGCTCTGAATTAATTTCCCCTCCCCTTGCCCTATGCACCTGACTCTTCCTGACTTATCCTTTCATAATGCACAGATATCTAGTGAGTAAAATGTTTCTCTGAGTTCTGTAAATAGCTCTAGCAAATTAGGTGAACCCAAGGAGAGGGGTAGGTTGGAACCTCCAAGCTGAGATAGATCAGAAGCACTGGTGATTAACTGGGTTTACAACTGGTATTTGCAGTTGGTGGGGAGGGCAATCTTGTGGGACTAAGTTCTAACCTGTGGGATCTGAAACTACCATCAGTTAGTGTTAGAGGTGAGTTATTTGCTTGGTAGTGTTGGAAAACCCACATGCACACTGGAATTTGGTGTATAATTCTACCAAGTAAGTGTTACATCAGTTAAGGGGGTTTTCAGAGACAAGTAACAGAGAACCCAACTCAAACTGGACCAAACATTAAGGAGATTTAAGGGATGAGAGTGGCTTCAGATAAGGTCACAGTAGCAGCCTAATGACATCCTCCATGCCCTGAGGTCCTTCCATCTCCCCAGTTCCTATCCACAGCATCCATATTCTCCCATGTGGATGTAAGAGGCTACCAGTGGCAATGAAGCCTACAAGTAAGTTTTCACATTCCAATGAGAGAAAGCAGAGAAATCTCTGCCCCAGACATGGAATATAAATCTTTCCATGATCTAATCTGATTGGGTTAATTTGAATCACTGACATAACCAAAAGCTGTCACCAGATTAAATCAGGGGTTCTCAAACTCTTCCAACTTGGGATCCTTTTAAAATTCTAGTTACTGGGGAAATCAGAGAGCTTTTGTTTTGCTGGGTTATCCATTGTTGTATATTTTACAATAAATTAATACTAGGAAATTTTTAAATATATATATATTTATCAATTCATTTTAAAATAACAATAAACTCATTATATGTTAACATAAATCACATGTAATGAAAAGTGACTATTTTTTTTAAAGTATAGTGAGAAGTATGGCATTGTTCCACATTTTTGCAAATCTCTTTAATTTTTAGTTTAATAGAAGACAGCTGGATTCTCATATCTGCTTCTGCATTCAATCTGTTGCAAGATCACATGACAGCCTCTGGAAAAATCCAGTGTATGCTCCTAAAAGAATAAGTGAAAAAGGCAAATAATGGCTTAGTCTAAAAATAGTTTTGACCTCCCAGATGCCCTAGAAGGGTCTCACGGCCACACTTTGAGAACTGCTGTGCTTAGATTAATCGGGGTTTGGGGAATGGGGTGGAACTCTGAACAAAACTGGATCCTGATGGAAAAAAGAAAAGAGTCTGGGTTTCAGTAGCAATCAACTGTGCTGCTTTCACTGATACTAAAAGCAGGCAAACAGACAAAAACAACTGTCATCTACCATCTCCTACATTTCTTTATTTTATGAGCATTCTGATATGAAAAACACTGGGTGAACACAATTTTAATATGAAGGGTAATAATTTTGATTGAATACATAAAATTTTAATGAAAATCTTACCATGATGATTGGACATGGAAGCACAGAGGAAAGAAATGGATGGTCTATAGCTTGAGAAGCAGGAAAGAAAGGAAGCCATTTACTGAATGAAATAGAGAACCAGATTTGGGGGGATTGGACAGATTTGAGGCAAAAATGATGAGTTCCACTCTGGACATGTTGAACTTGATGGGGCCTGGGAGACAGCAAGTGGACAGGTCACAACTGAGCACAGAGATGTGGAACCAAGGGAAGGGTCATGGTTAGAGGAAAAGCTTTGGGAATCCTATGTATGTGAGTGACAGTTGAAGGCCTTGCCAGAGAGGAGGTGGCCCTGAGCCACAGGACAAACAGGACGTGAGAGACAACATGGGAGAACCTTGACTGGCACCTATCTTTAAAAAGAGTGGGTAGGAAAGGAAAGACAGGCAGGGAATAATGAAGAGGAGTTGCCAGAAAGTTAAGAAGTCATGTTTCAATTGATGGTCTTGAGAACATTCAGGAAGAGAAAAGGATGATAATCAGAATGGATCTGATCTGCTAGCAGCCTTCACAGTTAGCCTCTTGCCTCCAGTGTCTACAGCCTCAAGCTTCTTCCTATTTAAAAACAAAAACAAAGAACAGGAAAACTGTATTCAGAAAAGAATCTCTAGAGGCACCTGGGTGGCTCAGTCAGTTAAGCCTCGGACTCTTGATTTCAGCTCAGGTCATGATCATGATCTCAGGGTATGAGATCCAACCCAGGTGTAGGCTCCATGCTGAGTGTGGAGACTACTTGGGGTTCTCTCTCTCCCTCTCCCTCTGCCCCCACCCCCTGCTCAAGCTAACATCCTCTCTCTCTCTCTCTCTAAAAAAGAAAAAAGGAATCTCTAAAAAAATGTGCAAGATTTTATTTATTTATTTGACAGAGACAGAGAACATAAATAGGCAGAGCAATAGACAGAGGGAGGAGGAGAAGGAGGCTTCCCACTGAGCAGGGAGCCCAACGTAGTGCTCAATCCCAGGACCATGGGATCTCGATCTGAGCTGAAGGCAGACACTCAACTGACTGAGCCATCCAGGCACCCCTCTAAAAATTATTTTTAATAACTGTGTAGTATTCTGCTTTTTAAATATGTCACCCATGCATAAGTGTAAGTATTCACAGTAGGTAGACTATCCAAAAAAAAAAAAAAGAAAAGAAAGAAAGAAAAGCAAGACACCAAACAGTATATGAAGCGTGATGCCAGTTTTGTGGGTCTACCTAGATATGTCAGTACGAGTTTATACATGCGTATAAATCGACCCACACATGGTTAAATAAAACAAGGTGCCTGGGGTGTTCTTGGATGGGATTTGTCTCTTTAGTTCTACTGCATACAGCTGTGAGCTCTGAAAGCTGATGAGATTTCTATGGGTGGGAGGGTGTCTGTGCCAGGTGGCTGGAGAAGCCAAGGAAGATTTTCTTGGGAAAGAGAGAAGAGACAATGAGGCAATTTCCACCTGAACTAAAATTTTGGAGAAAGCACACAGATGTTTAAAGTGTATGGAAGAGAGGCTTAATTTCTTGCACAGCATAATATAAACATCTCCCCCACCTCCCAAGAAATTCTAGAACAACCTACATTACCCAGCAATGATTTAGAAATTGGAACAGGTAGGACTAGGGGGCCCAGAGAGACTTGGTGACTTATGAGTTATAGCACAATACTAACAGCAATAATAACACAGAGAGCTCCCAGTTCTTGAATCAGGCAGTGCTCACTCAATCTTCAAAACAGCCGTATAGCATAGGCACCGTGATCATCCCCATTTTACAGATGTAGCAGCTGAGGCAGAGAGGAGTCCACCATCTGTAGAAGGTCACAGAGCTAGTTACTGGCTTTGCACCTGCTTAGGGGGTCCTGCTTTTAGCCTCTGCACACCTTCAGTAAACTAACCAGTATGCCTCTTAGAACCAGAACAAAAGTTCTGCCATTGTCTCTGAGTTATACAAGCATGGGTGATTTGGGTTTCCTTGTTTATGCATATTCCATATATTTCGTCTTTTCTGTGGTGATCGGGTGGTACTTTCACAATCGGATGAAAATACGAAAAGGATCTTATTACATCATCAGTTACATAAACATGAGTTATAAGTGATCAGAGCATAAATGAGACCTCTCTTCAAAGGAGTTACATTTTAATCAGAAGCAAACTCCTAACTGGAAGGAGAGAATTTTCTCAACAGCAAGCAGGCTGTGAAATGCTAAACAGGACGGGAAATCCCTCAGACTCTGAGGTCAGGCCACTGCTCACCACCAATGCCTGGCCACAACGGTGCTCCCTAGAGCAGCCCCTTGAAAAGAAGAGAATTGAAGGGAGAGTGACCGCCAAAAAGTAGTCAAACCTCAAGGAATGCATGAGCCCCTGACTAGTTCTTTGAGGTGCCCCCTTAAGTCAGCATGATATTATACAGTAAGTACTCAATAAATTCTTATTAATTCATGTGATTTCCATGTTCACAGATGACCTATAAAGAAGGAAAGAAGGCATACCTCCCCCAGGGGGGAAGTTTAAGAGGACTTCTGAAACTAAGGCATGGGGTCCCAAAGAGACCAAAATGGCTACCCTGGAAGTATTTCCCAACATGACCAACTTCAGCCAGTCTAGGAGCAGTGAAGAGGCAGAGGGATGGCCACCAGGACTTTTGATGATCCAATGACCTAAGCACAGCCAGCATGCCCCAGCTGAAAAACAATCAACCAACCAAACCTAACAAAATACCTCCAGGCCTGTGTTTGAGTCCCAGTTCACAGAGGTTTGTAGAATTTGGGGTTTGATGAGACCTCATGGATCTTCCCATCCCTGCTCCTAGCCCACATGCAAACCGTTCCTAGCATCTCGCCGGCCAGTGGCCCTCCTACCTCCCTCTGACCTTGCCTCCCTCAGTCCCCAAAGCGCCCGTTCTATGTACAATCCTCAGGAAGACACAAACATCTCCAGAAGTGTCGATCACCTGAGAGACAAATGCTCTGAACTCCCTAGGACAGGAAGCCTGGTCAGACAGGCAAGCCACAAAGTTCATGAGACCCACCTCTGCCCTCTCTCACACCCTCTGGGCCACAGTCTGTCATCAGAGCACCCCAACCCACCTCCCCCCACCGATGCCCTCTAGAATGCTGGATTCATTTCTTTAAGCCCTATTTCCAGATGAGACAAGCCACTGCTCACTCCGTGAACCTGATCAAATCTCCAACCATTCTTGGGCCTTCATTTATTCATCTAGAAAATGAGAAAGTTAGATGAGCCCATCTCCTGCTGAAATCTAAGGCTAACATTGTGATCCTGTGATTACCCTTGAGGGTCACATGGAAGGTGGGGGAGAGAGAAAGTACTCCGGAGTCATGTGGGAGTCACACCTGAGCCCCAGGTAGAAACAGCCTTAGCACTTAGCAAAGTCTCAATCAGGAAAAGTGGGTGTATTAGCACTTGAGAGCTGGATGGCTCCCACGTACACACAGTAAAGCCAGGATCTCAGGTCAGCTGAGGGGAGGGCCCCACTGGCCCAGCATCTGTCGGGCTGTGGGGGAAGGTGCCTACAGTTCCCACTTACACCAGACCCACCTAGCATGGCTCTGGCCCACAAGAGCATGGGGGAAATGGGGTCTTTTCTGGCAGAAGCTCCCAAAACTTGCTTACAGGGCTGAGGAAAACACTGAGGTAAGGGATAAAGGGTAAGCCAGCAGGGAAAACCAGGCCAAAATAAAAATCTGGATATCCAGAGACACCGCCCAGAAAGGCTCGCCTGCTGCATAGACAGGATGGAGTGGCCCCAAGATGCACCCACCATGTTCCTCAGCCCCGTCCTGGCAGAGCCGGGCTGGCAGGGTGGCGAGGTAAAGAGCTCCCTCCGACGTTGCCTGGCTCCCAGCCCCACTCCTCCCCCTGATTCACAGCTGGACTACTTGGATCCGGTAATTAACTTTTCTGAGCTCGGTTTCTTCATCTGTCAAAATGGGGATGCTATTAACCTCATAAGCTTCTTATGGGGATGAAGCTGGATGATTTCAGTAAGCACTCAAGGAAGTGTCCAGAACCTAAGTCATGATAAGGTTACTTAACAGCAGGGATCATCTTGTTCACCTTTAGACAGGCCCTCACCCAGCCCCATGCCAACAACCTAGCAACCTAACTGCCCGTTCCCAAAGCTCCTGGGTTTGGGGGAGATGATGAAAGGAAGGGGGCAGGAGGGAAACCCATCCCCAGGGATAAACCAGAAGAAAAAGTCTTTTCCTTCCCTGTGCTCCACACCCAGTAGCTCCTGGCAGGGGACTGTGGCATCTGTACCCACAGCTGACGTGGACTCTGGCCCATTTCTTTTCGGTGACCTAGGAGCATGGGTGGCAGAGAGGGCCTAAGGGACAGAGGGAAGCAAGTGGGTCATGGCATGTGGTGGAGAGATGGGAAAAGAAATGTTTTGCAGTGATGTAAACGGGGAGAAAAAGGAAAATCAGTGGACAAAACCCAATGCGGAAAGTGGAACAAGGAATAATTTTATACTACAAGTATGTGTAAATACCGCAGGGAGCACACTTACACTTAAAAAAAAAAAAAAAAAAAAAAAAAAAAAACCTGTTGTTTATTTGAAATTCAGATTTAGCCTGACATCCTATGGTTTTATTTGCTAGATCTGGAAGTCCTGGCAGGAAGCGCAAGGACAGCAGGCTGGAGAGGTTCCTGTGGATGGGAAGAGGGGAGCTGGGCTCAGCCTAGGAAGGAAGGAGGAAAAACAAGGGCCATCAAGGCATCCAGGAGTCAAGGGAGACTCCCCCCCCCCCAAGTGCTTAGGCTATGAAAGGTGACAAGCTGGTGGGGCAGAAGAGAGAAGAGAGAGCACTCGGGCCTTGCGTGCAAAGGCCCAGAGTCTGAAACAGCACATGCTCTGAAAACAGCTGGCATCCAGGGTCACCAGTGAGGCTGGAGCAAAGGGCACGAGGCAGGGAGAGCAGGGCAGGGGGGTCCCCACCTCAAGAGGCGGTCCTCACTCAGAACATGTTCACGCAGAACCCTGCGAGCAGCTGCAGTGTGCCAGGCTTGCTTCCTAGGACAGGTAGTGAGCAGAGGGACAAGCTCACCGTTCCCATGGTGTGGTTTACACCCTAGCAGGAAGCAAGGGCACTTCAGACAATAAATAAACAGCAGGGGGATGAGAGCCAGCGACAGTCAGATGAAACCCCTCTCCCATGTTTACTTGGCTAATTCCAAGTCATCTTTAGGTTTTACCAGGATATTAGTCCCTGGAGGAAGCCTCTCCTGAAGTCTGTAACTGGGGCTGGGAGCCCTCCTGAGTTTCCCTGGGTGCAGCACTTAACACACAGGATTGAATGGAGTGGTCCCTTCTCTGTGCCACACACTAGCCCAGAGCTCCCTAAGGAAGGGGAAATCTCCAGTACCCAGCAGGGTGATCAGTACCTAGCACAAGCTGAAGCATGATCTGTTGAAGAAACGTGTGGGTTTTGGATACAAGACCTGGCTATGTGCCTCCTGGAGAAGCCTAGTCCAGTTGCAACTACGGATCTAGAAACAGGAGAAGGATCAGGTGGTTAAAATCAGAATTTTCAATTCCAATGTATGGATGGTATGTTGGGAGT
The DNA here is from genome assembly GCF_030435805.1 of Mustela lutreola. Lineage (NCBI taxonomy): Eukaryota > Metazoa > Chordata > Mammalia > Carnivora > Mustelidae > Mustela > Mustela lutreola. The sequence continues at coordinate 184,405,750 of NC_081292.1, forward strand.
CACGGGTGTAAATACTCTTATCTAGGGAAAGCATAAAGCATCGTAAAGTTTTATGGGGTTGGGTTTTTTTTTAAGATTTTTTTTTTTTTTATTTGACAGAGATCACAAGTAGGCAGAGAGGCAGGAAGAGAGAGAGAGGAAGAAGCCGGCTTCTCGCTGAGCAGGGAGCCCAATGTGGGGCTTGATCCCAGGATCCTGAGATCATGACCTGAGCGGAAGGCAGAGACAACTCGCTGAGCCACCCAGGTACCCCAAAGCATTGTAAAGTTAAATAAGTTTCCTTGGTTAGCCACAAATAGGACTAACCCTGGCAGACTTGAAGAAAAAAATATCCTGTATCACACAAATAGTAACAAAACCCACTTGGAGGTAGAGATCATTTGGGGGGCTAACACAAGTAGCTCCCAGAAACAGCAACAACAACAAACGCTGGGGATCAAATTTAGAAAGGTCAGATCCAGGGCACGTGAGTGGCTCAATGGGTTAAGCCTCTGCCTTCAGCTCTGGTCATGATCTCAGGGTCCTGGGATCGAGCCCCACATCAGGCTCTCTGCTCAGTGGGAATCCTGCTCCCCTGCCCCCCAATTGCCTGCCTCTCTGTCTACTTGTGATCTGTCTCTCTCTGTCAAAAAAAAGAAGAAAAAAAAGAAAGGCCAGATCCAGAGTGGGTCCAGGCATCTGGGTGGAGCAGAAGCTCTGTGTGCCCAGGACCCACGGAGCACACCAGTATGGCTCACTCATCCTGCCCATTGACACCCACCATGGCCCACGAGAGAAGATCTAGATGGCATAGCTTGGGGCACAGACCTACCTCTTGGTTGAACCAGGACAGGACACCTCTTGGTTGGCAAGGACAGGACTTCTTCTCTTCGATCTGCCATTGGATTTGTAGGTGTTTGCAATCTTTAGATAAGCTATCTAACTGATCTCCTGCTCGCTGAAATAGTCTCAGCCTGCTACTTCTCTGCCATCTTGACTCCTCCCCGGCCAAGGACAGGACTTATGGAGACCAAGATGCACCCACAAATAATTTTACCATATGACATGAGGGTGGTGTCATCTGAGAGAGGAGAAAATGGATGCCCAGCAGCCAAAACACACGCATCCTCATAATTACAAAGCTTTGCCAAACAGTCATAATGCAAAATACTTGCATGAGTGAGCCAAGAAGACCACGAAGCCTTCTTCTATGTCATTCCTGAGAGAAATCATATACAAACCGCTGCCTGAGATCATTCGAATGGAGCATTGACTGGAAGTAGGAGAATTCATGAGGCAACATCTTCAGCTGTTTCTAGAGCTATAAGAATCAATGTTTCAAGATGGCCAAGGGAGCCTGGAAGGTTCGATAGCCTCTATTACGTGTCTTTTCTAAGCAAGACAGTATGAAGTCCTGCCCTTTCATTTCTGGTGTGGTGGTGAGGGGGATGGCCAGGGCACGATGGGGGAGCTGTCGGAATAACCAACTTCAGGCTGAACAGGTAACATCTAATTTATGTGTCGATGTGCCTTCAGTGGTGGGAGTGCACATGGCAGGGGAGACACCCAGATGTGTTGCTGTGGGGCAAGCAAATCGTCCTCCGTGGTAGAGAGCCTGGGATCTACAGATCTGAAGGAGCCTCCCCAAGCAAACAACTGTCAGGAATGATGGGTGCCCAAGATCTCAAAGAGGAGAACCTATTGGAACTGAGTTCCATTCTCCTCATCCTTGACTCTCAAGGATCAAGGACTGGCCATTCTTTCCAGGCTGCCCAGAGGACATGGAAGCCAAGGCACCAGAGCAGCAATTAGAGAGGTAGTGAGAACTACGTAAGATTTATCTGATCAGAGTGGAGGAGAGAGAGGGAGAGGGGAGCAGAGTGGTAATGAGGGGCGCTAACGGGAGCAGAGAGCCCAGGGGGGAGACCAAGAGGCGATTTCCCATGTCAGTAAGAAACTAGGATGATTTTCCTCTGAAACTATTATTTTAGACAACAAATCCTCCTCTCCAGCTGTAATACCAATCCACTTTCTCCTCATTTTTAAAGCTCAAGAGTCTTTCCTTCCCTCCTAAATTGCCCTGCTCAGTTTGGGTATCCCTAAACCTCCCACATCGCTGTTTCCTTCTTACAGTCTTGAGGAGACCTTGTATAACAAGCAGTCGTGATATTAAAACCCACAGACGCTTTTCCCCAGTTTTATAATAAATAACAGCAGTCCTGTTTGGGGTCATGTCAGCCCTACGAAACAGGTGGAGTTGGTATTATTTTTTTTCAAAGCTAAGAAAATAGTATTGAAGAAGTAAAGCTACGTGTTCAAGATAGTGTAGCTGGTAAGGAGCAAGTGGAGAGCTTAAACCTGGACCGCTTTTTTTCTTACTGTCAGAAACATCTTTTCTACATGTATTTTTAACACTATTGACAGGTTCTACAGTGACTCTCAATCTGAAGTCTGTATACAAGTAGTTCACATCGAATCATCTTCTTTTCCCCCCAGCTTCATTGAGGAGTGGTTGACAAATAAAAATTGTATAGATTTAATGTGTACAATGTGGTGGTTTGACATGGGTATACATTGTATAATGATTACCACAGTGTATACTACTTCACATATCCATCACTTCTTAATCATTGTTGAACAAGACATTCACATTTTCCTTCACACTGGACCCCACAAATTCTGTTGCTGGGCCTGCACAGGACTTTAGTTTCTTGGTTGGGGATGGACAAGAACAAGGAAGCACACAGCTATGGTTGTGATGTGCTGCTATCTTGCAGCCATGAGAAAAACCAGCCCAAGCCAACACTTAGAGGAGGACTGACCTGAGAGAATCACAGAGAGCCAGTGGATACTGATGTATACTGCTTGTTATACAATCACAGAGAGCCTGATGCAGCCATGCCTGAAGTCCATCACGCAGCTGGACTTCTTGATCATATAAGCTAAAACATTCCTTTCTTGGTGTAAATAGATTTCAGGGGAATTTTCTATTTCTTGCAACTGAGCAGATCCTAACTGATAGAATAACTAATGACAGCTGTCAATGCATTCACTTAGACCCTTAGAGCCACATCTATAGAATAGGAATGGGTGACCTCAGCTTCCTCCCCTACCTACCCTACATATTCTGCACTCCAGTCCCATCTTCCCAGTGCAGTCTATCCTGCCCACTCACTCCAGCCCCTGGGGTCACTCACTCATCAGAACTCTCCCCCATAGTATTGCTCAAAGTTATCTTATATAGATATTTAACTCTTCAGTTGATGCTTAGCTTTTTGTGGACACATGCTTAATTAACCACCTTCCAGAAGCTCCTTCAGGACATGTCATAATTAAGTAACGTCTGCCCCAGCACCTAGGGCAGGGCTCTTCACTCAGTGAGTACTCAACAAAGAACTGTTGACTCATTGGCCCACCTCCTCTAGCAGATGGGATGCAAGAACTTCCCCTTTGTCAGCTTTGGAGAAGTCTAGCTTTCTGGTTTGCAAGATGAAAGATCCGACCAAATAATGTTAAAAATTGGTCAGTGAAGGGAAGGTTCCAGGGACTTCTTGAAGTGGCAGGGACAAGATAACTACTTTGTGCCAACTATAGACAAGATCCAAGAGAATGGGGCTCCACAGCTGGAGATATTTGAGTCAGGTATTAAGAAGAAGTTCCTCTCTCTACTGCGGCTCTGATACACTCTCAAAGAAGCTCATGGTGTTTTCTGGACAATTCTAGAAAAGGGGACACTGCTTTTGAGTATGGTTGGCATGAGGTGCTCACTGCAGATGAGCGGATGGATGTTTCCTGCTCTATCGTAGGCCTGCGGTGGAACAAGAGCAAAGAGAGCAGAGCCTTGGGACCTGAGTCCCAGAGGTCAAGCCTAAGCATTCAGCGGTCCTACTGCTGTGCCATGCCAGCTCTCTCCCCACCACAAGGGTGCGATCTGGGGGCAAACCAGTGTGAGGCAGGGATGAGGCTGTGAGGAATGAGGGGCATAAATCCCCTCCAGCAATCCGAGCTCTTGGGAGAAAAGTATAGCATAAATAACAGGTCTTATTATTATGAATCAGAATTTTTTTTCTCTTTAAATCCCTTCTTCACTTAATACTCTCAATGTTGAACCATTTCTAAGAAAAGGGAATTAAAGACCAGAGAGGTGGTTTTCCAACTGAGTGGAGGGTTTGGGATGCTTTCAGCCAGGTTTCCAGATGATTTTTTATTTCTCTCTTGGGACCAGATGTCATCAACCGACCAGACACCGTTCTGTCTAAACAGGGGATTCCATATGCCTGACCCCTCCCTGACCCCTGCCTGCTCCCCCTGATTCTCTCCCTCTTTTATTTACCCTTTGACCTGAACACAATATAAATATTTAATCTCCTTTATTACCTGGAAATTATCTGTATGTATTCTGTTTATTTAGTGACGGTTACTTCAAAACAAAACGAAAACTATAAAAGCAGGTCAAACAACCAGTTTGTCTGATTTTTCCACTGAGGTATTTAATTTCAATAATTGACTGGTTGCTCCCCAAACACAGGTCAGGTTTTCCCCATCCCCTTGCCTTCAGCCTCCCCCTCCATACCATCACATCCCTTCTCTGCCTGGCAAAATCCACTCACATCTCGAAAACCTATTTCCAGCACCCCTCATCTGTGAAGACACCCCTAACCATGTGGCCACCTGTATAGCTGGACTACGCTGCCCCTTCTGTGTTTCCAGGCCCCTGGGTATCATCACAACCACTCCCTGTGACCCACTGGGAGGCAACAAAATAGAGCTGTCTCAAGAGGATTCCAGAGCACACTTCCTGACTTCGGATACCGGCCCTACAATTTTCTAGTTCTATGATCTATCGCAAGTATCCTAACTTTTCTGTGGACCAGGGATCCCATCTCACTAGGTTTTGCTTGATATGCTTCTGGCCTCTAAGAGATGGGTATAATCCTCAGGGAATGGATAGATAAGGAAGAAAAGAGAACTAACCTGAGGACTAAAGATAGGGATGGGGAAAGTTAGACGGAAGAGGTTGGAATAGAACAGGATTTTTCTAGAAAGGAAAGAACAGATCATTTGGAAGTGGTTGAGACATCAAACATCTCACCCCTAAGTATCCACACCTCAACCTAGCAGCCGCTGTGGCCTATGGTTTGGGAGGCATGGGTTAATTTGTCAGATAGCTCTGCGTTCCTATACAACAGTGAAGTCTGGGCTGAGACTCAGATGCAGTGACAGGATGAGACCTGAGCAGGCAGGTCTCAGCAGTCTGCCCTGGCACAACTCACAAAGTCTGCCTCCCAGCAGGACCTCACTTCAGGACTATCCCAGCCCGCCCCTGCCAAGCCAGATCTACCTAGCCTAGGGCTAGGAGAAGCCCATGGCTTTATAACTCGGGGATCAATGTACCCTTTTAAAATGCAAGTCAGCCCATGCTAGTCCCTTGCTCTCAGTGCCCTGATGGCTTCCCAGTCACTCGGGCTATAGTCCCAGGTACTTAGGTAGTCTGGCCCCCTGGCTACTTCTCTGCACTCAGTCCCCACCTGGCCTTCTTGTGGTTTCTTAAGTACACCAAACCAGCTCCTTTCTAAAAACCTCTGCACTTGCTGTTCCTTTTCTGCAGATCCACTCCTCCAGGTACATGCACGCATTGCCCCTCCTTTTGTCCAGTCTCTGCTCAAATGGCAGCTCTTGGGGGATGGCTGCCATGCTACCTTATTTAAGGGAGGCTCCATCATTTGCTCCCCACTTACCTGCTCTACTCACCTGCATCACACTCACCTCGCCTGCATCACATCTGCTATCTGCTTGCTCACTGCTTTACTTGGTTTTTGTCAGCCACTCTCCCTGCATACTCTCTGTGATTGCAGAGACTGTATTTTGTTCACTGCTGCATCATTGGAGTACCTGGCACATCATAGATGATGGTCAAGAAGAGTGGTTAAGTGGGTAACAGAATGCAGGACTCCAACCCTCTCCTTCACAGGGAGGAACCCAGGGCCCAGAACAGGGAAGATGCTATTGGAGGTCAGGTTGGCTTGTTGCAGACCCTGAGTTCAGCCCATGTCTCCTGGATCCTAGTTGGAGACTTTGGTGCCACACTATGCTGTGATCTGAGGACTGGTCCTTGCACCCTCATTGTCCATAAGCACACATGGCAAGCTAGACTCTGAAAGGGAAGCTGAGTATACAAGGCATCCAGGTTGCTTGCTCTCTTGTACTTGAGTCTCTTCACATTTCTTACTCTGAGTAGGTTCTGAACTTCAATGAAAAGATGTTTCAAAAACCCAGGTTTTTGAAGATGACCAAAAAAAGACAGAATAATAGCTAAGCCACAAAGGGATAAGACACGGGCAACCTATTCACTACACTTGCTGTGCCCATCACATGCCCAAAGACAAGACCATGAAGAAGTTTATTATTCAGAACATATTAGAGGCCACAATCATCAGGGACATTTCTGAGGTGTGTGTCTTCGACACCTATGTGCTTCCTGAGTTGTATGTGAAACTCCATTTCTGTGAAAACTGTGCCGTTCACAGCAAGGTACTCTAGTGAGATACAGAGGACCAAACACTCCTAACCTAATTTAGACCCACAGGTCCTGAAGAAAAACTGTTCTCTGGGGAAAAGAGAAAAGAGGAGAGAAGAGAAGGAAAAGGAAGGGGAGGGGAGGGGAAGGAACAGGGGAGAGGAGGGGAGGGGAGGAGAGGAAAGGAGAGGAGAGGGGAGGGGAGGGGAGGAGAGGAGAGGAGAGGAGAGGAGAGGAGAGAAGAGAAGAGAAGAGAAGAGAAGAGAAGAGAAGAGAAGGGAAGAGAGAGAAGAGAAGAGAAGAGAAGAGAAGAGAAGAGAAGAGAAGAGAATAGAATAGAATTCAGGTGTTGAGATGATCATAAGGCTCAGGGAGCCAGTCATGAACAGATGCCCACAGAGGGCAAGACAAGAGTCTACTGGAATTGATTGGGTTGGAGTTTGGTTGGGTTTTGTTCCTAAAAAGTCAGGTGGAACTGGAATAGGTATCTAAGACATTCTAATGGAATCAAAGCCCTACAGAGACAAGAGAAAGTCACAGCTATCCTTTCAGTCATTTAGCAAATATTTATTGAGCATCTACTAGAGTATTGTGGTATATCTAAGGACAGGTGCATGGACAGGATGACCTGGGAGGCCTCATAGCCCATAAAACCTGATCCCGTATGACTTGGTCTTCGAAGGACCTCTTTGCAGAACAGCTTATTCATTAACTGAAGCCGTGTGTACTAGGGACAAGTATCCAACAAAGAGATACAAGCTTCTTCCTCCTCTTTGCTCTGCTTCAGCAAATTGGATACCAATGATACCTATTTCATGGAGGTGTGGAGGCTGGTACCTGGACCCTCCATAGTTCATTTTCTCCATCCTCCTACCCCTAAGAATGAACTCTACTTTCTTGGACCCAGGCAAGGGTGAGCTATTTCTAGAGATTCCCCCTCATAGTTAATTCCATAGCATCCTTTGGTCCACTTTTCTTGACTATGGGCTTTTTCCATCATAAAGTTCCTTCTGAAGTCACCCATACCTCTCTGCTATACCTGGTTAAGTTCTTTTGTAAAGTTAGTCTCAGTTATCATAGGTAATTCCATAGACACCAGACCCCTTTGGCATCACTTACTTAAGACATTAAAATTTTAATCAATCAGCAGCTAGCAAATAAGCACTGGGCATCAGTTGTATGCAAAACTCTGTGGTAAGTTCAGGCAGAGGTACAAAAAGAAGGCAGAAGAAAGAGCAGTAGGTCTGGAGACAGATATCACGTTGGAATCACAACACTGACACTTGTCCCATGAGGACAAGTCCTCTTCCTCATGTCAGGTTTATCATCTGTGAAATGGGGTGACCAATTCTTGTTCCACCTAACACACTGGATTGCTATGAAGCTCAGTTTAAAAAGTACAATAAGCAGGGGCTTTTTAAACTGTAAAATTCCATAGAAATATGAGTCAGATGCAAGATGGTACAGTGGAAAAACACCGAACTTCCAGCCACAAGGCTGAATGGCTGAATGGGCCTTAGTCTGTCACTTCCTTCCTCAGGATTTTGGGCAGGTCATTTCTTTCTCTATTTAAAAAAAAAAAAAAAAAAAAGACTTGTTGTGCAGATTGAGACACTGAATGTGGAAGCATTCATCATTAGCCCCTGGTACCCAGCAGATTCCCCATCTGTATTTGTTCATTCATTTGCAGGTGACAAGGGGCAAGAAGTACTTGCAAGCTGACTGAGGATAGATTGCAATAGTGGTGAAAGCCTGGGCCCCACCAGGCTTGAAGTGTCAGCCTGGCAGCAATGGGAAATGAGACCATAATGGCCATGAAGGGGAGTGGGAGGGTGAATGCCAGACTAAAAAGAGTCAGGGCTTGAGAGAGTCATTTATAGGCATTAAGGAGCCATTGATGGTCTTAGGACAGCAGGGTAATAGATGAAAGGTATTTCTGTTCTTTATGGAAAGTGGCTCAGTAAGGGGGAATATTCTGGAAATCTTGGATTCTCCTCTCCGGGACTGGGTGGCTAACCTGCTGGAATGGAACATGGACTTTAGAGGGGGAAGGCCTAACCAGCACCTCTTCTGAGCTAGAACTCAGAGCAAAACCTGCCTGGACTGCTAGAACTTGGACCTTGTATTCATCGTATAGAGCTGTGTGACAAATTACTTCAAGAAGTAGTGGTTAAAACCAATATGAAATATTTATCATTTCACAGTTCCTGTGGTTAGAAATTTGAGAGTATGCTAGCTGGGTGGTGTAGACTCTGAGTCTCTCATGAAGTTGTAGTCAAGATGTCAGCCCTGAGTCTCTCATGAAGTTGTAGTCAAGATGTCAGCCCAGGGCGCCTGGGTGGCTCAGTGGGTTAAAGCCTCTGCTTTTGGCTCAGGTCATGGTCTCAGGGTCCTGGGATCGAGCCCCACATCCGGCTCTCTGCTCATTGGGGAGCCTGCTTCCTCCTCTCTCTCTCTCTGCCTGCCTCTCTGCCTACTTGTGATCTGTCTGTCAAATAAATAAATAAAATCTTTAAAAAAAAAAAAAAAAAGATGTCAGCCCAGTCTGCAGTCATCTGAGGACCTGACTGGGACTGGGCCATCCTCTTCCAAGATGGCACACTCACATGGCTGACAAGTTGGTGCTGGTTGTTGGCAGGAGGCCTGCGTTACTCAACCCATGAACCTCTTTACAGGGCTGCTTAAAAGTGATCATGACACGGTGACTAGCTCTCCAGAGCAAGTGTCCAAGACAAAACAAGGCAAAGGCTACAGTGTCTTTGATGCACTAGCCTCAGAAGACACACACACTCACTTTCATAGTATTCTGTTGGTCACACTGGCTAATTCTGATATAACATGGGAGGTAGCCTACATAGGGAGTGATCAAGGATCACTGGAGCCCTCTTAGGGGCTGGCTATGATGACAGGGAGAGTGGAATGTCAAAGAGAATTATCTTGGAATTGAATAGACCTGGGTTCAAACTTCAGGTCCTTGACTTACTCCCTGTGTGACTTCAAGCAAGTCACTTAAAACTCAGGCTTGAGTTTCTTCTCTGTAAAATAAGAATAAAATTAAGAGTCACAGCCTCATAGAGGGTCATGAGGAGTCAGCAAGGTGGAGCACATAGGGTGATTGATCCAGCTCCAAGCACAGAGTCCACATTTGGTAAACGATAGTTTTATTTTCTGGTGTAACACACAAGCCAGTAGGTAGAGATCTGTTCTAGAAGCACAAACCATTCCTAAAATGGTGGCAAAAGAGAGAAATAAGAGCAATAGAGCAATTCCAAAGATGACTGGCCTGACCTTCCAACTGAAAATGCCTTTTGCTTAATGATACATCTGAGAAAGGATTAGTATCCAAAATATATAAAGAACAACAACTCAACACCCCAAAAAACAAATAATCCAATTTAAAATGGGCAGAAAACATGAATAGACATTTCTCCAAAGAAGACATACAGATGGCCAATAGATGCATGAAAAGATGTTTAACATCAATCATCATCAGGGAAATGTAAATCAAAACCACAATGAGATAGTATCTCACACCCATCAGAAGGATTAAAATAAAAAAACATGAGGAACAAGCATTGGCAAGGTTATGGAAAAAAAAGGAACCTTTGTGTGCTGCTTGTGGGAATGCAAACTGGTGCAGCCACTGTGAAAAAGAGTAAGGAGGTTCCTCAAAAAGTTAAAAATAAAACTACCTTATGATCCAGTAATTGCACTACTGGATATTTACCCAAAGAATACAAGAACACTAATTCCAAGGGATACATGCAACTGATGTTCACTGTAGCATTATTTACAATAGCCAAGATATAGAAGCACCCAAATGCTCATCAATAAATGAAGGGATAAAGAACAGGTGGTAGATGTGGAATATTATTCAGCCATAAAAAAGAATGAAATCTTGGCCATTTGCAACAACATGGATGGAGCTAGAGAGTATAATACAAATTAATTCAGTCAGAGAAAGACAAATACCATAAGATCTCGCTTATATGTGGAATTTAAGAAACAAAACAAATGAACAAAGGGAAAAAAGAAAGAGGGAGGCAAACCCAGAAACAGACTTAACTATAGAGAACAAACTGCTGGTTACCAGAGGGGAGGTGGGTAAGAAGATGGGGTATATAAGGAATGGGAATTAAGAGCACACTTATCACAATGAACTCAGAGTAATGTAAGGAAGTGTTGAATTGCTATACTGTACACCTGATACTAATATGACACTGTATGTTAACTGTACGGGAATTAAAACTAAAAACTTAATAATTAAGATAAGTAAACAGACAAAATACCCTTTGCTTGACAAGAAGTAAAATTGTGCTGGTCAGTTCCTGAAGACCTCTGGGGGCCTGCTCCAAGATGGGTATTCTACAAACTTCTTTCTCCCCTGAGAAAGGGGATAGGGGAAGGGACTAGGAAAAATGGTCTCCTGAGACCTTGGGGAGATGAGAGGGAGGGGGGAAGAAGGAAGCCCTACTGAGGGGTTTGCCATGGACAGCCCATTAAAAAACAAAAACAAAAACAAAAACAAAAAACAAGCATAGGATTTGGAGCCCCAAGCTTTGGGGACTCCAAGAAAGTTTCACTTCTCCAAGGCTCCCTTGTGTCATCTGTCACGTGAGATGGTTATGAAGATCACATAGGTGAAGCCACGTATTTTGTCCTATACAATAGGCATATAGTAAGTGATCAATAAATGTCAGCTATTATTACAGAGACCCATTCCATTTAGAAAGGATTTATTAAGTTTTACTACATATCAGGCAGTGTAAACAGTAGACCAGCAGCAGTCGGGGCTCTTAATGAGTTTGTGGTTTGGTGGGGGCCCCAGGCAGGTTCCTGTGGGGCCTGTGGGGCAAGCCAGAGAGTCCCAGGACCCCCTGGGCTCTCTGGATGATAAACAAAGGGTTTCTGGGGAGCACACAGACTTGTCTTGCAGGCCACTTGGAGGGGGCTAGTCAGTGCTAAAGAAGGCAATCAAAAAAGTTTTCTCTGACCTCCCGACCCACAACATCCCCATCTGTAAGAGACACACTGCCCCGTGGTTGGTGTAAAATAGCCCATATGCCAGCAGCCCCACTAACATCAGCTACTCTTAATCATCTTTAAGAACCCAAGCTTTGGAATCCTACAATTCATTCCAACCCTCACAGAGCACTGCCAAGCAGCCTGACTTTTGATGTATAGCTTAAATTCACTCAGTATTGGTTGTCCATCCCTGACATAAGAATGATGACCCCTCCTTGCAGGTGGTTGTGAAGTCAAGGGACATACATCCATCTCAGGGTGCTGGGCGTGGCAGAGGCTCTCAGTAAGCCTGGTCACTGGCCAGGCCTCTCACACCAAATGAAAATCAGATGACCTCTAAGAATTGTTCTGCTCCCCTGTGACCCTGGCTGCTCACCTGGCTGGCACCTCTCAGGAGCAATGGTGAAGGCACTGAGCTCTTGCTTGTGCCAGACACGGCCAACCAGAGAAGTAGGAGAGGAGCAATTACCCAGCCAGGAGCCGTGCCAGCCAGAATACCCACAGGGCCCTCCGCTTCCTGTGCAGCTGCCTCCAGGCAGCCTCGTCAGCAGCGTTGCCCTGGTCCAACGCGAAGGCAGTGCCTCCACTTCCGGGGCCCATGCCGGCAGTTTACAGCTGGAAGTTCTCATTGGCACAGAACCTCTGTCCTTGCTGCGGCAACAGGGCTCTGGGTGGGGCTAGAAGGCAGGTGTCTGTCCCCTGTCCCTTGGCAAAATCCATGCAGTCTCCTGTAGGAGCAACAGTAATAAAAACTTCTATCTTTGCTTGTCATGTGCCAGCAGCTATCCTGGACAACCTTCTGAAGGCAGAATATTACCAAATACCCATTTGACAGATAAGGAAACTGAGACACAGCTTAAGTAACTGGCTGCAAGTTACTCAAATGGGAAGGAGAGCATCAGGATTCACATCCAGCCATTAGACTTTAGAGGCCCTGCTCTTCTCCATCTAGCCACTCAAGCATACTACCCTGTGGACCTACAGTCATAGACATCACCCTCCCCCACGGCCAGAGACCCTGAAAAGCAGTGAGGAGGCAGACACTGGTACAGTGCTCCCTGGGACCACAAGAAGATTCCTGCCTGGGAGCAACCAACCAGACTGCACTTGCCCTACTGGTGCCCAGTCTCCTCCCTCCTCCCTCACGACCCTCTGCACTGGTCCCCCAGGACCTCTGCAGAGCTGGCTCCCAGATCACTGGTGGAGGGAATCCTGCTTCAACCAGGTCCTCCCCAGCACCTCCAGGCCAGCCAGAGCCAGAAGGTTTCTTGACCAAGACACTAGAAATTTTCCAGCCCTTCACAAATGCCCTCTGGGTGGGGAGTTGAAATAAAAAGACAGAGAGGGAGGAGGAGCCAGTTGAAAAATGAGCTTTCCCCAAACACTGAGCCAGCCTTAAACATCCTGAGAACTAGAGTCCAACAAGTTGCAACTCACCAAAACATCTTCCCCTCCAGCTGCACTGGCTAATTACAAGAGAAAGGTTGAAAGGGAAGGTTCAAGCTTTCCATGACAGTGTGGTTTGCTCTTATTCTCCTTCCTCCCGCTCTTCTGTTCCTCCTTCTCTGCTCTCTCGCTCCCTCTCCTCTTCTTCCCTAGGCTCAGGCTCCTGGCAACATGCTCCACAAAAGAGGTATGACTTGGCTGTGTGCACTGAGCAGTGACCCATCTGCTGGAAGGGCCTTCCAGAGGCCGTTGAATCAAATCCCTGCCTCCTTACAAAAAGATCTGCTCAGCTGTCAGCATCATTCAGAAATGGGGTAACAAAGGAGAGCCTGTGCTGCTCTCCTCAAGATAGCCTCCAAAAGTAATGTCTATTTCTCTCTGTACAAGTGATGCATCCTCATGCAAAAGACAGAAACACCTAAGATCATCCATGATCCCAGCAACTGGAGAGAACACATTATGCATATTTTGCTGTACAGTAAACCCTTGACATTCCCAAGAATTATATCTCAGATCTTCATGAGTTCAAATTTAAGAAAATGGATATGTGAAGGACAATCCCAAGAGCCTTGACAAAGAGATTCTTACTCTCCTTCTAAACCACATCATTATAAGCTTCAGGAAGAGAGGCCCTAGTTTGAGGCTAGGGGATAAATGAGGAACAACCACTTTACAGATGAAGAAACTGAGGCCAAAGGGATATATCAGTTTTTCTGTGGCCCTCAGTTAAATGGGAGTCAAAGATGTGGCAAAGAGGAATGAACTTCCTGGCAGTGTCTGCAGAAAAATGACTGATACCTGCCTTGGTCAGGAACTCAGAGGTTCAGGGAAGCCAGTAGGAATCTTGTCCTCCACCTGCACTAACAGGTTGAGTCTCCAGCTTGACCAAACCCAAGTTTTCCAAGATCTACAGCCAGATGTGTTGGTCTAGGTATGGGAAGTGAAATACTGGTGGGGCTGAACTGCCATCCCGTGGCCTAGGGGGCCCTATGCTGAGATGGGGTGTGCGCTACCAGGTAGTAGAGCTGGACCAGTGTATCCCCAGAGAAGGTCACCAAGGAGAAGTCCAGATGCTCCCATTGGATGTCACAGGAACAACTCATTCCAGAAAGCATGTCCTACCCAGGCATTCAGGGAGAGCTTGCCAGGACTAGAAACCTGGGATCAACCCGCCTCCTCATCCCTGTCCCGCACTTAACACTACTTAACCCTGGCCAAGTTCTCTGACAGCGAGCATCAAACAGTGCAAATCTCTCTTGAACAGAACGATCCAGACACCCCGGACTGGTGACTGAGCTTACCCCTCCATTCCAGGATAACCAAAAAGCTCTAGGCAATGCTTTGGAGTTGGTTGCAACCTGTAATGCTGCCTGTCCCTCCCCTTCCTCCTCCAGGATTGAGCCTGGAGCTAAAAGCCCTCACTTGCCACTCCCTTTGCACAGCCCAGAGCCAGCTGCATAAAGTCTTCCATTCCTAGACCTGCCGCGGACTGACTCATCCCCTGCCAGCTTTCCCTGAGTCCTAGCCCAGAGTCTGTTCTCACTGCACCCACAAACCCCTTGCTGGATGCCCTTCTTTCTTGTGCTGGAACCTATGAGAAGAGTCCGTTTATTTCTCCCCAACTGCGCCTAAGCTTCTACAGCTTCTGTCTTCATATTTCATCTCCCCAGTGGCTTATCGAGGAGAAGAAAGAGGAGTTTAATGAGAACAATTCTAGATAATGATAAAATGAGGAAGGAAGGATCTGCACACTACTCTAAGAATCCTAGCTAGCTCGTTCTTCCAAATGACCTAGTGGGGAAATTTAACATAGGAGACCAATTGCCCAAGTTTCACAAGGGCCTTTGGAACATATCAAGGATCTCCGAGTTCTTGGAAGAGTTTGGAAATAGAAAATTATTAATTTTGGACTCATTCAAAAGCCAAAAACTAAAACCACTGAGATGACTTCTGCCTTAGATATTGTTTCCTCCGGAGATACAAACATATCCTGCCTATTTGCTTTGATACCCATGCCTTCTAAATGCAAACATGTGTGCATACCCCTTTCACACAAACCTGGGGATGACAGGAATTTGGCCCACCCCAGGTAGAGTGGCCAGGTTAAAAAAAAAAAAAAAAATAGGCCACCCAGTTAAATTTGAATTTCAGAGAAACAACAAATTTTAAAGTACGGATGTCTCAAATATTGCACAGGACATATTTATATTAAAATCTAT
Source organism: Mustela lutreola (assembly GCF_030435805.1). Classification (NCBI taxonomy): domain Eukaryota; kingdom Metazoa; phylum Chordata; class Mammalia; order Carnivora; family Mustelidae; genus Mustela; species Mustela lutreola. The sequence goes on from NC_081292.1 coordinate 184,420,936, forward strand.
TCATTGTGTAACTGAAACTGTCATTTAACTGGCCCTCTTATATTGCATCCAGCATCCTTAACCCTAAGGCATCTACCTCTAGGTCCCCCACAGAAGCCCTCTTACCTAGCCCCACACAGACTCTCTACCATAAACATTAACTTTGATCTGTTGTGAATTCTCCCTGTGTTCATATAATCACCTGAAAATTGCCTGGGCTGAAGATCCTAGGAGGAGCAGGTTATTTGAAGGCCTTTAACCATCTACCTTTCTCCTGATCTCACTCAGGAATATGGTCAGTGACTCAAAGATTAGAGATGTGCAAGGTATCCAAATTGGCAATGAAGAAGTCAAACTCTCTCTATTCGCAGATGACATGATTCTTTATATGGAAAACCCAAAAGACTCCACCCCCAAACTACTAGAACTCATACAGCAATTCAGCAACGTGGCAGGATACAAAGTCAATGTGCAGAAATCAGTGGCTTTCTTACACACTAACAATGAAAACACAAAAAGGGAAATTAGAGAATCGATTTCATTTACTATAGCACCAAGAACCATAAGATACCTGGGAATAAACCTAACAAAAGAGGTAAAGGATCTGTACTTGAGGAACTATGGAACACTCATGAAAGAAATTGAAGAAGACACAAAAAGATGGAAGACCATTCCATGCTCTTGGATTGGAAGAATAAACATTGTTAAAATGTCTATATTGCCTAGAGCAATATATACTTTTAATGCCATTCTGATCAAAATTCCACTGGTATTCTTCAAAGTGCTGGAGCAAATAATCCAAAAATTTGTATGGAATCAGAAGAGACCCCGAATCGCTAAGGAAATATTGAAAAACAAAAATAAAGCTGGGGGCATCACGTTACCTGATTTCATGCTTTATTACAAAGCTGTGGTCACCAAGACAGCATGGTACTGGCATAAAAACAGACACATAGACCAGTGGAACGGAGTAGAGAGCCCAGATATGGACCCTCAATTCTATGGTCAATTAATCTTCGACAAAACAGGAAAAAATATACAGTGGAAAAAAGACAGTCTCTTCAATAAATGGTGCTGGGAAAACTGGACATCTATAAGTAGAAGAATGAAACTCGGCCATTCTCTTACACCGTACACAAAGATAAACTCAAAATGGATAAAAGATCTCAACGTGAGACAGGAATCCATCAGAATCCTAGAGGAGAACATAGGCAGTATTCTCTTCTATATCAGCCACAGCAACTTCTTTCAAGATATGTCTCCAAAGGCAAAGGAAACAAAAGCGAAAATAAACTTTTGGGACTTCATCAAAATCAAAAGCTTCTGCACAGCAAAGGAAACAGTCAAAAAAAAAAAAAAAAAAGAGGCAACCCACGGAATGTGAGAAGATATTTGCAAATGACAGTACAGACAAAAGGTTGATATCCAGGATTTATAATGAACTCCTCAAACTCAACACACATGAAACAGGCAAACATATCAAAAAATGGGCAGAAGATATGAACAGACACTTCTCCAATCAAGACATACAAATGGCTATCAGACACATGAAAAAATGTTCATCATCACTAGCCCTCAGGGAGATTCAAATTAAAACCACATTGAGATATCACTTTACACCAGTTAGAATGGCCAAAATTAACAAAACAGGAAACAACATGTGTTGGAGAGGATGTGGAGAAAGGGGAACCCTCTTCCACTGTTGGTGGGAATGCAAGTTGGTGCAGCCTCTTTGGAGAACAGTGTGGAGATTCCTCAAGAAATTAAAAATAGAACTTCCCTATGACCCTGCAATTGCACTCCTGGGTATTTACCCCAAAGATACAGATGTCGTGAAAAGAAGGGCCATCTATACCCCAATGTTTATAGCAGCAATGGCCATGGTCGCCAAACCATGGAAAGAACCAAGATGCCCTTCAACGGACAAATGGATAAGGAAGATGTGGTCCATATACACTATGGAGTATTATGCCTCCATCAGAAAGGATGAATACCCAACTTTTGTAGCAACATGGACGGGACTGGAAGAGATGATGCTGAGTGAAATAAGTCAAGCAGAGAGAGTCAATTATCATATGGTTTCACTTATTTGTGGAGCATAACAAATATCATGGAGGACAAGGGGTGTTAGAGAGGAGAAGGGAGTTGGGGTAAATTGGAAGGGGAGAGACTATGGACTCTGAAAAACAATCTGAGGGGTTTGAAGTGGCAGGGGGGTGTGAGGTTGGGGTACCAGGTGGTGGGTATCATGGAGAGCACGAATTGCATGGAGCACTGGGTGTGGTGAAAAAGTAATGAATACTGTTTTTCTGAAAATAAATAAATTAATTTAATTTAAAAAAAAAAAAAGATTAGCGATGTGGGGGTGCTCAAGTTCACCAAACATGAGTTTGGTATCCCAAAAGTTAGTATCTCTCTCATTCTAAACTTTCCCTCCATGACAGGACTGGTTTGGATTAAGAAGAAGCTGAAAGTATTGGTTCATGTGAAGAGTTTAATTCCCAGGTGCTAGAGAAAATCAAAGTGGTGACTTGGCTGGTTTCTAAGGTAACATCACAGAGATGTCTAGGACAGTAGTGGAAGCATTCTTAGCAGATCTATTGTTAAAGGACTAGATGTGTTTTGTGCCTATTATGAAGTCCCCTAACCCTGAACTCCATGAAAGTGACCATGACAATGGAGGCAGTCCATCTCTAAGTCCTTCCCCTGCTCATCACCTGGACAGCTGTGCACTCTCCAACTGGATGAGCTCTCTCTCCTTGTGGAGAAGAGCAAAGATATCCAAAAGCCCTCATACGGCTCCTTGAAACATCTCTGTTGGGGGTCTTTCTTTTGCTGGGCACGTGTGGACAAGACTCCCTCATGTTTTTTACTCATCCTGCAATAACCTCTGCCCAAGGCTCAGGTCTCTAGCTGGCAGCTTGGCAATGAGCCTGTGATCATTGGGGAAGGAGGCATTCTACTTGGGTTTCTAATGCTGACTTGCCTCAGAGATATCCATACTGCCAACCAGTCTTCCTCTGAGCTTCTACTTCCAGGTTGGTAGAATGGGTTTACTTAACTAACTACATATTGTCAGAAGAACCAAAAAGAAGATGTCTGTGATTATATGGTGAATTCTCAGAAAGATAGGGCCAAGTTCTAAAACATCAGTCTTCTTCCAAGGACAGCTATGGTTTAAAGTTTTCAAACAGACTTTACATCTCCAAGACTTCTCCCCTGAGAAAGACAGAGTCTTTAGGATGCAGAAAGATCTCTGAGAAACCACATAATTTGCCAGGGGGGTGGGGGACAGGGAGTACAAGGCTCTCAGAGAGAATAAAAAGAATGATGGAAGAGGGGGGTTCAACCTTCAGCAAGAGAACCAGCATTGGACTCTTCAGGAGTTTTCTAAGAGTAGAAGATTTCTGCTCATGAAAATTGACCAAATAATGAACCCTTTTCATGGAGCTTCTTGCAGAGTCAACATGCCATAAAAATACACAATTCCAACACTCTTCAGGATGGCAGAAGAGGGCTTCTGTGACAGCCCAGCACCACCCAAAATCAGAAAATCCATGAAGACGTTTTAGTGGAAGCTCTTTTGATTGCAAAAAATGGAGACCCTCTCTGACTAGTTCAAGGGGAGAGAGGAGCTGTTGAAAGGATATTAGGAATGTCACAGAATCCTGGAACAAGAAAATCAAAAGGCTTTGTGACATTCTCACATGTCTCTGGCCTATTGATTGCAGATCCTCCTCACTTGCCCCTGAGCATTTGTTCATCTTATTGCCCCAATAGCCTAGTCTCCTAAGACTTCCCAGCTCCCATGACATTGGTCATTCCTTCTGTGCCTTTCCCTCACATTTATGAGAGAGGATCTAATGGGCCCAGCTCACTGATGAAAGAGTCCTGATGGGGTCAGGTGTCCTTCCCTGAGCCAATCGTTGTGATGGGACAGGGAGGGTTCAAGGCACTGAGCAGAGACAGAACAATCATCACGATACCTGGTAAGAGGGAAAAAGGAATACATTGACAGAGGAGGCTAAGGCTATCTTTAAAAGAGTACATAATCTTCCAGAAGGCCATCCATTTAGTGGGCAGTATGCTAAGAATTTTACGTATGTTATCCTGTTAAGTATTCCCATCAACCCTGCACAGTGGTCTAATTATTCCCATTTTACAAGCAAGGAAAACTGAAGTTCAGAAAGGTCACTCACCAGGTCCCTCAGCGAATGGGTGGAGGTGCTATGGTCCAACCCAGCCCTGTAGGATTCCTGACCAGTGCATTTGTAGACACAGTCAGCCACAGAACCACACTCTCCCTCTGTACATGGACTCAAATGAAATGCAGACAGTATGTGGAATCACCCTGCCTGAGGAAGAATGGGAAGGGACAGGAAGACCAAGAGAAAAAAAATGACATGTTTTTCCTGAGTAAATATGAACAAAAAAGTGGAAGAAGGGTGGTCTATCTGAGGATCTTGGGAGTGAGGCCAAGGGCAGCAGAGAAAAATGAAATCCAAGGCCATAGAAAAGTACTTACTTTAAAGGAGTGATTTTTTTGTTGTTGTTCTTTGTTTCTGTACCAGAAGTGCCTATTAAAAAACAAAAACAACACACACACAAAACACACACACCAAAAAAACTGCCGTTGCTCCAGCAACAGACAGAACCAGAGCCCTGCAAGGTCTCCACCAGGTCGAGAGCTTTTTCTATTCCCCCAGCATTTCCATTGTCAAGATGAGGGGTAGAGGCTTGCTGAGACACACCACTCAAAAGATATGCCAGCAATCCAGACCTCACTTGAACTGGAAAGGAAGCTAAAAAGTCCTTGGGGGAGCAGAGGGGGGCTCTGCCCAATCCCACCTGAAGACAGTGACAGAGGTTGAGGCCAAAATCAAGTCCTGAAGATGATCCACACAGAAAGTAAGAGGAAGGGGAATGGAAAGAAATGATCAAAGCTAAAGCAAAGGCACCTACGCCTAAAGACCCAGAACCAGACTCATAGACATTCTTACAGAAACAGGGAAACAGACCAGAGGGAGAGGAGGACTGCCCTGTTGATTCTCCTGAAAGGCATCTGGATTTCTCAGTGAGATCCTGATTTGGGTCTTATTCTCGTTTTCCATCTGGACTGAATGGTGAAATGCCTGGCATGAGAGGTGCCGTGAGTCAGCTGCAAATTCAGGCTTCGTCCCTCTGCCCCTCTGCTCTGCTCTTTGCCAGACCACACGGCCTCCCTCCCCTCCTGCCAAGCATGGCTTAGCTCACCATCCAGGTAGCACACTTCAAAGACTTGGGAGTGAGGTAGGCTGGGCTGGGCCAGCCTCAGGATGGGAACAGATTCCACTCCCAGCCCAAACACTCCTCACCAGTTCTCTTGAATGCCTTCCACTCCTCTCACACCCTTGACACTTTGAATAACCCCTGGACGTTAGAGCTGGAAAACCCAACTGTTCACTGGAGCAGTCTGTCTCTGCTGCACTGCAGGTCTGTGCAGCTTTATGACTGTGGGGTTGACCAGATGTCAGCCAATGCCCAAGCACAGCCTGGCATTAAGGGAATTTTTGTGTGTTTTTCTCCAGAGTTGGGGATACTCCCCAGGGCAATCAGAAAGACAGGTGGTGCTTATGTGACCAGAAACCACAGGACCTCTATCAAGGTGTGTGGATTATGGTAACCATTACCAATGTGTGGTCTGCTTCCTTCATCTCCTAAGACATGGCCTTTAGGCCACTTTGTATCAATTATATGTGTCTGATCCCCCACAGAAAACTATAACGTTCTCTGCAATCAAAAATACACTCATCTTTGTGTCCCTCACAACACAAAGAGGAGGACAGCACCTTGTGCTACATTGCTTTCATTAAATGTTTTCTGACTTCAGTGCCCGGCTGGTAGCCTCCTTAAACTTTTTTTGAAATACTGCAGAACTTGAGAAGCAGGAAAACAATGTCATGTCTCTTCCTTTCTCAAATCTTTTCTCTCCTGACAGTTGGGTCTATGCATGAAATTGAGCACTGGTAAAGGACTCAGAGACCTATCACTTTACTGGTAGAAAACCAGGATGAAAAGGTCATTGACCTAAAAAAATAAAATAAAAATAAAAGTTTTTAAAACTGTCATTGACCTGTCAAGCATCATGTTGGGCAGAATTCTAAGATGACCCCCAATGACCCATGTTCTTATATAAAATCCACCTCCCCACTCCAAGTGTTGGTGGGACATGTAATTTGCTTTTAACCATTAGAACACCAAGGTGATGGGATATCAGTTCTGCGATTGTGGTACCTTATATGGCAAAGGTGATGTGACTCGCAGATGTGATTAATTTGCAGTTGACTGAGTCAATTCAAAGATAGATTATCCAGGGTGAGCCTGAGCTAATCAGGTGAGCTTTCTTTAAGAAAGAATCTAGATGTTCCCTAAAGTTAGAAATTCAAACCTATGGAGGTGGAGACACACCCTGTCTCTTTGTGTGTGTGTGTGTGTGTGTGTGTGTGTGTGTGTGTGTGTGTCTCTCTCAGAGCTGGAATAGATTTTTTTTTGGTGTGGGTTGAGGGGCTTGGTTTCTGGGTAGGCAGGCAGCCACCCCCCTCTGACATTGCCCCATCTGTCTCCCAGCAGTCCTGTCTCCCCTCCAGTCCATCCCAGTTGTCTTAACTGTTCATTTCTTTCCACACATCCCAACCTCTTCCTACCTTGACATAATAAGCAGCTCTTGACCTCCTTCAGCAAGATCAAATCAAACAGGTGTCCTCCACCCACACTTCCTCCCTCCGAACTATCACAGCAGAGGCTTTCCTGCAAAATGAAGTAGGACTGCCTGTAAAACTTAACTTCTCCTCCTAAGCCCAAACCATGGCACCCTTTTCTCCCAGAGCCTTCCCTCTGGGACTTCATACTTTATTATCACATTCATATGGATGGTCCCCAGACCGCTCCCACCAGCTCTGCTCTTCCTAGCCCAACTGTATTATCTGTGTTCAAGCTAGCTTTCCCCGGATGTACTCTATCTACCTCCTTCTCTCTACTTTTCTTCAGTGCTTCCTCTGCCCGGATCATCTGCCTCCCACACCATGCTCTCAGATGTCCAGGCTCTAGAACCTCAAAGTCATGTGTCCTCCACACACCCACTTTCCTCAAATATTCCTTATTGGTCACCAAATTCTTGCTCCATAATATAGAAGAAAATCATCTATCTTCCTAGTTATCTTTCGAGAATGTCTGGGTGAATTTTCAGGGTGGAAGAAAAAAGAAGCTTCATCAATAGAATTGTATCTGAAGCTGAAGAGTTACATTTTCAGTGTGTTAAGATTCAGTCAGTAGAAATGGAGGAAGTGGGTAGAGCCCATATATATGGGGCAGGATGGCTGTGGAATAATAGTTGCTCGGGCTGAGGAATGGGCTCATGGCCATTGTGATATTCCTGTCTACTTTTGTGTATGTTTGAGATTCTCCACAATAAAAATGTTCTTAAGTAAAGCTAAATAACTAGTTAAATCTTTAATTTAAAAAAAAAAAAAAAAGTCAGGGTGAGCGAGCCCACACGGTTTTAATTGGCCCCAAATTGTACCCATGGGCTGAAAGTGAATTGCGACTTTGCTACTGCCCCTCTTGAATCCATGTTTCTCCCCAGTCCCCCAGCCAGTCTGGATCCTTCCTGTTTTTGGCTGGGGTCTGCGTGCATTTGGGACATTAGTTCTACAGCTCTGAGAAAACAGCTAGGTAGATAGACAGATACACAGGGACCTCTATGATGCTGGTACATTATTAGTGTTTTTTCACTCATTTCTCTTTTCAGAGTAGTGGGGGATTGAGTCCAGACACCTCCTCAGAGCTCCTTAGCCTATGACAGTTCATCTCTGAGTCTGTAGAATACAGAGCATTTTCCATCTGTGTTTCACACTTCAGTTCCTGAGTCCATCACTCACACAACTCCTGACACGTTTTCAGAACAGGAGCCCACTGATACAGGTGGCCACATCTTTGGGGCCAGCACTGGTGGTTTGTGGACACAGAGTCATTGTTCCAGATGAAGGGGGCATCGACCAAACTTTTCTGACCCACCCTGGTGACCCTGTCACACCCAATAAAGCCCCTGTACTTTTCCAGACCTGTGGTCCCTCATTTTGACTTTGACTTTCAACCAATAGAGCCAATATTGACCTCATTGTCTTCTTCCCAGACACTTAATATTGGGTCATATGCATTCCAAACCCCCCAGCCCTGCCCAAAATCAAGCCCCAGGAATAGGACTCTTGCTGTCTCCAACACAGGCACCTCCACCCCCTACCCCCATCAGCACCCCCGCTGCCCTCTGCCATCTGGCTGGGTTTCTAACTGGCTGCAGGGAGCAAGTGATTATGGAGGATTTAATAATTATCAACAAAGGAAATTAAAATTTGTTCAGTTTCATGCCTTTTGCCTTTAATACTTGGGCAATCTGGAAAAGGTAACTAGGGAGAGAGGCTGGCTACTGAGTAATAAAAATAAATAAATAGAAAGGAAGACAGAAATAGACCTCATTCACTTATCTACAAACACTCACTGGGTCTGGTAGGGGCCCGCGGCTCTAGACCCTGGACAGCACGGTACTGAGCCCCACAGTCAAACCACCTGCTCTCGGGGCTCTTTCTGTCTAGACATAATCAAGGCCTGGAAAGAACAGAGACGCAGACATGGAGGCAGAAATGGCCCTATGGAAAAGTGTTTGAAGGTACTGTGAATGATAACTACCACCTGAGCATTTCTATGCAGTGTGGGTTGAATTATGCCCCCCGCCAAATTCATGTATTGAAGTGCTAACCACAAGTTCCTCACCGGATGAACGTGTTTGGAAAGAGGGCCATCCATCACAGGTGTAATCGGGTAAGACAAGGTCATCCTGGAGTTGAGTGGCCCCTAATCCCATATGACTGGGGTCCTTTTAAAAAGGGAAATTTGGACATAGACTGCAGTCAGGCTGCCACAAGCCAAGGAACTACCAGAAGCTACCAGAGAGACCCTGAACAGATCCTTCCCTGGTGCCTTCCTAAGGAGCCGGGCCCTGCTAATTCCTTGACCTTCAGTTCACCTGAATGGTAAGACCATAAACTTCTGTCACTTGTGTGACTTTGTCATAGCGCCCTAGCAAATTCAGACACTACGGAATAGTGCTAAGTGATTTAGAGATTATCTCATTTAACCATCTTACCAACCCATCGGTAGGTACTGGAACCCATTTTACAGAAGAATAAATTGAGCCAAGGGAAGGTCAAGTAACTTGCTCAAGGTTGAGCTGCTTTCATCTGAAAGGACAGTGGTGTTCAAAGCTCGGGACTCAGACTGCATATTGTATGGAAGCACTAAATCACTATACTGTACACCTGAAACTAAAATAACGCTGTATGTTAACTATACTGGCATTAAAATCAAAGTATTTTTTTAAAAAATAGAGTTATCCACCACACCCAGTACTCCATGCAATACGTGCCCTTCATAATACCCACCACCAGGCTCACCCAAACTTCCACCCCTCTCCCCTCGTATTGCATGGAGCACTAGGTGTGGTGCATAAACAATGAATTCTGGAACACTGAAAAGAAATTAAAAATAAATAAAATTTTTAAAAATTAAAAAATAGAAAACATGGAGTAATCATTGAAACAAAAGTGAGAACAAAGCACGAGGCTCAGGGAAACCTGTCCTCCACACCCAGTGTCTGCTAACTGGGTAAATCCCACATCTCTCCCCTCAGCCTCTCAATCCTTACTCCAAATAGATGTTATCTCTCTGGTTGGCTTATGATGAAGATGCTTCTCTGCCCTGCTTGGTGGTTAGATCGGTGCTTATATCTGTTCTAGTCTACACGAGTAAAAGGGTCTTGTGGGTCATGATATTCCTGCTGTATGTGGTACATCCACTCCAGCACTCGTGTTTACCTGCAAATCGGTAGCTCCCTCGCATGTCTCACGCCATCTCTGCGTGCAACCTCCAACACACCCCTCCCTGCCATCATAGTACAGACTGTTCGTGTTTTTTTTTTTAAGTTATTTATATATTTATTTTAAGAGTGTGTGAGTGAGCATGTGGGGGTAGAGGGGCAGAAAGAGAGGGAAAGAGAAGACCAAACAGACTCCCCACTGAGTGTAGCTCCAGATGTTGGATCCCAGGCACCCTGAGATCATACCCTGAGCCGAAACCGAGAGTCGGATGCTTAACCAACTGAGCCACCCAGATGCCCCGTTCATGTTCTTTATACTTGCTTGATCCGTGTTTTTGTCCAAGGCTTGTCACCCAGCTGTATGCAGATTTCCCACATCAGTCAGCCTTGCCTGCAGCTCTAGAAAACATGTTCCATCTTCAAAGGCATGAGAGCCAAGTGGCACCATGTTCATTGCCATGGGCTCAAGAGTGGATGTGAGCCCAACCCTGAGACAACCCACCGGCGCCGAGTAGGGGGACACGATGCCATGTCATCGAGGTAAAGATGTCATGGGACAATTTTGTGTCACAAGGGATTAAAGGAGTTCTCAAGGGGAATTTTGATTATACTTGATTTTTGTATTTCAAGCTTACTTTAACCACTACATAAGCCATGACTCCATTGTAATTTAAAAAAAAAAAAAAGTGAGAGAATTAAATCATCAAAAGAACATCAAACACGTATACACCAACCCCAAAAAACTTGCACTGTAACAGTTAAACCATAATCATGACATGAGTGATTTCTTTTCAGCAAAACATCCATTCAACTAAACATCCACACGCTAAATTAATGGTATCACTTTGTATTTTGTTGGGATTGCAGTTTTGATTGAGTTCATTTACGTATTTGTTGGATTTTCTGGTGAGATGAGCTTATGAAGCCTATGCCTTAATATGTACATATTTAGGTTACACTATAATTAACATATTTTAAGCCCAACAAGAAGAGTATATTGGAATTTATTATTTTAAAAGATTTTAAAATACTGTTATTTAAATGATTCACATTTGAGAAACAAAGTGTTGACCAGACTAGTATATAAAGGGACAGAATAGAAACATACCAACATGGACATTACCAACTGTCAGAGTGATGCAGACATAACTAGGTGATTAGAAAAATGTTGGAATCATTAAGGGTCAGCAAATGTTTTTCATTCAAGAGTAATTAATAAGTAATTATTAAGGGCCTTCTCTGCTAGGAACTGTCCTGGAATCTCCTGGCCAAGAAGTAGGAAAAGGACAAGTGGAAATAAGATAAAGATGAGTAGGACCCTGGGTCCTTCAAAACATCCGGTCTAAAGGGGAAGATTTGGTCTCATAGGTAATACTGAGTAAGCATTAATGAGGCTCACAGACACTGCCTCGATCAAGGCTCAAAACAACCATACGGGGTAGGAAATAAGTCTCCCTCCCCACCCCATTTTACTGATGAGGACACAGAGGACCACATAGGATAAAGGCTGCTACATAGGCTTCTTTAGGAAATCACACATGGGAGTTGGGGAAATCTGTTATGTAGATGTGATTTCAATTGGATCTTTAGTAATGATTAGTTCACTAATCAGAACAGAGGGGAAAGGCATTCTTGCCAGAATGAACAGCTTATGCAAAATCATGCAAGCATTGAAAGGCATGGTTTCCTCTAAGGAATAGCACAAAGGTATAGACTGGCCCAGCTGAGAACAGAGTCAGCCAGCGTCAGCTGCTTTGAAGGGTCTCAGGCCCCTTCAGGCTCAACTCTGATAACCATGTCACTAGACCAGTCCTTTCCACGCTAGTAGAAAAACAGTGTTTCCTAATCGTTTGGAACCCAGGCTCAACTTTCCCAACCAGTGCCACCACATACAGTTTCGCAGGTTGGGTACTGCATAATAAGAGTCCCGTAGATTGTACATTCATTATGACAATTTCCTGGAAGGGTGAGTAAAGATTCTTATTCTAACAAAGTCTGTATTTCATAACAACTTGCTGACAAATAGATGTAAAGTGTCTTGAGGAAGGGTATCTTTTTCTAAATCACACAAATCTGCCCTATGGACTAGTGGTGGCAAACTAGCTCTTATGGTTTCTTTCCCCTGAATTGTAATGGAACCTAGATTCCAACCATGCACTGTGGTTTTATTTGGCCTTTTCATGGCTCAGCTGCATCTGCTTCCAGCAGTTAACATACTATCCCTCTCCTCCTATTCCGTCTTCCCTATGTAGCCCATCCCCCTCCCTCCCAGATCTGATTCTACCAACACTGTTTTTTAAAACCACAACAGATCACTTTTTCTGGTTAATCTCATTTTTCCAAAATTCAAACACAGCTCTAGGGCTGTCCATTGTACAAACATGTCAGATCCCATGATCCAAGAAGGCCTCCAACCAGAAACTGTATTTATGGAGCTGTCCCTATTCTGCCATATCTTTCTGGAACAGTTCCAGAAGACTTCTAAACATCAATTCTTAAAACTATTAACTTGCATATTGCTCACATAGAAATATAAGTCACTGTGAGTCATAGTTGGCTCCAGCTTCATCAAAAGTCAGCCCTAGGGTCAATGTGGACTGTAGTTAAATTGCCACCATACCAAGCACCGCTACAAAATTAACTCTAAGTAGCTTGTGGTTTCACCCTCAAAATCGTTCTAATTCTGTTCTGTAAGAAACTTCACGTAAAACCTAGGGAAAATGCAGTGCAAAAAGATACAAAGCTCTTTCAAAAGAGTGGCTACGTCTGCACAGAAGGGCCAGGGGCTGAAGGGGAATGCATGCGCAGGGAAGGGGGGAGCTGTTCTCTGTAACATTATAGATCTTTTTAACAAAATTTCAAACAAGGATGGCAACATAGTAACATGTTAAACATGTGTGGTGAGTAGAGGCTATCTGTTAACACTATCTTCTGCTACTGGAATGGTTGAAATATACAATAATTAACATTGAAAATTTTTTAGAGGACCTTTTTATGCACTTTGGCTGAAGGTCATATTCTAACTATTCATCAGAGAAGCTTCAGGACCTTCTTTGATGTACCCAAAGTAATCAAGCTCTGACCTGGCCCTACCTGTCTTCAAGGTACAGTGATCATGAATATAGCTGCTAGTGAGACTTGGAAGCTGCCTTCCTCCACTGGATCGGTGCTATCATGGCAAAGGTAAGTAAGTGCCAAGGCCAGGGCGATGTACAGAGGACCCACAGGGTATTGATGTGGCCCTCCATCGGTGCCTTTGTTCCCCCCTCCCCAACCCTTGTCCCTGTTGCTAAAGACTTCCACCAGAGACTGCTTCTTTCCCTTGGAGAAAGGAGGCGTGTTTGAAATGATGTATCTATTCTGCCACCTAGCCTTCAGCCCCATCACTACAACAGAGCTGCCTTAAACATTCTGCAGAAACCTCAGTCTTGCTAACTTCCCTTATCTGGGGGGGGGGGGGGGGGGGGGTACCTGAGTGACCAGTTGCTTTATTTCTTAAAGGTGACCATACCTTCATTTTAAACTAAGATGAAGTGACAGCATCAGTATGCCTGATGTGTGCTGGTCTCTGGGAAAGGGACTGATGTCAATCTCATAAGATATTTAACACAGAGTAATTACTCAGCACAGGGAATGGTTTCGGCAAGTCTGTCTAAGGCCGTGAGGAGAGTATTGCAAAGGAAAAGAATGAAGACAAGACCCTTAGTTGACATCTTTCCTTTCCAACTAGAGGAACCCATGATACTTTATGTCGTATTACAAGTCCAGTTTCCCAAACTGTGATATCGGGTGTCACCCTTGCCTTGAAAAATCACTTAAAAACTTAACAGAAAATAATCAAGCTTTATAAAATAAAAATGCTACTCGCCCTTTGAAAGTTGTCCATAGAAAAGCATAAATCTTTTACTTGGTTTCATTTCTTGAGACGTGGTTTTGATATGCAGTTAGTTTTTTAAAGGAATGGGGAGGAGTGATCTCTAGGGGATGAGACACAAGTGGATGATATTTAACTTCTTACTTCTCCAAGAAAAATGTGGTTGAAAGCATCAAAACTCAGACATGGCAGGGTGGGAAGCCGAGTTGGGAAGCTCAAGGCAGGGAAAGCACATCATCAATAAAGGAGGGCAGGGAACCTGACCTCTGACATTTGCATTTGGCAGGAGTAAATGAGCCCCTCCTAGCTAAATTCATTGATGCAAATTATTTTTTTTTCCCCAAAGGTGATTGTGAACAGATCTAGGTCTAAAGAGTGGAGGGGAGGACGGGAAAAAAATGGAGAAAGGCCCATAGGCAGGCCCCATAATCCAACATCACATACCAGAACCTCTCTTCCACTCTCTTGTGTTAAGTATGGACTCGTGCAAGCAAACCCAACTGATCAGTCCCGTCTTTGAGGAAAAAAAAATCACAGTAGACAGCCCCAGGCTACCAAGAATTCTTTGTGTTTTCAGAAGTCTGCCAGAGGTCCCCAGAAGAGCAGCTCTGTCCTACCAGCTCTCAACCCCTCATGACTTAGGCTCATTTCTAAGCAGACACACAGAATGGTCACTTCACATTTACAGGGTTGCAGAGTGCGCGCTCTCCACCGCCCCTCTGCGTGCTACCCCAAGGACCAGCCCCAGCCATTACCTCCTCCTCCTTTCCACGCTTTTCGTCTTCTCCATGAATCATCCCCCTCTTCCTTCTACCTGTCCTCACACATTTTATTTTCCAGCCACTGGAAGTCGGCTAGACAAAAAGACGTGTCACTGGAGGCCGTCTCTCTCAGAATAGAGGGTGGCTGGAACTAGCAACTCATGTTTCTCTGGAAGGAGCACCACAATTTCCCCATTCATCTTAAATGCTACCAGTGTGCTTGGAGTCAGCTTTGCCACTGAGCTGGTGCAGAAATAGGAGCAGGGGTCAGAACACACACCGCACGCACACTGTTGGGCCACTCTTCCAGTCTGAACTTGACACAAAAGGGAAAATAACATGATCCCCATGGTTCCTGAAATATTTCAACCAAATTTTTGAATACTAATTCTCCCCCTACCTTTCCAAGCCCCCAGACAGAGGGGAGAAGCAATGCAAACAGGTCTTGCAGTTTGGGGGGAGGGGAGGTTGTTCAGGGTCCTGTTGGTTTTTAGTTTTTTGGGGTTTTTTTTTATCACTACACACAACTCCTCCTCCCTCACCCAGCCAACACCTAAAACCCCTCTGGCAATACAAATAAAAGTGCAACTTTAAGCTTGAGCCCTCTTTTAAAAACGTGCCTTTCAGCAAACAGATAAGCAAGCAGGAAGATCAGGATCTGGGAATGTTAACAGCATACAGTGAGATGCTCCTGAACCAAACCAGCAAGAGAAATATTTTCTTAAGAGCAGTCCTACAGACAGAATTCTTATCACAGATAAGGGTGCAGTCTAGTGGCAAACTTCATGAAATGCAGCCCCTTTTTCCAAAGGAAAGTGAGAGCACTTCTAAAGGGATGAAGGAAATGTAAAAGCGGTGAGTCCCACCCCAGGTCCTCCCAAATGGGGCCCCAAGGACAAGTCATTTCTCTCTGATCGGGCTGTGGAGTCCGCAGCCCAGCCATGTGGATTTCAGAAACAAAGGAAAATCACTACCTTCCTTCCTTTAAGACTTTAGCTTTCATTCTGTTTCACCAAGGAAAGCAGAGACCCAATAGTGTTTGAAGAGGTTGCCTGAGGTTTCAAATAGAAGAGTGATGTCCCTGGTCAGGATCTCTTCAGAACAAGTCCCACGGCCCTGTCAGCTCTCAGTCCTGAGATGTACCTGTGCGTGCCAGTTAGCCTTGTAACAAGGCACGCCTCTGGTCTGTCACCCACTCCCTCCAGAGATGTGGCCCTATCCAGTAGAAATGCTCCAGTAAACCAATGTGAAGGGAAGGTATCACTCCAAGCTGCCTTTCTTCCATCCCAAAAGCCCACACCAGGATACCTTAGGTCACCAGGCAAGATTTTTCAGACTTAGTATCTTCCGGGAAGCACGAGTCTCTGAAAACTCTTTACAATGCTGTTGAATGAGTATCCCTTCCCACAAGTATACACAATACAGATACCCACAAGCTTGAGCAAGTGCACAGACGTGTGTGCATGTACACACACACACACACACACAAAACCTCCCTGGGCCAACAATGGAGCTGAAGGAAAGTGGCCACCTCTTGATCATATGACCAAAGACAGTCACTTGCACTCCAGGGGCAGGAGAAATGCTCTTAATTAAATCCCCTTTCCTGGGCTTTTAGGGGGGAAAATCCAATTTCGCTTTTCTTTTATTTTTCCCCCTTTCTTTTTAATTCAGCTCACTACCCTCAGCTGGCCATCCTACACTAACACTCCCCTTCAAATACACACACACACACACACACACACACACACACCCCTCACACAGTAACTTAGACACCAGCAGACAGCCATTTCCCAAAGCTTGGGAAGAATTTCTTGGGCACTGTATATATCCACTTGGCTAATAAGAAAATGCTTCTCCCTGCAGCCTGGGCCTTGGCTAGTTAAGGGGTGGGAGGGAGGGGGAGACCGACTTAGTCTTCATTGTGTCCACCAGCTCCTCCAATTCTCCCTTATACTCGCACTCCCCCCCCCTCCCTCGTAGGCAGCCCAGCCCAGTCCCCCAACCCCCTTTCTTACATTCCGGGGGGGGGGGGGGGGCGGGGGTGGAGGGAGGGGGGCACTGTTCTGGGAGCTCAGGGGAGCCCCCGTGTGTCTAGAAGGCCTCTCCCCACCCCCACCCCGTGTGAGTTAGTACTGCAAAGCTCCTTGGCATCCTCGCCTGGGTTGGGTGTTGGGGAGCTCAAATAGCAGCTACAAACTGGCTGGAGGCCAGGGGCCGTCTATTTAAAAGCGCCTGCTCCACCGGAGCCCGTAGTCTCTTTGGAAACTTCTGCCGGGGAAAAGAGCTAGGAAAGGGGCAAATCGGTGTGGGATTTTTTCTCTTTTCTTGCTCCTTTTAATTACCCCTCTTCCGTTTGCACCCTTCTTCGAGCTTCACGGAGAACCTGCAAATTTCGAAGAGGTGGTGACAGAGTGGGAGCAAAGAGGTGTTAGGCTTTGGGATTTGGGCCTTTTTTTTTTTTTTTTTAAATTTCTTGATTTCGACATTTTCCCCCACTCTCGCGGCCACCGCAGCCGCCTCTTACCTGTTCCCCGGCAGCCGCGCGCTGCAGGCAGCTGCAGGTTAGAAAGGAGCAGGGTGCATTTTAGACTTTAAACAAAATTTTTGCAGACAGCCCCATTTTTCTCCCCCCCACCCCCTTCTCCACAGCCTCCGAGCTCATTATTCCGGTGGTTGCTTTGGGGTGAACAATTTTTGGCTTTTTCCTCCCTGTAATTCTGAGCGGGTCTGGCTGGGGGGGTTGTTTCTCCGGCTTTCACTCCCTCCGCGTGCACCTGGCGCGGCTCTTTTCCCCCCAACCTGTTGCAAGTCCTTTAATCCTTGCAGTTGGGACTTGCCGGCAGGCACCTCAGCCCTCCATCTCTCCCTACGTTTTGCAATTGTCTGGGGGAGGGCACCTGCTCTACCTGCCAGAAAAAAAATTTTTTTAATTTCTCCGGGCGCCCTCTTGGCCCCTCTCTCCCTACACGCTCGCTCTCGTGTCCCGCCCCAAGGTAAAGAGGAAGACTCGGAGAAGATGGTGCTCACCGCGGTCCTCCTGCTGCTGGCCTCCTGTGCGGGGCCGGCCCAGGGCCTGGGCTCCTTCGTGCACTGCGAGCCCTGTGACGAGAAAGCCCTCTCCATGTGCCCCCCCAGCCCCCTGGGCTGCGAGCTGGTCAAAGAGCCGGGCTGCGGTTGCTGCATGACTTGCGCCCTGGCGGAGGGGCAGTCGTGCGGCGTCTACACCGAGCGCTGCGCCCAGGGGCTGCGCTGCCTCCCCCGGCAGGACGAGGAGAAGCCGCTGCACGCCCTGCTGCACGGCCGTGGGGTTTGCCTCAACGAAAAGAGCTACCGCGAGCAAGCCAAGATCGGTGAGCGCGCTCAGTGTGCCAGTCAGTTACGCGGCGCACGGCCGGGGGACACAGGGGAGGCTGGCCCCGCGCGCTTGGGCCAGCAAGTGGCTTGGAGCCGGAGTGTAGCCCGGGAGGAGGGCGGGGAGGGTCCTTGCACCTCGGAATTAGAGCCTGACGGATCCAGCTACCCCGGGCTGCTTTCTTACCCGTGTCTCTCGCAGCTTTCGCTCCTTCTCCTCGCCCCTACCCCAACCCTTCCCCACCCACCTCCTCCCCCTCCTTCTGAATACTGGCTTTGAGGGCGTTCGGTCTCCATGTCCAAGCCCCTAGGTACTCAATTTCTAGTCTCAGAAGGTGCGTGTTCCTTTATCAGCTCCCTCCTCCACGCACGTACCCACCTACCCAATATGGGGTTTTTTTTCTAAACTTGAAAAAAAAAAAATCTCTTTGTTAAAATATTGCTTCAATTGGGAACCTGGAGAGAGAAGCGTTACCGGTCTTCTGCGGTGATTCCACCTTTGTGCCTTCCAGCCCCTGCCCCTGCCCCCTACCAGTCCGTCCTGGCGTTTCTTCCCCTTTATCCCCACACCCACTCGCGCGCGCACACACGCGCAGAAACGCTTGAAAGCTAACGCCTTTCGCGGGGGGGGGGGGCTTTTATGCCCCTCCCACGTGCACACCCATCGCTCTTGACTTGGTGTGATTGTGGCATAGCGTTAAAACATCTTAAAATGCCAAATACCTTTTTTCCTTCCGGGAAGGATAAAATTACTTTAGCTCGCTCGGCGGCGGTGGGGAGGTGGGGGGAGGGGGGCCTGAGAGGAATAGGAAAGAAGGATTTCTGTTCCCCTGTTGAGTGTTGGTCCCTGAATCTAATTCCTTTTTCCCCGCCCCAGTTCAGATTTTACCTAGGAAGAAAGGTGGATATAGGGGCAAGAAGGGATATAGAACTCAGACATCGCAACTTCCCCGCCAGTGCTAATCTCACCCCCCACCCCCCACCACCTCAATCTTTCAAACTGGATCACAAGTGGGTGTGGTGTAAATGCTAGAGGGGCCCTGGAAACACAGAATGCAAAATCAACTGGGCGGAGACCGAAAAGCCGCGCTCCGGGAGCCTCCCCTCCGCCTCCACGTAGCCCCGCCCCCGAGTGGCCCCGCCCCCAAATTCTCTGTGTCTGGAGTCGAAGGTTTAAAAAGTTAACAGAGCTGCTTGTTCCGATCAGAACAGTTCTGCCCCCCCTCCTTCCTTAGAATGTGGCTCCTTTTGGATTTACCTGATCTTACTTTTTTATTTTTTTTAAGTCTAATGAGTTCTACACGAAAATCTGGGCTCTGAAACGTCAATCTGGTTATTCATCCTCCCCCAAAGGGCTTAAGACTTAGCTAAATAGTGTTTGTTCTCTGTAGTTTCCCACTGGAGCGAAGCCCTTTTTTCCCTCCCATCCCGTCCATTAGGGCACCCCAATATGAGTTTTCGCAACTACAAACTGCACACTATCGCGCGGTAAGAGTGCGTCAGCGCTTGCGAAGCGGCAGGAGAACTTTCCTGGGTTCAGCCTGGATTCCCCGCAAAGCTTGCAGGGTTTGCCTGTCGCCCTCAGCCGCCCCCCACTTTTCGAGAGGCAGTGGTCCTCCAGACTGCAGCCTGCCAAAAAGGAGCAGAGTGCAACGCGCAGATCCCGGAGGCCCTAGAGGCCGGTTTGTGGAGTTATTTTTATTAAGAGCCACTTTTCGAAGGCGGTCCTGGCTGCCCTCATCTTCGGGGATGTGGATTTGGAAGAGCTAAGAACGGCGCGGTGGCGGAGGAGGGGGGGGACTGGGTTAGGGGGACGGGTGGAGAAAAGGCATGAATCGTTTCCTGACTTGGAAGCGAGCGCTCTGGGTAATAATCCGGTCACATCGAAAGTATGCAAGGGATCACTCAGCCGCATTCTGGCCCCGCTTTTATTTGCCCAACCGTGTGGTTGCTGTGATGTGGTTGGTGTGAGGGTGTGCGCGCAAGGCGCGCGCACGCGCGCGCAATTGCTTGGAAGAGCAAATTGGCGCATCATCCAACTTTCCAGTTCAACCTAACACACACACACACACACACACACACACACACACGGGTTTTTTGTCCCAAGCAAGATGCCCTTTAGACTTCTCTGCCAACCATTCTTCAACACCCACCTTCAAGGTGCCTCCCATCCCCACCCCGGACTTTCTTGGGACTCCACGCCGCCTTTGGCAGGTGCCTGACCAACCATTGTTGCAGGATGGCAACAGGAGCTGACCCCTTCCTCCCGGAAGATAGTATGGTAGTGGGCACTCCTGGCTCGAGCCTTTCAACTCGAAAACTGTTGAGTGGGTGCCCCAAAAGTTGGAGACGGCGCAGAGAGGGTTCATAAAGAGAAGGAAATGAACAGAGAGAGGCAGGAGAGTGTCAGCTCCCTTGACCAAAAAATCTGCTCCTCAACACCCTACTACCATGTCTCCTTACCAAAGTCATCAGTGAGAAGTTGGCTTTGCCTCTCTCTCCTGCGGTTGCCATACAGATAGAGAGGATATGCATATATAGGCGCACACCTAAGTCAAAAGATATATGCATAAAGGAAGAAAGATATGGATATAGATACATATCTTTTTTTGACCAAAAGAAACAGTGCGTTTCCAGAATCCGAAACGGGGAGCTGAGGAGAGCGAGTTGGCAGGCAGCCAAAGCTGCTGGGAGGAAGAGCTGAGGGCGGGGCGGGCCCAGACTGGTGTTTTGCTGGGCGCGTTGCTAAGCAACGCGAGAGCAAGTCTGCTCTGCCGGGGAATTGGGTGCTGAGAGCGCACTGGGCCCTGCATTTTATTTTGGCCAGTTCTGGGGCAGAGATAGATATAGAAACAGAGAGCAGTGTGTGTGAAGCTGGAGGGAGGCGGGAGACGGGAGTTATTTATTGATCCAAGCTCAATAAATATGGGTGAGCTGGATCCAGCCAAGGAAGCACAGGGCTTTGCTTGGGCATTGTTTGGAGAAGGACCCTTGTGGCTTTCTGGCCAGGAGGGCGAAATACATACTTGCTCCGTTCTGGGAGATCTCTCCTGAGCGCATGAGACATTAAGCTTGGGTTACAGGGAGAAATGGGTTCTGAGTTTCAGTTCTGTCGTTGAGAAATAAGAAAGAGAGGACAAATAGTATGATCTGGGAACGAAAAAATATTACCGAAGTAAAAATAAATTCCATCTTTGCTTCTCTGAGATGTTTGGCGTCCATCACCCTGGCATCCTCTCCAAGCCTGGCCCAAATGCCGTGTAGAAGTCAAGCCCTGGAGTTAGGTTTATTGGCCAGATTTGTGTCTCTGTTGAACAAGATCATGGAAAACCAAAGGAGCCAAATTCCTTTCCCACCCGCACACCCTCCCTTTGAAATAAGCCTTTGAGAGGCTGGCTGTGTCCTGAGCCAACCAAAGTGGGAGCCGGGAAGATGAGAGATGGTGCTTTTAACTTGACTTTTCTTGCCTTCCGCCCCCTCTTTCTGCTGTGTCAGCTCAGACTGGAAGGACACGGACAGTTGGCCACAGTGAGAGCTCATTTTCTTACCATATTTCTCTTTTCTTCTCCCTTCCTCTCACTACCCCCCCTCCTTCCCCTAGCTCCACAGCATTCCTTGGGGACTTGGATTTTAAGTTGGAGCAGCTGCCAGTCAGTGCTGGGGCTTGGGTTGGATTTGAGCAGACAGGTGGGTTTGCAGCTGCAGAGGGAGGACCAGGCTGACCTAGGAGGCAGAGGTCACTATGAGGGTTACAGCAAAGGGCATGGGAGCGGGAATCCCAACAGAAGCTCTGGGCCCCTTAATAAGGGGTGGCGGGGGCAGGGGAAGGGGAGATGGCTAGCAGGAAAGGAAGGTGATTTTTATCTGTAGTTTTTACTTTGTATCTGAGCAATGCCTTTGAAACTTTGGGTTATTTAATGCATAGAACATAGAAACTTCGGAGAAGGGA
Source organism: Mustela lutreola (assembly GCF_030435805.1). Taxonomy (NCBI): domain Eukaryota; kingdom Metazoa; phylum Chordata; class Mammalia; order Carnivora; family Mustelidae; genus Mustela; species Mustela lutreola. Next base: position 184,442,760 of record NC_081292.1, read on the forward strand.
TGTGCACATTCCAAGCCCACTGCACCCAGAAACTGGAAGAACTCCATAAACAGACCAGGTACCAGTGAGGGACCAACAGGGAGCAGAAGTGAAGACGGAGGGTGGAGGGAAGTTGGATGTGGTGAAAGATGATGAGGCAATTTGGAGGGGTTTTGTCTGAGTTTTTGTTTTGCATTTTTACTATGCTGATCCAAAAGTTTCAGTCCCCAGAGAGCATCCTTAAATGGCAATCTGGATGCGTTTTCCAAAACAATGAGATTTATTGCATATTTGCAAAAATAAATAAGGAAATAAACAAAGAAGCTGGTTCTAAGCTTCTACCCCCCACTGCCTCATATCCAGAAGATCTCCCACTTGTGTTTCCGGTTCCATTTCTTTCCATGATTTCTATTATGATGCCTTTTATATATACATATATCTAAATCCAGAGGAGCTACTGAAAACCTCAGTGAGAGACAAAGTGTCTTTTTTTACCTGGCCACTTGGCTCAGCTCAGTCCTAGTGTCTCCCCAGGAATGGTCTAGGTATTGACCCAAGAGTGTTAATGCTGGAGAGAACCCCGAGATCGTAGCACTCAAAGTGATGGTTTTACAGATGAGAACACTGAGGTGGAGGGTACAGAGTCACTTGTCAGTTGGGCTCTTGCTGGGGCCCTGCCTAACGTGCCACAAGGCCTTCAGCAAATATGGCACAATACTTGTGAAGACGAACTGGGGGAGAGTGTTGTCTTTTAAGGGAAGAAGTGACGTTGCCTCAAAGTGGAGAACACAACACCCTTTCTATTTTCAACACACTCTGTTGCCTCCCTTCTCCTCCATAGTCTTGGAAGCAAGACTGGCCTAGGCCAGTTGTTTAGTGAGGGATGGGGACAAGGAGGCTGGAAAGGGACAGTGCTGAGCCCAGACTTTGGGTCCATGGACTCAGCTGCCTTTGCTGAACCGCAGGGAGCTCTCTCCTGATGTGGGAAGGCAGGCAGGCCCTCACTGGCCCACCGTGCAGAAGGAGAACATGGCCCAGAAGCAGCCAGCTTCCCATGGCAACCAGCCCCCACCAGCACAGGCCTTTCATGGAGGCAGGCAAGCAGTATGAGGAGACCCGAACTCCAGGGGGTAGGAGGGGGAAGAGAAAACCACTGCCCCCAAGAGTCGCTAAGGAAGAGAGCAAGAAAATCACAGGGTTTGTGAACACAGGCAGGGATGTCGGCCATCCTTCCAAAGGAGAAGGGAGACAGGCCTCCTGATTACAGCTGGGGGCTTCAGATGGATCTGAGGAATGGCAGAGAGAATTCGTAAGAATCTGAAGGAGAAGGCATATAGGTTAAGGTCCTCTTCCCAATGGGTTAGACCTGCCAGGGGCACCCCAGTGGAGTTAAATATAAAGAGATTAGTTCCCTCATTTGTCATCCCTCCACCTCAACCTTCAGACATGGGCCTTCCCTTGCCGAAACCTGAGGCAAGAACCAGACCAAATTTGTACTCAGAACCTGGCGACCTTCAACCTCTGCTGGTCCCCACAGATGAGTTGGGCCCTAGTTATCCTGAACCATTCGGGTTGTACCGTCACAGCTGAGCTGACTGGTCTCCACGTTCTGTCACCCCACTGAAGAGGACCCTCGTCCCAGACCCTTAAGAGCAGCACTGGCCAGTTGAAATCCAATACAAGCCACACATGTAATTTCAAATTTTCTAGTCACACATATTTTTAAAAAGGCAAAAAGAAACAGGTGAAATTCATTTTAACCATACTATTTTAATTCCATGTTTCCAAGATATTATCATAACTACATACACACAAGCAGTTACAATGAGATATTTTACATTCTTTCTTCCATATGCAGTCTTTGAAATGTGAGGTGTCGTTTGCATTTACAGCATGTCTGAATTTGGACACGAACTTTGCATTAAAAATACTGTATATTTAAGTTTCTGTATATTTAAGTTTCGTACAATTTACAGTTGAGGAACTGGATTCATACACCTGAGTCCTTCCAGACACACTCAGAAAGTTTCCAATAACCACACTGAGTATTAGTTTTTAAATCTAAATTAATTTCAATGAAATAATTTTTCTTTGAGTTGGGGGTAGAGGGAGAAGGAGAGAGAGAATCTTAAGCAGGATCCACATCACGTGGGAGCCTAACTCGGGGCTCCATCCCAGGACCCTGACATCATGACCTGAGCCAAAATCAAGAGTTGGACGCTCAGCAGACTGACCCACCCAGGCTCCCCTAAATGAAATAAATCTTTAAATTCAACCCCACTAGCCACATTTCAAGCTTGAACGGCCACATGTGGCTAATAGCCTACCCAACTGGAAAGTATAGATGCCACCAGCAAGTGCCCCTGCCCCCAACCTGAGAAGGGAAGTAACGTCTCCGTTCTCCCCTCCTGCCCCAAAGAGTCCAAAAGGAAGAGTCTGAATCTGGATTGCCAGATACCACAGGACTCTTGTTTGACACCCAGCAGCTCTCTTTTCTTAGGGGGACTGGGGAAGGTTCTGGCTGCCTGCTCCCTGCCACCCCCTTCTGGTCATCCAGGACCATTCTCAGGGAAGGTGGCTGCCTAACTGTAATGTTCTGAATGGACTGCGGTGAGTCATGAGTGGAAGTGTAGCCAGGTCAGAGAAATGGCCAAGTGCTTCCTCTCCCTCTCCTCTGAATGGCTGCTTTGCACCTAGCCCCTCCATTCCCTTGATTAGATAGGAACGTTTCCACTGAACGTGCTCTACCTTCCCCAGTTCTAGAGAAACCCAGCCAGAGACAATCATCTAGGACGTTGTACTTAAATGTGTATTTCTCATGTGTGTAAATGTATCACCACCTGTCTCCCAGAGATCAAGAAATCATGTACTGGAGTCCCCACCCTCCACCCTCCTTTGGCCGTAGGGGAGAAAGTTGAGGGGGATCCTTTCTGTACCTCTGTTCCCAAGACAGTGAGAGATGTATGAGTGAGACCCCAGCCTTTGATCCTGGGGGAGTGTCACCAACTTGACTTATCTATGCCATCGAGGGCAGCTGGTCACCTCTTCTCTCTGCATCTTTTGGAAGGAAACCTGGTGCCTTGATGCACCATGAAGGAATGCCTTTAGACAGGGGATGCTTTGGAGGGAGTTCTCCCGGTGAGGACTGGTTGCTCTCGCCTGGGGCTGGCAGTCACACTTTCTGGCAGTCCGACTCTTCTGACTGTTCACCCACCAGGCTATCTGGTGTCTCTATTTCTCTGTTTAGGATAGAGATGTTACATACCGACATTGGCCAACTTCGTATTGGTCTAGAGCAGTCCCCTAGTTTTCCTGGACTGAAACGGAGTGAGGGCTGGAAAGGATCTCAGCAGGGTAAGCCCGTGGCCCTCCTTGTCTAGTCACTGAGGCTCTGAACCTGCTCCCCGTCTCTGCCATTCACCCCAAGTGAAATTGCTCCTCCAGTGTCTTTTTGCAACTGTTCCTTAGGATCACGGTTGTTTGGGTTTGTTTTCCTCTTGAAAAGACAGCGCTCCTTTCCTTCTCAGCCCGTAATTCATGTTAAAAAGAGCCCAGAACATGCATGTCTGTTACTGACCGCAGAGGAAAAGAAAACAGTGTCTTCCAAGAGAGATCGGGGCAAGGCAGACACTGGCCAGGGATGGAACGGCTAGGAGGAGGTACACTGTAGTTCCCCTGGAAGGCTCAGCAGCCCCTCCCTATGCCTGCACTCTTTATGCAAAGGCACACACGGTGTCATTGATTCATTTGGCATACACAGCTGGGAAACGGTCAGACTTCAGGAGACTGAAACACACCTCACAGTTTTTTAAACAGTGAGCGGCTGATCCATCATTCCCCGTAAGCTTCATGTCCTAGCAGAAAGCTGGAGGATGGAGGTTGGCAGGGAAACGGGGCAAAGTGGGGAGGGGGTGCAAAGCATCTAGCCACAGCCTGGCGTGGATCAGTGCCCTCTGGCCAGCTGTCCGATGGGACTCTCTGCAGGGAGGAAAATGCCCTCTATCTGCTCTGCCAGGGCAGCAGCCACTCTCCACTGTGGTCATGGGTCCTTGAAAAGTGGATAGAGCAACTGGGGAGCTAAATTTGTAATTTGATTTAATATTTATTCATTTAAGTGGCCACATGTGGCTAGTGAGCACTGTCACGGATAGCACAACCTTAGATCAAAGAAGCCCTGGAAACCCAGGAGAGCCCCCGCTTGTTCCCATCCCCCGAGACATGTTCCTCCGCTTCTTGGCTCCCTCTGCAGCAGCTACAAGCTTACAGGCCAGAGCATGAGCGAGGTGACCTCGCAAGGCATCCACGGAACTGTGGCGCGCCCGAGTTTATGTTACAGGCGCGCTTCTAGACCCACTTCTCTTTACCGCTCCAGGAAATCTGTGCATCTCCCCATTTAAAGATTATGTACTGAACACCATACAATGGAGAGAAAAAGATAGATGACAACGCTCCACCCTTAAGAAGTGTTTAGATTCCACCGAAGGAGTCAGAATGAAAGCCGGAGGAAACCCAGCTCCCCTTTTCATTCCTTGTAGAGAGATTCTGGGCAAATGCATCTTGTCTCCTGGCTAGAAAAAGAGACTTTCCTCTGCCCAAGTCCAGGTGGCCTGGCAAAGCCCTACATTCCTCCTGAGCTGTGAATTCTGAGTACGCCTTGGTTTCTTCAATTTCCGTAAGCAACATCGCAGTATCTGGGCCACCCCGAGTTCTCTGGAGTTCAATGATGAGGTTAAGATAGAGTGGGAAACTACCACGAGCCCTGGACCAGGCGTTCATGGTGCTAGGGAATGACTAAGAGTCCCAGGATGGAGGGTTAGACAGCAGGGGGCAGCAAGGTCCCCAACATCGCTCCAGTGCATCACTGGACTAGAGAGCAGGATGCTATCAGAAGGCTTCTTAAGAGCATGTGCCTGCGTCTGCTGGCCCCTGCGAGAGAGCTTGAGTGGGAAACAGGCATAGTATGCTCTGGTGTGAGTGGTGCTGCCTACAGCAGGGCCTACAACCAGACACCCTCTGTGTTTGCTGGGACAAGGAGATGGCTTAGTCCTCAAGCAGGTGTTTGCGTTGCCAGAGGAAGGGCTGTGTACCTGTGTGTGCCTCCGTGGAGGCTGGCACAGCACCATGACCTGGGAGTGCCTTATGAATGAAGGAGAGGGTGAGCTGGCCACCCCAACATGGCAGGGGCAGGGGCCATCAGAGAGCTGGCTGGAAGGCAGACCAGACTCAGAACCCACCTGAAAGGCAACCATCAGGACAATGTGGTAGCCCTCGCTTCCGTGGTCTTCGGATGAGATCACAAAATTCACAGGCCATGCCTCTGCTACCCATGGAGGAGGGAACAAGGCTGAGCATTCCACATTTTCCATCTGCTGCAGAATCCTTTCAAAATGACATCTAGAGATGGGAAGGGGGGGACCCCAGACAGGTCTCTCTTCTACCCCAGATTACTTTTCAGCTACAGATTAGAGAAGGAGCATGGGGCTAGGCACAGGTCTGCCTTGTTCCCCGCTTGAGCCTCCAGCTCTCATACCTTTGTGGTATGAGAGCCACATACCTTGTATGTGGGTTTTTTCTAGTCCTCACCCGTCCATCCCCCTGACTCCTGAAATGCGTGCTGCAGATACACAGAAGGAGAGGACTGGGGTAGCTGTCAGAGAAGTCGGGGAGGGCAGCACCTAAGTCCCAGATCTGAAAATTGCTTGCAGTCCCCAGAAACCAGCGCTGGGGACATGTTGCGTGGCCATCAGTCTGCTCCGCCATCTACTGGCCATGAGAGGTATTGGCCTGCTTGTGGAACTTCCCTTGCTGTTCAAGGGCAGGGCAACTTCACCAGGAAGTCCTCCCTTTCATCCACCTAAATCCCCTCTGCAACCTTGGTCCATTTTCTCTCGATGAAAGATCACAGGAGCCGCCTGTCTACATGTGCCTGCTTGTCTTATCTAAAACGTAAACCCTGCCCAAACTGAAAGCCTATTTATGAATTGGCCAGGAAGCTGCTGAGTAGGGCTCGCAGGCTCTGGCATTCCAATGCTGGTCTTACTTTCCAGCCTTTTAATCTCCGTAGCTCTGCCTGGGGTTTTGCTACATTTCTGTGGTCTCTGCAGCCTGCAGGGGACCACAAAACCCTGATGAGTATCTTTGCTACTCCACTGTCCTGCTCTCTGTGTAACAGGTCCCACGGGGTCACGTGGCACTAAAACCGGGAGGCACATGAAAACTTTAAGCCTGACCAGAAGCAGCCAAAAAGCCTGTGAACTAGGGAGGGCATGCCCTCAGGAACCCTACCTCTGCGACCCTAGGGAAGGAAAGAGGGTTTGCAGAAGTGCTTTGAGTTCCTTAAGGAACATACAAGAACATATGGGAATCAGCATCGTTTTCCAGTATCAACATGTGCTTAGCCCCAAGGCCATACTTGAACACTTTCAGAGAAAAGACTAAGGTCAAAGAAATTTGCTCCCAAGTTCACTGAACCCCTGTGAACAGCCCCATCCTCCCAGGAAGAGTGAATCAAGGTTAAAAGCAGCTCACAGCATCTCTTAGAAAAGGTCCTAGAAGAGGGAGGGTCTTGAGAAGAGCTGTCAGTACACGGTGTGCAGTGAGCCAGCATGCCTCTATCCACGTCCACTAAGGCCAGAGAGAGAAGCCCCGTGAAAGGTGGCATCACATCTGGTGGAGGAGGGCATGATACCTTCTGACCAGATGTCTTAAGAACCAGAAAGAGTACTCCGAGACACATTCGTGTCCTTGTTCCTGCTTGGACACAGGGAGATGGACCTAACGGTCTAGTGGAAGGATTCCAGGAGCTGGTACTGTCTGCCACTGGGAGTAAGCACCTTCCTGGGATCTCCCTGTGGAAGAGGGAACCCCTAGAGCCCAGCCACGGAGGTGCCCGTGAGACCAATTTACGGGCCCTCCAGCCTAGCTGAAGCAGCCTCTAGAGTTGCCGTCCAGCCCTCTCACAGGTGCTGGTCAGCCCCGGACCTCCCACCCGTCTTCCCTCACTTCATCTGCCTACAATCTTGATTAGGGAAAGGGCGTGACCATGCACCCCCAGAATGTCCCCCATGCACCCCCAGAATGCCCCCCCCCACCTTTCAGTGGCAACCATCTCTTGTCCTCTCTCCTACCAGTGGCCAACCGCTTTTTCAGGGTCAGGATGCTTGGTGATGCCCAGAGAGGTTGAGTGAAGCATCTCAGATCACCCAGCAAGATAGGCTCAGCCACCCTTCTGAGCCTCAGTCGGCTTTTCCTCTCCACGCACCTCTCCCCAAGACCTGAGCCTCGGATTTGGGCCTATGTACTAGATCACAGAGCCCTAGTCTTTCGGTTTGTCCAGAGTTCCCCAAGCAGGCTCTGCTCCCCCCTGCACGCCACCCCGTGCTAGCTTGTCCCACAGTGAAGGAAAAGTTGCTTTACTCCAAACATCCCTCCTTTAGCTCACCCTAGAAGGCTCTCCTCTGCCTGCCAGGCACATCGCCGCCGTGCTGTGAACAATCACAGCAGGTTTGTAGAGTCGTAACACAGAGTCAAGCCAAGGTGGGAAGAGGGACAGAAAGACCAAAAGTGGGGGATGGGGACCTGGCACTGAATTTTGCTCAGAGAAAGCCCGCCCATTGCTTTCCTGTTTGCTCTCTCCCCATCATCTCCCTCTCCGGTGACTACTTCCCTTCCCCCTCTGTGGAGAAAGATCCAAAATCAGCTAACCACCCAAAACACTGCAGACCTCTGGAGGCTTCTTCAGGGCAGGGAACGCCTCTGCCAGGGCCTTAAAGACCGGATACCTATTCAATTAAGTTTGACAAATCCCAAGCCAAGAGACAAACAGGTGCTCAGGGGTTTCCTGCCACCTGCCGTCCGGACCTGGTTAGGCCAGGTCCCCACACATCTCCCTTAACCCACACCTGGCACTTCCCCTGGAGAGAGGGTTCCTGCCCCTGGGGGCACAAAACAGTGTCTTCTCACCAAGATTCTCCTTCCCTGTGCATCTCTTCTCCCTGCTTCCTTGGATCCCTCTCCTATTCTCCATTCCAGGGCCTTGTCACCGTGGTTCCTGGAGAGCCCGGTGACAGTGAGGCGGGTGGAGGAGACGATTTTCCTTCATCTCATCCGAGTTATTCAGGGTCACTCCAGGGCCCTATTCTTCTCTTTCTAAAATGTGAAAACAAAAGAGGCAGTGAAGATAGGCTGCCATACCCCTGCCTGGCCCACTTACACCCAGTCTCACTGTGGGCATCCTGGCCACATCCTGCCCACCTGGGAAGAGTGGTGGAGCCCTCCTCACTCTGGGTCTGCCGAGGCCGGCGGGGTCAAGGAGCCGAGAAGAGAAAGGGAGCCCCAGAGAAGGGAGCCCGTGAGATAAGAACGTACTGGAAGTCTGTGCATGGAGAAAAGGCCAGGGGCTGGAATTATCGGATCAACAAATAAATGAACAAAGTCCTACTTCTTTAAAGGTCATAAGTCAGCTAAGTATAGACTGTCACCGAGTCTGTCCTATATATAACTGCTCTAGTCCCAGCCAGCTGTCCGCTTCTCTTGGCCTGGAGCTGAATTATGTTCAGCCTCCCAGGGCCCAGAACACAGACCCAGCCCTGAGCCAGAGCAGGGCCTTGGGGTTCCAGGTCCCCCACCTACCCGCACTGCACCCCTGCAGGCCCCCCGTGTCCGGCTCTCTCAGGTCCCCTCCTCGCCGTGATGCTCCCCACCACCCTGCTAGTCTGGACCCCAAGGACCCTCCTGCTCCTAGTTTTCCCAAAATCTGTTGCAACAGCCCTGGAAGCATGAAGACCCCACTTGGGGATAGACTTCACCTCCTGTCCATGCTGGGCTGTCACCTCTCTTCCTCCATCAGCCTGCATCTCCACCTGGTGCCTTTCTGGGCCACCCCAGCCACTGCCCAGCTACCTAGCCAGCCCCTCGGTGAACAAGACCTCACCAGTGCCTGAGCGCCCCCAGGGGCTCCTTCCCTCCCACGAGCCCCTTCCTGCCCCCAGCATGTCCTCTCCCTCCTGTCCGACCCGCCCTCGTTGATCAGCATGGTCTTTTCAACCCCGCCAAGTCTTCCTAGATTTGCTCCACTGGACTCCAATCCTGCGACCAACGTCCCAGCTCTTGGACGAGCGCTGACTCTTTCATCCTCCTTCTGCTTTCCCCCGGTCAGGGAAGCTCCTGGAGGACAGACACCCTCCGAGCATCAGGCTCTGCCCTTATGGCTCTGCCCCAGAGACTGACCCTCTGCCTCCTTCCCCTGCAGAGAGAGACTCCCATGAGCACGAGGAACCAACCACCTCCGAGATGGCAGAGGAGACCTACTCGCCCAAGATCTTCCGGCCCAAGCATACCCGCATCTCCGAGCTGAAGGCTGAGGCCGTGAAGAAGGACCGCAGAAAGAAGCTGACCCAGTCCAAGTTTGTGGGGGGCGCTGAGAACACTGCGCATCCCCGGGTCATCTCTGCCCCTGAGATGAGACAAGAATCTGAGCAGGTGAGTCTCACGGACTCTGCAGGCTTTGCACACTTCCTACACCCAGGGAGCGTGACAGGTACAAAGAGGAGAAATCTTTGGGAGTGACTAGTTGGAACAAAATTCTCCATATATCCTCTTGGCCCCCAGTGCCCTGGGCCATGCATTCTGCATGGAGAGATGCTTTCCTCAGCTCCTGCCACATCTCTCACCCCCACCGTCTTCACACAGGGCCCCTGCCGTAGACACATGGAAGCGTCCCTGCAGGAGCTCAAAGCCAGCCCCCGCATGGTGCCTCGCGCTGTGTACCTGCCCAACTGTGACCGCAAAGGATTCTACAAGAGAAAGCAGGTATGCCCCGTCCCATGCGCCCAAGTTCAGAGGGCTCCTGAAAGCGGCACTTGCCAGAAAACCTTTTCCTCTCAATGCTTATGGTTTCTGTCATTAACAATAGTGTTTCCGGAACCCTCAATATCCACGCGAGTACCCCCACTCAGAACTTTCCCCACTCCCTCCTGTACTGTAGTCTGCTTCCGTTTTAGTGATCCCCCTCGCTAACGTAAATTCCTTAAAAAGGAAACTTTATATCACTGTCATTCACATGCTACGTATACTGTTTTCTGATGAGCACACACATAAACACGTACACAGAGATAAGGACTGCAAAGCAAATGTTCAGAGGCAGCTAATCATTTACGTCCCATTCATAGCCAGGCTACCCTTTGGGCAGCATTGCTGTTGGTTAAACCAGTAATACTTAGTATAGTATTAGTATTAGTATTAGTATTAGTATTAGTATTAGTATTACTATTAGTATTAGTATTAGTACACTTAGTATTAGTATAGTATTAGTAATGCTAATATCTTAGGCCAGTGGTTCTCCCTGTTCCTGGAGCATCAGAACCACCTGGAAAGCTTATCAAAACACTGGTTGCTGAGTCCCACTCTGAGACTTCTGCGTTTCTAACAATTTCCCTCCCAGGTGGCCCTGATGCTCCCTATGTGTTCCCTTCATCTAAGTTGGGGGCCAAGAGCCAGACTCCCTTGAGTCAATTGTTGGCCTTCCCCCTTCTGAGCTTCGTCCTCCTTACCTAGTTATTTAATGTCTCTGCCTCGAGTATCTCATGCAGAATGATAATTGTACCTGCGGTCCTTATGCAATTTTGACGGATTAGGGATTAATCTTTATAAAACACTTACAGGCTGTACTCTGCAGGAAGTGTTAAGTAGTGTCTGGTACTGTAGAAATGATGCACCATCACCATCATCATCATCAGATCACGTAGCCCTATGGAGAATCCCAAGTTGGAGACCCTGGATGGGGGACAGAAAGGAGATTGTAAGAGCTAGCCACTGGCAGACTGTCTAATTGAGCATTCCCCCCGGGGCCATCCCCCCGTGCAGGGCGCATACCACAACCCTGAGGGTTGGGACATGGAAGATAAGGAGCAGGGCCAGAACAAGGGCCAGGCAGGAGCAGAGCCCCCGACCCCGGGCAAGGGGGCAGCGGGGAACTGCCATCCTCACTGCCTATTGCTCTCCCCACCCCAGTGCAAGCCTTCCCGTGGCCGCAAACGTGGCATCTGCTGGTGCGTGGACAAGTACGGAATGAAGCTGCCAGGCATGGAGTATGTCGATGGGGACTTTCAGTGCCACACCTTCGACAGCAGCAACGTTGAGTGACCGTCCCCTCCCCGTCCTTCCCTCACCCCTCCCACCCCCAGCCCCGACTCCAGCCAGCAGCTCCCTCCACCCCAGGACGCCACTCATTTCATCTCATTTAAGGGGAAAAAAAAAATACATATATCTATCTATTTGAGGAAACTGAGGACCTCGGAATCTCTAGCAAGGTCTCAACTTTCAAACCGGCAACAGCGGAGACGCAAACAGCTAAGGAGACCCACTCCCGCCCCGCCCCCCCCAAAATAGTTTTCTTTTTGAGGCAAGTTGAATGGACAGGGAGGGAAAGGGAGGAGGAACATGAGAGAGAGAAGGGAAGAAAGTGGACGTGTAGAGGAGAGGGGGAGACAAGCTGAGTTTCGAAGAAGGAAAGAAGAATGTGGAGAGGAAGGAAAGATCCCCGGGACCATGGCTGGACCCACCTGTTGTGTCCAGCCCTGGCCTGAGCTGGGAGACGTATGGGCACTGGAAGGTACGGCCCCAGGTGTGGCATTCAATGGCACCCTTGGGCGTTTTCCCGTCTGGATTAGTCACAGGGGAGAAAGGAAACCACCTGTCTCCACCTCCAGCCAGCAAGTTGCATGGCTTGACCCTGCCCCCGCCCCCCTCTCCCCCAGCAGAGGGTTCTCCCTCCCCCAAACTTATGAAAACTAAAATGCATTCCATTCCTCTCAAAACAAAGCAAATGACTAACCGAGTGCTGTTAGATAGATAGGTGTTCCGGAACAGAATCACAAAGATGACGTCTGTGTGCGTACTCCAGTCCCGGTGCGGACTTTGGGAAAGCAGTACGCGCCCCGAATGGAGAGACTGCTCTTCCAAGGGGACTAGACCATGCCGACACGGGTGCTTTCAGCCCCTCGTGGCACTCCATTCACGACCAGCATGGCCTCTCTGGGGGAGGATAGGCTGAAATCAAGGCGGCCTCGTACAGACTTCTCTACGAGGCTCCATATAGTCATATGTAAGGCATATACGTCTATGTTCTTTCTTTTTTGCTTTCTTCTTTCCTTTCCTTGAAAGGTTTGCATTAACTCTTCAAAGTAGTTCCTCGGGGGACTCTGAGGAGCTTCCTCATTCTGGGAAAACCAAGAAAACCCCTGTTCTTCTAACACACCCCGTAACTGCTGTGTTTGCCAGCCTCCCAGCAGCAGCAGACGCAAGCCCTCGGCGGGCCACGGTGTTGGACGCCTTCACGATCTCCCGGGTGCAGGTGCGTCCATGGGAGGCACCCAGCCAGGTAGATGAGGGCTGTCCGTGGGGCGCCCCACAGCCCCAGCCCCTCTCGAGTTAGCCTTTAGACCCTCCGGAAGTCACTGGCTCTGGGCCCTGCACCAAAGGAACACATCAGGTCCAAGTTTGACCCACGGGTCCTGCCCAGCCTTTTCCTTTCAAAGGGGCAGAACCTGCGTTTTGAAGCCAGCAGAGCAGGAGAGAGACTGAAATGAGAAATGGCAGCAGGCGGGTTGGAAGTGAACGGATTTAAATACAGGGAAATGGAAAAGCGATTGTGCCGGCCGGAGAAGAAGGAGCAGAGGGACGAAGCGTGGAGAACTGCCCCCTTCCAGCTTTCGAGCCAAGCAGCAGAAGGGGGGACAAAGCCAAGAGCACCTTCCCGGGTCCCCGCCCTCTAAGCTCTTTGGGATTCCAGAGGACAGAAAGAGGAGAATAGGGGTGCAGTTCCTCAGAGAGAAATGAGGTAGGTTCTAGAACCTAGCCGCTGGCCAGGAGCAAGGATCAGCAAAGGCCAGCTGTGCCTTTGAAGGGACAAGACCGTGCCCTCGGACGGCCACCTTCTCCCTCTAAGGAAGGACTGGGGCCAGAGCCTTTCAAGCTCCTCATCCCCCCCAGGCCCGTGCGGGCTTTCTCCCTGGAGTGGGGGATGGAAGAAAGGCCCAGGACGAAGGGAGGCCTCAAGGGTGCTGGCATGTGGCCGCCAGATTCTGAACCAGGAGAATTCCCGTTCCTGCTGACTTCGTCAACAAATCAGCAACCTCAGGGCTGTCCTCAGAGGCTGGAGCTAGCCCACCAGGGAAGGGGGCTTGGACTCTGGCAAAGGATACTCCTCCTCGCTGTGAACACAGCTCTCTCTGCTCTATGCTGATGGTGTGACGCCGTGGAGACCACTTCAACACCGAACTCGGGGCCGTGAGGAGGGACAGCAGACAAGCAAATAGATTTCAGCTGGTGGGAAGCTTGCAGCTACGGAACTTGGGGGGGGGGGGGGGGGGTCTCCTGCCACTGCCACCACCCCCCACCACCCCCGGACAGGACAGTTGGCTGGGACAAGAGAGATGGTCGCTTGTCATAGGACAAAGGGCCCGATGGGGCTGGCAGCCGCCAGGACTTACTTGACCTGCTGCGTTCATGTGCCCCATCTCTCTGCACAGCTCTCCCCAAACCCCTGACTCACATTTCTGTGTCTTAGGCCAGTATTGTAAACCTTTCCCACTTCACTCTTCTGTTTGCCCATTCTTTCTGTGGATCTCGAACAGTCCTCTAACTGGGATCTGCCAAGTGGATACTGGGGTGCCATTCCCCCTAAGAAAAGACTGAGCCAGGAATTGCATACCCTACCCCACACCCCTCCCAAGACCCGGACCTGTTCCTGAGAGGGGCTCTCTCCTTCCCTCCTGCTATTTACTGGACTCCAAATGGGTGTCTGCCCCTTCCTTCGGCTCTTTGCCAGCAGCCACAAGGCGGGGAAGAGTATGGCCTGGTTTAAGTCCACCAGTGTCTTCGGGTGTCCAGAGTTCATGCTGACTCCCCCAAACCTGTGAGTTCAGCACTTGCAATGACTCTGCTCAGCTAGCCACGCCCTAGAGGATGCTGGACCTTCATGACAGATGAGACTAATCTCCCAAGAGGGAGGCCTGGCTTCGGAGGGAGTCATGGAGGAACATGGAGCATCCCTGGGGCAGGGCGGGCGGGGAGGCTGGTGGGAAACGCTGAGAGCTGGGATCCCAAGCAAGGGTCTTCTTGACTCCAGGCCTTAGGCTCTGGAGTTCTCTGTGGCCTCAAGACTAAATGTTGCCCCACCCACCCAGCAGTAGGCCTCTTCCTATTGCCCTCTGACTCAGGCCTCACTCCAGCAGGAGAGGATTACCTGTCATTCCTACTGCTGCCAGATGATCCAGGAGGGCCTCGTCAGGACTGACCCTCCTTCTCCCACAGCTTCCCTACCCGCCTGGGCAAAGCAGGGCATGCAGGATGGAAGAGACTGTAAGGTTTCTCAGACAGCCAGGCCTGGACAGACAGGCCTGGAGACATTCAAACCCCCTCACCCCAACAGGGGAGGACAGGAGGCCCGGGAGGCCCCATGTGGTCTACCTCCTGTCTCCGCACCCATTTTCCCATCACCGTCTCAGTGGTCTCCACAGTAATCCTGCAGGGTCAGCCTCCCCTGGGGAGGTGGGCCCCACCTCAGCTCGCGGGCTACCTAGCTTGTGGGCGGCCACATGCCTACCGCACCCCTCTCCAGGGGCCCCGGGGCTGCCCCCCTCCACCTGTTCAGCTCCCACTGCCCTCCCCACCCCCGCAGAGGGCTGCGCTGCAGGTTGGAACTTTAGAGGGACGTGGGCCAAGGAGAAGCATGCCTTGGGCTCGAAGAGGACATTTTTAGAGAAAGGAGGCTAAGTTTTGAGAAGTGGTGGCAAAGGGGTTGGGGACTTGCCATCCAGCCCCCTGGGCATTGTACTGTCTTTATTTTTAAAACCACTAAAGTGCAAGACGTATGCGCTTTTCTCCACTTTTTTTTTTTTTTTTCTCCTAGGTTTTTGATTCTTTTTATAAACATACTTTCTTGGTTTTCTAATGGAGTTACCGTTTAGCCATTGTCACTCTCCTTCTCTAACTCCTCTCTCTGGACAGGGAAAGGGAAGGTGGAGAGTGTCAGCCTCCTGCGCTCCTCTCCTCCCCAGCTTCTCTGGTCCCCCACCACCACCCTGAGTCTCAAATCTCCCACCGCCGCCGCCCGCCCGCCGTCACCACCACACAGTAGCCCACACGGATAGACAGTTGTCAGACAAGATTCCTTCAGATTCCGAGTTGCCTACCGGTTTTTTTTTATTTCTTTTTTGAAGACAGCAATAACCACCACACATATTACTGTAGCTCTCTAGTCTTACATACATACATATCATAGCTCTATTCTATCTCCCTTTGTTTTGTTTTAAACTTTTTTTTTTTTAAATAAATGCTCATAATCTTTACTGGTGAAAAAGGATGAAAAAATAAATTGACAAATAAAACCAGTTTGTGGGGAAAAAAAAAAAAAGCAGAAAAAAAAAATCACCTGAATGCAGAGGGGCCCGCCTCCTGTCTAGCATTTTGTACCTGAGGAAATAAAAAAAAAAAAAAAAAAAGCCAGAGGATCTCACGTTTTATTAAAAAAGTGAAGATTGCTGTATACTATTTATTCAACGTATAATTTATGTTACTCCTTGATCTTTGTCTTTTGTCATGACAAAGCATTTATTTAATAAAGTTATGCATTCAGTTAGCCTGCGTCAGCGTCCTCCGAGGGCCCAGGGAAGGCAGGTGAAGGGCGAGAGGCACGCGGGGGTCAACTCAGGCCAGACGCCAGAGGGGCAAGAAGAACAGACCAGGCAGAGGCAAGACCGAGGGGAACCCCCAGACCAGGCCTCCCGTGCAAACCTGGGTGCCCCCCTCTCCATGCATTCAAAATAGTTCAGGGAGTTAACATACACCCTGTGCTTAGGGCAGCGAGGGGCCGATGCATGCTCCGCGCCTGCTTGCTCTACCATCCCCCACACCTGAATCTCAGCCCTTGCTGCTCAGTCAAGTGGCCTTAATCTACCCTTTAGCCTGCCCGTGATGGGTCTCCTTTCCTTGGAGAGGATTTTCAGGAAGGCGTTTCTAGAATGTGCCTCAGTGGCTTCTTCTACTGCCTCCTAAGCTCTTAACTCCTGGGAACCTCTGGCCAAGGTGAACCCTAGCTCCTGCTTCTACCCAGCCCCTGGCCGCCTGCCCAGTGAGGAAGAAAGCTGTAAAACAGTTAGCGACTCTTTCACCTTCCTGCTGTTGTACTACGTTCTGCCTTTCCTTCCTCCTGGGTGCCTTCTTTCCAAACTCCACGTGCCCCCTTCATGTGTGGGGCACACGGCAGCACACTGCCCTTTATGCCTCCCCCACGACCCCTACAGCACCCCAAAGGGCCTCATCAGTCATCGGGCCCAGTCATCGGGCCCAGCACAGAGACGGAGTCGGCGGTGTCCCTATTCTGCCCAGCCCAAACCCAGGACCCCGCTCCATCCGAGGCCTGTGGCCAGTGGAGGAATTGGGAGCAGCCCAGCCTGGCAAGGGGTTGGCCCGTCCCTGGGCATGCATGCTTCTGAGGGGTCACTGAAACTCTTCCCTGAGACCCTTCAGCCATGCCGTCGTTCAGCCAGCGCCCAGCAGGAAAGGCAAAGATGGAGTGGGCCCCTTGACCTTGCACTAGGAGGTACACAAAAGGATCTGGAGTCTTCTCACTTCCCTTTACAGGGGGGTCGATGCGGGGGCTCAGGAAGAACGGCGTTCAGGAAGGCTATGCTGGTCCAGCCACCTGGCACCGCCTGCCCCAGGACTGTCCCTGGCCTCTCCATCAGCAGCTCACTCTACCATCACCCACATCCTGTTGGGGAGGGGGGATGGGTGGGGGCGAACCAGGCATCTTCTCTGCGTGGCTCCCCCGTAGGGCCCCCCCTCAGCCAGGCCCACTCTACGATGCTCCTCAGCTGTCCCCGGGGCCTCCTCTCGGCCCTGCAGCCCTCGTCTTCAAACTCCCTGCTCACCCACAGGTCATTTAGGCAGCTTCTGGCTGCCCCACCCCTGTCCCACCCTACCCCACACAACTCAGGGGTCATCGGAACAACCCACACAGCACCCTGGTGATCAGACACTCACGGGGTCTTGGTGACCCAGGGGGACTGGGCGGGCACCTGCAGGCTGTTCATATGCCACCATCTGCCACGACCACCACGCCGCGCGCCACCCCCCCCCCCCACCCCAGCATGTCAAGCTGTCCAAAACCAAATTCCAGAGACACGGCTCATTACGGTCTTGACTTCACCAGTCTGGCCTCCATCCCCTCAAAGCTCAGAAGCCACACGCTGAGCCCCAGGGCTCCCAGGGAGAATCTGAACACCCCACTCTCTCACTCTTGACCATAGTCTATATTACGGCAAGAAACCAGACAGGCTCTGCGACGTCAGCATTTCACTGATGGGAGAATGAGACTTTGGTCTCCCCATTCTATTTTCCAAAGCTTCAAGCCTCTCTGGCTCTGCCTCCTTCCCTAAGGAGATGAGACCCAGGGCTCCACTGTTATCTCCACGTATCTGGGTCTCTCCTGCCCTGCACACCTCAACTCCAGAGAAGCCTCACCAGCCAATGCTGGCACTCCTGCACAGCCCTGCTGAGCCCCGATGGAGAATGTCCCACCATGGTGTGGGCTGACACTATCCCAGAACCCTCAAGCTCCAAATCCTGCCTGGGGAACCTGCAAGAGTTGTGTCGCTCCCACATCCCCTCATCTCTACACCTTCTCCTTCTCATGCTTCTCCCCATCCTGCCTTCTCCTGATCAGAGAAAAGCAAGTGAGAATGTGAGAATGTCCCACCTTCCCATCCAAACCTCTACGGAGTTAGCCAGAAAGCCACCACCCTGTTCCC
Source organism: Mustela lutreola (assembly GCF_030435805.1). Classification (NCBI taxonomy): domain Eukaryota; kingdom Metazoa; phylum Chordata; class Mammalia; order Carnivora; family Mustelidae; genus Mustela; species Mustela lutreola. Next base: position 184,460,552 of record NC_081292.1, read on the forward strand.
CCTTCCTGTTCCCCCTTCCTGAACCAAAGCACAGCCTGTTTCCAAAGCACAGCCCTTCCCACCTATTGCTCCCGCCCTTCTCCAACAAATCCCCTCTCCCGCTGCGTGGGCCACAGAGAGGGAGTGAAGGGGGCACATAGGAACAGCATCTTGTGGAGAGAACCAATGGGTCTTGTTCATGAACCTGGATGTCAGCATGAGAGTGATGGGAAAGTCGAGTGCATCTTCTCCACCCAGGGGGCCCCACGCAAATGCAGTTCAGTGTGACCAAAACTGAACTCATTTTGTACACTCAGGTACCTTACCTATTTTATCTTACATCTTACAGATGCTTACATCAAAAACAAGAGCAACGTTTGAACTCATCACTTTTCCTCCTAAATTCTCCCTCTCTTCTCTCCCATATCCCTCCTCCCCTTCTGGTTGTGATCCCCAAGATCCCCAAGAATGGTTCCAGCATCCTCCCGGCCACTGTAGCCTGACCCTTAGTCTCATTGCTGATTCCTCATTTACGTCCTACGTCCAGCAAGTCCCCAGGTCCCAGGAATCAGCTACCGCATCGAAAACTCTGCCATCTGACCTTGCTCCCCACTTTCCCTGCCTAGGCCAAGTCACCCTCCCTTCTCATCTGGGTTACTGCCATTCCTTCCTACCAGGACATCCTTGCCAGATAGCACAGTAGGAGTTCACTTTTTTTTTTCCCTTAAGATTATATTTATTCATTTTGACAGAGAGAGATCACAAGTAGGCAGAGAGGCAGGCAGAGAGAGGAGGGAAGCAGGCTTCCCCCTCACCAAGCAGAGAGCCCGATACGGGACTCGATCCCAGGACCCCAAGACCATGACTCGAGCCAAAGGCAGAGGCCCAACCCACTGAGCCACCCAGGAGTTCACTTTCTAAAACACAGATCCAATCAGCCCATCCTCTGCTTAAATGCTTTCCTTTCAGTCCGAAGTTGAAATCTCTCAGCAAGACCCTCAAAATCCTTCCTGATGAGCTCTCCTCTGGCTTCTTCTCCAGCTGCTCCCTTACCCACACCCTCCTTCTATCACAGGGAGCCTCAAGCCCACGTGTGGCTTGTCCTCTCTATGCCTGAACTCCACCTTCCCCTCCACACACACACACACATACACACCCCAAATCTTCCCCTGTGTCCCTACTTCCTCCCTACCACTGTCTTTGCACCCACTATGAGACAATATCTGTGCAGATAATTCCTCCTAAGGGCACCTGGGCACACCTCCGTCTCCTGATCAGGGAGGACTCCCATGGCTGTTTCAATCCACCACAGTATCAGCCCTTCAGGACGGGGACCAAATCTACTTCATCTTCACATCCAAAACCCGAACACGGAACCTGGGATGCAGGACTAACCCCACTGAGACAAAGCAAGTCTTTGAAGTAGGAAGTAGAAATTAACCCAATTAAAGACGAGGCAAAAGAGACTCAGAGCTTAGGAATGTGTCCAAAGTCACCTAAGTCATAAGTCATGTAGTCCAAAGTCTGTTCAAAGACCGCCCACTCCCAGGCGCATGCTCTCACCTACCCTGGGGGACATTACTCAAGGTGGTCCCTGTAAGCGGTGACCCTTCAGATTCAGAGCGCTTAAGAACAGGGCCAGCTTCCTAGGCATGCAGCCCATGCGGTCACACAAGCCCTGTGCTTGGCTCAAAGCTCTGCTGTCACTGTCCTGAAATTCTTAATAATTTCTGAACAAGGGGCTCTGAAGTTGCCCTGAATTCTACAAATTGGGTCACCGAGAAATTGGGTGATTCCACGCATTAGAATTGCCCGGAGGGCATGCTTCGATGCAGAGTCCCAGAAGCCCTCCCAAGCCTCTAGCTCAGGTGGTCTGCGGCGACAGGTTCCCTGTTCCTGCGAGTTTAACAAGCACCCACAATGGGCCTCCTGGGCCACCCCTTAAGCAAAAGGACCCTCTGCGGGCCAGCGTCAAATCATCTGCAGTTCACCATGCTGCCCCACGGTGGCAGTATAGCCCCAGTGTGTGTCAAGAGCAGCCAGTTCCTGAAGGCCCCAGCCAGCTTGACAACCTCAGGATCCCTGCCCAGCCATCTTCCCACTTGGATGCAGTATTTTCCCTCTGCAAAGGTTTCTAGGGCATACTATCCATCAGTCAGTGGGGTTCCTGTAGCTAGAACCACAGCAGAGCTGCTGCTGGCACTCCCATAAAATCCTCCTTTTCAGAGGGTTTGGAGGACAGGGAGGCTCTGGGCAAGTGGACATGGAAATGGGCAGGGAAGCTGCGACGTGCTCAGAAGCACTCTGCAAAAATATTACAGAGCTGACCCGAGTCAGCAACCTTGGGGCATGGTGGCTGGTGCAGTGCTCACTCAAGCAACGGCTGCGCGATAATCCCTCCCATTTTATAAGGTCCTCTAGTTTGCAGAGCCTATGCCCATCCACGGTCTCACATTATCACCCTGCTATTTGAGGCTGAGACCATGCCCATTAGACAGATGAGGAAAACTGAGTCTCAGATAAGGCGAGTGATATAGCTCTGGGGCAATAATGCAGCGTGGGACAGGATTCAAACCCAGGTATCCTGACTCCAGCAGTTCTTCTTGCCCAGCTCTGCATGAGAATCACCTGGGAACCTGAAAACAAGCGAACAAACAAACAGAAAAACGTACCTGGGGTCCACTCCAGGCCCATCAGATCCGACTGTCCGATGGTGGGGCGCTGACAAGTATTTTAAGTACCCCAGGCGACTCCAATGTTAGCCAAGGTTGAGAAACGCTGCCCTGTCCTGGGACAACAGCCACCAGCTCCCGGCTACAGCTGAGAGGTATGGGGCAGGAGCACCCACACCCATGGATGAACAGAATCAGATCCCAGGGAATGGTGGCTGTCCCACAGGGTGCAATTCCAAACCGCATTCAGAGCGCCCTAGGCTCTCTCCAGGCAGTCCACCCTGCTTCCACCCAGAGAGGCTGCATAACTCAGGGCTGAGCAGCACCCACACTCTGGAATTAGGGGTCCCAGCCTGGGCCATGGAGGTTGGGTACCTCTGGGGATTTTTTTTCCTTCATCTGTGAAAGTAGAGCTAATAGTGCCTCATTTATGGATTCATGAGGACTAATTGAATTAACTCACTTCCAGAGCAGCAGACCAAATGGCCTGCTGGCCTTGGCCTTGGCCTGGTACAAGCTAGAGCACTGACTAGGGTAGGTCTGCTTTGGGGGACCTGGTTTTCTTCTAAGGGGAGAAGTTCATTCCCCACCCCACCATCACCACTCATGAGGGCCCCAAGTGTCCCTCTGCCTCTCCTGAGTTTCTAGAAGGAAGGTCAGGAGGGATATGGGTGGAACGGAACCACCTTCCTTCACTTCCCTGGAAGGAAAGGATCAGACTCCCCACACAGAAGGGGGGCTACTGAGAGGTGGGGCTCTGTGTCCTGTGCTAGGGAGGGGAGCATTTCTTTCCTTGTGGCCCCGTGCAAAGTCGGGGAGCTCCTTGCAATTTTCCAGAGGTTAGGTGCCCCCAGAACACAGGGGGTAGAGCACTCACATAGAATTTTGCTTCAGAGATAGGGTCTGCATCTGCAAGTGTGTAGTCCCTGCCTCTGTTAACATTGCTATTCTAGAAGCCAGTTACTTGGGCCTCTTGGAGAGCAGCACCTGAATTCTGAGGCAACACTTTCATGAACACGCTGGAGCACACCAACCCTGCTCCCTTTCCTTAAGGACCTGGGGACTGTCTCCCCCACCCCACCCCGGCAGAGAAGGGAGCTCTCCTTATTTGAGGCGCCAGATGCCTCCACTGTCTCTGCGATCCACCTGAACTTGGGAGAAGGAAAGGCACTCGCTCCACCTCTCCTCCCTCATTGCCCACCCAGGGGCAACCAGGGAGCCCAAGCTTCATTCAGCTGGGAGTCCAGGGGGAGACAGCAGATTCCTGTGGTTTGAGTAGCGGATTCCACCTGGACTGGGGGCTTTAAGTTGGCCTAGGCCAAGGCCACGTGAGGGAGGCCATTCTCCTTCCTCCTGAATTCTTCTCATTCCCAACCCAACCAAAGCCGTGCCTGTCCCCTTCCCAGGCGCTGTCCCCAGGAGTTGGGAACAGAGCTGGACAGATGAGACGGGCAGGCCCCGGTATCTCTTTCCCAAGGAAGCCCCAAAGACTCAGGCAAAAGACACACACTTTATTTTTCCTTCCTTTATTCTTAAGCAAAAGAAACACGGGGGTTCAAAAATAAAAATTTATTTCCCCCTTCCCAGGCCTTTCCCCCGGCTTGGCCACTGCAATCACCCTTCCTCCCCAGCAGGGACAGGAGAAGGCGAGGGTGCAGACAGCTCCAGCTGGGGAGGGGGAAGGCGGGGGTGTGCCGAGCTCGGTGCTGATCTCTTTCCAAATATAAATACACGTGTCAACACTCCTGGAAAACCCTCCCACCTACCACGCAAGGCTCTCCTCTCTCTGGCAGTGTTTGGAGAGGGGGTGGGGGAGGGGAGTGCCCGGCACCGGCTGGCTGGGGGTTACTGCATCCGTTGGCTATGTACCCCACGGGCCTCCTGCTGCTCATTGTAGAAGAGATGACACTCGGGGTCCCCCCGGATGGTAGGGGCCCCCTGGATCAGCTTCCCAGTGTTGGGGTTCACACACCAGCACTCCCCACGCTGCCCGTTCAGAGACATCTTGCACTGGGGAGAGAGAAGAGAAGGATGTGGAAGAATGGCCCTGAAGCCCGCAGCTCTCCTCCCCTTCACGCAGCCTGAGGTCCGCTGAGCAGCTCTGCAGGCTGGTGCTTCACAACCTTGACGGTGCACCAGGGACCTCGCTAACATGCAGACTCGCCTTCAGAAGGTCTGGAGCGGGGCTGAACTCCACTCCGTGCACAAGCTCCCACGTGACACCGGGACCCACCAAACATGCTCCAGTTAGCAAGGTGCTGGGGAGTGCCCCAAGCTGAAAAGACTCAGTCCCCACCCACAAGGAGGTCCTGTCCCGTGGGGTCGCCAGCAGACCAGGGTTTAGTTACAGTATGAAGTGAAAAAACGCATGTAATGGTAGAAGTCAACACGAGCACAGGCCCTAGTGTGGGCCGTGCACTGTGGGAGCCACCTACACACTGCTCATTCAGTTACTAGTTTTTAAGCGTGTGTGTGTGTGTGTGTGTGTGTGTGTGAGTGTGAGTGTGTGTGTATGCGTGTGAGTAAGCTCTATGCCCAACGTGGAGCTCCAACTCCTGACCCTGAGAGTAAGAGTCGCACTCTCGTCCCACTGAGGCAGCCGGCGCCCCCTACCGTTCTTCTCTAGCATACACGTTCATTTAATCCGCAACCACCTTGTAACTCAGGGACCATTAATTACTCCACCACTTCACAGATGACCAGAAGGAAGTACAGATAGATTAAGTAACTTGACCAATGTCACACAGCTAATAAGAGGCATAGCTAAGAAGCCATTCCTGTCCCAGGATCCCTGCTCTTATCCATAAACTAATTAATTACCATGAAAAATCCCTTCAGTTACCGGTAAGGGACAGGACACAGTCTGTTTTTCATTAGAAGAGATCACTATTTCTTTTCAGCCCCAAATACAGTAACCGTCACACATTTAGAGGGCGCGTGTACAAACAGCTTTGAACACTAGACTGGTATTTCAAGCGGCAAGATGTCTGCCTGGGCTGAGGGAGGTATGGACGTGAGCCCCACCCCCCGACCCCACCGCTGTGCAGGGGGAGGGCAGTAGAGGCAATTAGTCAATGGTATAAATCAGTGATTCGGGAAGTGTGGTCCACGGGTCATCAGCCATTCCTGGGAGTTTAGTAGAAATGCAAACCCTTGGTTGCCACCCAGCCTTCTGGAATGGTCTGACCCAGGAATCACTGCCAGGCGATTCTAAGGCCCAATAAAAACGTTGAGAAGCATTAGTGGAACCTAACGTGGCTTCTCCCAGGCGCTCCACCCAACCCGGACACCAAGGGCTAATGGCAGGCAGCTGAGTAAGAAGAGGCAGCCTCTGGCAAGAGCAAGGCACAGCTGGGGTTCAGGGCCAAGGACATTCCCTCTCACCTGTTTGAGGTTATACAGGCCATGCTTGTCACAGTTGGGGATGTGTAAGGAGTAGAGGTGCTCCAGAGGACCCCGCTCATCTGGAAGGTGCATGGTGGAGATCCGCTCCAGGACCTGGTCCAACTCCTGCTGGCAGGGGGTCTGTGGGCACAGACAAGCACAGATGGGAAAAGAGGATTCTCAGAGTGAAACTGAGCTCATGGAACAATGGCCCTCAGAACCACCTCCTGCACAAGGAAGGGATGTTCCCACAGCCAGAGAGCTGGTTGGTGGAACCAACCAGGGACTACTGACAGCGATCTCACTAATATGTCATCGTGTCCACGCCAGCCTCTATGAAAGTCCCATGGATGGGTGTTTTCACCCGTCTTTCACTCTGTCAGTGGCTTTCAGGGGCCAAAATGGGATCTCCTTGGAAAAGCGAATTCAAATGGCTTTCTTTTTTTTTTTTTTTTAAGATTTTATTTATTTATCAGAGAGAGAGAAGGGGAGAGAGCGAGCACAGGCAGACAGAATGGCAGGCAGAGGCAGAGGGAGAAGCAGGCTCCCCGCTGAGCAAGGAGCCCGATGTGGGACTCGATCCCAGGACGCTGGGATCATGACCTGAGCCGAAGGCAGCTGCTTAACCAACTGAGCCACCCAGGTGTCCCTCAAATGGCTTTCTCTAGAGGACCTCTGCCCCGACCCCATGGGCCAACTTCCACCCCTTCCCATTAACCCAACCGGGACCAAGACCCAAGACAAGAGAGCTCAGCTGGAGAGAGGAATGGGGGCAGCCGAGTGAGGGGAACACATCCCAGCAAGCTCAAGCAAGTTCAAGTCCATCTCTAGCATCCATTTCCTTGCCTCTGCCCTGACGCCAAAAAGAAATGTGGAGGTTTCAGAAGGAGGGGACTTCAAGAAACCATATACCCAGTCTCTTTCACAGCCGACAACTGAGGTCCCCGAAAGAGACACTGACCGGCCAGAAGTTCCCTGAATATGCTGGTGGGAGAACCAGAAAGGAAAGTGCTTTGTCTACAGGCAAATAGGACACGGATGTTACTAGGTGCCCTCCTCCACCGCGAGACCTCCCACCCCTCCAAGCACACCCAGCCCCTCTGACCCTGGCAGGCGGCGGCCGCAGCTTCTTGGGCTCATCCAGACCAAGGTGATGCTTGCCCCCCTTGCCCATCTGCCGGTGCTGCTCGGTGACCTTCTCCCGGAACACAGCCAGCTCCTTCATGCCCGACTTGAGGGGCTTCCGACTAGCACTGCCTCCACTGCCCAACAGGTTCACGGTCCCGTCCACATGGTTCTCAACCAGACCTCCTTCAGAGTGCTCGTCACCGTTGTCTGCAGAGAGAGGAAAGGAAGAACTCTAGGTGCCGTTTTCAGAATGGCAGGGCCCCCAGGGGCCTGTGAACCCCTGAGGATGGAGATGACCAATAGCCATACGATTGTTCTAAACAATTTACATAGACTATCGATTTCAGTTTTGTGGCAACTCTTGGGGGGCGTTACCCCAACTTTGACAGATGCGCAAGTCAAGGCACACAGGAACCGAGACTGAGCCCGCGAATCTGGCACTGGAACACAGGCCCACTGACTGAAGAAAACCCCTGGGAGGCCTCCTCGGTACTGCCTCCATCCGGAGCAGCACGGAGGAGCACGGAAGGAGGAACGTGTTTGCAAGGCTCTCACCGTGGAATGGCATTAAGTCCTCCTGAAGCCATCACTCTCCCCTAGAGAGACCTCCAAGGCTCACCCACCAGAACCCCCAGGTTAAGGTCTTTATCATCTGTGGCCTAAAAGGGCACAGATTGGGTCCATTTTCAAAACTAATGCCTGAGATCCCTGGCCAGGCCAGGGTGAGGTGAGGGAGTGAGAAGGGGGAAGAGCCACCACCAGAGCCCGCAGCGTCTGACACCCCGCTATCGCTCATCTGCCCACCTGCCCACTTCTCGTGTCCGCTGATGACTCAGGCCCACGGCCGCTCCAGCACTGTCCCCAGCGGCCCTGACCCATTCCCGTGTCTGTCTCGGCATGCCACCACCAGCCACATTCCAGAGAGCCCGGGGAACAGGAACCGGCTCCACTCTGCACTTTCCGCTTACCGCGAAGCATGGAGAATCACCCGATGCTCGTTCAAAGGTACCTGTTAAGTCTCTTTCCACCTTCCTCAGCCACCAGCCCCTCAACTCCAGGGAGAGGCTCCTGCAGGGTGCACAGCTCAGGTGGAGGGGCCCTAAGAGCAGCCCCCAGCTACCACAGGCTCACGCTGGCTCGGTCGGTCCAGCCAGGGGAGGCCCAAGGAACAGAAGGGCATGGAAGAGTCGTAACCAAGGAGACAAGCTCTCACGGGCTCTAGGAGGGCTGGGACTCAACAGCCCCCTGTGGATACAGGAGGGCCAACCAGGTCTCAGACCCTGGGGCCTAAAGCCATCCCCCAGCAGGTGCCAACAAGACCTAGATGTGCGGAGGGAGTATTTCTAAACAAATTTTGCACGTTTTCTCTTCCCTTTTGTGTGCTTTCAAATACAGCCCCGATAACATAACTGAATGGCTCTTACAATATTTCTACACAAGGGTTTCAGATGAGACACTTAGGACCTGGTAGTCCCCTCCGAGTTCAGGCACAGGGTGGTGGGCTCAGATGCCCACTGTCCTGGACAGAGTTCCATGGGACAAAGAGCTGCCCTGTAAAAGGGGGGCCGTGATGCCCACTCTGGGTTGTTGCAAGCTGAGGCGTTCACTCACTCCCTCCATGGCTAAGGGGTGGGGACAGTCTTGTGCTTCCTGGGGAACTGACACCTGCTTTCACAGAGCAAGCTCCAGAAGACTCTGGTGGAGTCTGGCCACCTGACCCCTGGGGCCCGTCCTCACCAGCTGTGGCAGCATTCCTTTAGAAAGCCAGCACGTGACCTCCAGACTAGCGAGCCCCAGCTGATAGGGTATTCTGGAGTTAAATCCCAGCTCCCCAACTTTTTTTTTTTTTTGAAGATTTTATTTATTTAACAGAGAGTGAGAGATCACAAGTAGGCAGAGAGAGAGGGGGAAACAGGCTCTCCGCAGAGCAGAGAGCCCAATACAGGGCTCGATCCCCAGGTCTGTGAGATCATGACCTGAGCTGAAGGCAGAGGCTTAACCCAATGAGCCACCCAGGCACCCCCAGCTCCCCGACTTTTTACGCCACCTGTATTTGTCCTGCACATATAACCTCCCTATGCTTCCATCTTGTTACCTGAACTGTTAGATAGATCATCACAGCCCCTACTTCACAGGACTGCTGAGAGTATGTTACAGGTAAAGCAGTTAAGATAAGGCCTGGAACATAGAAACTCTGTGTCCTGTTGGTGATAGTACTTTGATGATGAAGACAGCAACTGCCTCAGTTATCCATTATCTGCTCGCTCGGCAATGCAGAACCCAAGAACCAGGCAGCAGAGGAAGAGAACCCCTTGAGCATCAAAACAGCTGTCAGCACGTTGAAGCATCGGCAAGTTCAAGTGCTTTCCTCACAGGGCGCGGGGACACTCAGCACAGGAACACTGCTGGTTTGCAGGAGCATGGCTCCAGCGAGCCTGGTCTCTGGATGTCTGGTTTCTACGGCCACGGCAGAATAAAATCAACAAAATTAAAAGGAAAGAGAAGGAAGGCATGTGGACAGTGGCGAGAAGTATCGAATGGCAGGAAGATAAGAGGAGACTGAAAAAAAACAAACGTAAGAACTTTGGGCATGTTTAGTGCATCACAAACAGCTCCACACCCATGGATGATCCCGGAGGACTTCCATACTGTGTAGTCCAAAACAAGAGTTGTGTGGGTAATGACAAGGACCGTGGGACATTCAGAAAAGAGGGCGGGGGGTAACATGCCAAGCATTCCCCATTAAAAAAAGAAAAAAAAAAGATGTCTATCCAAAATTGTTAAACTTTAGAAAAATAAAAATTGAAATATTTATTTTTAATAAATTACTTTTTAAAAATATTTCATTTATTTATTTGACAGAGAGTTCACAAGTAGGCAGAGAGGCAGGCAGAGAGGGGGTGGGGAAGCAGGCTCCTTGCTGAGCAGGGAGCCCGATGCTGGGCTCGATTCCAGGACCCTGAGATCATGATCTGAGCTGAAGGCAGAGGTTTAACCCACTGATCCACCCAGGAGCCCAAAAATTGAATTATTTAAATGAGTAGGCACTCTGAAAATTCTCTCTAGAATGGCTATTTCCCCAGGGGTTCTGGGTAGCCCGGGTGTTACCATAGATAAACCAATCACAGGTCGAATCCTGTTCCAGAAGCCCAAGCACCACCTGCAGGGGATAGCCTATTTGAAGCCATTTGCCACCAAGCTGGCTGGGAGTTCTGTCCCCTCCGTATTCGATCAGACCCAGCCACCCACCCCAAACTTTCGTCACACACCCTGTCTCCCGACCCCAGCACTGTGGACACTGGGACCAGAGGATTCTTCCCTGGCGAGCTGTCCTTTGCGCTGCAGGATGCCAAGCAGAATCCTGGGCCTCTACCCACCACAGGCCAGGAGCCCTCCTGAAGTTGGGACAACCAAAACTAATGGCCCCCAGGAGCTGAAAGTGCCTCCCACTGAAAAGCACCCTTCAGAAGTTAGGCTTTCTCTGGAGCCCCTTGCTGAATGACCTCAGACCCCGCCTAAGGCAGATCCAAACTGCTATCTTCACCTCCCTCGGCTAAGACCCTCCACCACGGCTCCTCCCCCAGCACACTTCCAGAGTCCAGGAGTCCACCCTCTGGTTCCAGAGGACTTGAAGGTTCCTGTTCCCCCTTCCCTGAGCTCTCCTGGGGCTCAGACCACTGACAGGAGCCAAGGCAGCATCCGCTGGCAGAGTCCCAGAGGTCAGTCCGCCTCTAGCGCTCAGAACAAGGCATCTGAAAACAGGTAAGACGAACAAGATGCACACGGGTAAAGAGGCATCAGGCCGGCAGGCTCCGGACAGAGCTGGCTTGTCATTAGGCACAGCGGGCCCAGAGCCCAAGGGCCCAGGGAAATGTGGGGGTCTATTTTAAAGTCAAAAGGAAAGGGGCGCCTGGGTGGCTCATGGGTTAAAGCCTCTGCCTTCGGCTCGGGTCCTGCCTCTCTGCCTACTTGTGATCTCTGTCAAATAAATAAAATCTTTTAAAAATAAATAAATAAATGAAATCAAAAGGAAAAATATGCTTTTAGGTAAATTTTCTTTTAAGTCTTGATCTATGATACCAATACATGCACCATTCTAAGATACATTTACCAAATATGACTTAACATCTTTTCACAGAGGAGGACCACAGATGCCCAGGCATCCAGGGCCGCAGTCCGAACGCAGCCCTGCACCAGGCCCCAGAAGGCAGGGGCCTACGGGGCCCGTCTGCTCCCAGGAGGGCAGAGTTGGCTTCCTATCCTGAGATGGCCCCGCCCTCTCTGAAGTAAAGGTCAGTTTGTCCGCCCTCACGCAGGCCACCTGGATTCCAGGCTAGGTTTCGTCCCATTCCATTATTGATCCCAACGCTGCCAACGCACATGCTATTAAGATGAAGAAATCCACGGGTCTGGTTTGCTGACGCACATTCTGACGCTCCACACCTTGAAGTCCAAGCCCGGGGAAGGGCCTGAGGGCTGACTGGGTGGAGACCACACGAGCTTGCAGACCGAAGCAAGCTTTGGTTCCATGACTGGTCTATTTCCAGCCGAGAAGCTCAAGAATTCAGGCTCCCAAGTCTCATAGCCCGACCGAATCCCAGGTCTCCACTTAGCTGTGCAGCCCCAGACATGTCACTTAAGCTCTCTGTGTTTCCACGGCTCATCTATAAATCACAGACCAACAGCACCCACTTCCAGTGGGCAGCCAGACTGCCGGCGACGCTGCCCGCAGACACAGTGCCGGGGAGCACGCGGAGCCAGCTCTCAACGGCTCCCCCCACACTGGGGCAAGTACCCACCCGGCACTGCCGGGCACATGGGCCTTATCCCATCATTACCCAGTGCTTTCCATACATTCTCTTCCAGGGGACAGGAGCGATCCGCAGGAAAACATTCCAAATGGAGAACTCCAATTAGAGATGGAATGTGCCCTCAGAACAAAAATACCAAGTTGCATTTTTTTCCCCTGCCCAAGAGTGAGGTTCAGAATACTCTCTATTACACAACCACTGATGTATGCAGCTCCATGGGCTGCAGTGCAAAGGTCAGTCTAAGCAATGGTTCTTAGCAGTCCAAATCCCACAACTGGAGAAGGCTTCGGGCTTAGGGATAACCCACAGGGGCCTCCGGGGTCCCCAGAGATCTTCCCCTAAGGATTAACTGTTCTCTACTCCATAGCGCCCCAGGAAATGGTTCACCGCTGAAGCAGGGAGTTTGCCGACTATATATGGAAGGTCAAGTTTTTCCGAAGACAAGTGGGGGAGACCACAGAGGGCCTGGAGCGTGAGAACTCCCCTCCTGCATCCTGCCATGCCCCTCAACCTCATGCACCTGGAGGTATGCTCCGCTGAGAAAAGCAAGGACAATCAGAGGCAAGCAACGAGCAAACACGAGGCCCAGAAGGACTACCACCTGGTCTAGAGGAGCTACAAGCTACACACTACCGCTATGCCATCAACAGAGTGCCTGGGGTCCCCAACATTGTCCTCTGGCTCTGCCTAACTAGGTGGACCGGTCACTCCCTCCAGGAGAAAGAGCTTTGCACCTTCATTCTGCATTCCGGACTACGCATTAATACCCTGGTTTTAAACTTTAATTTTGGCAAAGCCTTTTTTTCCTTGACGTGATCTTGTTGGATCGTAGCACTGACGACCTGACCCAATGCATGAAAACCCTTGTGTTGGACGAGTCCCACTCTCATGAAACCACATTTTCTCCTCATGCGATGCTCTGACCTCCACACTCCAATTCCTGATCTATAGAAAACCTCAAAGCCCTCTTAGGAAAATAGGCCCCTGAAATCCAAACGCAACCCCGTACTCCTTCTTGCTTAGAGTGTGATTGAGGCTTTGTCCTTACACAGGCCTGGCGAGAAAAGGGAACTTTTCCCCGGAACATGCCACATCTTCCAACAAACGACTATGCCTCCCTGCTTTCTTCTTGTCTTTATTCTTAAGAAAACCTAGGCATTTCTCACCTTCTCCTTTAGCCTACCTCCTCTCTGGAAATCTAAGAGCTGGGGGTCCCCCAGAGAAGATAAACTCTGACTCCAAATCTGTCCTTCCCTCCCGTGGCTTCACCTCCTTCCGCAGGTAACGGCACTGCAGGCCCTGCGAGAATGGATTCCGAGCAATGGGCCAGGGGAAGGCTGGCCGCTTTCCCGGTTCCACTCTTGCTGGACACAGAACTCACGTGGCTTCTGCTTTGTTGGTTTCTCCCCAAATGCACTTAATCTTGACACATGTTGGGCAAAAGAATTAATACTAACTCCCATCTTCTCATTAACATCCATGGCAATGGACAATTCATTAACAAAGTCGAATGGGCAGAGAACTCCAGGAGTCAAGAGGACTTCCCACTTTGCCGCTTGTTTCACCCATGATGTTGGCCAAACCCTCTAACCTTCCCGAGCTCCCCCTTCTCCAGTGTGAAAAACGTGTATAAGAATCCTACTCCAGTGAAGGCTGCGACTTATCATTACCATTTGCCCGGGGTGGGCAAAACCAAGTTCCAGAAGAAATGTGCAGACAGGTGATCAATTTCTTAAATGGGTAAATGGAAGATTCACGTACCAGGCAAGGGTAGGGAAGATCCGATCTGTCGGATGGCCATGCACACTGGAGAAAAACGAGTTACCAGAAAGTTCTGTAATACTCTCTCTCTGCATATTCCTTCTAAAGCCTGATTTTGTTGATCGTATGAATTCTGTATGTCGCTCAACATCACAGTTCTCTGGCATCTGATGGAAGTCCTTGGGCAAGCGTGGATTCACCTAAATAACTTTACCTTTACAGAATTTGTGGGAAGGAAGGCGAGAGAGGGAGGGAGGAGGGGCGGGAGGGGGATGGGAGGGAGGGAAAGGCGCGCATAACGACCACGCAGGCATAGGGGAGAAAGGGCTCATCGGTAAAGTCACCAAGATGCAGGGGAACCAGCTGTCTTGAAAAGAATGTAAAGCCAGTGCCTTCAGATGGCTGACTGTGGCCCCCATGTGCAGTAACACAGGCCCCCGAGGCTGGGGTGGAGAATTCAATCCCCGCTGGAAGGCAAGCAGAAGGTAGCCATGGATGGGGAAGAAAGGGGAGCTTTTTTGGCATCTTTCAGCTGAGGTCCTTGGTCTCTCTGGGTAAGTGGCCTCATTTATGTGTCTCCCTCCCTCCTTTCTTCTAAAGGTCAGAGGCAGCCAGCCACCCTGGTGCTCACAGGGGAATTCTGAAGAGAGTGTATGTACATGGACATCCACTGCGGTGGAGGCTGGCACCCATGGCACATTCCAGCTTCAGGAATGACACTCTCCCGGTCAGCCCATCTACCCCCTGCTGGCACCCAGCTTCCTTCCAAACTCCCTTCCCATTCTCTCCCAACCTTGGAGACCCTGCTCCCTACACCCAGCACCCCTGTGTGGTGTCAGCAAAGCAACCCTGAAGTCTCCCAGATGCCACCACACTGGGCGAGAAACCCTCCGGGCGACAGACCAGGAGCTCCTAGGCATGGCTATGGCACAAAAGGAACTCCCTTTGGGGAGGAAATAGCTACAAGCAGCCTCTTCAGTCCTTCCTGATCCCCCGTCATCCAGGCTGTATCCCACAGGGGCAGGCACTGGTCACCTCACCTGTGGCTCATCATCCTACCCTTGGAACTACCACGGGCTATTGGAGATGATGCACGAAAGCAGGACATCGAGCCCACTGCCGGCCAAGCCACCCTAAACTCTTTCTGGATTCTCTTTGAATACCAGCTCTTCAGTTCAAAACTTTGGCTAACTTGCTCTAGCCAAGCAGGAAGAGAAGCACTGTGGGGGGGGGGGGGGCAGGTGGCGGGGAGGTGGCAGTGTGCAAGGTTCTGATCCCAATGCTAGCACCATGCCCCGGATAGTGAGTGATGCCCATCAGGGGTTTAAGATGTGTAGGCTTCAATATATGGGGGCACCTGACTGGGGTAGTTGGTAAAACACATGACTCTTGATCTCCAGGGCATGATTCGAGCCCCACGTTGGATGTAGAGATTACGTATTTAAAAAAAAAAAAAAAAAAAAAAGAGCTCAACCTGCTCATCCATAAATTAAGTGAGTTCGATTAGGGGAACTGCGCCCTGTCTTGCCTGTTGATCAGAAATCATCCCAAGAGCTTGCTACGAATGGTCCTGGACTCCAGCCCCCTGGGGTTCACGGCAAGCCTGAGCAAAGGTTAAAGGCTCTGTACTTTTAACAACTCCCTCCAAGCTCTGGCATTTCCAAGGCCCCATTCCTCTGCGTTTCTCGCTCTCCTGCCTCAGTTCGCTGAAGAACTTCTTGGTGACGGGAGAATGATGCCAGTTCTTTTCAAGGGACAGGACTTCATGGGAAGACAGTCTCATAAGGTCTTTCCATCCACAGGCTCATAGGTTCATAAACAGACGCGTATACATGCATGGATGCAACAGGGGCCCTTCTTGGCCAGGCATCATGGAGATTTCTAGAGCATGCCCTCACGGCGCCATCTCCTCTCGGGCTCCACCGAGTTAGCAGGAAGAGCTCGGCCTCTACAGAGCTTCCCTGCCTGTGCGCTCTCTAAAGGGCTGCTTTATAAACACCAGGGTCATTCCTGGAATCACAAAGACCTGGGGAGGGTTAGCGCTGAGGCACACCGTTTGAGAAAACAAAAACAGGCTCAAATTCAGCCAAGGTCCCCTGGGACTCCGTGAGCCAGGCTGTCCTTGAAGAGCCAGAGAAATTGAAAGCAAGATGGCAAACAGCCCTATCAGCTTTCACCCTTTCCACGGGTCCCAAACATGTCTCCTCTGGCTCAACTAAAGCCATCCAAGAACCCGGCAAGGTAACCCCGCCACAGAAACCCCAAGGGGGTAGAGAGTGTGCTCCGGTGCAAAGCTGGGATAGGGGATACGGGAACAGGAAGGAGGTGCCTGACCCAGCAACTCTACATCTCCCCGACACGTACACAAGAACATGCATTACAGCATTACCTGTAGGGGCAAACCCAAGCCAGCAGCCTTCCAGCAGGTGAACGGAGAAGGAAATTCAGTAGGGTAAATACAATGGAGTAATACACAGCAGTTGACCAGAATGGCTTGGACCTGTGATCACTCCAATGATCTATCCACCTAACAGACCTCTAAACCTAACGCTGACACAGAGAAAAAGTTGCAGAACGAGTCCTTTTTGCACACGTAACTTATTTTCAGAGAACTCTAGATGTTGGGCATCTATTAGCAAATCTGTTTTGCCAAGGAACAGAAACAGGAAGGAATGCATGCTGGTGGCTGCCTCTAGGGACAAGGGACAGCAACAAGAGGCTGGTGGGGAAAGCCATCGGGAAATATTTTTTTAAGCAGACATGAAGCTGGGACACGGGGGTGGCTCAGTCGGCTAAACAGATGTGAAGCCAACAGGACAAAATGTCCTCCACTCCCAGTTCTGGGTGGCAAACTGGTGTTACTGCATGATTCCTATTACTTCTTCTCTGCATTTTTACCATTTTTTAAAAGATTCTATTTTTAAGCAATCCGTAATCTCTATAGTCAACGTGGGGCTCGAACCCACAACCCCGAGATCAAGAACTACACACACCACTGAGCCAGCAGGTGCCCTACAACCATTTTCTTTAACAAGTCATTTCCCTCATCACATTCATTCCTCCCTCTCCTTGCCAAGCAGGGGTATCCGTGAACTTGGGGTGCCTCTGAAAGCCCACTGGGTACAAGAGGGCCGAACATGAGTGACCTGGCCAACTTCACTGGCACTCACAGGCCACGACAGTATCACCAGGGTCACCTGCCTGCCAGAGACTGACCATGGGCTCCTGGCCAGGTCTCTGTGGGATGAAGAACTGAGAAATGAATCAGAGGAAAGACCCAAAGAGAATGGAAGACAGTCACAGAGTCCAGGAGAGGAGGACAAAGGAATCAAGATAGTGCAGACCTGAGAAGGGAAAGCCAAGGGCACAAGGGCATCCCAGTGGAGCCCACAGGGCACCGGGGACACCCACAGGTGTGGCGTGGTGCAGGTGCCCACAGGCCAGTCATGCCCGGAGAAAGGGAGACAGCTGTTCCAGTTCCCTGAGGCCCAGAGAGTAAGAGCCTTAACTGAATCAGAACGATCCAGGGTAGAAGCCACTCAAGACTTTCACGGTAATTACTAAAACAGGTAGCACACACGGCAGATGGGGAAAAAACTGCAGACTTGCAGACTTGCTCTGGTAGAGTTTAGGAGGAACCTTTCAAGGAAGAAGGGCAATATGGCTTCCAAGTGTCCAAAGGCCCCTGGACTGAGACTATGAAGGGCCATCCCTGGGCAAAGCACTCTTTTATTGGACTCCGCTTCTCTCACAACTCCCTACCCAGAGCACACTGGCAAAAAGCCTGGGTCCCTGCTCTCCCTTCCTCCTCCAAAGGATGGAGCTTCTTGAAGATGCAAATGTGGACTTCGCGCCCATAGCGCTTTAAAGAAAAGTATGAAAAAATGAAAGGAGGGCCGGAAGGACATTCGGTGTGCTCGATTCACTTTTCTGGAAGACAAGATGGTGCCTTCTAAGTTGAAAGGAGAGACCCGTCAAACCCAATTCTCTCTCTCCTGTGACTCGACTCACCAGAAAGGGTTCTCACTATTTCACCTGGAGAACTTCCCAAAAGCCTTGGTTGAAAAAGGCTAAAAGCTGCCCCTTCACTTGCATTCAATTTATAAAGAGCTCTACTGACTTTTAGTTCCTTCATAGTTAATATTCAACTTTTTAAAATGCTTCTCTTGGGGCCTACAGCTGGCTCGGTCAGTAAAACTACACGATTCTTTATCTTGGAGTCGTGAGTCTGAGCTCCACGTTGGGTCCGGAGATTACTTAAAAGAACACAATTAAATCTTTAAAAAAAAAAAAAAAAAAAAGTTTCAAATAAAACGAAATGCTTCTCTGGCTCCGCTGGTGCCGAGTCGCGTGTCAAACGCATCTTCACATTCTCGCACGCGGCACACGGCATGCGCTCCCTCCATGTGTAACCCTCAGGATCAGGACAGCTGGCTCCCTCAACACCACCCCACCCTTCTCTGGCCTAGGGTCCTGTGTTCTATTTAATTCTCACTTTTCCAGCCTCTCCCTCACCATCCAGGACCCCCAGCAGCAAGACTGGTCAGGAGTTTTGAAAAGGGGGAAAAAAAAAAAAAAGGGATCAGCAAGTGAAGTAAAGAGGTAAGAGAAAAGACGCGTCCCTCTCCCAGGACCCACATTCAAACAAGCGTTCCCACACTCCGTTCGGAGGATATGACCCCACAGACCAGCTCCCGGAGTGATCAAGACTGGGTCCTACCCACGCGTCTCCTCCTACCCTCGCCTTCCGCCCGCCTCCTCTCCAGCCCCGTGAAGGCTGTTCCCAGGGACTGTGGGCCTGACAAACTGAACCTGGGGGGCGCAAACAGAAACTAAAAACCTGTAAAGATGTCCAGGATTGCCTGCCCACACTCTCAAAACCAGCACAAGAAGCGTCCTGAATATAAATAAGTGTCTTTAAATAGGTCACCATGCTTTTCTTTTTCCTCAACGAAAAGTTCACTAATTGTGTCTGATAAAATAGGTTGTCACATCTGGGGTCCTCCCTGGTTCTGCTCTCTGGGCAGACAGGCAGCAACGGGAACCGGGGACAACCCGCAGAGCTTTGAGGGAGACTCCCCGACTCTGGGGCGTAAACGGACCACGCTCTCAACCACTGGCAGAACCGTAATGAGTGACCGTGGCACCAAAGGCCATGACCACCCACTGGAAAACCCTCCACCACTAACCCCATTCTGGGCTTTCCAAAGCCAAGGGCAGCCATCCAGGGAAGCCACACCCCACGGAAGAAGCCATTCCTCTGAACCGGATCCCTCCGTCCCTGCTCTTAATACACTTGGCAAATCAGAAAATACAGAAAAACAGTCCCTCTCCTCCTGTTCCGTGGGCTGCGATTAGGCGAAGAAGGAAGGAGAACCTGCAGGACATCGATTATCGCAGTTTCTGGGCTAAGAGCTTTGTGGACAGAACTGCATTTTATCATTCAGCAATCACACGAGGTTGATAGTTTCTTATCCCCTCTCACCTTGACAAAAAAAAAAAAAAAAACACACAAAGCCAGAGTGTTTGAGGCCAGCTGTCCAAAGTCACGTCATCACTGGCAAAGCCAACACCAAATCCAGGTTGTTCGGCTCCAGGGCTCTTCAGGGAACCAGGCTGGCGTCTGGTCATTGGCGTCACTGGCAGCTTTTAACCCCCAGGGCTTTATTCCTTCTGTTTGATCACCTTCGTCCCCTCCTCATCTAGGGATCTTGTCTTGCCTGTCCCTGGAAAGCCCTTCTGATCTCCCACACCCATCCTAGCTGGGCTCCCTTTCCTCCCGGCCAGCCACACCTCCTGCCGCTGTTGCTATAGAAACGACCCAGCCTTATCAGGCGGTTTGGAGACAAGGGCCCCCAGGGGACTGCCATTTTCATTTTATCTTGGCCTCAGGCACTTTCTCGTTGACAGGCAACTTGGCACCTCCATCCAAAAGTCAAGGCGACAGACCTGAAAGAAACTTCCTGGGGAGCTGCGCAAAGGCACGGTTTTGCGAAGTTATCCCTTAAGGTCCACCTCCCAGGGAAAATGAGCTTTTCCGAGCAGCGTGCAGCAATATATATATGATTCGCTGCTGCTTTGCAGGCGTTGAGTCTGCGGGACTGAGGCCCTGGGAGAAGCATCTGGTGACCCAGATCCACTCCGGTCTGCGCCTGCACTGGAACTGGAATGCAGCCTTGATTTCTTCATCTGTCAAGTGGGGAGAATCCTGAGGCTAAAACAAGAGCTGGAAAAAAAACCAAAGCCAAACCAAAAAAACTCTACGAACACTTTCGTCAAAGTGGATGATGTCTGGAAGAAAGTGATTTTAATTACCATTATTTTGTCCTTTACCCCTTGGGGCAGACCCTTGGCTCACTGCACCCCACAATCCAGCCCAGACCCCTCCTGCTAGAAGGTCCCACCTCCTTGAATCCTTTCAAGGGTTCAACATGCTAAGCCTCCCCATGTCCCACCTCCCCAACTTGCTGAGGCCTTCCTGGGTTCTGAGGCCCTCCCTCCCTGGCTTCCTGGCTTCCTGCCTCCCAGCACTCAGCTCCTTGAAGGAAACACAGGCTGACACACCTATACCCATTCACTAATTAGGAACCCCAGGCTCTCCTCTGCTCAGGCCAACTGAAGGGGGGGCCCATGGGCCAATTCTCCAGCCCCACAGCTGGAGGCCAGCCAGCCCCTGCCCCTTCTCCCCAATCTCCACTCCTGCCCTGCCTCCCAACAGTCAGGAAGAGATGTGGGGCTGGCAGCCAGAAGGGGCCCCACAGGCTGCCAAGTGCCCCCTCCCCCCACTAAAAAAAAGGTTGTGGGGGGAAACAATTCCTGACTACAGTCGACTCTGTATTTCTTTCCGGAGAAGCCGGCTTTCTGAGCAAGGTCTCCCTCTGCGCCCTGACTGACACCCAGGAGCTGAGCCAGAGCACATCTTCCCTGGCTATGTTAAAGAACAGGAGTGGCCCAGGAGGAAGGGCTTAGGGGGATGGTCCATTTTCCAGGAAGGGAAAAAAAAAATCCATAGCCAGTACACTCTACTCACTGTGGAGATGGGGGTGGGCTGCAGTTACCCTGGAACCTGAAAGCCAACAAGCTTCTCTGGACTGACTATCCCATCTGTAAAGTGGGCTTCTCCTCTCGGCACCTCCCTCCTCATGGTCATGAAGGCCCTCCAAGTCGAAGGAACTTTCCACCTCAGATTCCCAGTGGCAAGGGCTGTGTTTTGTCCCAACTGTCCTGGGTTTCACTACAAGCCTCTGCTGACCCCTGAAGATTCAAGCAGCCCCCTTCTCTGCTTCCTGGGGCCTCCCTCCCACCAGAGGCTCCAGAGCACAGCCGCCACTATCATTATGCCCAGAAAGGCGGTCACTCAGAGGGCTTTCTGGGACCACGAATGGAATCAGACACTGGGAATAATCTCAGAGCCCAGAAAACACTCTCCCCAACAACCCCCCGCCACCCTGCACTCCTGTGGAGAGCCCATCAAACCTTTTCGAAATGAGAGGCTGCTCCCCAACTCAGAGCGAGGTCCACTCTGCAGACAGCGTAGTAAGGACACGTCACTTTTTGGACAGAATGCCCAATGTCTTTGCCAGGATCACGTTCAACTTTCTGGCACCCAAGGCTCAGGCAAGAGAGACGTGAGAGCCCATTTTCCTGGAGCAGGAACCAGGCACCCCAGGGCCTTCCCTGCCTTGGACAACTCCCCGGCCGTGCAGCCCGGCCCATGCTGTAGGTACTCAGTGTGCTAAGACCAGCTGGCTCCCACCTGACCCTATTGTTCTGAAGCTGGGTCTACAGCAGGGCGCCTGTAGGGGGCTGTCCCCGGAGGAAGGAGCTTCCCACCCCTGAACGGGGGCCTCAGGGATCCTCTGGTCCTCCGAAAACCTCAGACAGCTAGGTCCTCACGGCTGGCTGGCCGGGTGAAGGCAGAACCCAGCCCTGTCACCAGCTTAGAGCAGCAAGCCCGCACAAGTACCCAGGGTCCCAACCCTGGGGCCACTTCTGTCCCTGCAGTCCCTTCACTCCCAACTGAGGGATTAAAGGGTGAAGCTCCCAGATGAAGAACAGTCAGCCTCAGACATCGGGGTACGAGCCCTAAGGAGCACTGCCTAATTCATCCCTAAAAAATGGAAGCCTTCTCACCTCAAACCACTTGTTTGACGTCAAATCCATTTATACTGTATTTAAAGTACAGTTTCCTTACCCTTTCTACAAACAGCTCAACTACAGTCTGTGAAAGTAGGCCAGAGGGATGGATATTTCCATTTTATACGTAAAGAGATAAAAAAAAAAAAAAAAGAAGAAGTGCTTAGTTTTGTCTGTATTATCTAGCTTTCCACATACACATACCCACACACAGACACACACGCGTGCAGGTGCCCCCCCTACAGAGTTGCTGCTGTCGATATTTGATTTACAGATAAGGAAGACGGAGGCTGGGGGAGAACCTGCCTTGGCGAGCACGTGGTTGGAAACCGGGCTTTGAGCTGAAGCAACTTCACACCTCGATGAGGCCACGAAGCACGACCCTCAAACTTCCAGGGAGACACGCGGCGAGCCCGACACAGCCCACGTGGACTTCGTTTCGAAGGCCAGCTCGCTGGGCGTCAGGGAGGAGACACAGTCGGCTGCCGTCAAGGCAGCCAGCGTGCGTGAGCACCGGCTGCAGGCCGGACGCTCGCCGACACCACAGCTGTCCTCATGCGCACCCCGCTGAAGAGACACAATCGTCCCCGTTCCACCAACAGGTAAACTGGTATTCGAGGAAGGCCCACACGCGTCAGCACTCGGGTTCTCGAACTCAGGCTGCAATGGAACCCGGTCCCCATGATGGCACAAGCAGGGCGGCCACCCCCCACCTCTGCTCACCCCACCCTGGGACCCTTTTGTCTCTCCCAACTGCAGCACACTGGTCACCTCCCTCTCTGTGAAGTCCCCAGGCCTTGAGCCTCCCGGTGGAGTTGAGGGAATGCAAACAGCCAGACCTGGCCTATGCATGGCAGGTGTCCAGGAACAAACTTTCGGGCTGACGGGGTCAAAGACTTTTGTTGCCTACAGCCCCCCCTTCCCTTGCTTGACCACGGGGGCGGAGGGGAACAGAAGGAAGGTCAGCAGCCTCTCAGCTCGTGACTCACCTGCTCAGCCTGAGCTGAGCTTCAGAGTCCAAAGCTGCAACATGGAGGTAAAACGCCTCCCTCTCTCCCTCACAGGGATCTTGGAAGACAGGAGACAAAGCAGGCTAGGAAGCCAGTTCATGATACGAGGAAGACAGATGGGAAGGCGACCGAACCCCTGGCAGCTGCCTGCCAATCTCAGCAAAAAGCTGGCCAGAGACAGCAAGGAGTAGAGAGGCCTAGAACGTCTGCCAAACAGAACACCAGCTCCCCTGGTGACTTAAAAGCTTAACCTTGCTCCTCTCTGCCTTGGTTGCAGGGAGAGCAACCCTAGCACAAACCCCCTTGGGGAGGTGACCCCTGCCCCCCCACCCCCACCCCACAAAGCCCAGCCCCATGTTCCTCTGCCAACCACCCTCCTCATCCCAGAATTAGACTTGTTTCCAGCATTCCAATCCCCACCACCTACGGGGTCTCCACCTACCTGGAGTCCTGTGGAAGGCTGGGGTACATCTCTCTTCTGTGCCATTTCTCAAGCCTTACCCGCTTGAACCCGCTGTTCAAGACCCAGCCATAGTGGGAGAGGCCGAGGGGGCCAGGGGAGAGGGGGTTAGAAAAGCAGCATCGATTAAGCAGGGAAGGAAAGGGGGACTGGGAACACTAAGAACGGACAGACTGAAATGAAATGCTGTCCCTGGTGATGAGGCTCTTCAAAAATAGTAATAACCGAGCCCTTTGTCATCGTTGTTGCTGCTGGTACCGTGTTGTAGCATGTGAGCGGGGTCAACAACAAAACCAAATGTGGGCAGAGCCTACATATTTTCTGCTCCTCCTTCATTCCCTTCAGAAGACCCTGCTGTGCCCCCAGCCCCCCACCAGGAACTGTCGTCCTATTTTGCATTTCACTGGAACCAAGAATTTTTGGAACTTCCTTATATCAAAATTTAGCAACTGTGCATCCAGTTTTCTACAGCAGAGAACAGCTAATGTGAGACCCGACAAGAAGCTAACCTGATTAATGGGCTCCAGTACAGGGATTCTCTCCAAGGAGGTCCTCAAGATGCAGGACAAAGGGAACCAAATAGGCTCCTTCTCCCAAGGCCCGCAGGCGTCTTTCTAAGACTAACTTCTACATAGTCCCCTAACCCATAGGAAGGATTTGCCCGAAAATTTCAGTTTAAAGCTCCGTGCTAAGGTAAGCAAAATCTTAGAACTCTCTAAGCTTCCCTCTTCCCTCTGCCTGCCAGGAAACTCAATAGTTCAACTTGACCAAGAACCACTGCAAAGACAGACCTCTGCGGTGGTCGTGAACACATAGATTCCTCTTTCCCCTGGACACCACCACCTATGCTAATTCAGAGACTCCTCAGCCCTATTTTTACAAGATCCTATGACCTGGTTACAGAGGATTTGGTTTCCTCAAAGCTTCTTCAAATACCTTGTCAGGGGAATGGATGAGATCGTTATTACCACACAAAGGGAACCATCACGGTGAACAATGCGGACAGAGTGGAAGGTGAGTAAGGAGATTGCAGGCAAAAAACCCTTGATTCCAAGACTTCCTCGGATTCCAGCCCTCAGAGGAGCACAAGGGACGGCGGAGGCAGCCAGCCCACCACTGCTTGCCTCCTCACCCGCCCGGTTGGGACTTGGGGAGCCACACCCTCCAGACCAGACCTCCCTCCAAGGCCAGAGTGTACACAGCCACATCCCACTAAGTCAGGTGGCCCAGGAACCACCGGTCTCAGTCCCCCTCCCGCCACCTCAACTCCCCCACCTCCTCCTCCCAACGCGTCCTGGTGACTCAGGCAGAGCAGCTTAGCGGGGCAAGTGCTGGGTGTTCTGTCCAGAAGGGGGGAGGGTGGCGGAAGGTAGTGGTGTTAGCAATCAGTGACAGTGGGTCCCACTCATTCCCCAAGTCTATTTTACGACTTTGAACTCAGTATGCAAATTTATGCAAGACAAGATGCAAAGCAGCGCTTGGAGCCAGAAGTCCCATTGCTTTTCTCCCCTTTCTTGAAGCTGCACTGAACCACTGTAAATCAGCGCTAGCCTCTGCCCCCCTTTCTGGTCCCCCAGCAACTGCAGATGCAAAGGCTCCTCAGACCCGCCCGCCCGCCCGCCTGCCTGCCTGCCCTGGGACTTTGAATGACTGCACATTTCTATAGCACGTTTATATGTGCAGACGGCCAGACGGCCACTGGGGCGGCTCCGCCCCTCGGCATAATCCCAGGCATTGTACACGGCAGGGAAGGAGGCAGGGAGATGCGGAGGGAGCCAGTCCACCCCGCCAACCCTGAATTCTGAAAGGGTGCCCACTTCCTCCTCTTACCCCGACATTTCTAGGCACTCCTGCCCACTCCATCAGCAAACACACCCACACACTGTTAAGATCCAGACCTCAACAGATCTCAGGGGGCCCCCCACTCCCATTTTTCTTCCAGGCTCACTCACCTATTCCAACCCCTAGTCTGACATGCTGAGTTTCTCTGAACCAACCAGTCCCGACCCATCACCCCCAAGGGATGGAGGCTCAGCACCCGCAGATGTGCCCCACCCCCCACCCCCTGCATCCCAGCCGTCCCCAGGAAGTCAGCGACACAGCCCCTGAGTCCTGGGAACAAAGACAAAAGAGCTAACAGCAAAGCCGGAACTGCTGGGGTTTGCTGCCTCAAAATAAGAGGGTATGTTTAAAATTCTCAAAAGCAACCTGCTCAAAGAGGAATGCAGTCTGGGATGGGAGAGAGCTCGTTCTCCAGAGAGGGGAGAAAAGGGGACGGGTGATGGAGGGGGGAGGAGGCAGCCTTCAGGGCTACGGTCTCTTCTGGGTGCATCTGGGCCACATTCTGTGCACCGTGACACCCAACCCGGACCCCAGGGCTCTATGGGCAGTGCCATGCCCCTGCCCAAGACCCTCTCTGGGACAGAAGCCTCGAAACTTGCCCCTCTCTTTCCTGCACCCCTGCCAGCCCAGGTTTCACCCTGCAGTGCCCCCTCTTGCCCAGTCCTCAAGCCTCAGCACCCTGCTTTGGAACACTTCTTTCCAGGGTGCCTACCCAGCTTCCACATCTAGCTCCCACCTCCCACCCCCCACCCCCGTGCCCCCTCTTCCCAGTCTGGAGCACAAGAGAAATATGCGGAAGGCGTCTGTCTGGGCACTGGGAGGAGAGAGCTGAGGAGGCAGCTGGGGCTAGCTGGCGGAAAGGAGTCCCATAACCAGGCAGAAAATCCAGAGTGACATTCTTCCCATGAACTCACCCCATTGTCCCTGGGCTCCCCTGACAACTCCCCCCTTCGGGCTCTAGGGAGGAGTGAATGGGGAGAATCTCCCGCATCTGTTCTGGGGCTTGGAAGCAGGAGAGCGGCCAGTGGAAAGGAGGAAGAGTGAAAAAAGTACAAGGTTTCGGGAGGACCTGTGCCCGGCACTTAATGATTAAGACGATCACAATCCAAAGGAGTCTGTGAACTTGGAGGCCTTTGAAAAGTTCACCCTGCTGAGGAAGATGTTTAGTTTGTCAGAGTTCAGCTCAAAAAGCACAGTACCTCCCTGGTGGGGAGCTGGGGGGGGGGGGGTGGTGGCAGGCAGGAGCGAGGGGGCCACGGAGCAAGAACACAGGGCCAAGTCTTTTCCTGTTATTATGACTTTCTAAGAGAAGCAGGAGGGAAGGGTTAATTTGGAGGCCGGGGGGGGGGGGGGGGGGGGGGGGGAGGGAAGCAAGCAGAGGGAGAAGAAAGGGACTCAGGGTTTCTGCTACCTCCTCTGAGGAAACCCCAACTTGCTCTGCACTCAAGGTCAACATGTGCCAGAGAAATAGAAGAAAGATTTCAACTCTTACCCCCAATTCCATTCCCAAGGAGAACAGGGAAAAAACAATGGCTGGGGAGAGGAAAGGTGGGGAGGCCTGACGGTCCTGGGGGGCGGGGAGGGGGTACATGACTATGACCACATAAGCTTACAAGCAAGCAAAAATGTTTTCACTTATCCCTTTTCTTCCTTTCTTCCATTTTTTTTTTTTTTTTTTT
Source organism: Mustela lutreola (assembly GCF_030435805.1). Classification (NCBI taxonomy): domain Eukaryota; kingdom Metazoa; phylum Chordata; class Mammalia; order Carnivora; family Mustelidae; genus Mustela; species Mustela lutreola. The sequence continues at coordinate 184,487,414 of NC_081292.1, forward strand.
TTTTTTTAAGCTTGAGGAACTTGGTCAGACTCGCTTGCTTTTTAAAACAACAGCAGCAGGCAGTGGACACATTTCCCAACTGTCTCCAAGAAGAAAAAAAAATAATTACAGTCTCCTCCAGACCACTGGGGCAGAAGGCTTTTGTAATTTTTAAAAACAAAAACCAAAACAAAAGTGAGATTCTGACTGCCTGGTCGTGTCCATCAAAATCGTTTTGGGGGTAATGAGGATCCCTTACAAAGACTCCTGGGGCCCCCCCTTCCACCGCACAGGGAGGATCTCCCCGGATCAGGACGGGGGTAACACCTCCCCGCGGTCAGAGCAGCCCAGTCCAGCGCCCGGGCATCGTCTTGCCTTCTGCCCTGGGGCCCAGATGCTCCAGTGAGTAGCACTGCTGCCCCCGCCCCGGGTCTGCAGCCGGCGACCCGGCTTAAGTTACACTGACTCAACTGCTGGGCAGAGACTCCGAAATGCCCCTCTCTTATTGTTCCTCCCAACAGAGAAGCACGAGCCTTCTTCGTTCTCCCCGGGATAAGAGCAGAGCTCGTCTGCGTTTCTCTCCTAAGCAACCCACCCTACGGAGTACCAAGTCCTTTCTTTCCACCTCACCATCCCAAACGGAAGGGTCCCTCGACGAACTGCCGCCCTTCTCCTAGCGCCCCGCTCTCATCAGACGTCCCGAAGTCACCGGCACCCGCCAGCCTCCGCCCCCCAGCAGTGTCCTCCACCCGGACCTTTCCAGGAAACCTTCGGTCGGCGGCCACCGACTCAAACTGTGCCCCAGCTAAGCCTCAAGTTCGTACTCCCCCAGGTCTGGCCAACACCCTCCTCCCCAGTATATCCCCCCTTCCAAAATATAAGTCGAGGTACGTCCACCCGGGGAAGACCACGGTAACAGGGATGCCTCTCCTCTGCCCACTTATCCCCACCAAACCGGTAAGCAGCCAGGGCTCTCCCGCACGCTGTTAACTCCAGCTTCCCTCCCCGGGCCTGACTTTCGGGTCCCCCTCCCAAGCAGTCGCCCACAACCGGTCGAGGACTCCGCTGTTCCTCCACTAAAGCGGTCGCGGAGCTCCCGTCGCACGCCGCTCTCGCACGGAACGGCCCCCGGCCCGCGCTCCGCTGCCCTCCAAGTTTCTCCGAACTAGTTGTCCCAGTGCGCGTTACCTGCAACCTGCTCGGGGCTGGCGCCGTACTCGGCGTCGCGGCGCTTTTCACAAGTGCCCTCGCCCAGGACCAGCGCCTGCAGGGGCAGCTCGGAGCCCGGGTGGGGATAGCAGCGCAGCCCCTGGGCGCAGCGCGGGGTGTAGACGCCGCACGCCTCGCCCTCCAGCCGCGCGCACACGGAGCAGCAGCCGCAGCCGGGTTCGCGGACCAGCTCCGCGCAGGGCGCGCGGGCGTCTCCGGCCACCCCGGACGCGGCGGCCGCGGCGGCGGGCGGCGCGGCCGGAGGGGGCCCGCAGGCGGCCAAACGCTCGGGCGTGCAGGGCGGGCAGCGGAACAGCACCTCGCCGCGCACCCCGCTGCCGCCGCCGGCGCCAAGGAGCAGCGGCAGCAGCAGCAGCGAGGGTGCCAGGAGCAGCGGCAGCGCGGGGCCGCCCAGTCTCGGCAGCATGTTGGCGGTGGTGAGCGCGACGGCGGAGAGCGAGCGGGCAGGTGGCACGGCCCTGCGAGCGCGGGAGCCGCCTCCTCCACTTCTTCCTCCTCCCCGGCAGCCGCAGCCGGGTCCTAAAGGGCCCTGCTTCTCCCCGCCCCCTGCCTTCTCCCCTCCCCCTTTTGGAGACCACCCCCTTCCCCCGACACTCCCGCGCGCCGGCCTGTGAGTGCGCGCACGCCCGCACGCCCACCCTCCCCCGCCGCGCTTCTGGCCTCTGTGGGTCCCTTGCACCATCACCACCCCGCCGCCCCGCTGAACCTCCGTCCCTCCACACCCATCTTACCCCAGGCTCCCTGACTCCCGCGGAATGCGAGTAACTTGGGGCTTGGGTAGCATCCGCGCGGGAGTGGAGAAAAGTGGGTGCTTTTGTCTCCTGTTTTCAGTTCAGTTCAGAAGGTCTTAGTTTGCGTGCTTCCCATGCTGCCGGCACTGGGCTAAGTGCTGGGGCAATGCAAAGGACATAAGACGGAGTCTTGGCCTTCAGGTGGATTTCAGTGCGCTCCCACCATCTCCCTCCATCCTCAGGGTTCCACTCAGTGCCCACACGTTGCTTGGGGAAATGCCTCTGGTCATCAGTGAGTTGGTCGGAAGAAGCGGGTTCCCATCCACTAGACCAGCCTAGCCTGAAGAGCCCCTCCTGGTGACCACCGCAGTTTCCCAACCCTGCCAACATCTGCTAACATATAATTACCAGAAATGCAATTTCTGGACACTGAGAAACCTGTTCCCTTCCTCTTTGCCTGACTTCCCCCAAAGTAATGCCTTAGTTGCCTCCTCTCCCTGATCCAGAGGCATTTGCTATGTGCCAGATCCCCACCCCCCTAACCAACACTCTGCCTCAGGGGTCTTGGAGAGGTCAGATCAGACTGCCAGGTGTGAGAGGAGGGGGGGGGCGGCATTTAGAGCTCTATGGGGTCTTGCAGATGGACAAGGATGGCCTCCCTTCCCTGTTTTGTTTGATTTAAACTGAGTCATCTCTCTTGGCTAGCCCCGGCTGGGCCAGGCCTTAATTATTACCCATGTTGTGACCCTAACAAAGACTCTTGTCAGAGAGGTTCTCTTGATCAGGGATGCACCTTTAAGCTGACTCCAGCCTAGGTTTAATTTCCCAAGCCTCTGCCACCCTCCCCCACCCCCACCCCCAGAGCCCTCCATGCCTGCTCTAACTTTAGCACTCCTGGCCATTTGACTGAACTCCACAACTGCTCGCCAAGTGGCCACCTGGTCCTGGAGGTGAGTGAGAAACCCCAGCATTTGGGGTGAAGATTTTGGTAAGGTGGACAAACAACTCGTTTGTCAGAGACTTGAAGGAGGAGGGGGCTCCTGGGTGAATCAGAATTGAAATCTAAACTTAGAAATCTACCCAGGGAGACACAGGGAGAGCAAGGACACTGGCATCAGAGGGACCAGCCAAAGCAAAGGAGAAAGGAAGGTTGGAGAAAGGAGGTCCACTTAGACCAGCAGAGAGCTTGGGGGTGGGGAGGACCAGCAGGAAAGTTAGTGTCCATGTTTGAGCAGAGGAGTGCCGCAGCTGAACTTCTAGAAGAGTCCATAGAGCTGTGTCTAGTGCAGATCTGACAGAAGTAGAAAGAGACAGTCCTCTCTCCTCCTGGGTGTGCCCTGGCTCCTTGTACCTCTCTGGTAGCATTTGCTCCTGTTGTCCTCACCCGCTAGCGTCTGAGTGCCCGCAGCATGCGGACAGTGCCTAGCGTGGCACGGTCCCGTGGAAATCTAATGCACAGCACAAATGTGAGCCACGGTGCAATTTTCAAATTTCTAGCAGCCACATTAGATTATAGTGAAAAGAGATAGGTGAAACCCATTTTAATACCCTATTTAGCTCACTATAGTCAAAATATCATTTTAATATGTAATCAATATTATAAATTATTAATGAAAGATGTAGCATTCCTTTTTTCCAACGATATCCTCAAGCTCTGGGGTGTATTTTATGCTTAGAGCACATTTCAATTTGAACTAGCCAAAAATTTAAATCATACCCACAGGCGGCTAGCTGTTACCACGTGGACAGGACACAGGTCTAAAATACAGGGCCTGGCACGTAGTAGGCACTCAGTGAATATACTGAATGAATAAATGAGTGAATGGATGAAAAGTACTGTCTCTAAAAATACTCTGGGCAGTATGAGAACATTCTCCATTATGATGTCCCGAAGAGGAGCTGGAGAGACCTTCATTCACTCATTCAGCGCCTCAAGGACTCTTTGAGAATCTTCCTCTTTCCAGCTCTATTTAAAGTTCTTGATCTCTAAGCAAAGCACTGTGGAGATGAACAAAGTGAGGCCAACTTGACAAATCCAAAATACTCGAGATTGCTCTGGAATGAGTCTGATGGCCAGACCCCAATTCTTTTCTCCTAGTTCCCTGGGTAAGAGTCCGTTTTATCACACACACTCACATGCACAGCCGTACACACCGCCGCCGCCACTAACCCCATCTTTTTAAGTCCTAACCCCTGTGAGGTTCAGAGTTCTCCTCCAGAAAGCCTGGCTGTTGCTACCAGATGGCTCTCTGCCATCCGAAGCCTGGAGAGGTGGAGGAACTCAACCCCGTCTTGTTCTCTAACTGCCCGCACAGGGCTTCGAACCGCGCTGGGCACTCAGAGGCTCCACAAATATTTGTTGAGTGAACCCAGGCTCTCTGTCCTCCTTGTCCCTGCTGTGCCTGCTCTTTCTGGAGCATACCTTACTTTAAATTGCTCCTAGTCCTCTGTCAAGGGTATGTGCTTAGGCCTGAGAGATGATGCCAGGTAGTGGGGACTTGTTGAGAGATGGGGACAGGCTGAAACTGGTTTTCTCCCCTCCCCCTAATCCCTGCCTTTTTCCATTTGAAAAGTGTTTCACAAACTCCACCCTCAGGAGGTTTACCTTAACCAAGTACCACCTGTCGTATTATTTACATAATATTTGTTTAATGTGAAGTCAGATCTCTCTTTTTTTTTTTTTCTTGGCAACTAAAAGCTATTTTTAAAATAAACGGTATATCACTACCATAAATGGAAAGCCAGGATTGATGGCCATATATAGATGGCAACCGTAAAAATAAACACAGTGAAAACAAAACAATGCCATTCCATTCAAGCTGGATACTGTTGCCTCCTGAAAGCCTCTGAACCTGGCATATTCCTCTGGTTAACAAAAGATGAGCCAGTCTAAAGAGAAATATTAAAGGCACGTCAGACCCAAGGTGGGATTTATCTCCATTAAGTCATCAGACGGAGAAGTGTATTTTTTAAAACATTGTATTGAAGTGTGCTGTTCGTGCAAAACAGTGCACATACCATAAACCTGATAAATGTTCACAAATTCCCTATAACAAGTACCCAAGTGAAGAAAGAGAACATGGGGTGCTTGGGTGGCTCAATCATTAAGCGTCTGCCTGAGGCTCAGGTCATGATCCCAGGGTCTTGGGATAGAGCCCCGCAGGGCATTGGGGCTCCCTGCTCAGCGGGAAGCCTGCTTCTCCCTCTCCCACTCCCCCTACTTGTGTTCCTTCTCTCACTGTCTCTCTCTCTCTCTCTGTGCCAAATAAATAAATGAAAGCTTAGAAAAAAAGAAAGAAAAAAGAAAAGAAAAAGGAAGGCAGGCAGGCAGGCACAAATAGCACCCAGAATCCCCCTTCACGCCTCCTTCCAGGTATTACCTCCAGCACCCCATTACCCTGACTTCTACGAACATGGATGAGTTTGTCCTCTTTTTGCATCTCACATCAGTGAACACATACACCAGGCAGTGTTTTTGTGTCTGGCCAATGCTCCCCACCACTCTGGTGAAATGCATCCATATTCTCGTATGTGGTCAGGTACTGGTTCCTTCTCCTTGCAGGGCAGTGTTCCTTGCTATGACGGTCCTGCAATTTCTTTATCCGTGGTACTGTGGATGGGCATTTGGATAGTTCCCCATGCTTGACTCTTCTGAACACAGCCGCCGCGAACCTTCTAGAACAAGCTGCTTCTTGAGCACGGGCACATATTTTTGTTGCAGCTCTACTGGGTCCGGAATTTCTGGCTGATGGGGTATCCATGTGTTCAGCTTTAGTAGACAGAGGACAGGCAGAAAGCTTTGCAAAGTCAGTGTGTGCGTCTCTGCCGCCATCAGCAGTCTTTTTTTTTTTTTTTTAAGATTTTATTTATTTATTTGACAGAGAGAAATCACAAGTAGATGGAGAGGCAGGCAGAGAGAGAGGGAAGCAGGCTCCCTGCTGAGCAGAGAGCCCGATGTGGGACTCGATCCCAGGACCCTGAGATCATGACCTGAGCCGAAGGCAGCGGCTCAACCCACTGAGCCACCCAGGCGCCCCAGCAGTCTTTTGCTCTGTATTCCAGCCAACACTTGACAAAGCCCATCTTTTCTCACATACCCATTCTGGGGGATATACAGGTGCACGGCATCGTGGTTTTATTTCGCAGTTCCCGGATGACTGAGGAAGCAGAGTACCTTTTAAATGATAGAATGGGATGAATTTTAAAAGAAAATCGTATCACATAATGTTACGTAATGTCCTACCCATGTATCATGATTCAGTACCATGAGTAACACCTAAAAAGTGCAGACGTTTCTATGATGGAAGTCTTGTTTTAGTTTTGTTTGTTTCAGGAGGAAGAAAAGCACCAAAAAAAAAGAGAAAGGAAGGAAGGAAGGAAGGAAGGAAGGAAGGAAGGAAGGAAGAAGAAAGAAAGAGGTAAGTGTATTGCTTGAGCAGAGGGTGTGCTTTCCTCTCCGTCCACACCCCTGGGAATTGCCGCAGACGGTGTACCTCTTCTTTGACGAATCCTGAAGTCAAATGAGCAAGCAAGAGGACATCTGGCTCTTCTGAGCCGATGCCTTGGTTGGAAACTCCATAATGAAAATCTGGAAAGCATTGCTGTGGGAAAGATAAAAAATGAAAAATGTGCTCGGAGATAAGGAAGAGGCCAGGGCGGCGTGTTCCGTGGTGATTTCCTAACCAGCCTCACGTGCCCGGCTGGCAACTGGATCCCATCACCATCATCATCTTTGTCCTCGGAGCATCTTTGCCTCTCCCCAGATGCTGGCTTAGGTTCCTTGACAGCCCTGCCCTCTAGAAGGTATGGGCTTGGGCTGGGTGACTTTACAGTAATCAAACAGCGAGAACACTAAAGGAAATCTAAATGGGAATGGGAGCCCCAGAGGCTGGCAGAGGAGTTAAGAGAAAGGGCTTGACGCCAGACGGGACGCAGGTCCAGACTCTTCCCTCACTGGCTGTGCCATGAGGGGCAAGTTGCTGCACCTCTCTGAGCCTTGGTTTTCCCATCTCTAATAAGGGGAGGATAATAATAGTGCCTGTTTCAGAGGGGAGCTGCAAAGAGTAAATGAAACCCTCCACCCGGCATGCAGCCCTCAGTGGCACATAGTCACGCTGTTATTATTACCTCCTGCTCATGATGAGGGGCGCATGTCCTTTGGCACCGTATGGGGATGGAGCACGAGACTGACAGCTCCTCAGTGTGAGCCCAGGAGAGCCCTTGCTCTAGTACAGCTGGGAAGATGGGGGCTCCTGGAAGGCCCAGTTAGTAAGCTGGAACTCTTGGTCTCGGCTCAGGTCATGATCTCAGGGTCATGAGATTGAGTCCCACGCTGGGCTTCATGCTCAGCACAGAGTCTGCTTAAGATTCTCTTAAGCTTAAGTCTCTCCCTCTTCCTCTGCCCCCAGCCCACGCGTGCACATGCTCTCAATCTCTGTCTCTCTCTCTCTCACTCTAAAATAAATAAATAAATCTTAGAAAAAATAAATAACAGAGCTGGGAAGATGTTTGCAGGAGGAGGAAATCACCCCAAGCTTGGGGAGGCAGGGGTGGGTATAGATCCCCAGCCCACAGTGAGGCAGGAAGGGGATAACTGGAGGCACACAGCTTCTGGGAAATACAATGAAGAGTAACAAGAAAGATATGGAAGTAGACCTCAGAGCGCAATGGTGCCTCATAAGCCTGGAACAAGGCATGGAACTGGCCAGAGAATTCAGAACCTTCTCCCTACTATAAGCAGGAGACCCGGCTGATCAGCATGGCCACAGGCACAGGGAACGAAGAAGGAAGAAAGGAACAAAACCTCAGAGGAAGAAAGGAACAAAACTCAGAGCACTTGCACAGGTGTTCTTATATTAAATTTCCTTAAGTGTCAGATGAGGCCCAGAGAGGTTAAATGACCAGTCTGCGGACCCTGCACATGGCCCCTGCCTCACAATGGTTCGGCTTACAATTCTTCCAGTGGGCAATGGTGCCAAAGCAATATGCCTTCAGCAGAATCTGTTCTTCAAGTTTTCAACTTGGATCTTTTCCTGGGCTAGGGATGAGTGGATGGTCTTCTCTCCTGTTGCTGGGCAGTGGCAGAGAGCCGAGGCTCAGAGTCAGCCCTCAATCACGAGGGTAAACAACCAGTACAGTACAACCATTCCAAATCCATATGACCATTCTGGTTTCCACTTTCAGTACAGTAATCAATAAGTTACAGGAGGTATTCCAATATTTTACTACACAATAGGCTTTGTGTGAGCTGCTTTTGCACAACTGAGCACATTTCGGATGCACTAGGCCAAGCCAGGATGCTCAGTAGGCTGGGTGTCTTACATGCAAATTTTTCAACTTATAGAATTTTTAGCTTACGATGGGTTTATCAGGATATAACCCCACTGTAAGTCAAGGAAGATCTATAGTGTGTAATAGAGTCAGATGTCAAACCCTTACATTTCCACTACCCTGGGAACCAACCCTCTAACTCCAGACTTGCTAACATCGAGGTACCTGGCACAGTTGTCCCCTAGGCCCTCATGGCCCATGCTGCCATCGTCCCATTACCTTTCCCTGTGTAACAAACCATCCCCAGACTTAAATTTTCAAACTACCACCTGTATCATCTCTTGAGGTACTATGGATTAATTGGGTTCCGCTGGGTAATTTGTACACAGGCCCTTTCCTGTTGCTCTGAGAGACGATGTCTGGGACTTGGGTCATCTCTGGAAGCCTGACTGGGCTGGACACGCCTGATAGTACAGCTCACTCATCTGGCCAGCACCAGACGCTGGCTCTTGGCCAGCAGCTGAACTGTGTGGTCGACCATGGTGTGACTTCCCCCAAACCCCTTGGCCGGTCTTCTCCATGTGGTTTGGGCTCCTCAGGGTGAAGAGGCTAGGTTTCAAGGGGAAGTGTCCCAAGAAAACAAGTAGAAGTTGCAAGGTTTCTTGGCATCCAGAAGTCTCACCACATCATATCATCCTCATTCTGCTGGTCGGACAGCCCCCAGGCCAGCTCATCTTCAGGGGCTTGGAGAACGGACAGGCAGGACAGAAGAGGCTGTTCGGGCCACCTCTGGGGAGCATGGCGGGCATGGCCCCCACCCCTCTTTACCAACAAGCTTAGGTAAGCTGTCACTCCAGCATCCTCCACTTCTCAAGCTGCCGCTCATTCCCTGGAGAACAAGGAGCCCTGCGGCTCTCCAGAGGCTTGCCCATAGGAATGAAGCAAATCAACCCTTTTACCTCCAGCGTGACAGCCGCTCCTTCCCAGCTGCAGAAGCTCACAGTCTCACATGGAGCACTGCAGAGCTCCAGGCTTCGAGTAGGGGGTACACCATTAAACAAATCAGATGCCCCCCCCACCTTCTTTTGTAAGGCGATCGAGGTCAAAATGTTGTGGACGTTCTGGATGGGTTCAAAACCTTGCAACCCAGTGCATCCAAAGAGAGGGGGGTTGAGCAAAGCATCCCTCAGCCTAAATTCCCTAGATTAGGCTGAATTCTCTAGATCAGGGGTCAGCAAAAGTAAAAGACCCTTCAGTGAATCTTTTCGGCACTGTGGGCTTCATGAGGTCTCTGTCACAACTAGTCAAGTCTACCATTACAGGCCCACAGCGGCCAAGGGTGATATTCAAACACATTCACAGCGTGACTGTGTTCCAGTAACATTTTATTTACGAGAGCAAATGGAGGCCAGAATTGGCCCGAGGTCTGCAGAATGCCAACCCCTGCATTGGGGCCTCCTTAATTAGAGAGAGCAGGCTTTCGAAGACTGTCAGGCCATAGGAGGTCATTCAGACCCTGGAGTCTTACTCCCAACCTGAATGTGATCCACCAGCCATGAGAGCTCCCCCCGGCTTCCCACTCCATCCACATTCAGCCCAGAAGCCCAGAGGGAGGTGCCCGGGGCCCCAGTGTCCCCAGCTGAGAGTCTGGATCGGGCATTCGGCCAGGCCCCAGCAGACCCTCCTGGTCATCAGGACAAGACCTGGAGAGGACACAGCATTCCCCAATGCTTCTTAGAGGAGGAAGGCAAGACAGGGGGGCAGAGGGAGGCAAGGCAGGGGTCCTGGCTCAGATTGGGGGAGAACTGGCAACTGGCTTCCCTGAAAAGGTCTCAGGCAGGGTGAGCATCGATGGAAAATGTGAGCGGGGCTGCTGCCTCCATTAGATGAGCCTGCCCCCCTCCCCCCACCGCAGCTCTTCTTTCGAGGAACAAGACTGCATCTGTTTGGCGATACTCTATCTGGAATGGTTAAATAAACCTTTCAGGCCCTGGTAAACAACAGCCCATCTTATTCCAATGGGGGAGCTTCTGAAGCACAGCAGACTGCTTAATCCTAAATCTGTCTGCAGGCGCCCCCTCCCCTCTCGGTAAATCCAGGCTGTCCCCACTCCCGGGCCCTCAGCTGGGAGCAAGACGGCTCACCCTGGCCACCTCCTTCGGCCCCACCGCTCTTAGTTCTGCGTCTTCACATTGACTCCCAGTGTTGTTGCACTTGGTTTTTCTCCCTCCACCCCCTTTCTTCTCAGGGGTCTCTCTCTCTCTCTCTCTCCCCAGCTTGCCCAGTGGATCGCAGCCACACAAAACCGTCTGAGCAAATTTGTTCAGGCCCCCACAATTATCTCATCTCCCCATTACCCCCACCCTCACCCCCTCGAGGCCGCTGAGAAGCAAGCAAAGCTAAATAAATAAAGTCTGGGAGGGGACCCAGCCAGCTTTCCTGAGCCCTGGCAGTATAAATCACAGGCGCACAGGCTCAGCATGCCTTCTACCCGCCCCCCAAGGGCACCAGTCTCCCCCATAGTCAGAACATCAAAAAAAGCAGAACCCCTCCTACAGATGAAACCCAAGTCCTCTGCAAAGGCGTGTTGCGATGCAAGCTGCAGAGACCGTGTGTCCAACTGAGCACACAGACCTCCCCCTCCCGGGTCCTCTCTCGCTCCCTGCTCCCCTCCTTCAACACCACACACACTTCGGGGCCCCAGCTCCCCTTTCCAGGAAATCTCTTGCCTCAACAGAGAGTCAGAGAAGGCAAGAAGTTGCTGTAGGCATGTTTGGTCTCTTACAAAATTGCTGCTGAGGGGTGGTGAGAAATGGGTTTGAACAGCACCCTTCTGACTCCTCACCTCTTTCCTGCCCGGGAGAAGGCTGTAGAGACCACACACTGCAATTTACAGACAGCCCTTGGTTCTCCTTTGCTCTGTAATTAAACTGCAGCCTCTCTCTTCCAATCAGGAACCAGCTCCACCGGGACTGAGGGGGAAGTGAGGGAGATGTGAGTATGGGAGGGAAGGATGAAATCATCCAATTTGGAAACTAAGCCATTGGGGTGGGGGTGAGTGGAGGTGGCAAAGAATCAGTCCCTAGGGGAACAGGAAGACCCTTCCCTCCCAGTTCCAAGGTTCCTTGGAACCAGTTCTTGAGGCCAGTGTGAGGATGAGAGAAGCTCCCTGAGGGAGTCAGGCCCTCTTGAACAGGTGTGCTAGCTTCACTCCTTGTAGACCACCTTCCTGAAGGTGTGACAAACCTCAGCTGTCCCTGTGCATTGCTGCTAACACAGCCTCACAGGACTGGAGCTGTCTATCTAGGCTGTCCTAAGATCTGCGTTTGTATTACTTGTGCCTTCTATCACTCTCCTCCATTTCCGAAGACCCAGAAAGTTCAATGAGGGCAGCGACTGGTCTCTGATTCCTGCACACCCCTCTCCCCAACTCCTGCTCTCCTCCTGCCTGGCTTCGCCTGTAGCAGATAGAGATTACCCCATTCTCCCTACATGAGTGGGCAGCCTCGGGTATGTCTCCATAAGTGGAAGAACTGCAGCCTGAAGAAACAGAGCTCCTCCCTCACTCAAGGTCATTGGATGAATGTGGTTTCACTCCCCTAAGCTCTGGTCACTCCACCAGACACTCCTACCTCTTGCTCCAGGCCATGTGCTGGCAATAGAACCCCACAGACGGCATGGCACTATGTACAGAGCTGACACCAAGCAGCACTACCCAAATATCGGTCATTCGGGAAACTACTTCTAATTTTACCATATCTTTGAACCATCTTGATTATTATTTACTTAATATTATCTTTAAGTCAACTCATTTGATTTACATAAAATACTGCAAGCAGTAATGTGCTAAAAAAAACACAGGTTTAACATACTATTTTCCCTCTATACATGAAAACAAAATATGTATCTTGCCAAATGAAGGAAATTTCTTGGAATACCTTCTAAAATCAGCTTGTGTACTATATATTGGCACAAAATGTATAAAGTGTTTTAATCTTTTGGCCAGGTTTGGTATTTTAGGCAAGTCTCTGAGGATTGGTTCCCTCATCTATAAAGTGAGAATAAAAATGTCTGCTCTGCCTTCGTGAGATAATAAATATCCTATAAAGAGCAACAGGCAGGATCAAGAGCTTTAATAGAAGACACGGCCAGAAGAATGGCATGAAACTTAAGAAGTATGGGAATTTTTTAAAAAGTATAAATTGCTAAAAAAGGAAGGAATAGACAGTGTTGTACATACTCAAAAGAACAGGAGCCCTGCACTAAATATTGCAAAGAGATCTAACAGAAATAGTAGAGGAAATGTACAGGCTGTTAAAGGAAACAATATACACCCACACGAAAAACACAAATAAAAGGACCTATAGGGCATTATAACCCTGATTATAATTCTATTGAACTATAAATGCAAAACAAGAGAACAGCGAGACTCTGGATATATCAGAGGGAGCTCTGCAGCCTAAAGAGTGGGCTGGGAAGGCTTCCTGGAGGTGGTGTTAGGAACAGAGTTCCGGCTCCTTGGTTGTGAGAGTGTTTCTGGAATTCTTTTTTCTTCTTCCCTCAACTCAACTCCACATTCCCCTGGGTTTCAGCTGTGCACAGCAGGTGCCTATTGGAAACTGCTCTTCTGGGGCTGCTGGTGGTTAGCAAGGACATCAGGGCCCTCTGTGGTGTCTCCCAGTGCCCAGCCCCTGCGGCTGCTCTGAGTCTGCTCCATAGGCCCCCACTCCTCTCCTCGTATCTGTGGCCTCCAGTGGGCACCTAACCTCCCTCACTGTCTGTAAAGTGTTTCTCTCTCCCCTCTCCAACTTGTCTCAGCACAACTATTTCTATCTCCTATGTTGTCCTTGCTCTGTCACACCATATCTTAGCTCAGGGCGGGTCTCTTTCTCTCTTTCTGCATTCTTGGCCTCTTTTTCTTCATCATTCTTATCCTCATGAGGGATATTATTTTTCATGCCCACACCTGCCCCAGCTAGAGGCCTCCTAAGACCCAGCCCTCTGCTTCTAGAGGAAAGAATCCTCAGGACTCTGCTACGTTGTAATGATAATCAGTGGCCAGGACTCTGGGATAACATTGTCTGGGGTTTGGGAAGAAGGGTTGGTTTAGAGTCACAGTGAATCCCCTACTCCTGTTACACACACACACACACACACACACACACACACACCCTGCATTTGGGCACCTTGCCAATACTTTCCAAATTGTGCCTCTTGCCCCTGAGCCAGAATGGAGAATCAATAATTATTTCCATCCATATCTTTACAAAATAGTAAATAACCCGGAGGCTCAGCCAAGTCAATGACCTCAGTTCCTGCTCTTTGTCCAGAATCCTGGTCTCTGGACCTTCGGCGTGTAAAGGGGCATTTGAATTGTAACACCACAGGCTTCGTGGCTTGAAACAACCAGAATGAGCACAACCCACTTTGGAGGCTGTTATTTGGGGTCCCCAGGCCAGCTCCGCCAGGTAATCCACAGGGTAATTCTTTGCAAGGCACCAAGCTGCTTGGAATCTCAGTTTTCTCATCCGCAGAATGGGGTAAGAACTCCTAGCTCACAGGGCTTCTGAGGGATTGAGTAGAATCACTCATGAAGGCCCCTGGCAGGAGGTCTAGTCCCAAGAGCAGGCTCAACAGTGTCCACCAAACCCCAGCTGGTCTTGACCGAGGGACTCCTGACTCTTGCAGCAATTCTCTGCCCTTGGGAAAAACTCGGATCCAGAATATGGGGTGCCTGGCATTCTTCAGGACCACTGCTGGGACTGGGCCGTATCTCTCATTCCCTGTCCTCCGGGATTCTGAAGGGACCCCCAAGTCAGAGGGAGACCTTCACCTTGCACTGTGCCACCTGTCCCCATCTGTCTGCCCCACTAGGTCCTGGCTGTCCGAACAGGCACTTCTCCCTGGGGAAAATATTATTGTTTTTTTGGCCACTTGTTTGATCCTCCAGAGTCAATATTTGTGGAGATAAGCACAGTGTCATGGAGCCAGGGGCGTTGTTTACGATTCAGCCCCCATCCCATTGGGTACCAGTCCCCTCGGGGCCACCATGCAAGGTGAGAGGGTGCATTTCAACAGCAGTGGGTCCTGTCACTTCCCTGGATTGCCTGACAAAGGCCATGGAAGACAAGCTCGGGTCAGTGTACTCCTGTTCCTGAAGGCATGCTCTTGGCCTGCTCAGACAGGAGTGCTGGGGAGGAGTGTAATGGAACCTTCCCAAACTCCTGCCCCTCCAGGCCTTTCCTCTAGTGCATGTCCCAGGCCAACCCTGGCCTTCTCCACCAGACTGTCAGGTCCTGGAGGGGGTTTTCTATCAGAAGAAGATTTCCTATTTCCACTTCACATACAAATGCCTAGAGGAATTTTCCACCAGGTGCGGAAGGGCTTATCAAAGGATTTGACTTAAAATATAAGGTCCCTTTGTAAGTGGTCCGAAAGGGAGAGCCCCAGCAAGGGCTGGGTGTGCCAGCGCAGCTACACACTCGATGCAAGGAGAGGTCACAGCAAAAGCCTGATTAGGAGAGATACCTGCTCATAGGAAGTCAATGAGGACAGATAAGAAAAATGTGGTTTCAAATAAAGTCCAAACCACAAGTCACAGGGATGTGCTGTCAAAGTTGTAGCAGCCACATCCACAAAGTTGTAGCCACATCTCATACAGGCGGCTCTAATTCTAAGGGAGTAGAAGCAGGCATTGAATTGTTTCACTTAGTTCGTGGTTTTCTGGAGAGACACCAGTGAGTCTGGCTAGCTAACACCACCACCAAGAACCGGAGAAGAGGGGGACAAGGCAGAAGGAGGGCAGAAGGGGAGGAGAGCCTTGGCATGGCTGGCGGGTCGGCTATGTACCCGTCTCCAGCAAAGTGACTTCCAAAACTGATCTCATTTAATTCTTATTTCATTCTCATGACCATCGTATGGGGCAGCTGTCCGTGTCCCCACTTTTCAGATAAGGAAAGTGAGGCTCTGAGAGATTAAAGTGATGGATTGGTCCCAAGGTCATACAGCCTGCTAATCTTGGTCGAGGAACTTCCAGCAGATCCTTGTTTGATAAACTCATCATTCTGTACTGTAGACAGCCAGGCCCTTAGTATCCTGTCTTGGCCATTTTCTGGATGATTGCTCTTTCTCTCCTTTGAGATAATGGGGCACACTGTCCCCAGCCCTGCCCCCTTACGACTCTACCCCCACCCTGCCCAGTATGGGGACCTCTCTGCCCCGCACTTCCCATAGAGCTTCACATGGTGCAGGACACGTACCTACTGAATGTCCACCCCCCACCCTGGACCGCCAGCCCCTGCACTCCCGGACTGACGGTGGCATTCACTGCCATGATCCCCCACCCGGTCCGGGGCATGACTCTTTCACACCCCAGCACCCCATGTTTCTGCTCTTCTCATCTGATCTGTACAAAACTCCCTCTCCTGAAAAGTCAAAGGAATAAGCCACAGGCAGCGTGTCCAAGCCAGCTAGACCTCCAATCAAGACCTGTGGTCTCACAACACAGGTGCACATGATAGTGAGGAAAGAACAAAAGGTACACTGAGGGCAAAACACAGAGCTGACACCTGCAAACCACACCTGTCCCCTTATGATGGAATGCGTATCTAGAACCTTCTCAGGCACCAGTGACAGCCTAAGGGGGGAGAGGGGACTACAAATGGTCATTGGATAAAGATCGCACTCGTGTAGGACATGAAACTCAACTTGACTATGTCACTGTCTTCATGATTTCCAAGAAAAACACAATCTTAACGATAGCCAGACCTCTAGAACCTACAGACTCAATTTCCTGGAGCCCTGACATCACCTTTGCCTCCAGAGGATAGAACCCCTATGTCATGAGTCACTTGTCACAATCCCAATGCAACTCTTGCTGCCCACGGGTCCTATCCCTGTGCTGTAACAAACACCTTCTCACACCATTAAATGTCTCCAGAATTCTTGACAGTTGGGCTCATGATCCCACATCATATTTCGGTGGCCCCGGGATGGGGATTCTGCATCTTCCTTCATCTGGACTTGGAGTTTTGGGGCAAGGTTGATAAGTTACTCTGTCTTCTCTTTTTACTTTCATTTCAGGGGCTTTTCAAGGAGCAGAGTCTTATGGGTCTCGCTGGTCTTAGGTTTTCATTGTGGATTGCTCAAATGCAATACTCCAGCCTGTGGTTATTCTACGGGAGGAACAAAGCCTGACTTTTGACTGGGAGTGAGCGCCCTGGCTGGAATGGTAATAAGACCCAGAAGCTTGATGCCCTCTCTTTATTTCTATTGTTATACAGAGTTGCCTTTCTTGGACTCAGAGCAGCACCGAAGTCACTGGGATGGCCACCCATCTTAAGACTCCCGTGTGAGGTTTTCTCCACATGGCTTATTGTGATCACGTCCACATCTCTGGTCATGCTGCTTCTGGCTGCAAGACCTCTGCTCCCACCCAGCTGAAAGCAGTACTTGGTTGAATTAAAACCCAACCAGGGACCATTTCCTAGGGGAATCTACATGTCTTGAAATGTCACTTCAATAATGATGGATTTCTCTCTTTACTCTTCTTTGTTAATATGCCCCACTGACTACTTAAATTACAA
Organism: Mustela lutreola; assembly: GCF_030435805.1. Classification (NCBI taxonomy): domain Eukaryota; kingdom Metazoa; phylum Chordata; class Mammalia; order Carnivora; family Mustelidae; genus Mustela; species Mustela lutreola. Next base: position 184,504,209 of record NC_081292.1, read on the forward strand.
TATGAGGTCATTATCCCTTATAAAGTTTTCTGGTATTTTCCATGGGTTAAGAATGGCAGGTTCTCCACAGCATTTCTGTCCTTTCACCAACACCCATTTGTAGTCTAGAATGCAGTGGGGACGCAGGTGGATCCCGGCATCCCTCCTACAAGACAAGGCAGTGTTCACAGCAACTTCTTAGAGGGATACTTCTGGTCACTTTGACACCAGGAACCTCTGACATACCCGGTGTGGGATGCAACCAGAAAGCCGAGGGGGATTTTTGGTAATAGATCTTCTCTGCTTTTCTAGGAACATGGGGTCTTTAGTCCCCAAGGATTCTCCCTCGGGATGCCTTTTATCTCACTGGAATCAAGTTGGATCGCAAGATCTAAGAAAGAGAACACTGATCTTTTTCTATAACATTGCACGGACTCAGTACTTCTTAAGATATTAGGGAAACTGGCCCATCAATGGGACATTAAACTGTGATACAATCTATTGGCTGGATCTCTTCTGCAGGAAACAGGCCAAACACTGAGGTGCTCTGTGACCAGGCCTTCATGGCCCTGAATAAGAGCCTTTTGTAGAATGTGTCTAGCCACTAGCTAGGTTGACAAAGCCACTCTGGATGGATTGTTTTGTGATTGTCCAAATAGGCCCAGTCCTCCCAACAGACCTGGGCCCCTGGAGGACTCACCAGCCAGTCCAAACAAAGAGGACACTGGCTCTGTTATCCCTCCTTATTATAAACCCCACTCCCCACCCGGTGTCTTAGAGGGTAAGCTACTGGAGTCTTTAATAATAGATATATGGCCTTAAGGCAAGAAAAGAACCAGAGAGCTAACATGCAGGCTACAACAGAGGCTCAAGTATGGGCTGCCACTTCTGTGAATCCCCCACAGCACCACACTAACCAGGGACGGTAGAAAAAACCCACATCAGACAAAGGATTAAGGTAGGACCTCCGTTGTGCATTTGGCCAAATCAACCAATGGAGCAAAGAAGGTCTGAACAAAGGCTCTCCATCAGGGCCATGTCCTATCTGGAAGAAAGAAGGACACTGGAGGAGAGACTGTCCTCATCTCCAAAGGGAGAGGAAGACAGAAACTCACTCCCCTTCCTGCACCCCAACAGGAACAGGAAAATCCACCGTTATGGGGACCCTTAGGCTAGGTCTGGCTCCCTAGGACACCAAGATGATTGAGGCCTGGGTTGTCCTGATGTGGAAGGTAAGTCTGTTGATTTTCTTACTGATGTAAGAGCCACTTACTCTATTCTTTTTCAGCACTGGAGGCCTAACTTGTCTTTCTAGCCATAAAACTCTTGGCATAGAAGGGAGCCTAAAACATGCCTCCAGGCAATGCCTTTAACCTGTGAATACAAAAGTCACTGGGTTACTCATACTTCTCTGGTCCTCTGCCTTGTCCCATCCATTACTTGGATAAGACGTAATTTGGACTAGACATAATGTGTAAACTGGGAAGCCGATTTGCTCTTACTAAAGAAGAGAATGTCTTTTTCTCTTTAACACCTGGCGAACTAGCACCTTACCCTGATAACCCTTCGAATATCTGGAAGAAACTAAACCCACAAATGTGGGGTGGCGATGTCCCAGGATGACTCACAAAGCCCAGCCAGTGAAAGTGATCTTGAAGGGCCCAGCCACTATTCTCAGAAAAACCAATATCCCTTAAAACCTGTGTCAAAAGCTAATTACAACTATTTACTGATTAAGTTTCTCAAACCTGGTGTTTTAAAATCTTGTTGATGAAGAACAAATAATCCAATTGAGAAATGGGCAGAAGACATGAACAGACATTTCTGCAAAGAAGACATCCAAATGGTCAACAGACACATGAAAAACTGCTCAACATCACTGGGCATCAGAGAAATACAAATCAAAACCACAATGAGATACCACCTCACACCAATCAGAATGGCTGAAATTAACAAGTCAGGAAACGACAGGTGTTGGGCGAGGATACGGAGAAAGGGGAACCCTCCTACACTGTTGGTGGGAATGCAAGCTGGTGCAGCCACTCTGGAAAACAGTAGGGAGGTTCCTCAAAAAGTTAAAAATATGACCCAGTAATCACACTACTGGGTATTTACCCTAAAGATACAAATGTAGTGATCCAAAGGGGCATGTGCAGCAGAATGTTTAGAGCAGCAATGTCCACAATAGCCAAACTATGGAAAGAACCTAGATGTCCATCAACAGATGAATGGATTAAAAAAAAGTGAGATATAGACACACACACACACACACACACCGGAATATTATGCAACCATCAGAAACTAAAATCTTGCCATTTGCAAAATGTGGATGGAACTAGGGAGTATTATGCCAAGCGAAATAAGTCAATCAAAGAGAGACAATTATCATATGATTTCACTGATATGCAAAACTTAAGAAACAAGGCAGAAGACCATAGGGGAAGACAGGAAAAATGAAACAAGATGAAACCAGAAAGGGAGACAAACCATAAGAGACTCTTAATCACAGGAAACAAACTGAGGGCTGCTGGAGGGGAGGCAGGCTGGGAGATGGGGTGGCTGGGGATGGACACTGGGGAGGGTACAGGGTACATGTTGTGGTGAGCACTGGGTGTTGTGCTGATGAATCACAGACTTGTACCCCTGAAACAAATAATACATTATATGTTTATTTAAAAAAATAAAAATAAATTTTAAAAATCTTGTCAATCTCTTTATAACACTCTAATTTTACCGGTAAACAAGCCAAATAGAGAATATCAGGTGGAACAAGATTCTAGGAAGGAGGCAAGAGTGTCCCTTTACCCCATCGCCCCTAATCCATATACTCCTCTCACCCAGGCCCCTGGCCATGCCAACTGGCTTTCAGTACTTGATTTAAATCATGCCTCCTTTTGCATCCCTCCAAGCGAAGAAACCCACCCGTTGTTTGCTTTCGAATGGGCCTCACCTTCAAGTCCACGAGCTTCTCACTGAACTTGGACAACCTTCCCCTGAAATTTACAGACAGTCCTTACCTGTTCCGGCTGCACTTGGTAAACACCTCTGTGATATCTTCTGGCCTCGGGGGACTATAATTCAGTACGTGGGTGACATTTTAATCTGTGATCCCACAAAAGAAAAGTCTGATAGTAATTCTATAACTTTACTTAATTTCTTGGCAGTCAGAGGGTATCATGTTTCCCCTAAAAAGGTGTAAATATCGGGCACCTGGGTGGCTCAGTGGGTTAAGTCTCTGCCTTTGACTCAGGTCATGATCTCAGGGTCCTGGGATCAAGCCCCACATCCGGCTCTCTGCTCAGCAGGGAGCCTGCTTCCCACCTCTTTCTGCCTGCCTCTCTGTCTGCTTGTGATCTCTCTCTCTCTCTCCCCCTGTCAAATGAATAAATAAAATCTTTTTTAAAAAACGTGTTCTTAAGGAAAAAAAAGTATAAATATCTAAACAGAAATTGCAATATTTGGGATATGAGCTAACACCAGGTCACCGTACCCCATCTCTTGATGGGAAAAATGCTATATTAGATCTTAGACCCCCAGCTACAAAAGTCCATACTTTCCTAGGTATGGCAGGTGTTTCCCTTTGTGGATTCCTGGATTTGGGCTCTTAGCCAAACCATTCTATGGTTCAATTAAAGGTCCCAATGAAGAACCTTTACTCTGAACTAAAGCCCAGCAGACAGCCTTTCAGACATTAAAGGCTAAACTTTTGTTAGCCTCGGGCTTGACTTTACCAAATTCAGAAAAACCTTTCACTTTATATGTAGCAGCTTTGGGAGTTCTTACCTGGAAATTAGGAAATGAAACAACTCCAGTGGGCCATTTTTCAAAGTCACTTGATAGCACAGCTCAGGAGTGGCCAGCCTTTTGAGCCATGGCTGCCACAATCCTCCAGGTCGAAAAAAAAAGCTTCAAAACTTACTATGGGACTATCTTTGACAGTGATGGCTCCACGTCAGGTTCGAAGTGTCCTAGAGACCAAAGGCCACCAATGGATCACAGGAGACCGACTTACTCAACACCAGGCTATGCTTTTCGACACAACTGAAATGATGCTTAAAGCCTGTGAGACTTTAAACCCAGCTACCCTCATACCTGGACCTGACCGTCATACATCCATGTTAGAACATGACTGCTCAGAAATTACCAATCTTGGGGTGCCTGGGTGGCTCAGTGGGTTAAAGCCTCTGCCTTCGGCTCAGGTCATCATCTCAGGGTCCTGGGATCGAGCCCCGCATCGGGTTCTCTGCTAGCAGGGAGCCTGCTTCCCTCTCTCTCTGCCTGCCTCTCTGCCTACTTGTGATCTCTGTCTGTCAAATAAACAACAACAAAAAAAAGAAATTACCAATCTTATTTATTCTAGCGGAGCAGACTTAAAAGATACCCCTATTGAAAATGCAGACAAGGGATGCCTGGGTGGTTTAGTCAGTTAAGCGTCTGACTCTTGCTTTCGGCTCAGGTTGTAGTCTGGGGGTCATGGGATCAAGCCCCGCATCAGGCTCCATGCTTTGCCTGAGTTGAATTGGGATTCCTTTTCCCTCTGCTCCTCCCCCATTCACACATGCTCTCTCTTGTAAATTAACTAATTAATTAATTTCTTTTTTGTAAAGAAAATGCAGATGACAGTTAGTTTACTGATAGCAGTAGCTTCGTGGATACGGGAAAAAGAAAAGCAAGATATGCTCTAGTTAGTTTAAGATCATTGAGGCAAAAGTCCTTCCAATAAATACTTCCAATAAATACTTCTGCTCACAAGGCTGAATTAATAGCACTTACCTGTGCTCTTTGGTTGACAAAAGGCCTAAAAATTAATATTTATACTGACTCCAAATACACTTTCCTGCAGACACATACCCATGGGGCAATTTGGAGAGAAAGGAGATTACAATCAAGCCATAAGCCTCCAGTTAAATATGGGCCTGAAATTGTTGCTCTCCTTGAGGCTGAAGCCTGACCTCCAGAGGTAGCTGGCACTCACCTCAGAGGACATCAAAGGACATGACCTCGGAATGTAAGGGAAACAATTTGGCAGACCATGCCACCAAGCAGGCAGCACCAAAAATAAACAAATATTGGGTCTTATACCAGTCTTGACTCCAGTAAAGTCCATTCCCCCAGTCTACTCACACCACAAAATTCACACAGCCCAGGAAAGAGGAAATTCAAAAAATACACAGGACTGTCTTCTTAATGATGAAGGGGAAATCTTTATGCCTCAAAATATCCAATGGAAGTTAATACACCAGGCTACTCATTTGAGCAGAAAAGCTTTAAAACATTTAATCAAACATATATCTGGTGGAAGGAACTTAACAACTACAGTAAGACTGTTCCACCGATCCTACATTGTTTGTGCACAAGAAATCTGGAAGATGCAGTCCCCTAACCCCTCCCCAACCCACAATCCCACTTCTGAAAGTAGTCCAAAGGCAGGGAACATATCCATCCAGGAGAGGACCTGTGGCTCGATTTCACACAAATGCCTCCTTGCAAAGGTTAGAAGTCCCTACTAGTATCTGTGGATACTTTCACTAGCTGGAGCGAGGTCCTTCCACATAGAAATGAAAGAGCCATGGAAATAACCAAAGTCTTGTTAGAAGTTATTCCTAGGTTTGGCCTTCGACGATCCCTTCAAAGTGACAAGGGTCCTTCTTTCACAGCACTCAACAAATAGCACATGCTTTGAGAATTAAATATTTTCTACATTCAGCCTGGCGCCCACAATCCTCTGGAAAGGTAGAGAAAGTCACTCACAATTTAAAATGACACCTTATTACACTTAGTCCTAGAGGCCCAGGAAAACTGGGTCACTCTCTTGCTAGTAGGACTTCTCAGGGTCAGGACAACTCTAGCACAACCTCTAGGACTCAGCCCATTTCTTACAGAGGACCTGTTATTGGATGAAGATTATAATACTTGATGAAGTGATTCACTCGAAGCTCATTTAATTCATAAGTCACTTAATGAATAGAATGATCACATGCTCCCAAATGCCAACCCAAGGATAACTGAAAGTCGACCCCACAAGAGCCCCGGAGACATGGTTTATTTAAAAGACTGGAAATCCAGCACAACGGGAGACTTAAATCCAAAATGGAAAGGTCCATATCACGTCATATTATATACTCCCACCAAAGTAAAATCAGAGTGACCCTCTTCCAGGACTCATATATCCAGAACAAAACCTGTACCTCCTTCACAGGAAACCCATGAGCAAACTAACATGACTTCTTCCTCTTGTGAACCTATTGAAGATCTCAACGTCCCCACTGAATGACGGTAAAGATGGTACTTATCACGTGGAGACACTTCTTTGCTGCCCACATTAGACTCAGCTGCCTCCACCTTGCGTCACTCCCATAGGTGCTCCCCAACTGACCAACGCTGACCCACAGGTGAGGACATCTCTACACCTCTAGTCAGCAGGAAGAAGCTACAGAAAATGAAAGCTTCTGATGTCAATAACCTTTAAAATTTAAGGGTCAGGATTGTTCACAGTTGGGGGGGATGAGAGAGCAAAAGGCACGCTGAGGGCAAGACACAGAGCTGACACCTGCAAACCACAACCTGCCTTAAGGTAGACTGTGTACCTGGAACCTCCTCAGGCACCAGTGACAGCCTAAGTGGGGGTGGGGGGACTACAAATGGTCAACGGATTAAAGATCATGTAGGACACAAAACTCCACTTGACTGTGTCACTGTCTTCATGATTTCCAAGAAAAACACAATCTTAACAATAACCAAACCTCCAGAAACCTACAGACTCAATTTCCCGAAGCCCTGACATCACCTTCTCCTCCAGAGGATGGAAACCCCCTATGTAATAAGTCACTCGTCACAATCACAATGCAGCTCTTGCTGCACCCGGGTCCTGTCCCTGTGTTAACGAACACCTTCTCACACCGTTAAATGTCTCCAGAATTCTTTCTTGACTGTTGGGCTCAACGATCTCACATCGTTTTGGGACAAGACAGAATGTTTGCCCTCAGACAGTCCAGATCAGATGGTCACTGCACCTGTGATGAGAAACAGAAGCCGTGACAATGCGAAGTCCAGAGAAGAGATGAGCAAGGTGAGCCACTACCAAGCGCATCTCTAGAAAAGCTGCTGAGCAGAAACCCTCCAACCTCACAAAGCTGGGAGCGGCGTACCTGAGGGCTCTGTCCCAGCTACCTCTTCTCCTTGTCCTTAGAAAAGCACAGGTCTGGCTGCAGAAGTCACTTGCTCATGGAAGACGTAAGAAGCATTCCTTCTCTTATTTGCCTCCTCATCATGCACGGATTAGACTCCAAAAACAAGCTCTGGGCATATGAAAATGAACGGGACTCATGCAGTTCTTGTCCTTTAAAGTCCTGCCACACTAACAAAGCAGGAAGGCTTTGTGGGATGAGGGGTGGGAGGAATGCTAAAGATCTCCAGGCCAACGTGGCAGGGCACATGCCTAAGCATGGGAAGGGCTGCTTGGAGGTGGTAAGACTCGGGAACTGAGTCTAGAGGCAGATAAGAGTCCATTAGGTTGGGAAAAGCTTTCCAGACCATTGGTACCATATGTGGAAAGGCAGGGAGGTAGACACAGCTTAGGGCACTGTGGGACTAGCTAGTGTTTGATGTAGCTGGGAAGTCAAGTGTGAGATCCCCGTCTCCCCGACCATCCCCGGTTACGGACCGCCTGCTCCCATCTGACCCCCAGGCCCCGGTGTTATGTGTCATCCTGTGATCTAAGGTAAGGACAGAAACGTTCCCATATCTAGGAAGAGAACTCTAAGTTCAGTAATTACTGTAAGAGCAAACAAAGAGTGGGAATAGAGATAGGTCCTCAGAGATCTCTAGAAAGGGGGTCGGTGACCAATGATCGTGGTGGTTTAACTCAGCTCAAACCAAGAAGTATCCAAGAACGAGGAACAGCTGCCACACGTGCCAGGCTACCCATGGGCCAGGCACTCCCAGGCTAGAACTCACAGAATTTTCCCAACAGTCCCACAAGATAGGCGCCATTCTTGTGCGGCCTTGACAGAGGAGAAGCTGAGATTCACACGGAGAGGTTAAGTCCCATGCCTTAGAGCTTGTGGTCCTTTCCGACCCAGACTTCTGCTCCAGAGTTTGTGCTCCATAATAGGGCTTCCACAAGTTGCCTCTGGCAAAAGACCAGCTGTCCCCACTTCATCAGAGACTGACACTTCTGTAAAATACCAGTAATAAAATGAATTACTGGGAAAACGGTCACATGTTTGGATAGTGCAGCCATGGCAAATTGCTCTGGGAGTTTCTGATGCTTCCTCTGGGTTTCTACCTCGATCTCTTCACAGCTCTGAGCAGCGCGGGGTATGCACACTTTGAGCAGTGCTAATCCACCTCACTATACACTTACTGGTGTGCTGAGGAGGTGAAAGACTGAGCCGGGCGCAGGGAAAAAAAAAAAATCACTTGTCTGGATTCCAAAGGCTGAATTGTGAATCTCCACCATTTGGCCCAGCATTAAGAATTCATGAGACACTTGGCTCTGGGTTCCTGGTTGGGGTGACTTAGGGAGAGGTCCCCTGTATTGTACAGGAGGGGTATTAGTTAGCTCCAAAGGTGTCCTCCCAAGCCAAAATGCTAGCGAGGATTCCATCTCTTTTTACAACACCCCAGCTCAGCAGAAATGTCTGCAGGACCAGCTGTTTCTGTTCACGCATTCATTAATAAAAGTCGTGAATGCACCAAGAGCCACCCTTTTCTTTCCTTTGTCATGTCCTGAAAGGGGGCAGGGAGGGAGCAGGAGAGCCTGCAGACGCAGGGGACGTGCCAGACGTGCAACAGGAAGGGCTCAGCAGAGGAGGACTGCGGGGAAGGAAGGCAGGTGGGCGGAAGGCGGGCTGACGGCAGGGGGGAGGGGTGGGGGGAAGGGCCGGGGGACAAAGGCAGACAGACACATGGAACCAATTACCCACAGCAGTGGGGTGATCCTGCACCTGGGAATTAAAAAACACCTGGCCGTTTCTGGAACAGAGGAGGACTAAGAGCTGCTGAGGAAAATGGAGCGGATGATAGAGCAGGACTGGGGAGACGGGACAGCACTCAGAACAGCTCAGCTGCCCCCCTACCCCCACCCCCACCCCTACCCTCATCCCCCGGACTTTACTTTGATCCCTTGGGGACTGGGCAGTGGCTATTTCTCACAGTCTATCAGTAGGACAGGGAGGAGGCCACTCTGGGTCTTCCATTCAGAGACTTGAAAGGAGGAAATTGGTTACAGAGGTGCTAGAAAGCCTCTTGGGGCCAGAGGGAGCATGAGGAGTGGAGAATTCTCCCGAGAGAGTTGCCGCACAAAACGCAAGACGCTACTTCAATTCCAATTTCTGATCAATAAATAATTCAGGGTACAAAAATGATGGTCTCTAATGTATGAAATGCCACAGAACCCTACACTTCAACATGATTAAAGTGGTACATTGCGTATTACATGTATTTTTCCATAATAGAAACAATTGAATATAGAATTGTATTCAGTTTATCTGGAATTCACATTTAGCCGGTACCCTTTATTGAATCTGGCCACCCTACACCCAGCAGGAGTTCAAATGACCCAGGGGACTGCCCAGAAGGAGGGGGTGTGGCTGGGGGAGGCCCACAGAGGACACTTACCAGCTGCTGCGGGAGCTGCGGGCCGAAGGGGATGCGAGAGAAGAGAAATGGTCCGGCTTGCCCACCCCCCCACCCCAGTGACCCACCAGTTTCTCCCAAAAGCCAAAACTCCTAGAAGCTGGTGGGTTTAGGAGCCTCAGAAATGCAAGGGCAAGGGAAGGATTGAGAGCAAACATGCAGTTATTTTAAATGCCCCAAGAAGGCTGGATGGGCCAGGCCCAACAACGCTGATCTCATTATAATCTGCTGCAAGGGAGCCCCACACCTCCATCAGGCCAGCAGTCTGAGGTCCTTGCTCTCCCCCCGCTGATCCGCGGGCCCTCCAGGGGCCCGGAGTTACTGCTTTGCTGTTAAGGCAGCAGACAAGGGCACGTTTGTGAGTGTCCCCGAGCTGGGAATCGAGGAGGCGTGCTTCAGCTGGGAAGTGGAGGGTCTGGTTCCCGTCTTGCAGCTGGGTCCCCACTGTCTATTCATGTCCTTTATCCGATGTCAGCTTATGAGAGAGGCACAATCCACAACAGCCGAGTGCAGGGCCGTAAGCGCGGCAGACAACTTCACGTTCTTCGGGGGCTTACGGTCTAGTGGGTCAGGCAATGTATAAAAGGCAATGAGAATGAGCTGAGACCCAAGATAGAAAGAAACTAGAGAAGACTAGCAGAGAAATGACAAGGCAGCTGGTGATGAACAGGACATGGGTGGTCTAGGTGACACCGACCGTGGATGGATAATGTGGACAGCCTGGTCCTTGAAGCTGGGGGACAGCAGAGCAGAACTGGACACATGCCCCCTTCTCCAGGAACTCATGATGTCGATCACAAGAATCTGCAGAAGGCCATCACCGATGCGTGTCTACCTGTCTGGGATTCGCATAACCTCACTGGAGGAAGAGAACAGGTGTCGTTGCCCAGAACTCCTGGGTTCCCACCAAGCTCTGCCCCCAGTTCTGTGGCTCCCTGCGCCTTGGGTCTTCATTGTGCAGTGAGCATCTGGCCTCTGTGCTCTCTGTCTTTGCTCTGTGATTCCTCCTGTTCTGTCCTCCTGACATTCCTCGGCTTCATGTCTGGTGACCTCTGAACACGGTTCTGGTGTCAAGCTGCCAGGGTGACTGCAACGGGACCCGCTTGAACCAAGTTCTACAAACGCTCTGTTCATGTGTAAAATGGAAATCACAACAGGACTTCCTGGATTTGTAAGGCTGAGTAAGGTACTGCCGGGAAACATGCCTATTAGCCATCGTTCCTTATCACCAGTATTTACTAATCACACTTGACAAACTTACAACCAGGAACACGTTCACGCTCACCTCTCTTCCGGTCACTGCTTCTTAGCCTACAGGTTCCGAACCACTAACAGGGGGTGAGGTCACTTGATGGGTATACTACGGGTTAAAGAAATATTTATGCTAATTACACAACAAAAGACAAGCATGTAGGCAAAAAGGAGGAAAGGAATAGAAACTATTAGTGTATCACACATGCTGAGGGTAAGCATTTTTCCCAGAAGTCAGACTCTCACTTGTGGGTAGGGGGGGGGGGCAAAGCCTCGGGGGCTACGTTGTGATGTAAAATGAATCTCGCATGGTCAAAAAATTCGAAACCTCTGTTTTAGGGTAAATCATCATCTCTCATAATACCCTTCATGCTGTTCAACACCCTTGCTCCTTTCGACCCAACCCCCTAATGAAGGCCACGCACTCTCTCCTCCACAAACACATTCACCCCTCCTTTCCCTCCCCTGCCTCCTCAGCATCCCAGAAAAATTCCTCTCCCTCCCTGCTCCCTCAGTGTTCCCTGTTGTCCCCTCCCAAGTCCCTCCCCGATGCAGGTTCCCGAAAGGTGCTTTGGGGGACGGATGGGTGGAAGACGTCTTCTGCACGTATTGGCAGCCCCTGGGTGGGAGGGGGAAGGGGCGGTGATGGAGGTTTGGCCTTTGTATAATCAGGGGCTGGAAGGGAAACTGAAGGAGGCAGAGAGGAGTAAAGGTAGTGGTCTGGGGCCACTTCTCAGGGGCAGTGAGTGGGGTTCATCTGGAGGCAGGATCAAGAGGATGGAAAGAACTGTAAAGAAAACAGGGCAGAAAGGGTCCCCGAGACCATTAGGAGTTAAAGAGGTACCCTGCCAAGGCAAACTTGAGGACAGGAGGTCTGAGGAGGGGTAGGTCTGAGAAGAGCTGGAAAATGCCGGAAGCCTGGCCTCTTGGGTGCCAGATCTCTGGGCCCGCCAGGCCCCCGCAGAGTCCGCAGGAGGGCTTACGCTGGACGCCTGGGAGCCACCGCCTGCCTTCCTCAGTGAAGTACATACTCTGGGTGGCTGCAGCCTGCCTGACCAGGGCCGTGGCTCCCCGGGCTTTGCTCCTTCCTGCGTGGGCCTCTCAGGCAGGCTAAAGCCTGGTGTGCGAGCGGGGTCTCTGCAAACCCTTCGTGGACCCCCCTCCCTCCCACCCGTGCTCCCCCCCGACGGAGAGCTGAGAAAGCCCGCAGACCTGCTCCACAGCTCTCCCACTCTCTCCTACTCTCTCCCCACACTGAAACCCTGGAAAGGGTCTGTATCATCCGGAGTCTGCCCCTGGGAAGCATCTGAGCCTCAGACCTGGGACAGGTCTGGGATGGGTTGGGGGACGGGGGAGGGGAACTTCCCGGTCAGATTCCATTCTCCAGCCCAGAAAGCCCATGTGAGCCAGTGTCCTCTCATCCTGCCCTCTGGGCTCGGTGAGGATGGGCACCCATGCCACGTCCCTTCCGGGGTTCTGCTTGCTTACCTCTACAAGGTGGCCCTTCCACTGAGCGGCGTCTAACACCCTTTACAGATACTCGGTGCCCGTACAGGTGTTGCCAGGGGCCAGACAGGTACGGGGGGGGGGGGGGTGCGGGTGTGCCAAGGAGTAGGACGCTCTCTTTGTCTCAAAAGGCAGCTGCTATTCCACTCCTGCCCACAGAGAAGCTGGAGATCTGAGATTGTGTGTGAAATCTCCCAAATATTAAATGCTGACAACTAATTTCAAAATATTCTACCATCACACGCGCCAAGCAAGAACCTCTGCACGCCTGACTCAACCCCGTCTCGGCGGGTTTTCTGCCTCCTCCAAGAGGCTCTCAGACTTAAGAGGGCTTCCAAATCCCCCACAAAGGGCTTATGAAGACACAGGTTGCCGGGCTTCAGCCCAGAGTTGCTGAGTCTGTAAGTCTGGACTGTGGACTGAGGAACTGCATTTCTTTTTCTTTTTTCCAGTAAGCTATAAGCCTAACATGGCTTAGAACTCAGCCATGATTGGCACAGCTACTTTGGAAAACAGTGTGGAGATTCCTTAAGAAATTAAAAATAGAGCTTCCCTATGACCATGCAATTGCACTACTGGGTATTTACCCCAAAGATACAGATGTAGTGAGAAGAAGGGCCATCTGTACCCCAAAGTTCATAGCAGCAATGGCCACAGTCACCAAACTGTGGAAAGAGCCAAGATGCCCTTCAACGGATGAATGGATAAAGAAGATATGGTCCATATACACTATGGAATATTATGCCTTCATCAGAAAGGATGAATACCCAACTTTTGTATCAGCATGGACGGGACTGGAGGAGATTATGCTGAGTGAAATAAGTCAAGCAGAGAGTTAATTATCATATGGTTTCACTTACTTGAGGAGCATAAGGAATATCACGGAGGACATTGGGAGATGGAGAGGAGAAGGGAGTTGGGGGAAATTGGAAGGGGAGACAAACTATGAGAGACTGTGGACTCTGAGAGACAAAGTGAAGGTTTTGGAAGGGAGGGGGATGGGGGTTGGGAGGGCGTGGTGCGGGTATTAAGGAGGGCATGGATTGCATGGAGCACTGGATGAGGTGCATAAATAATAAATCTTGGAACACTGGAAAAAAAAAAAAAAACTCAGCCCTGAGTTCTTGGGTACTTAAGGTACTTGAACTCAGTAGCCTAAGAGCAAGAGTCACACGCTCCATGGACTGAGCCAGCCAGGGGCCCCTGAGGGACTATTGCTTCTGACATGCTACCAGCTGATGCCAGTGAGGCTGACCCAGGGAACGGACTTTGAGAACCACTGTCCTGCACTATAGAGGCATACCACCATGGTCCCACGTGACTCTTTGCGTGATGCCAAAGCAGCTTCTCATGAGGCATTTTCAAGATTCTAGATCCTTCACTTAGCAAGTCTAGTGATGGAGATGATGGTGATGATGATGATGATGATAAAGAGTTGGGGAGCACCTGGGTGGATCCGTTGGTTGAGTGTCTGCCTTCAGCTCAGGTGGTGATCCTCAGGGCATGGAGCCCCCTGCCTGGTGAAGAGCCTGCTTCTCTCTCTCCCTCTGCACCCCCTCTCCCACTCAGACTTGCTCCCCACACCCCCAAATAAATGAATAAAATCTTAAAAAAAGAAAATAGAAGCTAACAGCTGGGGTGCCTGGCTCAGTCAGTGGAGCATGTAGCTCTTGATCTCAGGGTCATGAGTTCAAGTCCCACACTGGGCCTAGAGCTTACTTAAAAAAAAAAAAATGCAGTTTAAAAAAAGTTAATAGCCAGTTTCTTAAAATGTGTCCTACATGTGGTATTTTACCTACCTTAGGGCCTTGAGTCTTCACAAAGCCCCAGAGGTAGGCATTATTAATAGCCCCTAATGACAGATGAAAATAGCTAATAGGTGTGGATTTGGAGCCAGACTCCAAGACACCAGAGACCACCTTCTCCCCACAAGGATTCACAGTCTTCTTTGTACACACTTCATCACTTATTCAGATCCCCTAGATGCTGCTTTTCACGGTATGACTCCGTAAGTCAAAGCAAATTGTGTGTTCATTTATCATTCACTCATGCGACGGATCTTTGCCCTTAAACTAGAACTGTGAGTCATGCTACTACAAAGAGGGAACACTGCAAGCAAGGTAGAATGGTAGGGAGTGATGGTGGGGAGAAGGGTCAGGCTATTTTAATACAAAGCAAGCAGAGAAGGCTTCTCAAAGGAGGTAGCATTCGAACAAGGACCAAAAAAAAGGAGAAAGTAAGGAAATGAGGTAGCAGGAGCAGCGAGTACAAAGGCCCTGGGGTAGAAGAAGTATGGTATGTTCTAGGACCAGCAAGACCAGTGTGGCTGAGAAGCGTGATCAGACTGGGCAGGTATCCTAAAGGCCAGGCCAAGGAGTCTGCATTTTATTCCAGGTGTGATGAAAAACCAGCGAAGGTTTTGAGCGGGGGAGTGACCAGCTCTAATTAGGTTTGGACCAGGATCCCTCTGGTGGCAAAGTGAAGACCAGACTGCATGGAGGCAAGAGAAAAGGCAGCTGATGTCTAAATGGTCAGATGCTCAGAGATGCCAGATTGATGCGCTGCTGCAACCTACCAGCCTCCGTGGACGGAGGAGGGAGATGGTGGAGACAAGAAAGAGGAGAGGAAATGAATGGTGGTTGCAAAAATTAAAAGTATCTGACAAATCAAGGCAAGGGAAGTTCTGCCTTCCTGACTGGGACTCTGGAAAATGAAGGAGGTAACCAGGGTTCCTGCCTCCCAGCCTTGGCACAGGCTGCCCTAACTTGCTGGGGAGAAGAGGTGACCGTCCGTGGGGTCTGGGTTTGCACAAAGATGGTTCTAGTCCCCAGACCACTCTACTCTTCAGCCTATTGAAAGTGCTTATCAAAATTCCATGTTCCCACTAAGGGACATGAAATTATTTGAAAAGTTGCGGAGAAGACTGCACAACTGTATATATTTACTAAGTCACCAGACTTACGAGGGGGTGAGCAGCACGGTATGTGAATCCTCCTTCAGTAAAATTGTTTAAAAAAGAAGAAAATGTTTGCCCATAAGGGAATCATCCTTTGAACCTTGAGCTTTTAAGAGTTTGCCTGCCACAAAACAGCCTATAGCACTTAAAGAATGCATATGGTAAGCGTCCAGCTAATGGAACAGCAAGCGTGGAGAGTCCTACTTTTGCAGAATGCTGGAAAACATCAGAAAACAAATCCTCACTGAATAAATGTGAGAAACTTTTTTCCTTAACAAACAGGATAGAAAACTATGTATATAGTTACAATTTTGTGGTGTGTGTGTGTGTGCATGAGAGAGAGACAGAGAGAGGTTCAGACATTAATTGGGTGCTGGGATTAAGTTTTATTCCTGTGTTTTTATTCCCAAGTTTTTAATTTTCCAAATTTTCTACAATAAACATTAATAGCAAAAATGCCCCATTACTCAGGTGAGGGCAAAGTAAAGCTATATAAACTCAAGTTAAGGGAAACAATGGCCAGGAAATAGGTCCTGGGCATTTTTCACTGAACAGAGTGTGCGACCAGCAGTGGGCAGAGACAAAGCAAAAAAAGAGAAGCAGAAGGAAACAAAATGTTAATCGTGGAACCATACGCAATGTCAACATTTTTCTCCTTGCTTATCTGTATTTTCTCATTTTTCCGCCAGGAACGTGTATTCTTTGCCTAATGAAAAGGAGGCGTAGCATCTCGCAAATCATGGGCATCGCGATGTTACAGATTGCTTTCTGATTTTTCATGGGCTACTTCATTCTTGTTTTTCCACTGCGAAGATTTAATTTAGTTCAAAAACTCCGCAACTATTTATGGAACGCTTCATCCATGCCAAGCACTGTCCTAGGCACGGCAGGAAATGGAAAGATTACTGAGACACGATCCAGTCAGCCTCCTCTCCAGCAGCTCATCTGACCATCGGAGAGACTGGGACTGGTGCAAAAACCAGGCTGGAGGTGGGAAGACAAGGGGAGTTCAGTTAATTCATCAGCACAAACGCTCTTTTTTAAAGGAAATTCTATTATTACTGCAAACACTCCTGACAAAACTAATCTTGCTTGCCTTCCTAGCTCACCAAGTGCAGATCTCTGGGGGATTGAGCGACCTGAGAGTAGGTAGGACTTTCTGGAAGGAGCTAATGATTTCCGGTGTCCGCTCTGTAGGGGGCATTGGGTTTTTACATTCATTTAATCCTCACCCCTGAGGCTTGTCCAGAGGGAAGGGAAGAATAATAGTACAGGGGACAAAAGACCAGGCTCTATATGGCTCAACTGCCTGTACTCCAATCCTGGTTTTACTACTCCATAGTTCCATGACCTCCAGTAAGTTTCTTAACCTCTCTGTGCCTCGGTTTCTTGCTCCATAAAATGGGTATGATAATAGTACATGCTTCATAGGCTTTGTAGCGAGCATTAAACACATCATCATGTATTCAGGACAGTACCTGAGACACAGAACACATTCCAGGATTTTATCATTTTATTCATACTTCGGTTCCAACAAGTAAATATTCATGCTGCTTTGTATTACCTTTTCCTTCCTTTTTTTTTTTTCCTTCCTAAAGAGCCAACTTATGACAATGATGAGCAAACTTTTTTGATCACTGTGCACCCAGTACTGCCCTCCGTCGCTGGGAAAACAAAGATGAATAGAAATGAACCCGCAGTGGGGCGGCTCTCGCTGGTTAGTGCAGGAGAGAAACACTAACGCAATTAACAGCACAGAACTGGTAATTAGTAACAGTGGTTGCCTAAAATGTTCTAACGTCCCAGAAAACATTTCTCTCTCTCTCTCTCTAATAGTTACAATGTGGTTCCCATTATTGTGTTTACAGTATTTGCTTGTGAAGGAAACTAAGGATCCTTGGGTGTCTGGTATGTGCCAGACAATGTGCTGAGAGCCATATACGCCTTTTCTTCTTTAATTCCATGAAAAGAGTGCAATTATTGCCTCTCTTACCTATAGAGAGATCAAGGTCTTCCCCACAGAGGTCAGGTCACTCCTCTAGGTGATACCACCAATCCTCACAGAGTCAGACTCAAAATCAAGCCTGTGCTCTTGGCACCACACTAGGTCTGCTCCCAGAGTAATATTCTACATGTCATCTGATTTAATTCTCAAAGTCTCCTGTTTGAGGGAGACATTATTATGCCTATTTTTATGCACGAGGAAACCGATGTTCAAGAAACTATTTGCCCAAGGTCGAAGAGTTTGTAACTGGCAGACCGGGTACCTCCCAAACTGTGCTGTTTTTCTAGAGACTGTGGTCTCTCCCATTTCCTCCTGTGTGAGATAAAGTTGAATTTCCATCCAGGCCGGCAAGAAAACTCCCTGGATTGAGACACGCTGGAGACGTGACTTCTCATCCTGACTCTGCCACTTATCGGCCCAGCAGCCTGGGACAAACAGCTTTTCCCCTTGGGGCCTTTCTGCCCTTATCTGTCCAAAGATAATAGAGGGCTCACCCTTCCCAAAGACTCCAGAGGAATGTTCTAGAAAATAGGCTGAGGGCAGACTCTCCTGGAATAAACCGAGGTGGGAGCCTACACACACACACTGCACCACCACAAACTGTGTGCCCGCTGTCTGTGTGAGAAAGGGGTCTTCAATCTTCACCCACCAGAGAGGCCAGTATGTGACTTCTTCAGAACTGACTGGGACTTTCTAGCTCCTCTTCAGCAAGACCCGCAAATGTGCATGGAATGCCGTACATCGGGTTCTGAGGTTCTACACAACCCCTACCTCACTGGAGAGACAAGGCGGACTCCTGAAAGAAAAAGTCCAGTATGGAAGCCGAGACCAAGGCCCACGGGAGTTTCGATTTGGAAGCAGGGCTGGGAGAAAATGGGAAAGACTGACTGTACATGAGGATGGAAGGGCCCTGGATGGGGACTCGAGAAGCCGTTCGTGTAAGAGGAAGAGGAAGGAAGGGCATCTTGGACTGAGAGAGTTCTGGAAGGTGACGGTGGGCATGAATGGATGTATTTTGAGGCTCGTTAGTAGACCAGTTGTCTGTAGCAGAGGGCCAACAAGATATGCTGGAAAGTTGGAGGCCAGTCGTGGCGTACTTGAAATGCAAGAACCAAAGACATGTTTTTATCTTTTTATCCTTGAAGAATTTTGAGCACGAGAGTAATGTGATCATAACAGGGCTTTACAGTATTACCTGGAGCCAAGCATGACAAAGAGCAAAGATGTTTGGATTTGGGAAATAAGGCACTGTTGATGACCTTGCAATGGCATTCCCCAGGTGACCAGGGTGAAACCAGCTCACCAAAGAGGGAGGAAGCGGTCGGCTGTGCTGAGATGAAAATGAAGTGCCTAACAGTTCTCCAGAGAAGCTTCAAGTGAACGGAAGGTCTATAGGTTATGGGACAGGTTCAAGGAAAGTTGCCTCTTTCCCCCAGCAGGTTAAAGACAAAAAGGAAAATGTCTGTAGGGAGACGGGAGGAAGGCAGTGAGAAGAAGGAGAGCAAGATACCTTTCCCAAGAAAAGATAGAGGCTGCCTGGCCCTCCCTCTTCTCTTTCTTTCCAAAGCTAAGATAAATGGACATGCTTGACAGTTTTACAGTTTGCCTATAGGGGCAGCTGGATGAGGCTCTCCAGCTGTCCCCGTAAACCCAGCTGGCTTCAGTGTTCTCCACGAAATGGGATATTCAGTTGTCAGCTGTGAGGGAGCTGGATGGAAGACAGCTGTTTGGGTTTGGGTATGCCCAGAAGCAGACTGAGATGAGTCGTTTCCTGGGGAGCTGGTTCTAGGAAGCAGCAGAAGTACAGGAACAAGTAGGTGGGACTGGGAAGGGAAGGTAGGCGGTAAGATGCCCTTTCAGCCCAGGGACCACTGTGGGCGCTTCACCCAGTGGAGAGCTCTGGGAACCAGCATGGAACACACTCCTCGGACTTCTCCTAAAAGAGGTGAGGGAGCCAGGGAATTTATCCTCCAGTCACTGTTGAAGCGCTGCTTCCGACAGAAATGTCCTGCAGACACAGGAGTGGACAGCGCCATGCATGTCGGAAGAAAGGGCATGCGCTCTGGCAGCCAGGTGCAGACAGCTGGAAGCATTCCTGGAAAGGGTACCAGCTGAGAAGACAGGGATCCTGCACCAAAAGTGTCTGTTAGAGATAGGAACTTTGGGGAATAAAAAAATATTTGAAATAGAACCAGGTGAGGTGCGTAATAATGATTCTTTGGAGATACGGTGAAGGGGGGTCTAGCAACAGTAGAGACAGCTCAGATTAAAGCATGTGGATCTGTAAGGATCTAATGAAGCAACACTTGGGACCCAATCTGATTCTAGAAACACTTCACCATCTGAGAGGTGAGACTGGGGACCGCAGTTGGACGGGATGAGCTATGGCAAGAAAAAAGGAATAGCAGAAGGTCAGGGGATGCAAACATTCCAAGTCCTGGAGACCCAGCAATGGGCTGATTGTTGCTTCGTCCCAACATGATATTGAGGATATAGAAGTAAACGCCATCATGAACCTGAAGAGCTGGAAATGGAAAATTGGAAATTGGAAATTGGTTCCACTGCCCTCATTCTTCTGATAAGGAGCTGAAGGGGACAGAGAGGGGAACTGGGGGGACACGCAGTAGCTAGTGAATTTCCGTGCCAGAATGACAACCCTTCTTGGGCTGTTTTCCCCTGGGCCAGATTCCAATGATTATGAAAGGTCAAATCAGCAGAAAGGAGGGAAGCAAGCGGTTGAAGAAAGTGTAATCATAGCATCATTGGAGCTGGAGGAAGTGCCTGGAAGTGACCATCGGGCAAAGTTGTGGCCTTCAGTAGAAGGAGCTAGCATGCATGTGTCTGCTGTCAGGGTAGCCGAAGCTCTAGCACTTTCGTGGAGGAGGGTGGGAGCAGTCTGGTAGGAAAGACAATCTTGTGAATGTATCTCACAACTGTCTTTGCAAAAAGAACTGTTTTCTCTTACATTTGGGGGAGGTATTTTTTTTAAAAGATTTTTTTTTTTAAGATTTAATTAATTTATTTATTTGACACACATACACACAGAGAGATCACAAGTAGGCAGAGAGGCAGGCTGAGAGAAAGGGGGAAGCAGGCTCCCTGCTGAGCAGAGAGCCCAATGCGGGACTTGATCCCAGGACCCTGAGACCATGACTTGAGCCAAAGGCAGAGGCCCAACCCACTGAGCCACCCAGGCGCCCTGAAGATTTTATTTTTAAACAATCACTACACCCAGTGTGGGGCTCATACTGACAACCCCAAGATCACTAGTCACATGCTCTACCGACTCAGCCAGCCAGGGGCCCCAGATTTGGGGGAGGTATTGATGCCAATGACAGAGATGGAGCTAAAGCCCACTCCCTGCTTTCATCAGCCGCCTCCCCCTTGGCGTTGTCCTGGATCAAAACAATAGATAGAGGAAACGGAGGAAAGTTTTGCCCTAAGAGAATTCAGCCCTAAAGTATGAGGAATTTTGTCAGACCCAGTGAAGATGAAGGTCATACTTTTTTTTTTTTTTTTTAAGATTTTATTTATTTATTTGACAGACAGAGATCACAAGTAGGCAGAGAGGCAGGCGGGGTTTGAGGTGGGGAGGCAGGCTCCCTGCTGAGCAGAGAGCCCGATGTGGGGCTCTATCCCAAGACTCTGAGATCATGACCTGAGCTGAAGGCAGAGGCTTTAACCCACTGAGCCACCCAGGCGCCCCTGAAGGTCATACTTTGAGAATAAGTCTAAAGCCCAGGAGTCTCGAAAGCTGAGCTGCTCAATTTCACGGGACCTTAGAAGCCCATGCACCTTCTCCACAAGTTCCTGCACTTCATGTTAGTGCAGGAGAAGACGACACAGGTCTTACTCTCTGAAAAATCTGCCCCTCACTCAGGGTGGGGGAGTCCTTAGGGATGCAGACAGAGTGAGGAGCTACCACAGATGACATGCTTGGAAATGATGCACCAGCTGGGTCTGCACCCTGAGGGTGGGGAACCTCAGTCCCGGTTGCCCCCGTCGGTCTCCCGCCTGTGGTCTCTGTGACATGTCGTCACGTGAGCATCCCTTAACCCAAGTTGAAAGGCTTTTTGCAATTTAATGTCTGGGATCCTCGGGAGGCCGCCTTTTGGTTTTTCGGGAAGGCATTGTCTGAGGTGACTGGGAGTCCTCTGCACGGGCAAAGGCATCCGGAGTAACCGGCAGCAAAACAGGAGGAGCCTCCTAACAGAAGCGGGACCCCCGGCTGCCACCCTGGATTGTTGCTGGTTCTGCGATGAGAGCACCAGGGTAGGAAAGGTGGATGAGGCGAGACTTCCAGAGTAGAGGTATTTAGCATCAACAGCTGGGTTTCAGCAAGCGTTCGAAGACCATACAATGGGGGAAAGTCCAGTCTTTTCAAGAAGTGTGCTGGGAAAACTGGACAGCCACACGTGAAAGGATGAAGTTGGACCCTGACTTTACAATAACATACACGAATGTGAACGCAAAACAAATCCAAGACCTAAAAGTAAGGCTAAACCTATAAAACTCTTAGGAAAAAATAGATGGAAAATCTACATAATATTGGATTTGGTGACGATCTCTTGGATTTGATACTAAAAACACAGGAAACGAAAAACTAGATAAATTGGATTGCATTGAAATTAAAAGGAACTAATTAGAAATGATGAATTATTGGGAATAAATTGGAATTATTAATAAAAAATTATTACCTAGTTTATAAAAAGGACTATAACTCAATAAAAGCAACTCAATCAAAAATAGGCAGAGATCTTAAAAGCTCTCATCACAAGAAAGTTTTTGTCACTGTTTATGGTGACAGGTGCTAACCAGATGGATTGGGGCGATCATTTCTCAATATATACAAACACCAAGTCATGGGACGCCTGGGTGCCTCAGTCAGTTAAGCGTCCACCTTCATCTCAGGTCATGATCCCGGGGTCCTGGGATGGAGTACCGCATCGGGCTCCCTGCTCAGCCGGGAGCCTGCTTCTCCCTCTCCTTCTGCCTCCAGCTCCCCCTGCTTGTGCTCTCACCTCGCTGTCTCAAATAAATAAAATCTTTTTAAAAAAATTGAATCATTATGCCATATATCTGAAACTAATACAATGTTATATGTCAATTGTTATTATACCCCCATTAAAAAAATGGGCAAATGAGGGGCGCCTGGGTGGCTCAGTGGGTTAAGCCGCTGCCTTCGGCTCAGGTCATGATCTCAGGGTCCTGGGATCGAGTCCCGCATCGGGCTCTCTGCTCAGCAGGGAGCCTGCTTCCTCCTCTCTCTCTCTCTGCCTGCCTCTCTGCCTACTTGTAATCTCTCTCTGTCAAATAGATAAATAAAATCTTTAAAAAAAAAAATGGGCAAATGATAAACTTTATGTTACATGTACTTTACCACAATAAACAACAAAGAGCAAAGCATTTAGTTCGTGGCGGCAGAATGACAATACAGAACACAAACTAGAGAGGAGCCAGAAGCCAGAGGCCAGCTATCCCCCTGTCTCAGGAGAAGTTGGAGTCGTCAGGGGAAGAAGAGCAGAGCATCTGAGAGAAGCCGGGGTCAGCTGTCGCATAGCTGGGCCAGAGCATGCTTGGAAAAGGTACCAGATGCCGGACAGTTTTTGCAAAAGGCAAAACATCCCTGCATGGGATTGGGGAGAGGAGCGACAAGCTAGGGAGCAGAGCAGAGATGAGTAGGAGTCAGAAGAGATGTGTGCTGGGGGGAAAGGGCGGGACCTGGCATGGGAGATGGGACCAATGCATTCTTTTTTAAAACAAATAGTTGCAAGCTTGGAACAAGTGTCAAGACTTGATGATTAATATTTGTCTCAGGGGCGCCTGGGTGGCTCAGTGAGTTAAGCCTCTGCCTTCATCCCACATCATGATCTCAGGGTCCTGGGATTGAGCCCCACATCAGGCTCTCTGCTCAGGGATCCTGCTTCCGCCTCTCTCTCTGCCTACTTGTGATCTTTGTCTGCCAGATAAATAAATAAAATCTTTAAAAAAAAAAAAAAAAGGTATTGTCTCCTACGTACTCTGCAGTGTGCGTTTATACAAAGCCTGTGGTGCCATCGCATGGGACAGTTCTCATGTCTCACAAGGACAGATGCTCTCACTCGCCCACTTCTTCACAGTGACCTGTGACCTTCCCCATCTGGCTGTGACCAATGTCCAAAGGGCATGGTCATGGTTCTCGCTCGGTTCTCCATGTTCCCAGCTCTGGCTTTGGAAGGCACCAGAGGAAGGAGCAGGATTAAGCAGCAATGTGAATGCATCCTTCCTGTGGACTGTGTTCTCCCAGAGATGATGGCCAACACTACGACATATTTTGAGCCGGGATTTACAGTCTAAGTTAATTTGGGAGAAAGGAGCTTTTGTCCTTAAGGAGTCTGAAGCTCAAGGAGAGGGTGTCATATTCTATAGCTGTGACAAATTGACGGGGGTGGGGGGTAGTGGCCTTTCCAAGGATGGGGTTAATTTACACAGTTAGCAGAAAACTGAGCCAGGTCTCAGGAAAATGAAAATGAGGAAAGCCAACAGTGGCCTAGGGTAGACGCTAAATTCATCTCTAGAACCTGCTTTGGCTTGTCGAGTACTAAACATAGAGGAGTTCCTATGAATGGAGGTAAAGGGAAGTGGGGAAGGTTCCTTCTCCATCTATGGTTGGGACATAAAACCCCATGAGGCTAAGAGCTCCCCGAGACAGAAAGTGTCGCATTTGATCCCCTGGTGGCTTGCGGGATGTCTGGCCCTCCAACAGAATGAATGATGGATGGACCCAACAAAGGGAGAAAGAAGTGAACGAATGAGGGGATAAAGCCCCTTCCAGCCCCAATTTCACTGACAACGGGAATAAAACGCAGGACAAAGCGGGCTGAGTTATTATAGCATTTTGACTGTTTAACTTTGGGCAAACGCTTTTTGTTTAGCTGGGATAATGGGAGTCCTTGAATTGGTAATGAACAAATAAGTGAGCAGAGAAACAGTGTCTTACATTTGAAGCAATTTACTGTTTACAAAGCTATTATGCACACATTTTTTCCATAGAGCTTGTAAACCACCCAGTGCAGAGGCATGACAAATATTACGTTGTCCTTTCATGAATAATCAAACTGCAATTTGAAGGACCGAAATAACAGCAATCACAGAGTTAAACGTGGCAGAGTGCAGATTTTTGAGTTGTGGTTCTGGCTCTCAGGGGGCCTATGCTCTGGGACAAAAAAAATCCCACCCATGTGTTCGGCCGGCCTGGTCAAAGCAGAACCTTCTTTTTTTTTTTTTTTTTCACCCAGGTGTCCAGGAATAACACTGGGTTGAGTTTTGTGCATGTTGTTAATTTTTTTTTTTTTTTTTACAAATTCTACCAAAAGAATTTTTTATTTTTTTTAACAAATCATGCAATGAAATGATGAAATGTGTGACTCAAATAGGCACGTCCTCTCAGGCCAACAAACCCAGCCATCTCTCACATATCACGGACATCAAAAAGCGCCATTTTCGGGTGGGTCCTTTTCCAGGTCGCCCCCCCTTCCCCACCACCCTGCCACGGCCATTTCTTGGCTCTTCCCCAGACCCTGGTCTTCATTTCAGAACTGAAAGCATTGTTTTACTGCTGTCCTCACTTCAAATGCCTGCTCTCCTCCTCTCTCTTTACTTTTCCCCAAGGCCCCCGAGTTGCTTTCTTTGGAAACAGTGTCTACCCACTCTTTCTTTCCAGAGCCGGGGCCAGCTGGCCCCTGAAATCAATCAGTGGCCCATCAGAGACCGGGGAGCTGCTGTCACTCCCGCCGTGGAATTTAGGTAAGTTCCCCGGGGGCCCGTTAGCACAAACATGTCATGAGTCAGCTCTAACTCACAGAATTCTCCCATTTCCTGAAGTCTCCCGAAGCCTGGTCCGTGGCATTATCTCCTCAGCCATCAAGTCTCTGCTCTAGGAGTGGCGACTCTCTTTGTTTCTCTTCTCCCCACCTTTTTTTTTTAACCGACTCAGGAGCCTCACACATTCTGCCCCTATCCACGGCTGTCTCACGGGCATTTTTCAAGTTTTCCCTTTCAGTCCCATTTGAGGCCCGAACATTTCAGCCAGCCTCCCACGCCCTTGGCCTGCTTCACAGCTGCCCTTTACTGCTGGGTTTGGGTGCTGGAGGAGTTTAAGAGAACTTCTGGTCCAGGAATTGTAATCCCTGGTTGGTTTTCCTTGTGGTCCATCCGTGGGCTTCCGGGGAAGCTGTGATGCTCTTAAGTTTCATGCAAAATGCTGAGGGCCTGGGCATCCACCAGGGGAGACACTCCATAGATTCCCATTTTGTTCCCTGGACCCTCCTGGGGCCAAGCCTCCTCATGTCACAGATACCTACGCAGGTCCTAAGGAGTTCCACTGGGATGGGGTCGGGGGTCTGTCTCATTTGCTCTCTGCCTTATCTATGTGCATTTTCTACCTCTTGAGTCTTCCCTCAACACTTTCCCTCCCTCCTGGGTTTTCCCTTTGGATTCTGGCTTTCCTGCATGGGCACACACACATTAAGTACTCCCTTATGTTTACACAATATTCAGGGCTAACTGCATAATTTGTGGTGCCCAGAGCAAGATTTTTTTACAAAATGTGGGGCCCAGCAGGGGGTGGGAAAGGTGATCTCCCCTTCTTCGGGTCAGTCCCTCAGGGATCGTGGGCTTGGTGCCAGGGTACCCTGGGGCCCCACTGGAGGTTGGGTGAGAGGTCCATGTGCAAGTGGACAGTGAACAGACCGTGCTACCGAGAGCCTGGGAAGGCACATAACACACTGACTCTTACAGTCCGTGTGCCCAAGCCCAGGCCAGGGGTGGATGAACAGTGGAACATGGCCCACCATCAGGCCGGGCAGAGGGCAGCAGCTGTTATGGTTTGGGGCTGGAGAGAGAAGGCCAGTGGGGGCCTGGGAGGTGGACCCCAGAGGTTCCAGACCTCTGCTCCATTGTCCCATTGGACTTCCTCCTCAGTCCGCACACACAATCGAAGATGCCAGTATTAAGAATCTCAATATGGTGGACACAAGGGCATCAAACTAGGTGTGGGTCCTTCTGCACCAATCACACGCCCATGAAGGGCCCTGCCAGCCTGTCACTGCTTGCAAAGCACATTCACATCCTTACCTGACCACAGATGGCCCTTTAAAACAATCAGGTTGACCGTCTTAAGACTTATTTTACAGGCAAAGGCAAGACCACAAGGCACAGCTTAAATACGTGAGTTCTGGAGTTAGAAAGCTCAAATATGGGCCAGGCCTCAGAGGGGTGAAGGTTATTCTGCAGGGTTCTTGTGGGATCACAGCAAAGAATGGATAGAACACATTCCACCATGCCGGGGGCAGTCAGAGTGTCCCATACACAGAACTGTTCGTGTGCCCGACAGGGGTAGTCAGCTTCTCCCAAAATTCTATTCATGAACAGTTACACCAATTTTCAGTTGTCACATTCTATCAGTACCGTTATTGGCCCAATTTTTTTAAAATTTAAATCTCTCTACTTTCTTACACTTCCAATTTCATTTTATAGGGTTACTTCATTTTACTGTCATACATGGCAGACCAATATTGCTCATCTTAAATAGAAGGCAGTCAGAAAAATAAATCCATGGAAAATGACAACAGTATGAAAATCTAGCCAGATACCTTTGCTTACTGAACACTTAGAGCCTGTACCCTAACTTGCGAAAGAGGGAAATTAGGAAGTATTAGAGACTCAGCCCTACCCTGAGATTTCTCTTGGACTTAACTTACAAGGAATAATTTTGTTACTATTCCATTCCATATCATGCTGTGTCTGGCTGGTCCTTGTACAAGTTATCAAGAACTCTTTTGCATTGCTTTGCCTGCTACATGTTGAGAAATCTTAAACATGAGGTTAGGAAGTAGTGGAGCTAAGATTCCCAAGAAATGCAGTCTGAATGCGAAAAACTAAAAACCTGCACAAAGCAATTCCAAATGTTTTTCATGGACACGTGGACTGAAAGAATTCACATCAGGCCCCTAACCGTGATCTCTTCTGAGGAGCAAGAGAAGAGGAAAGGGTTGTTGGTAAAGGGACTTTAACCACATCAGAACATTCTAATTATTTTATCAAAAATGTTTGAAATAGAGAACCACGTTATAGTTGCTAATTCTGTATAATAAGGGTGTGATTATTTGGCGTTCTCCAGACTTTTACGTGTTTTTTAATTTTCTTAAAATTTAAAAGAAAGAAAAAGAGGAAAGGAAGTAAAAAAAATGTTTAATCAGGTAAAATGCTCCCAGAGAAGGTTGCAGGGAAAGATCAAAATGCTTTGGTAACTAAGGGACTGTATTAGTCTGCTAGGGCTCCTATAACAAAAATCACCAACTGGGTAGCTTAACCAACAGAAATGCATTGTCTCATGGTTTCAGAGGCTGAAAGTCCAAGATCAAGGTGCCAGCGGACTTGGATTCCTCTGAGGCTTGCAGATGGCTGCCACCTCCCCGTGTCTGCACGTGGTCTTCCTCTGTGTGTGCCTGTATCTTAATTTCTTCTTCTTACAAGGACACAGGTCAGATTGGACCAGGGCCCACCCAAATGACCTCATACCCTAACTACCTCTTTTAAAGACCCTATCCCCAAATACAATCATATTCTGAAGTAATAGGGCTTCAACATAATGAATTTGAGGGACACAGTTCAGCCTGTAACAAGGACCATAACTGATGACTCCTGCTGATCTACCTCATTATCCAGGAGTTTCTTGTCATCTCTCTTTGCTGACTCTACTGCCCTCCCTCTTCTGTCACATGTCCTAGACATCCAGGCCAGTTTTCCTGAGTGCCCCACCGCCCGGCCCTCGCATCAACTCCTGCTTCCTCCAGCCAGCCTACTGAGTTCCACCTGTCCTCCTTACCCCTGTGTAGTCCTGCCCACTCTCGTGGAGTCCACTCCCGTCTTTGGATCCTCCACTCAGGAGCCCAGGGACACAGCCTCCGCCCAAGTTGGAGCTCTGCAGCTTCATGAGGCCAAACTCCCTACTCACTGACAACACATGCCAGACATTTCTCCCATTGCGGATCTAGGCACTAAATGTCTCTGCTCGTCTATCTCCTCTCCCTTTTCAAGATGCAATGGGGGGGGGAGGAGGTGTCTATGGCATCCCCTTGTCCATTCTCCCTGTGGTTCTTAAAATTTTCAGATCACAGACTGTATCAGTCCGCATCCAATTGAGAGAAAGGGAACCTCTTTCGACACTGAGCCATCGTGGCAGTATATTCTAAGGAATTGTTTACACGACAGATGGGACAGCTGAGAAGCTGGGCAGGGCACAGTGAGGGACATGAACCTGGTAGCTCCTGGGAACAAGGGCAACACCGGAGTGAGGATGGAGGCGCAAGACGGAAGGAACCGGATCCCGCCACTCTATGGAGCTGCCCACGGGCTCTGCGCTGTGTGAGCCCAAGCTAGGAAGTAGAAGACAATCACGTTCCATTATGTTAAAGCCATTGTTGCTTGGAGTCTCTGTTAGAGCAGCCCAGCTCAGATCTAGCAAATGCCTCTTTTTATATGGCCTGTTTGGGGGGCGATCTGCAGAGACAGGCCTTCTCCCTTCCCGGAGGAGACAGAGCTGTGGCCTGCGTCTTGCCGCCTGGACGGGCACCCGTGAGACTCCAACAAATGCTACAGCACGGGGGACCAGCTGTCCCTCTCCGCCCAGGACTAAGGGGTTTCGTGGAGGTAGAATGGGGAGAGTCCCCGGCAAAGCAGCGTGAGCCGGTCCCCTCCCTTCTTGTGTGTGCAGCAAGCATCTGCTTCTTCAGACAGAAAAGCACCTGCCAGAGGCCGGACCCCACCCTCTCTTCCCACATCCGGGGCCAAACCGCAGCCGAGGCTGCCATGCTCAGGGAGTCTGACTGCCTCCCAGCACCTCTCTGAACAAGACGCGGCAAGTTCTTCCGTGACCCCTGCTTCATTCCTGAAGAGAATGAACATCATGTCCAGCCTCGACCTGCTAAACGGAATCACCACAGAGTTCCTCCAGCAACCACGGCCCTTTGCACTCCAGACGTTTTCCAGTCAATGTAGTTTCTCTGGATCTGAGGCTCCTTGCTTCCAGGAATCTGCCTGCCCACAAGCACGCGCCTCCGGTCTCCTCCGGATTGAGGACAGCGGGGCTCTCCCACCACACGGTCCTCGCGGAGTTGCTGTGCTCATCTTCTTCGAAGGGGAGCCTCTCGCGGAGGGTACTCTCCTCAGCAGGTCTCTTCTCTCATCCTGCTTTTGTCTGGGGCACAGCTTGCTGGACTGGGAGAAGCCGTGGATGGAGTTCAGACCCCGGTGTTTGGAAACATGCCTCTGCCTCGGTTCCCTCCATAATGTCGGGCAAGCCGCTTCACCTTGCAGAGCCTCCGTTTTCCCGTGTGTAGAATGGAGTGGTATGGTAGGCTGAAAATGGCCCCCAGATCATGTCGTCATCCCAATCCCTGGAACTTTCAGTGGCCTTTTCTCCTCCCACGGCCACTCCTCGCCTGCGTGGACAGGAGAGACTGGAATTCTCAAAAGCCTGGTGAGAGAGGTCTAGATGCAACAAGATTATGGAAATTGCAAGGGGCTATGGACACACCAGACATTATTGCTCACCCAACTTACAGAAGAGAAAACTGAGGTCTGGAGGTATTAAACACTTGCCCAAAGCCACAGAAAACTGGATAACATTTTTGACTTCTCCTCGGTCCTCTTTCCAACCTATGGAGTCTGTCCAAAAGTGCCCTAGTCTAGAAGGGAAAAGATGGGGCTCCGAGTCTGGTTTCAATCCTTACCAACTGTGCACTGTTAGGTACATTATGTAAATTCCCTGAGCCTCAGTCCCTTGGTCCACACAATGGAGACAAGATATTCACTTGCCGCCATTACAGTTCGTGCTGCTGGCCACAGAAATACCTAGCCAGGCTCTCCTGGGCCTAGACCTCGGACAGACCCTGGCAGGGGGCCCTTGACTCCAGAGCTACACACTTCAGTCACCGGCCGGTACAGGCCTTGATCTGTCTCACCCCATAGTCCAGGCCCCTCTGGGGAATAGGCTAGTGTCCTATTAATAACGGGGAAGGGACTCAAAACCCTTGATTCTGCATCAGTGGTTGCTGCATCCACCTCCAGATCAGAATCAGAAAAATGAAGGAAAAATAGCCGCTCACCTAAACGATCCCATCCATGAGTAAGCTCATAACATCTCTTTGGAGTCAGGAAAATATTTACCTGGCAATGATGTTCTAACTTCTTCAGTTGTCCCTCCTTTGTGATGAAAGCTTGATCACTATGGAAAATAATCTCTTCTAAACTATATATTTCATAACATAACCCATACCAGAAGTGTGCTCCCATGTCTCTTTTCTTCTAAATATTTTAAAACACATATGAATGAAAAAAAAAAAAAAAACTATAATGCCTTAAATAGAAATCTGCAATACTGTTTTCATTGGATGTAGAACAGGCCAGCCCTGATGTCATCATGGTAAACTCCCCGAGCAGGGTTTCTCAACAGCAGCTCTATTGACATTTGGATCAGATAATTCTTTGTTGTGGGGACTGCCCTGTGTTTCGTGGCGCATTTAACAACATCCCTGGCTACTGCCCAGTAGATGCTGATAGATCTCTCCTCCATCATGACAACACAAAATGCTATAGACATTGACAAATGTCCCCAGGCAGGGGTGGGGAACAAAATCATCCCCAGTGGAGAACCACTGTCCGAGAGAAAGAGACCTGGTCTGGGAAACTCTATATTTAAGTACTTAACAAAAATGCTTTTGACAATACTAATGAATTAAATGTAAAGGTGAGGGTGAACAGGGAAGAAAATGTATATTACTATATACCTTGAATATACAAAATGCAGTATGCACTATGAAAAAATAGTAATTGACCAGGAGTCATGCCACAGTCGTAAATGTCGGCACTCTGTCCTTCTGTCTGTTGGACTAAAGACGGGCCACCAGTTGATGAACAACTCAGAAAGTCTTCTTGGTCTTTATCGCTTTCCTTGTGTTGGTCCTTAGGCAGTAAGATGTGTTAGAACAATTATATTCTAAGATTTTTTGAACAGAAATTAGAGATGAAACAGAGAATAAGAAAAGAGAAGCAAAAAACCAGAAAACAAAACAAAACAAAAACCACCAGTAGTGAAGGACCCAGGGCTTAGTGACGATGGGGAAGCGGTGATACACCATGAGGGCTCAGGGAGGGAATGCTGTTGCCAGAGCCCAGGCAGAGCCTGGAAGACCAGAGGGAGACTGTCTGGCAAGAGCTATAGCCATAGAGGATTGCAAGGCAGAGAGAGTGCAAGGCAGTAAACGTTCCCATTTCTCTCTCTCTTTTCCTGCTGTCTAATCTCTAGTCAGTGCCTCTATGGGTTAAACCCAAAGAGAAGGCCAGAGCAGAGGAGTCTGGATGACGTCGTGCATCGAGGTCAGCCTCCCATGGCGTGGAGCAGAACAGGAAGGGCAATGATGCCTCTGTCGAGTGGTGAGGGCAAATGGAGGTTAATCAGTCACACAAGATATTTAGAGAAGAGTTCATCAGTGTGGACTCTAGCCAAGACTCTGAGAGAGCCCAAACCCAGAAGTTGCTCTGAGTCTCGGTACTCCTGACTCTGAAAGGGCAGTGCCTGTGTCATGAGGTGGTGATGAGGATTCTAGGGTATGCCACATGGAAGGGCCAAGATCAGGGTCTGGTACTCTTCGGAGGCTCCGTGGACGTCAGTTTCTTGCACCTTTCTTGCACATGCCTAAATGGCCCATTTACCAGGTTACCTTTCCTGGCCTGGTCCTCCAAGTGAACTGATAAGCTGCATATCTCTGTCTCCTTCTCCACCTCAATTCATTCATCCATTCATTTATTCAGTATATTCACTGAGCGTCAGATGTGATCACTGCAGACACCAGAGTGGGCAAAGCAGATAGGGTCCTTGCCTCTATTCCTCCTTTCCTCACAGACCCAAACCAAGGACCAGCTCCTTGGTTTGGGTCTCTGTTTTCTCATTTCTCGTTCTCATTAATTTTATTTCTTTAGCCTCTCCCTACTGCATACTTCTGCCAGAATCATGAGAACTGACGTAGGAAGAAAGCACCCTTGTTTTTTTTTTTTTTTTTTTTTTTTTTTTACCTGAGGAAGCTGCTTAACTTTTCAAGGGACACTGAGCCCAACAAGCACAAGAAGACAGAAAAGTGGCTGGCTTTATTCTGCCCATGAATCCCTGCCAGAACCAGTTACACAATCAGGCATGTCAGAGAGATGGGTCCACCAAGAGGCTTGACAGAGATGGAAAGACCCTGAGAGAGCCCAGAGACTTCCTGAACTGTCATGAGAATGCCACGGGCTTGGTGTCCAGAGATCACCCCACCCAGAGAAACTCTGGCCTTCCTCTCATTCTCAGCCCTGCATGTGCTGCTTGTCATCTCGCAGTTCCAATAATCTGTGGTTCCAGCCAAAGTTTCATCTCCTCTCTAAGACTCAGTGTTCTGATCTAGAACATAAAGAAATTGGAGGCTTTGCCTTCTAAGTTCCCAGAGAAGAGTCTAGCTCTCATATTTTGAGTCCATATAATCAATGGGAAGGCTATTAGATTTCATGGTTTTGGATATCCTGGCAACATCACTAATTTTCAAGAAGGTTAAGGATTCTGGGATCTGGACAAGTTTTCTTCTGAGTTGCCACCTAGTCTATTCTTCTTCTTCTTCTTCTTATTTTTTTAAAAAAGATTTTATTTATTTGTTTGAGAGAGAGAGAGAACGCGCAAGCAAGCATGAGCATGAGTAGGGGAAAAGGGCAGAGGGAGAGGAAGAAGCAGGCTCCCTGCTCATGGCTCACCAATGCACTCCATCCCAGCTCAATCCCAGGACCCTGGGATCACAACATGAGCTGAATGCAGATGCTTTACCAAATGAGCCACCCAGGCTCCACCCCCAGACCCCCAGACTATTGAAAAGAGCCTCATCAGGATCTTTTTCTACCAGGGGGCTTCAAGTTGGCCTCCAGATGTTCAAACAATGCAGAGGGGGTGTGAATCAGAGGGCAAGAGCTGATCCGTGCCTTCGAGCCTGAGCCAAGCACTGGGCTTGGGTGTGTGACACCAAAGGGTGTGACTGAACTTGAAGGTTTAGTCACTTCAGCTATCAAAAGAATTATATTGAACTTGATGAGAAGCTGAACATGGAGAATATTAATAAGTAATCACAATAGTGATAACTCTTTTTTGAATGCTTACAATATGTCAGATGCTATGCCAAGCACTCAACAGGAATCTCATTTAATTTTTGCAACCCTCTGAAGTATGTATTATTATTCCCAAGATACAGCAGGAAAGCTGAAGTTTAAAGGCATAAGAAACTTGCCCCAAATCCCTCAGCTATTAAGTGAAGGATCTGGATTGGATCTGGGATTGAAACCCAGGGCTGTCTGACTCTGAGGTCACTGAGTAACTACCCATTACCCTCTCAGGGCTCCAGTGGACTTTGGAAAAGCTTTAGTTCTTATGTCTGCCTCTGAGGGACTGCTTGGTAGGATCACAATGTTCCCGATTTAAAGACCTTTGGGATAAACTTTGCAGATTTTCTGTATTCATTACCCCATCTCTGACCATGTTGATGTCTCAGCCAGGGCCCCTCCTCCTCTGTCCCCAGAGAACCATGTTAATGTGTCTGGTTTACAAACTTGCTGGCTCCACATTCTCTAGCTGTTTTCATCCGGTGTCCTGTCTAAATTCTTTGGCAGGCGGCAGGAAGACAGCAAGGTGGGCAGAAGGGCAAAGACCAAGCAGAGGGATATCAAAGTATGTGATACAAAGGCTCTTCACGCTACCCATGGGATCTTTCAAAGTTCATTCTACTGCCCTTGGTCATCTTGATCTGGAGATTATGACCTTGGGCTTTGGAGTCAGCTAGAGCTGGTTTCTATTGGTAGTTCCAAAGCCTCCTCTAAGTAGACTTTCTCTCTCTGAGCCTCAACTCCCTAATGAAGAAGGAGTCCATTCAAGGTTGTCGTTAGCACTGCTGGAGGTCATACATCCCCAGTTTTCAGCATGGTACCCATCACACAATAAACCCTCCAAACTAGTAGCTATCATTTGTACTATGCTCTCACTGGCCGCCAGCTTAGTTCCTTCTCGCTTACACCCTGCTGAGTAAAGTAGCGCCATGTCCTTTCTGATAGGTTCAGAGGTTGCCTGCCTCCAGAACTCACTTCTGATGCTGTTCCTCTTCCCATTTTGTGAACAGAAATAGGTCCAATGGGGCACCTGGCTGGCTCAGTTCGTGGAACACATGACCTCTGATCTCAGGGTTATGAGTTCAAGCCCCATGTTGGGTGGAGAGATTACTTAAAAAAAAAAGAAGAAGAAGAAGAAGAAGAAGAAGAAATAGGTCCAACGGCCTTGAGAAGACACCTGATTGACTCAGCACTATTATCCAAGCACCAGCGGCATACTAAACACCAACCGAGGCATGGAGGAACTGTCTTCTAATGGGATAGAGCCTCTAGTTGGAGAGAGATGATCAATACTCATGAAAGAACTGGACTTGAAGAATACAGGACTGTGCATAACTCAGTGCTTTGCTGGTGCAGAGATCAAACGCTAAAATTGGTCAAGACTCAGCTGATGGCTCGTCCAAATCCCTGAAAGATCTCTTTCAGAGGCTTTAGGGACTTCAGAAACCTCATACTCCATTATAAACCCAAAGAACCCAAGAGTCAGGATCATATTGCTGGCACTCTGTATGGGTGCCCTTGCACGGGCAGTGGCAATGATTTGTGTGTGGGCTGCTGTTCCCATTTCCAAAGGGCAGAGCTCATGTTTGGGCTGGTAGGGTGTTTCCTACTCAATAAACAAAAATGGTCACAACAGGATTGGGGCAAAACGATGAGGGGAAAGAGCACTGAACTAGAGGTCAGGGGACCTGGGTCCTAATTCCATCATGACCGCTGACTTCTTGAATGACCTTGAACAAGCCCCTTGCCCTTCTGTTTATAAAATGAAGAAGGCATACCTGATAAAGACTTTTGAATTGTGTTCCATAGTACCCTGATGTTTCTAGAAACTCTGCAGTTTCAAGGGCGCTGGTGGGGCAAGGGGACAGGTGAGTGGTAGTTTGAGACTCTAGGTTATCCCTCTCCCATCTTTCCCTACATTTAACCACAGCTGCTCCATTTACATCTTTTTACATACTGGGTTTCTATGGTGGCTTTCTTGGAAAATCACCTAACTTGTTGCCCTCCATCATGTTCCTTTTACACACAGGTCAGTTGAGTCCCAGAGAGGTGAAACAACTTGGTCAAGGTCATCCAGTGAGTGACAGAAATGGTGTTAAAGCCTCATTTCTATTGATGACAATTATGTGGTTGTTCAGGGGGAAATGTCACTCTCCATCTCCTGGAGATGTGGGACTGATGTGACTCCTAAATGCTAAAAAGGGGCAAGCTGAAGGCAGAGCAAAGAGGAGGGGCTGAGCATCCATGAGCAAATCACATTTGAGCACCAGCTCTGACAAAGTCCACCTGAGAGGTCCAAGCAGGAGTTAACGGAGAAGCTGTCAAGAGAGTAGGTCCTTGAAGACTCCACTCCCTGTTAACAAAGGGGACCCAAGCCAAGGCAAAGAGGCCCACTGGTCATTCTGAGGCCTCCCTAGAGTGGTCACATTCTCCACCCTCTGGTATCTTAACAGCTCTCCCCTTCTATCATCTACGTGATGTTCAAACCAGGACACTGCACATCATTCTACATCTTTTCTGTTCCTCAAAATCCACATTTAGTACCAATCCCTGTTAATTCTCCTTCAGAGCAACTTGAATCCTCACCCTTCCCATCTCCACTGTGCCATCTGGTTCAGCTGCCTGAGATTCCCTGAACCCCTCTCTTCCTTCTACTGGAATCCCCAGACAACAGTTTTGTTTTTTCTTTTCTTTTCTTTTTCTTTATTTTTTCCTTTCTTTCCTTCTTTCTTTCTTTCTAAGATGAAAATCTAATCGGGTTACTTTCCTGCATTAAATCCTCTGATGGCCTCCAGGGTCCTCAGGATCAAGGCTTATTCTGACTCTGGCTGACAGACTCCTTCTGGGGACGCCTGCCTGCCTTTCTAGGAATATTTCTCACTGTTCACTTCCATTTTTTCTTTCAAGTAGACTCCACACCCAGCATGGAGCCTAACACAGGGCTTGAACTCAAGACCCTGAGATCGAGACCTGAGCTGAGATCAAGGTTGGACGCTTAACCAACTGAGCCGGCCAGGCACCCCTCACCTCTCATTTCTGATGCTCCAGAAAAGTGGAACAATGTGACCTTCTTTACATGTCTGTGGCTCTTTCCTTCCCTCAGCTACTCCTGTTCCTCTCAAGCTTCAGTTCTAAGTGTCCCCGCTGCCATGTCTCCCACCTAGCTCATACAACATTCTTTTTTTTTTTTTAATATTTTATTTATTTATTTGACAGACAGAGATCACAAGTAGGCAGAGAGGCAGGCAGAGAGAGAGAGGAGGAGGAAGGCTCCCTGCTGAGCAGAGAGCCCGACATGGGGCTCGATCCCAGGACCCTGAGATCATGACCCAAGCCGAAGGCAAAGGCTTCAACCCACTGAGCCACCCAGGCGCCCCTCATACAACATTCTTAAAGCACATCAGAGTTACTTACCTGCATCTCTCACTAGACTCTAAGCTCTGAGAGAGAAAGGTTTTTGTCTGGATCACTGTGGTGTCCCCAATCACTGCGTGCAGTGACTGTCACATAATCATCACTCCATAAAAATGTGTCAAAAGAGCAAATTTTCCTGGGGACAGCTGTGTCTTCACGTCATAGGCCAGCATGATGAATGCTCCTGAGTGGGTGATGGGGTGAGTTGAGTGGTACCCAGACCCTCTCCTCATTCCCCTGGGCTCAGCCTTCTCTAATCCGTTCACACTCCTTGGCTCGTTGTGCACAATTCTTTAAGGTGGTTTCCTGGGCAAATGCCTAGCAATTTTGCATGTATCAACAACAACCCAGAACGCTGGAGGCTACAGAGAATTATCAATTTGGATGTAAAATTAGGGTTTTCAAGGACATCCCCTCTGCCCAGAGCATACACCCTTTTTTGGCCAAGCCAGAGTTTTTACAAGCAGGGTCCATCCAATTTAATCAAGCTATAAAGAGGGGAAAGGAAAGAGGGTAATGTACATCATTTCCATCAGAAATTGTCAGGATACCTGTGTGGCTCACTCAGTTAAGCATCCACTTTCTCTTTAGACCATAACCCCTGCTTCAGGCTCCACATTCAGCAGAGAGCCTGTTTCTCCCTCTCCTTCTGCCCCCACTATCACTCATGCTCTCTCTCGCTCTCTCTCTCAAATAAATAAATAAATAAAATCTTAAAGAAAGAAAGAAAGAAAAGAGAATGTCAAAACTGAACCCAGAATGGTTAATCCTGAGTGAAACAACAAGGTTTTCTCTAGGCACCTCTCTGTGCTATTAAAAAAGAAGAAGGAGGAGGAGAAGGAGGAGGAGGAGGAGGAGGAGGAGGAGGAGGAGGAGGAAAAAAAGAAAGAAAGAAACAAAACAAAACAAAAAAACAACAGTTTGGATTTGGGAACAAAGAGTCCCAGAATAGTTTCAGTTCCACACACAGTCACTGCAAAACAATCCTCTGGAAAATGTTTTTTAGTTAACAAGATATTTACATGTCTCATCAGCTCCTCACATCTTTTGATAGCAAATGCAAGTCCTTTTCCTGCTTTTGAAGTCATCCTTGATCCCAGCCCTTGCCTTGGCCCCCCACCCCTTTTTCCACATTCAGAGTTCCCACATGATGGGGTCTCTGCTCCTAGGACACGTGTCCCAGGAACACTGACACTCACATGGTCTGCACAGCTTCTCCCATGGAATTCTCAACTTGAATGGGTCTTGGTCTTGACTCTCTGGTTTCTTTCACAGAGTCTCTCTGTCTTTGGTGTTCTGCAGTTTCGCTGTGGTGTATCTAAGAGAGTACTGGGTTTTACTTCTCTGGTTTGGGGTTCATTGTAATTTCTAAATCTAAACATTCTCATCTCTCATTGATTCTCAGGGACCTTGCCTTCATCCCATTCTCTTTCCTTTTCTGGAACTTCTGTTGGATCCATGTTAGACTGTTTCATCTTAACTTCCTTGTCTCCTGCTATCTCTTTTCACAGTTTCCATCCCTGGACTCTCTTCAGATAATTTCTTCAATTTACCTCCAAGTTCAAGAATTCTTTTTTCAGCTGTGTCTCATCAACTACACAGTCTGTTCATTGAGTTTTAAATTTTAATGAGTACTTTTTTTTTTTAAATTTCTAAGAAAAAGTACAACAGATGGTCCCTGACTTACAATGGTTCGGCTTATGCTTTTTTGACTTTACAAAAGCAGTACGCATTCAGTCAAAACCACATTTCTAATTTTGATTTTGGATCTATTTCCTAGCAATATGTGGTGCCACAGTTTCTCCTGGTGCTGGGCAGCAGCAGAACGTGCAGCTCCCACTCAGCCATACAATCACAAGAGCGAACAGCCCACACGTTTACAACCATTCTGGTTTTCACTGTCAGCATTCAATAAATTACATGAGATAGTCAACACTTTATTATAAAACAGGCTCTATGTTGAGTTTCTTCCCTGTACTGTTGGCTAATGTAAGTGTTCTGAGCATGTTTAAGGTGGGCTAGGCTAAGCTGAGATGTTCGGTAGGTTAGGTGTATTAAATGTACTTTTGAGTTCTATTTTCCACTTAAAATGGGTTTATTGTAATCGTAAATTGAGGAAATTTTTTTAAAAGATAGTATTTATTTATTTGAGAGAGAGAGAACACACAAGTGGGGGAAAGGACAGAAGGAGAGAGAGAAGCAGACTCCCTGCTAGTCAATGAGCCCGATGCAAGACTCAATCCCAGGACCGCAGGCTCATGACCTGAGCCAAAGGCAGACACTTAACCAACTGAGCCACCAGGTGACCCTCTTTTTTTTTTTTTTTTTTTAATTTGCCTGATTATGTTTACTTTCTACTTACCGTGTTTTTGAAGCTTTATTGTTTTTGAAGCTAGTAGTCATTTTAACACACTGTTTTTGATCTCCTGGTACGGTTCTATAATCTAAGGTTCTGGGAAATCTAGTCATGTGGTTTTTTGGATCTGTGGACCCTTGCTCATGTGTGTGTGTGTGTGTGTGTGTGTGTGTGTGTTGTGTGATTTCAGATTGTAAGCTCATCTGCAACAGCCTTTAACCTGGTGAAGCCAGTACAGTCAAAGTGTTTCCTTCTAACAGATGACCACTGGCCCAAACCAAATTTTATGCTATTTCTCAGCCTAGGGGTTTCTAGGTTGTTCAGGAACTATTTATTCAAACCCCAAAGCCACTAAAGGCTCATGCCAGTGGTTTTGAATTCTCAAGGGAGACATTTTCCCCTCCTGACCTAGAGCTCAGTTCAAGATAAACAAGATTTCTTCCCATTTCTTGTGCTAGAGATTGACTATTTCTGGGCCACAATTTTTTAAAGGATGTTGTCCTTCCAGGGTCGCCGCAGAATTCCTTAGTGCCAACACTCCACCTCCCAGGGACTGAACCTCTTATTTCTTATCCCCAAAGAGTATTAAAAACCCAAAGCCTGTGTAAGTCAGGGCAGCTCTAACATCGTTACCCCTTGTGCACCCCCGCGGTAACTGCAGAGGGCAGTCCCTGAAATTACTTTTCCAGTTTTTAGTTCCCTGTGGGGTTTCTGACTCCTGGAGAATTTTTTGCAAACTCAGCTTTGTCAGTAACAAGTAGCGTTTCTTGTTCATAAACACCCGGCGCTATGCTAGGTTCTTCTCCCAATTATCTCATTTTACTCCTGTCACAACCTTGAAATGTTGAGGTATTACTGCCAGTCTCATGTCAGATAAGGAAATGGAGGTGCAGGTAGATAAAGTCATTTGCCCAAGGTCTAGTGGCTGGTAAGGAAAGAAGCTTCGATTTGAGGGTTGGCAAACTGGCCTGTGCTCTTAATACTCTATGGTGCTTTTTTTTTAATTTTCTTAAAGATTTACTCCTTCATTTTAGGGGGGGTGGTGGTGCAGAGGGAGAGAGAGAATCCCAAGCAGACTCCCCGCTAAGCATGGAGCATGGAGCCCAACATGGAGCCAACACAGGGCCCTGACGCAGGGCCTGAAACCCAGGGTCCTGAGGTCAGACCCTGAACCCAAATCGAGAGTCAGTGCCTAACCAGCTGAGCACCCCCCAGGTGCCCCTATGCTGTTCTCATACTTAGCATATCTAGGTGCTTTTATGGAGGGAACTGATTAGACTCCATACTGTATTTTCACACCATTTCTCCCAAAACATCTAAATCAAGAATAACTATGTGATACTTAGTGAAATAACTCAATTGGAGAAAGACAACTATCATATGATCTCCTTGATACAAGGAAGTGGAGATGCAACGTGGAGGGTTAGGGGGGTAGGAAAAGAATAAATGAAACAAGATGGGATCGGGAGGGAGACAAACCATAAGTGACTCTTAATCTCACAAAACAAACTGAGGGTTGCTGGGGGGAGGGGGGTCGGGAGAGGGGGGGTGGAGTTATGGACATTGGGGAGGGTATGTGCTATGGTGAGTGTGTAAACCTGGCGATTCACAGACCTGTACCCCTGGAGATAAAAATACATTATATGTTTATTAAAAAAAGAAAAAGAATAACTATGTGAATAGACATGCCTATCAAACATACAACTTGGCAATTGTGACTAGCGGGTCTCATGGAGAAAAGGTCAAGCCTGTGCCTCAGAGAAGCCCAAATCACAGGCTGCATCACAGACACTCGTACTTGCTTGGGTTACATACCTGACAGTCTGGGGAAAGTTTGGTCCCCCATCAGGGACTCTAAATAAAGTCTTTTAGGGAGTGGCGTATGGGTCATCTGCATCAGAATCAACCCAAGGTCCTTCTTAAAAATGAAGATGAGGAGGCCCTCCCCCAATCCTACTGAACCAGGATTCCTTAGTTTGGGCCCAGGAAACGACTTATTAAAAGAAGCTCTCCATCGGGTTCTAATGCGGATGCACACTGGAGTTTGAAAACGACCCCTCAGCATTTGCTTTAAGTCCAACCTGGGCCCAAGTTCCTCCTCAATGTGTGGCCAGGGCAGGCACATCCAAATCCCCTTCACTTCCTTTTTTGATCTGGTACCACATACCTAATACCCCGCTGAGGAAGCACGCCTGCAGGAGGGGGCCCTCTGCTGGAGTCCCATCGCACGGGGTCCCTCCAGGCATCCCAGGTACTACCCTGGGATGTACGTAATTGTCTTGGCTGCTTGTTTATTTCCTCCTATTGTAATCTCTCAATGTTTGTTGAATGAATGGATACATCGATTTGATTGCTTGAGAGCTGCTGCCAATCAGGGATGCTGTGAGGGCCCGAGCGGGTTTGAATTCCTCCAAGGAGCCATAAGAACTCCAACCCTGCCAATCCAGCAGTCACTTTTCCCACATTCGTCTAGAGGCAGAGAGCATTTCCTTCTTTGCCAAAAGGACGTCTGAGGCATGGAAAAACAACTCGTTCCTTCTCACCCCTGCATCCATTCCACTGTGACACGGGGATTGCTCTCCAGCTGCCTTACTGGGAGAGAGACAAAGCAGACCAGGGCAGATCATTTAGAAGCACTGATGTGGGAAATCATTTGGAAGTGCTCTCATTTGGCAGGGACCGAA
The DNA here is from genome assembly GCF_030435805.1 of Mustela lutreola. Lineage (NCBI taxonomy): Eukaryota > Metazoa > Chordata > Mammalia > Carnivora > Mustelidae > Mustela > Mustela lutreola. The sequence goes on from NC_081292.1 coordinate 184,546,214, forward strand.
AGGGCCCAGCAACCTCCAGGTGAGAAGTTCCTAACTGCTGGTCCTTAAAGGCAGGGAAGCCGGGCTGAGATGCCAATATGCTCCCAGCTACCTTCCTCCTCCAAACCTGACCTTGGAACTTGCAGGCTTGCCCCCTTGGCCCTGCCATTCCAATGAAGCCTGGCAAGGAGAGACCCTGTGTGAAGGGAACTAACCCTAATTCCCCATCAACATTCCCGGCAGACAGAATATTCCAGCAGACGCTCAGCCCGCACTCCCTTCCTCACACCGGGTTCGCCTGACAGCTCAGTGCCAAGGTTACCCCACTGGCTTGGGGTCGCTTTTCTGGAAAGAGTAGTAGTCGCTGAAGTCTTCTAGTTCGTTTCTGGGTAAAACGTTTTCTTCTAGGTCTTTCTATGTGCCAGGCACTGTGTGGGGTCTTCTGCAGGTTACTGAGAAGAAAAGGCCCTGTCCTCTACTTGGACGGTTTGGACGGGAGACAGACATTCACACAATTCTAAGGCAGCCACACCAGGTCCTTCGGTTGGGGAGTGGGGTGCAACAGTTTCAAGCTTGCAGGAAGGCCTCGCCTTCTCTGGCCTGAACTCTTCAGCCCTATGCTGTTGCTCTGCAGGTGCCACATCCTGAGGTTGGGGGGGGGGGGGCAGTGTCGCTTTAATGTCCTCAGGACCACATGGCCTGCCCCATCCATTGCCAAGAAATCCCATGCCTCCCCAAGAAGCTCCCCTACATAGGAGTCTAGAAGCAGCTTCAACAACTCCCTCCCCCCCCAACACACACCATCATTCCTACTTTGTCTCTGCCCTGTCCCCAGGGTCTCACCCCTCCCTCTAGGTCTAAGTTCTCACTGATCTGGAAGCCTCCATGACGCGGTTACCAGGCTGTGGTTAGAAGGAATGGTGGACCGTCAGCAGTTACCAATCGCCTTACCTCCTCCCCCACCCCCCACCCTCCACAAAGTCTCCAGGGGATCAAGTTAACGGGTGAGGCCCAGGACACAAGGATGCCACAGAGCAAGGGGCCTGCTTGGCTGTTCCCCAAGGTCGGTCTGTGGACACTGACATCTGTTTGTTTGTTCGGGTATCTATATTTTAGACAAAAGAATGGGCAGGCTCAGGTGTAAACAGAGACTGGGCATGGAGCTGAGGCACAATGGAGTGACACTAATTCTCTCCCCGGCACCTTGGTTCCTCGCCCCGCATCTCTCGGCTATGCTAACTGTGGGTGGCATATCCACACTTGCTCTCCGCTGGGCAGCAGGACAGTCACAGTAGTCTAGGTTCCCACCCAGCCCGGTTCCAACCGAAGTGACCGACTGGCCTCGTGGGCTCTAACTGGCCTGCACTGGGGCGGATGACTATGCCCCAACCTATTCCCCACGCCAGGAAGACATGATTCACCCACTGGCTAGACCCGCGTTTCCCCCGATGCTCCCTCTTGGGGGTGGAGTCAGCTCCCCGGGACCATGTGGGCTGGAAGGAAAATGGGCTATTACACAGGAACTAGAGAGAAGGAATGATAGCGACCCAAAATAGCACATGTCCGTGACAACTCAGATTTTGAGCACTGTAGACACTTCTAAGTGCCTTCTTTTATTTAGCACCAACCTTGTGAGTTGTAGACCCTATTATCTACATCTAACTGTAAGAACACCCAACGATGACCTCAAATGGTAGAGAAGGGGTGAGATCGCAGGTCCCCCAGATTTCAGAGCCATTCTCATTCCCTATTTGCAGAAATGCCTCCACCTGACAAACCACTTGAGCTTGACAATTCAGTCTTTTTTCCCTTCTCTTCTCCTTCATTCCCCACAAATAAGGGTCACCAGATCCTGCTGTTTTACTCACCCCTCACTCCCCCAAGACTCCATTCCATCTGTCCTTTGCCCCTGACCTAGGTGGCCTTGTGACATCTCTCCCAAACAAAGACGGTAGCTTCCTGAGGGACCCTGGAGTCCCTCCCACAGGATCCTGCAGCAATGGGCTTATGCTGGACATAACTCAACGGGCCTGTCTTATTTCAGCCGGATTTTTTAAATATTTGAGCCAAGCATTTGAAATCAGAATACCCCTTAGGCACGTTATTTTTTCCAGCTTATTTTGAAAAATCAGAAGCTCTGGCAATATTAAACTGACATCCCCCAACACCAATAATGGTTAAAACTTCCTACCTGCTTCTTGCCTTGAAAAGGGCATCTGTGCTTTGGGTCGCTAGTGGGTCCACAGCCCTGCTGTTGTTCTTTTCTACAGAGAAATTAAAATATTTGAAAAAGTGCTTATCCACTGCTTTAAAAGTTAGAAGGGACAAGATGGGTGACAGTGAACAAGATTTCAGCTCTTATCCCTCCCTTGTAGGCTTCCAGGGATATTCTGTAAACAATCAAGTGCACACACACACACACACACACCACACTTTCTCCCTTATCTTTACAAAAACAACAACAGACCAAACTCCCGGCTAGTCACCTTGCTGTTTTCTCTTAATAAGGTGTCTTGGAGATTATTTCATGTCTATATAAAAAAGAGCTTCCTTGTTTTCGGGGTTTTTAACCTCGGATAGAATTCCATTCTATGGATATACCATCATGTATTTAATCGATCATGTATGTATTGATGGATTTGGGGGGTTTTCTGGGATTTTTTGGGATTTTCATTTGCCATTCTAAACATTCTTGGAAGAAATAAGCACAGACAGGTGCCATTTCGCATGTAAATAAGAATAACTTCTAGAAGTAGACTTGCAGGGTCAAAGAGCATATGCTAAAATGAAGGTTTTAACTGCAGGGGACGTACATGGTAGTTAAAAGATTGAAGATGGCTCTTGCTACTTGTGCTCCCCCACGGTAACCAACCCACGCTGATATTTCAAATCTGTCTCTTTCAACAGACAGTAAGTTCCAACAAGGCAAGAAGCTGCCCATCTTATTCATCCTGGCATCCTTGGCATCCAGCCCCATGCCTAGACCATAGCATCCACGACAGCTGTGAAAGGGAGGGAGAGAGAAAGAAAGAGTTGACTAGAGACTGGGCCTTGGGTACAACAGTGACTCCATGGGAGCTGTGCTCCCCGAAAGGCCCTGATTCTATGACCTAATGGAATAAGAAAGATCAGGCCCTCTAACAAGTCTCCAAAGGACACCAGAGGGAAAAACGAGTGTAACTCGAATCCCAAGGTCAGGCCACAGGAGAGAGAACAGGCTTCCTTCTGAGATAAGGAGCTGTACTAGGTGCCAATCTTCCACTTGGCCTGAATGAGAACAGTATCATGGAAGCCAATCTCTCTCTATTCCAGGAAGGGAAAAGTTGAACCGGAGTAAGAAAGATGGTCTGTCAGGGGAGAAGATAATCAACCCTCTGGGCTTATTTCAGTTTTAACTAGATCCACATTTGCTCTCCAGCTTGACAGAATGATGCTGATGGATACCTTTCCTTTTCATCCAAGTATTTCCCAGCTGGCTTCAGGAGTCCCTGAATGGTATGTTTGGGCACAAATATATCCATGGGATCATGAAGAGGTCTTACCCCTAAGCAAATTCAATAAAACAAAGTGAACAAGTCCTTGGCACTAGCTAGAAGGTTCTCCAAACCCAATATCAAGGCCCGATGCATATTCCAAGAGTGGAATCCACCCGTAGGCCCTCAGTGCTTTTTGAGTGTATGAGTGCCTGAAGACAGAGTGTGACAAGTGTGGGAAGACTACAGCAAGAATTTGGGAGCTTCTTCCTTTCCCAAGCCAATAAAACCAACCAAGTTTGAGAGGAGGATGGAGAAGAAGGACGAAGAGCAATGGGGTTAGGAGAGACCTGCTTCTGACTGGGGACAGGGGACTGACCCTGGAAAGGCAGCGGGAGAGTGGAGAAGCAAAGTTTTCTGCACTCCGGTTCAGTCAGACGGTGGGGGGGGGGGGGGGCTGGGAAAGGAGTGGAGGGGAAGGGGGAGAGCTGGGGAGGCAGGAAGACCTACAAGGTTACTAGGCCGCTTCTCCCCCAAGCTCGGAGGAGAGCGCGCCTGGATCTTCTTCATGGAAAAGGCAGGTCTTCCCAGAGGAAGACCACAGAGGTCCATGACAGGCTGCCTCCCGGGAGGTTATGGAAACAGAGGCTGTGGGCAGGCCAACTGAAGAGGCGTTTCGGCGACGGTTTGCCCTGGTATGTGAAAAATTTTTCCTGCTTAGATAGTTGGCAAACATTGTAGAGGCAAAATGGAATTTATTAACAGAAAATATTTGTCAAGGATTGTTCCTTCACTCTCTCTCTGTTCTTTTCTTCCTTTCTCTCTTTTTTTATCTTCTTTTTCCCAGGGTGGAGGACTTCATCAACAAGGTTCCTTCATCTTTTTTGTGGTTTGGATCTTCGAGCCTGGCTTGAAAGAAGAGGGAGCAGGCATTAGGGGAAATGCTCAGCCCTCCGCCCACAGGATGGCTTCCTTCTCTCCACGCAGGTGTCAGCCTTCTGCCCCAGGAACAGACTGGACTGGTACGGAATTGTCTTTCCAGAGAAATCCCTTCCATTCACATTGGTGTGGGCTTGAGGCCCCACAGACCTGGCCTTGAATCCACAACCCACCATTTATGAACGGTGTGGCTTCCATCTTCTGGGGCCTCCATTTCCTTAGGAGTGAAAGGATAGGGTGTGAGCCTTACCTGAAATGAGAAAGTGTCTGGTAGTGAGTCGGGATGGTAGCTCTGCTGCTTCTGATAGAGGACAGAGGGCCTGTGCTAACCTGCCCAGTCACTCAACTAAGAATCAGAATGTGGCAACTGGGGTTATCAGTTAATAGGAAACCTACCAGAGGCAGCAAAAACAGATGATGTCTATCAAGGGTTCGCTAAGGACCAAGTGTTCTAAACGCTTTATCAGCATGATCGAATGCGTACTACTGTCCTACCATTATTCCAAGTTAATAGTTGGAGAGCGAATGGCAAGATTTCATTTCTTTTGATGGCTGCAATCTTGCCATTTGCGACAACATGGATGGAACTAGAGCGTATCATGTTTAGCGAAGTAAGTCAAGCAGAGAAAGACAACTATCATATGATCTCCCTGATATGAGGAAGTGGTGATGCAACATGGGGGCTTAAGTGGGTAGGAGAAGAATCAATGCAACAAGATGGGATTGGGAGGGAGACAAACCATAAGTGACTCTTAATCTCACAAAACAAACTGAGGGTTGCTGGGGGGAGGGGGTTTGGGAGAAGGGGGTGGGATTATGGACATTGGGGAGGGTATGTGCTTTGGTGAGTGCTGTGAAGTGTGTAAACCTGGTGATTCACAGACCTGTACCCCGGGGGATAAAAATATATGTTTATAAAAAATAAAAAATTAATTAAAAATTAAAAAAAAAATAGTTGGAGAGCGGCGGAATCTGCATTGGAACCCAGACCATCTGGCTCCCCAGTCTCCTTTGTGATCCATGATGAATGCTCCATCCCTGTGGCAATGAAAAGGAACAATGGAATAAAAGCACTCTAGAAACTGAGTGGCCCTGAGAGATGAGCTTTTCCAGATTTGTTTTGTAGAGGAGGAAGCTTAGGCCCAGGGAAGGGAAATTCTCTCCCAGCCTCACCCGGACTCGCAGGCAGTCTTGTGCCTGCCCGAAGAGGGCCAGTCCGAGCTGCTGGGGAGAGAGGCTGCTCTGCTGGTTGGTCACCTGCCCGGAGAACTGGGGGTCTTCACGCAAATCCTCAAATGTAGCCCACAAACCAAAGCTTTTATGGGGTGTGGACCATGAGGGAGACATCAGGGAGTGCGTTCACTATGGGGGGGGGGGGTTGTACTAAAGAGGGAGGACCACTTCTGTGTGGACCTGGGAATGGGCTTCTGGCCGCCGGAAGCTCATCTCTGATGAGCTAGGAGGCAGCTGTAGGAACACGGAGCGAGAAACCAGCGTGAGGCTCTGTGTGGAGAGCTAGAGGAGGGGGACCCGTGCTCTTTGTCCAGAGGGGTCAGGAAAGACTCAGTTATAATAATCCTAAGAAACCAGGGGCAGGCCTCCATTTCTTCGCCACCTCCCCAGAGCCCAGCTACGCTCGTGCACAGATACAGCCAACCAGTTCTCAAAATACTGAAAACATCGGTACCACTTGGTAAATAGCCACTGCCCTGAACCCTGGGAGTGCCCCTGGCCGCCCTGGTCTCTCCCCCGAGTCCAGCAATTAAACAGTTAACACTTGCCCTGGAAGAGGCCTCTAGTAGCTTGTTCCTGCCTTCAGAGTTGGCTGTTACCAATGGTCTAGGACTGAATCCATTCTTACAGGCTGGTTTTTGGTTTTGTTCTGTTTTGTTTTTTCTTTTTCTAAGATTTATTTATTTATTTTAGAGAGAGAGCACACAAGACGGAGAGCAGGAGCTGGGGGCGGGGCCGAGGGCGAGCGCAGCCACACTGAGCACGGGGTCCGCAGGGCTCCCTCTCAGGACCCTGAGCTCATGACCTGAGCTGAAGTCAAGAGTCTGAGGATTAACTGACTGAGCCGCCCAGGCGCCCCTCACTCTCACTGTTTTTAACGTTTGGAAGTCACCTCTAGCTGAAGCTCCCCACGTGGAATAAAGTGTCTAAACAGAACCACATGGGGTCCATTTGGGTGGCTCCCCAGAGGACAGATCCTGCAGAGGAACTCCAGAGGGGTAAGAGATGCAATTTAGTGGCTCGGAGAGTGAGGGTTTGGACCAAAGCTCTGATTAAGGGTCCTCCCGCGGCGTCCTGGGGTTTAAACACAGGGTTCAGGCGCCTCCCACATCTCTTTGCCCTCCGCTGCCTCCCTGAGCCCCTCTCCTGTGACTGACTTGGAGGGCCAGCCCAGTATCCGGTAGCCAGCGGTCACGTTATTAATACTCCTTGACCTTCCGTCCTCCATCCTGGCGGTGTCCTCCGTCCCCTTGTTGCACACGCCAAGGGCTTATGCTCCCAGACAACACATGCTGGGAGCGTGCAGGCCAGAGCCGCCACAGAGCGCTCCCCAGCAACCCACCAAACCCTCTGCCCTGCAGGGTCCTCCAGAGGCCACCCCATCAGGGTCCAAGGCAGGAGGCTTTCAGCAATGGGCAATTTGCAGGGAAGGAGGCTTGATACCTTCCCAGGGTGTCCTGTGGCTTATGACCGGGGGAAGGGTTCCTGGTCTTCACCTCAGGCCCTCAAGTTCGAAGAGAGGAAGAGCAAAGTAGGACAGGGAGAGAGGGAGGCAGGGGGGCGAGGGGACGAAGCCCATGGCCCTTCTCCCGCATTGCTGTGGGAATGTGGACGGCAGCTCATCCCGCCAGCTCTGGAGCTGGACAGCCCTGGTGCGCAACCCAGTTCTTCCCTTTCACCAGTTGTGTGACTCCGGACAGCTTACCTAACCTCTCAGAGTCCAGCCTCCTTGTCTGTAAGATAGAAATCACCGTCACACTGAGGCCCTAGACGCATCAGATGAGGTAGCGGAGGCAAGGCATGTCCCCCCTGTGACGAGTGTCAGAGCTCTTCTCTTCCTTCATCATAGCAAGTCACACAAGGGAACAAAAACTACTTCCCCAGCAGTCCGGGTCTGCGTAAAGTCACTTCAGGGGTTCCTCCTGGCTGCGGCAGACTTCCTCACATGACTTCACCTGGTCTTTTCTCCCCTTGGGTTCCCCATCTCTGGTCACCCCCTCCCCGGGACCAGAGCAGCAAGAGATGCCCAGTCAGGAGATGGTTCCTGAAGCCAAGCAGACATCTCAGATGGGGTGGGGTCTACCATTTTGAACTTTGTTCATATTAGGAGCCCCCAACGTTCAGTGTTTCGCCTGAAGCTTCCATTTCTAGGAAGATTAAAGGTACAAGGACTTGAGATACACACACACGTTTGACGCACATATTTATTTGACATTCCAGGTGTGGTATTACATATATAATATATAATAATTGAGTACAACATATATAGTATATGTTATGGTGACATAGATCATAATATAATAATATACAATGCATATTATATATTTTATATATGATATATAATATTATAATCATATAAATACTATAGTAATAATGTGTAATACATTGACACCAAAATGTCAAATAAATAATGCCGGATAAGTTAAACAAATATCTATTCATTCTAGTATACTATCAGGCCATTTAAAAATTAGGCTTGGGAAACAATTTAGAGAGAGAGTCTTAAAATATTGAATACAGTGAATAATCAAGGCACAGAACTGTATTTATGGCATGATCTCAAATATCCAACAGATGTTTGAGTACAGAGGGAAGGCTGGAAGGAAATTCACCAGAATGGGAATTCTGTTCAATTCTGAGTGTTGGAATTGGAAGTGGGTTTTGTTTCCTTCATTACAAAAGTAATCCATGTCCATTGCAGAAAATTTGAAATATGCAAAATGGTATAACCAGAAAAGATTGTCTTCATTTTTAAAATATTTTAGTAGAAAAATGTTTGGGGGGCGCCTGGGTGGCTCAGTGGGTTAAAAATCTCTGCCTTCGGCTCAGGTCATGATCCCCAGGGTCCTGGGATTGAGCCCCGCATCAGGCTCTCTGCTCAGCGGGGAGCCTGCTTCCCTCTCTCTCTCTCTGCCTGCCTCTCTGCCTACTTGTGATCTCTGTCTTTCAAATAAATAAATAAAATCTTTAAAAAAAAGAAAAAAGAAAAAAAAGTTTGGTTTCCAGTGGCCTCAGCAAGAACATGGAAACGGTCAGCTCCTCTGCTAGCTGCTGCCCACCTCTAGTGTTTGAACTCTAGCCTCTGCGTACACCTCCCACACTCGTGTACACAGATGTTCACACGCATGCACCTGGGCACACCCTGAGATTTTACCAAGGCATGCAATGACGTCCCCTGGGGGCCGTGCAGGAGCCCGAGGCTGGGAAGAAGGAATCTGCTGGAGGGAGAGGAACAGACTTCTGGGAATTCAATTCCTGCTAATCATCATCTTCATTCAGAGAGAAGAGCTGGAAGTCTTTGCCAGAGAAATTAGTCTATGGGATGGCAGGGGGGTTGCTGTTTTAAGAAAAATAGAAGGAGAGGCATCTGGGGGGATCAGTAAGTTTAGCGTCTGTCTTCGACTCAGGTCATGATCCCAGGGTCCTGGGATCGAGCCCCGAGTCAGGCTCCCTGCTCCATGGGGAGTCTGCTTCTCCCTGTCCCTCTGCCAGCCATTCCCCCTGCTTGTGCTCTCTGTGTGTGTCAAATAAATAAATAAAATCTTATTTAAAAAAGGAAAGAAAAATATATAAGTGGCTTACAGGCGTGGGAGGACACAAGGGTTCTTGGTCCCCAGCACCTGCTAGACCGGTCCTCTCTAGTCCAGTAACAGCTGGTGACTTAGTGTTGCCCAAGAGCCCCACGTGTCTGTTGTGATGACGCACCTGCCGGTCAGGCAGGGCATGCTGGGGACAGCGTGCTTCTGGTCCACGTGCTGTCAGCTGGGCCTCTGGACCGGGAGCCCCAGGATGGTTCCCTCACACGGCTGGCATGTTGGCACTGGGCGCTCGGCCAGGGCCGAGGCCTGGGAGCATCAGTCCCTCTCCACATGGGCTCCTTCCCCCCACAGGCGACTTTGGCTTCTCGCAGCATGGGCTGGGTTCCAAGAGCAAGCATCCCAAGAGACAGGAAGTGGAAGCTGCCAGCGTCTGAAGGCCAGGACCCAGATATTGGCCCAGCACCTCGTGTACTCTGTTCATTTGTCAGACAGTCACAAGGCCAGATTTAAGGGAGGGGGAGACATCCCCCTTGTCAAGGGGAAGTTGGATCAAAAAATTTGGAGGCCATGTTTTGAAACTACCACAGGGGCACAGACAAGATCTTTTCTTGGCAAAGGAGGTGGTTCCTTCAGGCCAAGCTGTTTCCAGCATCATGGCACTCATGCAGGATGGATGGGGTGAGAAGTTTGTGGAATGAGCCACATTACAACACATCCATAGAGAAGCTGCCTGCTCAGGCAGGGAACAGGAAGCCTGGTATCTCTCTTTTGTCCACCTCCCAGGGGACCCACAGAATGGATCCCTCCAGCCTCTAGGCTCTTCTCCTCCTGTCCCCTCTGTCCCTAACATCGCTGACCCACCTCCGGTCCCTGATGGTCCTCAGGGCCTGTGTGAACCAAGGGAGTGTGCTGTGACTCCTCAGAATATGCTAGAAGCCAGGTGGCGGGAGAATCAGGCCACTTCTCTCCAAGCAAATAATGAAGGGGACGAGGAAGCTAGCTGTGCTTGGTGCGGCCCTGTGGGACACGGCCCTGTTGGACTGCCCTTCTTGTGGGACAGTGATTCCCTAAGCCACTGAGAAATGACCTCACGGTTGGAGTGCAGCCCTTCCTTCTCAGAACAAGACACTGAAGCTCAGAGCAAGAAAGAAGCTGGCCTGGAAAGAGAGGGCCTAGTACTCAGTTCTCCTACCCCCAAGCCCAGGGTACCCCATACCAGCCCAGGGCATATCTGTTCCCTCCTTCCTCTGGAGCTTGCACTGTGAGGAGGAGCTCATCTCTGATGAGAACATGTTTCTAGCCCAGAACCCCCTGCCAGGGCACCTACCCATTTCCTCTAAAGAAGCCAGCAGCTGAGCAACCTGCAGAGCCTGGGTTCCCTGGCCTGCATCCCATGATTAGCAGCCAACTCAGCCCCTCCCAAAGCAAAGCTGCCCTGAAGTCCCCAGTGCCATTGTCTGTAAAGGCAGGGACGTAGGTACGTTCTACAATACCACCTGACAACCGATTACAATAACGTTTTGCATAAATTCCCGCTGGGTGGAAAGCGTGCCATGGGAAGCTGTGGGCTTACAGGCGGCTTCCAGTGCCCTTCTCTGTCACCCACAGCAGCCCCCACGCCCCTCTCCAGGGTTGTGGGGAGAGGGGAAGAAGCCGCGCCCCAGAAGCCCACGTCAGGTTTTGCATTCTCACTTCAGGATCAAGCCACAGGGGCCCGGGGAGAAGAGGCCCCTGAGTGCAGGGTTCTGGGCCCGTGAGCTGGGAGGGTTAGAGTTGTCTCACGGCTATTCAGCACACGCTGCCAGGTCACCCACATGGCTGTGCAAGTCGGAACCTGCCTTGGGGCCCCAGAGGAAGGAGCAGGGGAAGGCTGACATTCTGCGTGGGGCTGACTTGCCTGGACCTGCCCTGTGGGCCACGGGGATCCCATGCCCCTCGCCTTTCCCCACCCGCACTGAGAGCCTGTCCTCTGGACAGTTCTGGTGGAGGATCACTTAACAAATACTTATTGGCTATCAGGTATGTGCCTGGAACTATTACAGACCCTGGGAAGGGAGTGAAAAACCAGGCAAACCAAATGCCTGCCCCTGTGAAGCTAGTGATCTCAGGGAGGAGACAACATCGAGTCGGGGGCGGTGAGCTCTCGAGGACAGGAGAGTAAGGAAGGGCTGGAGACGGCTGGACAGACTGCTTGCAACCACGGAATCTGGGAAGACCTTGCAGAGGTGATGTTCTGGGAAGGAGAGACCTGAGTAAAGGAGCCACAAGGAGAGCTGGTGACAGCAAGACCCAAGACGACGAGGCGTGGAGCATCACCACCCTCACCCCTGGTGGGGAGGGCATGGCTGGAGGCTGGACTGGTGCTGGGATAGGGAAGGGGAGTAGGACATGAATCGGGAGAGACCTCAAAGGGCTCCTGCTCTCCCCATGCTGGCAGAAAGCTTAGGAAGACTGACTGTGAGTCCAGTGTCTGTCCTACTCTGTCCTCAGAACCACCCTCTAGGGCACCTGGGTGGCTCAGTGGGTTAAGCCTCTGTCTTCGGCTCAGGTCATGATCTCAGGGTCCTGGGATCGAGTCCCACATCGGGCTCTCTGCTCAGCAGGGAGCCTGCTTCCTCCTCTCTCTCTCTGCCTGCCTCTCTGCCTACTTGTGATCTCTCTCTGTCAAATAAATAAAATCTTTTTTTTTTAAATATTTTATTTATTTATTTGACAGAGAGAGATCACAAGTAGATGGAGAGGCAGGCAGAGGGAGAGAGAGGGAAGCAGGCTCCCTGCTGAGCAGAGAGCCCGATGCGGGCCTCGATCCCAGGACCCTGAGATCATGACCTGAGCTAAAGGCAGCGGCTTAACCCACTGAGCCACCCAGGCGCCCTAAATAAAATCTTTTAAAAAAAGAAGAAGAAGAACCACCCTCTGTGCACACACAGAAGTCACCAGATCACAGATTGTTAATGGTGAAACTGGGATTTGAACCCAGGGCCATATGATTCCACACCCCATTCTGTCTCCCCTATGGTTTGTTGCCTTTTGTATAACGGGTTTTTTCCTTTTCTAGAATGGAAGCACTTTCATCTAAGCAGTGACTGAATGGGACCCGATGGCCTAAGGTCTGGGCATTGGACAAACCATGGCAAATGTTTGCCCTTTGGGATCAGCCCTGACCAGTGCAGACAACAGAGACTCGCTCTTACCTGTGCGCTGATTCCTTGCCTCTGCCTTCTCCCCCAGGCTCCAGAAGGGCTGTGGTGTGAGTAACCATGAGGTACCCAGAGGCTGGAACAGAGAGAAATAGGACTCCTCGACAGGCCGCAACCTCCCCTCCTCCAGATTTCTGGGCCTTCGAATCCCGTCTTTTGGAGCCAAAGGAGGGCTGAGGAGGCAAACGAAGAGCATCACAGGGGTAGCGTCAGAGAAACAGAGAGCATGCTGCCATGTTTAGAAGCGCAGAGAGCTCTGCGTCTGTTCTGTGGTAATGCTCCGGAAACGTTTGTTTTCTGTACTGTAGATCCTGGAGAATCAAGGTCAGGGAACCACAGAGTACCTGAGATGGGATTAGTCAACCTCATCCTTCCTTGTGTCCCCAGGGAAGCCCAGAGGATGGTCAAGCAGAGCCCAGGCCTTGACCTATTCAGTCAGAAAGTTCCAGCATCGTGGGCAGAGAGCAGCACAGGCTGAAGTCAAGTTGCTTTAATTCAGCCAAAATCCCAAAGCACCAGGCCTTATCTTCATCCCACTGGGATGTGAAAAAGGATTTGAAGAGGATTGTCACGTAATACAAAAATTGTTTTCCCTTCCATTCTAAAGAGTCAAGGTATTTTTTTCTGTTCACTTCATAGGGAAAAACCTTTCACCAAGCTTCCATCCAACCTCCTTCATCGCTCCTGTTCTTCCTTTGCTTGTTTTCGTCATCCTCATCAGTGTTTGAGTGCTTGTACGATCTCTGCCTCTCTCTCCCTCTCCCCCTCACCTTTCTCTCTCTCCCTCCTCCTCTCCCTCTCTCCTTTTCCCCCTCCCCCCATCCCTCTCCCTCTCTCATTTCTTCACAATCTAATTCATTCAATTCAATACTTTTCTTTGGGGCTCCGTGGGGAATTTCTGACATCTGGCAGCGTGGCCAAGGTGTATGTCTTTGTCTGAGCTCTATCTCAAGAATGTTTCACCTTCACCCTGTTCTTCCACTGATACCCTAATCCCATGCAAGTGCAGGAGCACCTTCTGCTGGGACACTAGCCTTGAGAGAGACAACTAGCAGCTATCAGAGCTTCCTGCCTGGGTGTTCAGTTAGAGGCCACATCACACATCCCCAGGCCCATTTCTGGCCAAGCAAAAATTTTAGAAGAACCATGTTCTGGAAAAATAGAGAGGACACTTTTAAAGACATCGATCATAAAACACGCTCTTAGCATCTTTGGAAAAAATAAGCACTGGGGTAGATTGATCCAGGGCTCAAGTTTTCAGGTGGGGAAGAAAAGAAACACAGGTAGAATGTTCAGCACTAGCGATGATTTTAAACATGCCTCAGCTTCCGGTGTCCCACTGTTTTTCTGATTCAGTGCATTTATGGGAGCCCTCTGCCCCACCTTAGGATAAACACAGGGAGTCGTGAAAAATGCTTTGTTATCAAGCAACCCCGGTTTCAAACCCTGACTCAGCCACTCACCAGCTGTAGATGTCAAAATACTGTAGAGCTTTGGGTTTATCTACAAAACACAGACAAAAAATATCTAGCTCTTAGGGTTGAAAGGATTCAATGAGATAATGTCTTAAAGCCTTTGCTAAATGCTAATTTCCCTCACTCCCACATCCTTGCTTTGGGTGCAGCAGAGAGATCATTCAAACAGGTATCCCCACATCCTTACAATCAAGATTACAACCCTGTTGAGAAGAGCACACTGAGTAATGTATAGTAAACGGCCAAATTGGTGGAAGACTGGAGATAATCAACACGTAAAATGTCAGGTCATAAAGGGGCTGGCCCCCCTTAGGACCGCCTGCCTGAGAAGATGGGCTTCCAAGAATTGGGGGTTGGGAGCAGAGCTAAGGCTGGTGATCAGGCCCAGCTGTGGAGGGAGGAAGAGAGCAGGAAGACAGGACGAGACTGACCAGGGAGGAGAAGCCACGGAGGGGAGCCACACAAAATCCTCCCGCAGGGAAGGTGCAGGGCGAGGGGTGGAGACATTGAGAAGCCAGGCGAGGCAGGTGGTCATGAGTTCATCAGAAATGAGCTTAATTGCAGAGTCTGCTATCATGAGATCAGAGTTTTATGGCATGGAATGCTGAAGGCCTCCTCCCTCCCCAGACATGAGGCCCCGAAGGAGGAGAGAGCGAGCGGAGGATCACAAACAAGGGAGGGAAGGGTGAGGTTCTCCAGGGCCTCGGAAGTGAGGGACACAAGGGGAGAGGAATCGCGGGGGAGCCCTGGTTCGGGTCAGGATAGAAAGGGAAGTTTGCTGTCAATCTAGAGATGGAGATGTCCTCGGACAAGGGGATTGACTGAAGAAGAAAGCTACGGGGTCAGCGTGGGGCAGGTTTGCGGTGAGGCAAGTGGTCTGCTCCCAGGGACTGCACAACCACTGGAGAGGGGGGGGAGCCTGCTTCCTTCCAGCATCTACTTCACTCTACCCCTCCTCGCACTTTATTCCAGCATTTTGTTCCCTAAAACCTCAACAGACTTCCTAACTGGGTCTACCTGGACAAAGGATATTATGCAAGTGTCCAGAGGAAGCCAGAGCGTGTTTCACACCTGTGTTTCCCGAGTCTTACTTGAGTCCCTGAAATAGTCCGCTAGTGGGCCCTAAAGGGCTCAGACTCCCTCCCTTTTGCAGCAGAAACATAAGAGTTTCTGGAGACGCCACATCAGGGCAAGTCTCATGTCTTATGGAGAGTCAAATGCTATAGAGAATCTTAGAATCCAAAGGTAACTTGGAGATGTTCTTTTCCATGTTCTTGATAATATCCTTCATCAGTTATGTGTACTCCTGATCTCTCCACCCAGCGGGGACTGTGTTGTTTCTCTTTCTGTAAGATACCCTTTGATGAGAAGTCAGAGGTCCCTGGGAGGCATCCTCTTGCCCAGGCCTTCTCCCCCCGGGGAAACCCACCCGTATCTGCGGCTCGACTAGCGTTGCTCTGTGGGATTCTGGGCACTGGAACAGCGAACAGGCCTAGATGCAGCTAGCATCGAGAATCAAGGAAGAGAGTTCCAGATGGAAGCAGCAGAGTGTGAAGATGCTTGACTGCAGGCCAGCCCCGGGGCGGGGGGAGAGGAGCCGCGGCTTGGAATGCCCTAAAAGGTTCCAGACCAGTGGAGAAAGTCTGCTAGGAACGGCTGAGAGCATCGGCACACAGACCCAAAGGAACGTCTGGTATTTAGTCCTTATATTAATAAGATCTGAGGAATTACAGGCTCCCCAGGATGGAAATCACCCTCACCCTAAAATTCTCATGTCCACACTCCAGCCTCCTGCCAAGATCACCAAAGCAGTGTCCCACGATCAGAGATGGAAATCTGCCACAACTCTTCCAGGTCATTCATTCAAGACACCCTCATATTTCTATGACTTTCTAGGCGATGTCAAGAAGAACCCCAAAAAACCAAACTTCAGGCTTTTCTGAAATAGAAGGAAACAGATAAATGCAGGGGAAGTAATGCACATTGATGAAATGAGTAAAGATTAGAGAATAGAAAGCGCTTCTCAGAAGTCTAACAAGGTGTGACGTATAGACCCCACCCTCCAAAGGGAATCTTGATGTTCTTTCTTTGAAAAGACAATCACACTAGCCTCCTCCCCATCTGTAATATGGGGGAAAACATTCTCCACCTTGCATCATTGCTATCACAGAGAGTAAAACCCAGTTTAGATACTAAAGACCTTGACATATCAAAAGGACCCTTCACCCCTAGGTCATCTTCCAGAAGCCTTGGGTGAATAAATGGGGCCAGCGCCATCTATAACACTCGCAGACTGTCCTTATCCTTCCAACAGCCAACACCCTTCCTGCTTTCAGATGATAGCTTATTTCCTTCACCAAAGGAACCATGACTTGACCATTCCCAGAACTGGGTGATCCCAAGTCCTCCAAGACCACTTCCCACCACCCTCCATCAGAGCTCCCAGGTAGCAGGTGCAGACTCCCCAGGAGGCAGGACCAGCCCCATGCTCAAATGGAGGTGAAGAAAGAACATGGAGGGCTGTCTTAGAGCCAGAAAAGCCTGGAACATCATCTTAACTCGTGTGTTAGTTTGCACTGCAGCCTAGGGAACTCTGGAGTCCTGATAAGGTATTTTGATGGAGAACAGGGGTAGGTCAGGATTAGTTTTGGGTCCCCTACCCTTGCCTCAACCACAGCAGTTCTGATATTACCTGTCTTATCTCCTAGGGTTCCATATATGCCTTTGTTTACAAAAGGGATCCTGGGCTTCTCAAAATGTTTCTAAAACATCTGCCTGGCAATAATATATTTATAGATAAAGAATCCAAAGTTTAGAGAGGAAAAATGAATTGTACTCAAGTCTTCTTTAGTATCAAATGCCAAGCCCAGTGGAGGAATTCTGTTGAGAAAAGAGCCTAATGCTGTTGACCCCAAACTAATGTGATGTGCACCTAAATCCTGTGTATCCTTATATGCTTGCTGAGCTCTTCCCCCTTCCAATTCCTAAGCCCTGCTAGGACAGGTAGAGGTGCTATTTAGAAATGTCCTCTGTGTATCCTCACTCTGGGGCACCATAAAGCCTGCCTTCAGCTCTGTTGTGTTCATCCTCCATCATTAACACTCTGTGTCACTGGTTGATCTGGACCGTGAACACCTTGAGGGCAGGAACCAGGTCTAATTCCATACATCTGTTCGGTCTCCATATTAAGCACAGTGCCAGTAACTCAGGAGAAGCTCAACAGATGGTTCCTGAATGAACAAATGAAGGAACGAATGGATGCTTATCCTGCACAGACATAACTGCCCTGGCTTCTCTTCTCTAAGTTAACCTCCTCCATAGTTTGTTCCCCCCACCACCACCACCCTCATTCTGGGTTACAGAGGGCTAATGCTGTAAATTCTCTCTAAGAGAAAACTGGGCAGATGTACTTGGGAACATTTTAAAAAACTAGGCTGGCATTGGAGAGGAAACAGCCAATATATTTAGCTACCCATGACATGCCAAGGCCTTATTGAGACAGAAATAAGCACTGTAGGAGGAATCTCAATTAAATATTTTTCTAAGCTGTCAGTTCTGGGCTTTGCTTGAACATGGCTGTGGAGCTGGGGTGAAGCAGAGGACAGAAAGCCAAGAGGACTCTGAGTGGGGTTTCTGAATCATCTTGGAGCTCAGTTGCCCACAACAGAAAGCTGGTGACTCCAGGGGTAGGGGATGGGCCCACCTTCCCTAGTCCAAGAATCAGGACACCCTATTCTCGGGTACTTTCCAGCATCTCTTACGTTGGAGGGACATATCTTCTCCTCTACACCACTTCAAAGAGGTCCCATAGATCTGAAATATTCTTCCTGTGAGCTCCACTCAACCATCTCCAATGGTCAACACTCCCGGGGATCCTGCCTCATCGAAAAAGTATTCCAGGAGTGACCCGAGGGGAAACAATGACATTGCGGGGCATCAAACTCTGCCACGCATCCCTCTTACCTTTGTTAAAATACACAGCACTCCAATCCAGAGGCATGAGGATGACCCCGCCCAGTGACTGGAGCGTGGGTCCGGGCTCTTGGGCCGGGCAGGGTGTGTGAAGGAAGGCACCTGGTGGGGGCACAGGCCAGATCCGTCTCCCACGTACACACCTGTGAGTGATAACAAACATCTTCCTTTCTTCAACTTTGAGATCATACTGTTTTGAAAACAGCTTTTCTCACTTAAAAATGTATCATCAACCTTTTTCCCATGTCACTGAGTGTTCTTTTACAACATGATTTTTCACATCTATATAGCGCCGTGCTCTCGTTTGGAAGTCAGACTTTATTTAGCCAACCTCAAGCTGTTAAGCAGTCAGTGTTTCCTGTTATAATACTAAGCGGAACACGCTTGGGGTGCAGTGCGGTGCTCATTCCTCTTCTTCTCAAGAAGTAGGATGGACTGGTGGTGAAGACCAAGGGCCTTGCAGCTGTTCACCCCGGATCTCGACCCCTTAGCTCAAATCACATAACCTCTCTTGGCCTCCTTTGTTTGCAAAATGACGATTCGCCCACGAAAAGTACGAATACTACTTACTTTACGGGGTTGTCCTGATCATTAAGTTAGTTATTAAATATAAAGGCCTGAAAACAATGCCCTCCTTGACACAGTGTCATGGGTTGAGAAGGTACTCAAGCTTTAATCGTTAATGCCGTTGGGGTTATGTTCCTTGAAGAAGAATTTCTGGATCAGCAATTTTATACATTTTTAAAGCCCTTTTGTGATTTTTAAAACATCTTGCCTAATGGGCCTTCTGAAGGATTCTACCAATTTATATCCCCACCGGCAGCTTGTAAAGAAGTTGGATTGTCCACGGTCTTCCGAATCTCTTCTTTTGATTTACCTAAGATGTTTGCTCTCACCAACCTGGACTTCTCTGTAGCTCTAGGATTGAGCACTACTGACCACTCTTTCCCAAAGCCCTCTAATGCCCACTTCTCTCTCTAGGCTTGCTTGGTCTTCCTTCAAGGCCTCTGATCTGCCTCCATGTTTGTTGTTGTGTGCACTCCCCTGGGACCAGGCAGTGCTGGGGGTTTCCTCAGGTCCGGGCCCTCACTTCACTCTCCACACGCTCTTCCTTGGAGCTCTCGTTCCCTCCACCCACGCCCTCAGCGTGCTAACTGACATGTCTTGTTCTCACTCATCATGAATGTCCCAATCCCACATTGCCATGGGGGTGTCCATCGTCTCAAAATCTCCAAGCCCAACACCAAATCTGCCCCATCCTGCTGCCTGTCATCCCCCTCTGCCAGGCAAGTTCTTGATTTCCTTCTTCCTGCCTCCAAAGCTTGAAGCTTCAAAGATACCGTGGATTCCTCCTCCTCAAACACCTAACCAGCCATCAGATCAAACCATTGTTTAGTGCTCCTAGAGTGTCTCTCCCTTGCCATTTCCAACACTTTCTCTCTCATTCAAACTTTTGTTATAAGGCAGGTCCTCTTGTCAACCAACTCTCTCCTCTCCACACTCCTTCCTTTGCCCAGCCTTGGAATGGATCTCTCTAGATGCCCAGCTGCATCCCTGCTCAAACATCCCCTGCAGTCCTCACGGCCTGAATAAAGCCCACGCTCCTCCACTTGGCATTCAAGGACTTCAAAGACCTCACCGTACTGTATACTTACAGCTCTGTCCTCTACACATTTTCCTTTGCAATTCTCTTTGCCTGGAATGTCCATTTGCTTTAAATCCTATCCATCCTTAAATCATTCTCAGCTTTTCCGTTCGAGCCTACAATGATAACTCATCTTAGTCAGGACAGCTGAGCTACAGGTAATGGTTTGAGAAACACTCAAAGTAGTTTCAACCACAAGGATATTTGCAGGCTCCTTTCAAAGGAAACCTATAGGAAGAGTAGCCAACAGGGTCAACGGTAGCAAACACTCTTGCTAACCAACATCTATTTGTCTGTCCCTCTTTCCCAACAGAACTTAAATTTTTTCAAATCTCACCTCTGCTTCACACAACCACGTGCTCCAGGGAGGCTGCCCACATTCGCAACTTGAGTTAATGGTTAGGGACACAAGTGCTGCTCCCTGAGTTCAAAACTTAGCTCTGCTACTTCCTAGCTATGTGGTCCCTGGGGAAATTATCTGAACTCTTTATTTCATTTCTTCCTATCTAAAATGAGAATAATAATAATATCTCTTCTCGGGCATTTTGATACAGCACTTAGGAGCGTGCCTGGTACACGATAAAAGTTATATTGTAGAGAGCTTGCTATTTTTACCCCAACTCATAAGACAGTCATGCCATTCCCAGGGCATTTGTCAAAAAGTCATGAGGGCAGGCTGCTAGGGACCTTCTGGGAGATTATGCTAACCCTTCAGAAGGAAACAAAAAGTTTCTGGACTCTGATTTTCTCCAGTGTGCCATATCCAAAGTCTGATATCTGGGATGTGCAGCCCGAGGCCAGTGGGCTTCAGTGTTGACTGAATGATGTCATCAAGGACCAGGCTCTCTCCTCTCTTTCTCATTCCTCTTCCATGTGCTGGCTGCTTCCAAGCAGCAAGTTGGTCCCAGCCATCATGTTACAAGGCATAACAGCAACCAGAGGCATAAAGAAGCTGCCCCTTCCCATGGCCTGTAGGAGCAAGAGAAGTTTTCCCATAGGCTCCTGGCAGAGCCCCATTCCTGCCTCATGAGCTAGAGTCATGTCACGTGACCATCCTTGAAGCTACTAACGGCAAAAGAAAGAGGATTTTCTGTAGCCTGATCAGGGCAAGCGTAGAGATGGGAATGGAGTCATCGTCCCCTGAGACAACAGCGCAGCTTCCAGCGGTATCTCTACTGGCTCCTTAGTCCACCAGAAGTGGTCCCAAAATAAAGGATTTCCACGTAGAGTTCAAAAGACCTGGGTTCTGGTCTGTGCACTGCTGTTAGCTAGCTGGTGATTCTGAGAAAGTCACTGAACTTCTCTGGGCCAGTGTGTTCATCTTTAAAGTGGAAATAATTACTCTGCCTTGTTGTAAGAATCCAATGAGAATCTGTGAGAGAGAGCACTTCGTGAGCTTGAAGTTGCTCTAGCAATGGGAAGTGAGTGAATTCCAGAGGGCTGTTGTCCTCTTTGACAAATCCACGCTCTGAGGCATGGATTCAGCAGCCAACTTGGGAAGTGAGTCAGGAATCGGTCTCCATCCACACAGCTGCTCTGTTGGGCTCTCTTGTCTCATTCCCCCCTCTTGCTCCTGGATCAGTAGCCCCACTGGGGGCCCTCTGTCCATCTCTACCTTTGTGGTGGCAGGGCTCTTTGAGGAGTCTTTGTTTTAGTTCTCTTTCTTTTTGAAAGACATGTTTGAGTATCGTTGACACATGGTGACACATTAGTTTTGGGGTACAACAATGTGATTCAGCAAGCCTGTATGTTATGCTGCGCTCATGTGTCACCACACAGCACTCATAATTTTTAATTTTTAAATTTTTTTAAAAGATTTTATTTATTTATTTGACAGACAGAAATCACAAGTAGGCAGAGAGGCAGGCAGAGAGAGAGAGAGGAGGAAGCAGGCTCCCTGTTGAGCAGAGAGCCCGATGCGGGGCTCCATCCCAGAACCCTGGGATCATGACCTGAACTGAAGGCAGAGGCTTTAACCCATTGAGCCACCCAGGCACCTCACACAGCACTCTTAGACCATTGACTGTGCTCCCCATGCTCAACCTTGTATTCCCATGACTCGCTCATTCCATAACTGGAAGCCTGGGTCTCCCCCACTCCCTTCCCCCTCTAGCAACCATCCATTTTCCCTCTGTATTATAGGTCTGATGTAGCTTTTTATCTGCTGATTTGTTTATTCGTTTGTTTTGTTTTTTAAAACTCCACATGTAAGTGAACTCATATGAAATCTGTCTTTTCTGACTTATATCACTTTGCATGATACCCTCTAGATCCATCCATGTTGTTTCAAATGGCAAGGTCTCGTCCTCTTCGTGGCTGCATAATATTCCATTTGGACTGAGGTGTCCTTAGGAAAGACTCCTTCAGATGCCCACATCTATCCACCTCAAATCTCACTTTCAGGAGGGCTGTGATGTCGCATTTTCATCCAGAAGCTCTAGGCTAGCTTTCCTTTGACCCAGTCTCTTGGCATCTGTCAGAGTTGGGCGGGGAAGGTGTTAGAGAGTAGCTATTAAAAGCACACCTTCCAGAATCAGGCAGTCTCTGGGTTAAAACCTGGACTTCGATGCTCAGTAGCTGGTTAATCTATGCAAATCCCTTAGCCTCTACACCTGGTTTCCCCATCTTTAAAATGGAGTTATGAATGTCTGTCAGGTTGCTCTGATCAAACATGGGACCCAATTAGGACGATGCCTGGCAGGTAACAAGAGCTCGCCAGGCAGAATCGAGGCTTTCTAGCCTATATGTAACAATTATTAGGGAAAACCTGAAGAACCTAATTCCAACTCCCCACCAGCCCTTGAGCAGGTGGGAGTCTTGGAAAGAGAAGGAGGAGATCTGGGTCCCAGTCCTAGCGCTTCTACCCTAAACCGTGTACTCTCCGTCATCCCATTCCTCTCTGAGCTTCCGTTTCCTGATCCATATGGCATTAGGGCTGTGCTCGGAGGCCCCTTCTCATGCTGATGTTCGTGAGCTTCTTTTGGGGGGCTCTCAAGTTCTTCCATGAGAAGACTTTCCTTCCGTCTCCTCCTATCTTCTGATTTTCAAAACAGGCTCCTGGGACAGTTCGGGCGTCCACGCATTTGCTCCAGGGGGGTCCTCCCTGTTTCGGGGCATGGACACTCCATCTCCAGATGGGTGCTGCTGCCACCCCTTCCTTCACTGCCATCTAGGGCTCTCCCTGGGCTTCCGGGAATGCTGTCCCTCCCTTGCCGCCCCCCTCCCCCGATCTCTGTGTCCTCTTACTTTTTATCTCCTGCCAAAATTCCTGGCTCCTTCAGTCAGGTAGAAAATCGGTTTAGTTCGAGCCTATCTGGCACTTTCTTAGATCCTCCCCTGTCTCTGGCACATTCCTTGTGTTTGGGCAGGACCCAGAGAGCTGGAGAATTCCTCTCCCTCCTTAGCGTGGGTCCTCGTGTTGGCATGCCAACAGCCCCAAATATTTAAAGCAATCATGAAAATGAGCTCAGAGTCCCATGCCAGCTCCTTGAAAGGAATTAGGCTAAAAACAGGACAAAGGAAGAGGTGAGGCCAAACGGAAAATGCCATGAAAGGCCCTGCCCAGCACTGCCAGGGCTTAGAACCCTCCTCGCAGGCTCCATTCATCCGCATCCAGGCACCGTGCTGGGCACTGGGGCTGCCGAGTCCAGTAAATTGTCATGCCTGCCCTCGTGGAGCCACCGGTCCAGTTGGGGAGGCTGCACAAAGAGCCCATCCCAGTACAGGATGGCAAGTATGGCCAAGAAGCCACCAGAGGTCCCTTGGAGCCACCTGGGATGGGGCCTCGGCTCTGCTGGGGAAGGTCAGCGATGCATCTCCAAAGCCTTGCCCCGGGCCTGACTGAAGACAGGCAGCCACCAGGGTACGAGGCAGAGGACATGCTTCCAGGCAGAGGGGAACTAGCAGAGACTAAAGCACAGGAGCCAGAAGCAGGGTGGAGAGAGGAACAAGAGCTCACGTGTGACTGCTCTGTAAACTGGGGAGACCTTGCCTCCCTAACCAGCATGTCCATGCATGCCTGATACCTCGGACAGAGAACGAAATGAGACCCAGCGCTCCAATTCAAGATTTAAAAAAAAAAAAAAAAAAAAAACCATTAAGAGAGATGGACGCTAGAAGGCATGTAAACAGAAAGTCTTGAGCAGAAAGCCTTTCTGAGCAGGGACTGGGAGTGCAAGCCAAGCCTCGCGTGTGTAGGGGAGGGTGGTAGGCCCGAGTCCTCACACGGGAGCCCCTTCCCTGGGATTGCTCTTGCTGGATTGCTGGAGGGGAGCTGGGATTTCCCAGGTAACTTGATTGATAGAAGAGAGTCAGCTTGTCAGGCTGGGAGAGCTGGCAGGCACCCAGGCACCTGGCACAGCTCAGGGGAAGGTGCCAAGGTCAAAAACAGACACCGGAGTGAGCTGTGGTGAAGGGAGCCCCAGGGCCTCCAGGTTACCCAGGAGATGGGAGAGCTGGGGCAGGCCTGGTGTCTCCTCCTGCTGGAACACTTCAAGGTCCTCAGAGTAGGAGTGCAGAGTGCCTTGGGCCTGAACTTGGGGAGCTGAGCAGCCACCGGGCAGCCTCTTTTGCAAAGAAATGAGCAAAATAGGGGCCCCTGGGTGGCTCGGTTGGCTAATCAACAGACTCTTGGTTTCGGCTCAGGTTGGGATCTCAAGGTCATGAGATTGAGCCCCAGGTAGGGCTCCGTGCTCGGGAGGAGTTCGCTTCTTTCCCTCTCCCTCTGGCTCTCCTCCTGCTGGAGTGTTCTCTCTCTCTCTCAAACAAATAAATAATAAAGTGGTAGGGGCTGAATTATCAGCCCCTAACACTTTCCATTTTTAAATACCCACTGCCTGGTTTTAGGACCTCTTGGACCTTCATTTAGGCTCCTGAAAAAATTCGTAAGCTGAAGTTCTAACTCCGGGTAGCTCAGAATGTGTCCGTATTTGGAGACAGAGTGTAAAGAGGGTATTAAGTTACAATGAGGTCATTCGGGTGGGCTTAATCCAACATTCCTGGGTCCTAATAAGAGAAAAATTGGTTGCAGACAGGTGCAGAGGAGAACCATAGGAAGACTCAGGGAGAAGCCCAGGCAAGAATCTTCAAAAGAAGCCAACACTTTAAACTTGGGGTTCCAGCTTCTGGATTTCTGTTGCTTGAGTCCCCAGAGCTATGGCACTATTATGATGGCCCGGAGGGACTGACTCGGGGAGCAGTGGCCCAGAAGCGCCTCGGAGAAGCTGGGAGAAGCAAGTCGGGGACAGGCATGTGGCGTGCTCACACAGAGGAACTCACCACTGTTGCCTCATCCTTGGCTGTGGGGAACCTGAGGACCCTTCAGCCTCCCCGGCTCTGGGCGTGACACGGCCCAGATGGTTTGGAGCTGTGCAGAGTAGGGCAATTGATGGCTTCTCCTTTCCCAGGATGAGGGCTTGGCATCAATAGGACCCAAAACGGGGGTCTGAAGAGATTAAAATAAAACATGAAACCTGTAACAAAGCAAAGCCATCATAATCTTTCCACTCTAGAGGCCTTTATACAGCAAACCTCTGTGAGATTGTGGGGTCAAGGAGGCAGATCAGTACTTGGACTGGGGTTGAGAAGGAAAACTGGTGCCCAAAACATGAAGTGTGTTGGAGCCTGAAGGATGGACCTCATGAGAGACATCTTTAGGATGGGTCAGTAACTGGGTCTGTCGTCAATACATCCAGGCTCCTGGATTCCTCAAAGCAAGTTCATCATTAAAGGAAAAGGCAATGGGGCACCTGGCAGGCTCAGCCAGTGGAGCATGTGACCCTTGATCTCGGGGTTGTGGGTTTGAGCTTCATGTTGAGGGTAGAAATTCCTTTTAAAAAAATCTTTAGGGACGCCTGGGTGCCTCAGTTGTTAAGCAGCTGCCTTCGGCTCAGGTCATGGTCCCAGCGTCCTGGGATCAAGTCCCACATCGGGCTCCTTGCTCGGCAGGGAGCCTGCTTCTCCCTCTGCCTCAGCCAGCCACTCTGTCTGCCTGTGCTTGCTTTCGCTCTCTCTCTCTCTCTCTTTCTCTGACAAATGAATTAAAAAAATCTTTAAAAAAAAAATCTTTAGGATGCCTGGGTGGCTCAGTGGGTTAAGCCTCAGCTCAGGTCATGATCTCAGGGTCCTGGGATCGAGTCCCACATCAGGCTCTCTGCTCAGCAGGGAATCTGCTTCCCCCTCTTTCTCTGCCTGCCTCTTTGCCTACTGGTGATCTCTCTCTTTGTGTCAAATAAATAAATAAAATCTTTAAAAAAGACTTTAAAGGAAAAGGCAAAAATGGAGTCTGAAGTCATGGGCAATCAAAACTGGTCTAGTCAGAGATTGGAGGGGAAAGAGAGTTTCGAGAGTTCCGGTCAGCCCCTGATGTGGGTCCTGTGGAGACCCAAGTCACCCCTAGAATCTGAAGTCCACATGGAAATCACCAGAAGTACAGATGAGTGTGGGCTCCAGGTTGCCAACAGTGGGGTCTGGAAACAGGGGCACGCAGAGGGGGCATCCTAAAACTTTAAGACAGCTGGACTTCTGTGTGGAGAGCAGACTTTGAAATAGGTTCAGGTTACAGTAACAAAGAGAAGGCTAGCCAAAGGCTAAAGACAGGCGTCTGAGACTCTCTGAAGCAGGTGCTACATAAGCTGGGCCCCGAAGGGGGAAGGAGATGGACCCCAAAGCAGCGAGGAAGCTGCTTTTCCCCATGAAAAGTGTAAGAGAGAAACTCCAGAAGTTTTGGTGGACAGCAGGCAGGAAGTCTTCAATGAAATTTTAAAGCTGGGAGGGGAGCCCCAGTGGCACGGGAGTGGGGTGTGTGTTCGTGTGCACACCTGCGGGGGTCATGGACTTGCATGAGGGGGTTACCTCACCAGATATCTGAGGAGTAGGGCTAATGAAGCCAGAGCTAACAACAGTGGGATTTGGGGAGAGCTGGGGCTGGGGGTGTCGCCTGCAAGCCCCGGCCATGGGAAGGGGGAGCAGGGACAAAGGGTCAGGAGAGAGGCCTGCTGGATTTTCAATCAGACCTATAGTGTCGAGTTTCCGTTCCAGCGACATTCACATGTCTCATGTTTCTATTTTATCATTTCCACACTTAGTTCCAGTAAGCAGAGCACACCATCTGCCCAGCATCGGGCCAGAGAAAGAAGACCTGAGAGGAAGCTGCTCTGTGGCGCAGCAGGATCAGTCTGATATGCCTGGGATAAGAGCTGAGACGTGTGTCTTCACTCACCTAAGTATTAACATCCTGACTGGTCCCAGGCTGGAGGTTTCCCGTTTGCTCTGGCCGGGAGGCAGCTCCAGTGTGAACCAATCTCCTGGAGCCTCTCCCTGTCTCCCGCTCTCCCCCACCCCCGGCCCCCTCTGGCTCCTAAATCACATTTACCCCCCAGTCACTGCAAATGATTCTCAGGTGTTGACAGGTTGTACAGTTCAAGACAAGACAGCAGCAGGAGTCCAGGTCTGAGCAAAGAACCACACCGTGTAGGGGGAGGCACCCTGAGATGGGTGTTCGGGGAAAGGGGCAGGAGGTGACCTGCCCGCCCTTCCCTGCCGTCTCTTTCTCAGCCCCACTGACGTGTCCTCTGCTGCCCTGCGGGGCAGAAGCCCATCGTGGGCAAGTCACGTCCTCTTTAGACCCTGGTTCCTTCCTGGGGAAAGAAGGCTCAGTAATGCCTCCTTGTAGGGCTGTAGGGGAGGTGAACATGTCACAGAGGAAAAGCTCCTAACACCCTTCCTGGCACACAATATCCACTCGAGAGATGGTTTAAATAATAATACAAAGAGTAGTGTCACCTGGCTGGCTCCGTAGGTGGAGCACGCAACGTTCCGTCTCAGGGTTGTGAGTTCAAGCCCCATATTGGGCGTAGCGCTTAGTTAAAATAATAATGATGATGATCGTGAGCACGTAAAGGTTGCCAGGATGATTTTCAGCACCTCGTGTGGATGACTAATTTAATCCTTCACCACCCTGTAAGGCAAATTCCACCATTATCTTCACAGAGGAGGACACTAAGGCACAGGGAGGTTTTGTAACGCACCCCGGGTCCGGGAGCTGGCAGATCTGGATTGCAACTCCGGCTCCAGAGGCTAGTTGTGAATAAATGAATAAATTAAATAAATTAAAAAGCTGATGTACTGGTGGACAGATGGATGAAGGACAGGGATATGGAAACCTCCAGAAGTCCAGACGGAGTGACATGAATTCAGTAGGGGTGGGTTAACTAAGCGGCACAGGGACGACACGAAGGCTGGGAGTGCCCCCTGTTGCCCAGGGAGCAGCTGCTGTCAGTCACCTCACGTTGCCCCCCAAAACCCCACCTACACCACCCCAGCCCCCAAAGCTACTTACTTCCCTTACTGGTGCAGGGATACTGTGCTGTAGTGTGGAAGGTTAGAACTGGAAAGGACCTAGAGATCACCTAACCCTTAATGTCATGTTTGAGGGAATTGAGACAGGAGCAGGCTTGTGACCACCCCCCAGGGTCATGTGGCATCCGCTGAGACACCTGAGTCCAGGCCAGCGCTGGAGTCCCTATTCACCTCTTCTTCACCCTAGGATAGTTATGTCTGGACAGGGGCAGGGGAACGATGGGTGAAAAAGCAACTGTGAAGAACTGAATACATTGCATGGCAGGTGTTTTACCGTGAGAAGGTCTTCCTTTGTTGCAAGGAAGTTCCTATTTCTCTGAACCCAGGGCAGTCTGAGTGGCCTTGCTCCTTCCCCAGCATCGCTTGAAGGCACAGAGAGATCCATGAGGGGACAGGACCCTTGTACGGAATGCTCTCCCCAGGTTCAACAGGCCACTTGCTGTTCCCCAAACATGCCTAGAGCATTCCATAGTCCCGGCAATGGACATTTGCGCTGCTGTTCTCTCTGCCTGAATCCTTCCCCATCCCCGCCCTTGCTCCCCAATCAACACCTGGAGAAACCTTCCCAGCTCCTCTCTGTGACGCGACAGGACCATCGCAGCCAGAATGGCTGTCCGGGCTCCCACGGATAAGCCCTGGCTCCCACACCAGTCAGCCTGGCTATAAATCTCCACACGAGTACCTTCATGGTCTCCCTGTCACCATTTTCCCACTTATCAAATGAGGTTCATCATCACCCTCTCCTTTCGTGGTTATATAAATGAGATTAACATATGGACATTAAGAATTTATGGGGCGCCTGGGTGGCTCAGTGGTTAAGCCGCTGCCTTTGGCTCAGGTCATGATCTCAGGGTCCTGGGATCGAGTCCCGCATCGGGCTCTCTGCTCAGCAGGGAGCCTGCTTCCTCCTCTCTCTCTCTGCCTGCCTCTCTGCCTACTTGTGATTTCTCTCTGTCAAATAAATAAATAAAATCTTTAAAAAAAAAAAAAAAGAATTTAGCACAGCGCCTGGTACTCTATAAATGGGAGCCCTGATCGATTCCCTGGGAGGGCTTCTTCTGTATGCTGTTTCGATTTATGGTTATTTGGGTTTGCATCTTACCGCCCCTCCAAAGGAGGTACCTATCTTGTTGGCAAGATACCTATCTTGGCAAGATACCTATCTTGTTGTACCTATCTTTCCACATCCCTGCACCCTAAGCCCCACACGAAGCAAGTGCCTCGTGAGCGTGTGTTCAGTTGCACACAAACGGGATTTTGATGCAAGCAGGAGAAGAGGGTTACAGCCTTTGTAAAAGGCGTGTGGTGACTGCCTTTCCCAGTAGATCTCAGAGGCTCGGAGTAGAAATAGAGCGCAGGGAATCACTGTCGGCCCCATTACAAGTTCTCCCACCGCTGACCAAAGCAGCACGAGCCACCTCCATCTCTCAAGGACTTCACATCGCGCATGTCAGGTTCTTTCTCTCGCAGTCTCTTTTGATGCCTACGAAAACCCTATGAGATAGACACTGTTATCCCTATTTATGAATGGGGGCACTGAGGCTCAGAGAGCCTGTCACCCGGCAAGAGAGCAGATGTCAAGTGTGCCACTGAGCTGGGGTTCAGACCTCGTGCTGTCTGACTCCCAAGTCCACAGACTCCGAAAACTCCCTCATCGTTTGCCTGGTGCCTGTTTCTGTATGGGCCATCAAGCTAAGAAGGGTTTTTACACTCTTAAATAGTTGGGGGAAAAACATCAAAGGGAAACTAAGAGTTTGTGACGTGCAAAAATTAGACGAAACTCAAATTTCAGCATCTATAAATAAAGCTTTACTGGAAGGCAGCTACGTCTGTTCATGTGTGTCTTGTCCGGCCACGTTTGCACTGTAACAGAAGAGTTGCAATATTTGCTGGAGGGATTGTGTGGCCCTCAAAGCCTAACATATTTACTACCCGGCTCTTTACAGAAGAAGTTTGCCGAGCCCTGCTCAATGCCATGCTGCCTCTTACAGATAAACTTCCTGCAAAGGAAATGCCCCTTTCGTAAGAGTTGTGCTCCAGAAAGGCACCCATCCCTGCAACAGTCCAGCTTGGTCTCGGATTCTGACTTCCCCTGTGCATCCTAAGCCAGCTGTGGGGTCTCACAGCCATCGCCTGGCTTGGGGTGCGATTTGCAAGGCAGCGCTGAGGACAGCCTCCAGACTCCACCAGGCAAGGACAGGTCAGAGCAAGCTTGAAGGAGAGGGAAAGGGATTTAGACCCAGAAGTCAGCTCGACGTCATTAATGCCTTCACACACACCCCCTCCCCTTGATTCATGGTTTCCTGCCACATCTTGTTTGGCGATGAACATGCCCAGGCCCCAAGCAGGGACAGGCAGGCTAGAACGCATGAAAGCACAAGGGCCCCATTCCCCACGATGCTTCATCAGGCCTCCCGCCTGGCCAGCCGGCAGATGCCCATCCATAGAGCCCTCCCGGGGGGACCTCAGGCAATTCCCTCCTGCCCTGGACCTCAGTCTCCACACCTGTAAGATGACAGGGTATCTGGGCTGCTCTCTTTCCCACCTGCCCCACACATCTGCAGGAAGCAGGCCCTCCCCTTCAGAATGCATAAACACTCCAGAAAATTCTGCGACACCATTTGTCCTTCCGTTTTCCCCTGAGGGATGAGTTCCAAAGAGCAGATTTTGCTCTCTATGACATTCCTTCATTCAGCAAGAATTTTTGAGCATCATGTGTCCAGTTCTGTAGGGCATAGAGGAAGTAAAAGTAACAGAGAAGCTTTCTATTTGTTTCAGGATACAAAATGTATTAGTTGGGAAGGTATAGAACAGTCCAGCAAATTCAGACACCTTGGGCAAATGCTGAGAGCCCATTATCTCTCTGGCATGTTCCAGGTGCTTTGGTACCCATGCTTTTACTTACACACTCCTGTGGACCAAGCATCCTTAGACGCATTTTCCAGTTAAGGAAACCGATAGTCTGAGAGGAGGCCTGAGATTAAGCAGCTGTTAAGAGGTGAGGTCAGGCTTTCAGCGCAGGTCTTACTGGTTCCAAAACCTGAGTAGCTTCAAAGAACAGGGCTGCCCCCCTCCAACAGAGGGCAGTTGGCAGTCTCAATGGATGCAGGATGGGGATGTTAGGATGTTAGGACATAATTCTTAGAGAACAAAAATCTTCTCTAGGGGGAAAGGGAAAGCGGGGGGTGGGGGGTGAGGAAGGGAGACAGAACCAGAGACAGGTTCCATGCCCAGCACAGAGCTTGACACAGGACTCGATCTCACGACCCTGTGATCATGACCTGAGCCAAAATCAAGAGTCAGCAGCTTTACCAACTGAGCCACCCAGCCACTCCATGAAGAAAAATCTTAACTGAGCCCATACGCAACAACAGGAAGGTCATTGGACCAGTGATCAAAACTTGTTCTAGACGCAGCTCTGCCTTTTAATGAGTTTTATAGCCCTGGGTGAGATTTTTTTCCTCCCTGAGTCTCAGTTTCCCTGTCTCCCCTGGAGAAGCTGGAAGAAGTGATCTCGAAGCCCCGCTTACCTTCACTGCTTTGGCACCAGTGCTGCACTAGGCAGCTCAGCCTCTGAATCACAAAACTCAACCCTGATGCCTGTATCAGAACCTCAGAAAGGCAGAGAAACCCAAATAAAGCACAGACAGCTGAGCTATATGGGTACAAACCACAAAACTAAGTTAAACCTGCCTGGGTTCCGTGGAATTTGCTTTCCAAGAGTAATTTGGGCTTCTGTTGAATTTGAGTTTTCCAAGCCTCCTGCAACAGGAAACAAGACAGGCATGTCAGAAAGGAAGCTGGGGTGGCCAAGGGAGGACTAAGGCATCAAGGATGGGAAGGATTTAGGCAAAGCGTGGGTCACAATTCAAATGAAGAAAGAGGTCCTCCTGGCTGGCTCAGTTAGTAGAGAGTGTGATTCTCGATCTTGGGCTGGTGAGATTGAGCCACGTATTGGGTGTAAAGATTACTCAAAAATAAATGCTTGGGGTGCCTGGGTGGCTCAGTGGGTTAAGCCTCTGCCTTCAGCTCAGGTCATGATCTCAGGGTCCTGGGATCAAGTTCCACATCGGGCTCTCTGCTCAGCAGGGAGCCTGCTCCCTCCTCTCTCTCTCTCTGCCTGCCTCTCTGCCTACTTGTGATCTCTCTCTGTCAAATAAATAAAATCTTTAAAGAAAAAAAATTCTTTAAAAATAAATAAATAAATGAAGAAAGAAAGGGAGGAAAAGAGGGAGGGAGGAGGGAAGGAAGAGCGAGGAGGAGTCCCCAAGATCTTTTGAGGAAACTGTGAGGTCACCAGTTGTCTTTGACAAGCATTATCAGGGTTAAGAGGAAGAGAATGAAAATATAGGCATCTTGAATGCTTTCAGTGAATTAAAAGTCCTTCTTGACACACTAGTGGCCACAAGCACACCTAACACCCAGATCTTGATTTCTAGTATCATTCTCCAACACAAGGAAGCTGGGCTCCTTGGATAACTTACTAATTCTAGGACTGCAGCAATACACACACACACCACACACACACCAAACACACACACACACACACACACACACACATATTATGAACCTGGAACATCTTATAAGGCCAAAAAATAAGGAAGTATTAAAAATATATTTCTAAAATATTTTTTTAAACCCGCATTAATAGGGGTATGTCAAAGGGACACAGGAACCAACTAAAAGAGCTCCCAATGGACAAAGCTGGAAAAATTTGAGCCATGAAGTAAAGCAGTAATGCTTTCTACTCCAAAATGTAAAATCGCCATGAATCCACACAGACATAAATATATATGATATAAATACATGAATAAATACATAAATGGGGAAAAAGAGAAAAATCTCTCTTAAAGAAGAATTCCAAGTGATTTATACAGACAATTCTCTCTCAAGAAGAGGGGAACATAACCCCCCCGCCACTTTCTAAGTATGGGCTATGCATAGTGACTTCCTTCCAGAGAGCGCAGCAACCCAAATGGGGGAAAAGAGTAACTTGACAGAGGCGCCTGCGTGGCTCAGTGGGTTAAAGCCTCTGCCTTCAGCTCAGGTCATGATCTCAGGGTCCTGGGATAGAGCCCCGCATCGGGCTCTCTGCTCAGAGGGGAGCCTGTTTCCTCCTCTCCCTGACTCTGCCTGCCTCTTTGCCTACTTGTCTGTTAAATAAATAAATAAAATCTTAAAAAAAAAAAAAAAAAAAAAAAGACTACATCAAAAAAAAAAAAAAAGAGTAACTTGATAGTGGAGAAGCTGACAAAGATGGCTGCCTCATCCCCATGTCCTCCCACGTCTCTTCCTCTTCTTCTAAGGGCACTTGCCCTGCGGGATCAAGGTACCATCTCAGTTCACCTCTGTCACCTCCTCACAGGCCCTGTCTCCAACATTTGAATTCCCACACACGCATCCAGTCCGTGACACTTCCGTACAAACCCAACAACATATGTTCAACCTTGTGGGCTGAAAGTAAAGTGATACCGGAAGAAAAAAACAGCAAGATACTCACAAATTTTTAGTTAGAGATATATTCATGAGGACACTATTGTGATAGCAAAGGACTGGAATAAAACCGAAGATTCATCAATAGGAAGTTTGGTTTAAATAAATTCTGGTAAATGCCTACAGTGAAGATTCTTTGCAGCTGTTACCAAGCAGGAGTGAGGACGCTCTCTGTGTATTGCTGGGCAAATACTGCCATGGAATATGGCTAAGTAAAACGAGTAGGTATGTATCTATTTAACTTGCAAAACTTTTGTTTAAAAAACATGGGGGGAGTAAGTATATTTGCATGTTGTCATATGCGCACAAAATATCTTGGGAAGGTTATACAAGAAACCAACCGGTTGTGGGCAACAAGAAGTGAGTGGGAACGGGGTGATGGGAGCAGGGCAGGGGGAGGAATTCTGTCTTCTGCTTCTGTTGCTTTACTGGTGAAACATGTGAATGTTGTACGTATTCAAAAAATAAATTGGAGAAAAAACCAGAATGGGATGGTTTGTGGGAAATTATTGACTTGAATAATAGCAAGGTGCTATGTGACTATGATAAAAGTCATAAAGGTCCTGGGCAAATAATTAGTATAGGAAAACATCGCCAGCCTCATCCAACTGCCTCCCCGCGGTGGAGCCCTAGTCGGGTTCCTATTGTTGATTCATTGTTCATCACCCTTTAAATCTTATGGGCTGAAAAATAAACTAACAAGAGAGGAAAAAACAGCAGAACTATTCACAGATTTTTTACATCGAGAAGACACTGAGGGAGCTTCTCACTGGGGGACCTCACCAAGCAAAAAGAAAGAGTCAGGGACAAAAAGTGACCGGTCCAGGCTTGTTGGCAGAGTGGCCTGAGAGCTCGTAGGCCCTGGGCATCTGGGCTTTGGGGGGCTCTCCATCATATCCGGCAGGTCCAAATGCACCCGCACTGCAGAAACTTTGTCACACAATCTCTAAAGCATATTTCTAATTTTGCTTTTGAGGTGGTTTGACTACTCGGAACTTACTAAAATTTATGGTTGCTTGTGATCCCAGGGTATCTTGATACTTGTGTTCCCTGAGATTCCTGCAAAGTCCAAAAACCTCAACTAAAAAAATGTTTTCACGGGAAATTTGTAAATGTTTATTTAATAGCTAATGAAGGTGCCATAAGGGAAGTTTTCATTGAACATGTATTAATTTTGATCTTGCAGTTTCATTTTGCTATCTTTTCTTTCCTAAGACTTAGAAGTTTCCTAACTCCTGCAAAGCTCATAAGCAACAGGCATGGCGAACTAGTGCACAGGAGGTTGAAACCAACACTCTCCTCCTCCCAAACCAATGCACCCCATGACCACGGGTCTCCCCTACTCCAACACCCCCCCACCCTCCCAAGCAGTGCTGCTGTCAGACAGAGGGGTGGTCTCCTGCCCACTTCCACCCAACACAGATACTGCTCATTGGTGGAGGTGATGGGAGCCCAGAGAGTCCAGCCCCCCCTCCACCCAGCCCCACCCCAGCATCCCTGAAATCCCTGAAATAATCTGCCTCTTTCAGTGCCTCCCATCAAGCCTCCCATTGACTCTGTAAATCACCAAGACCCCACAAATCCCCCTTCCAAGGTTTCCCAGAAAGAATCACTGTTAAGTGAAACCAATGGGCAAGGGTGGTGTTCCCGAGGGGCTGATCCAGGCACAAGTAAAAGGAAATTGAGACTGTGAGCTTGGGACAAGGGCAGCTGCCAGCCAGGCCTTTGTTTTCAGTAACAGCACCACCAGCTCTCCTGCAGCCTCATTCTCATTTCCACTTGAGGTGGGGGTTGGAGAAGGGGGAGCGCTTTGGAGGGGGGTTCAGTGCTGCAGTATACTTGCAGAGGAAGGTGCGGGCGTGGTTGGAAGCAGCCAGATGGCCAAGATGAAAAGGCTCCCAGACACAGTGTCACAACTTCTTTTTCCCTTTAGGGACACGCTGGAAGACTGCAAGGCAAGACAAAGGGTCGGATTCTGTGTGTTACACAGGGTGGGGCAGTGCAGGGACTGCTGTGTGACCACTTTTCCTCCGAGAGCACACAGGAGACAGAGCACCCAAGCAGATAGACACTGACCCGGTCCTTGGTACGGACAAGTGCCGATGTATTATTCATGTACTGCATCGAGTGTCCACTTAGTTAATTCCTGCACTTTCTCCTTGCTTGCTTAGACCACAGCTCTCAGAGAGCGCTGGTCTTAGCTCACCCCCTGGTCAAATGTAACAGAAATGTTACCAGCTAACACTTGTGTTTCCTCTCTTGTGCTGGGTACTTTGCTAAGCATTCCACTCTTGTCTCATTTAAATTTCTGAGCAACTCACTGAGATGGGGATCATTATTCTATCCATTTCACCCATGGGGAAACTGAGGCCAGAGAAGTTAACTATCTCCCCAGCATCACACAGCTGGGAGAGCCAGAACCATTAAAAACCCAGGTAGTGGGGGTGAAGCCCATCCTCTGAACCAGTCCTATCTACTGCCTTTTAACAGACTTCTCATTGTTTTCACAGGTTGGCTGGTGACCTGTGTTCCTGCCCTTTATAGGATAAGAGAAGAATCCTCCAGGGATCTCAGAGTGGTCATTCATAAATGCTTGTCCTCAGGGATGGCCCATCTCCATTCTCACTCGACTCCATTCCCCCGTGCAGCTGGCATTAACTTACTTTGTACATCCTCTCCTTCGAGTCTCGTGGCCACCCTGTAAGGACAGCAGGGCAGGCCTTTCCATCCTCACTCAACACACAGGAGAGTTGAGCATAACAGGGGGTAAGAGACTTGCCAAAGGTCACTTCGAGCATTTGTGGCTTTGGAATTCTAGCCCAGTTTTCTAAAGCCAAAGCTATCAGCTCTTTCTGCTATGTCAAGGTTGTAACGAGGTGGGGAAGGAGACCCTCCAGGGTCCTGCGTTCTATGGCTGGTCCTTCTCTTACCAGAGGTCAGAAAAACAGTTCTCTGGGATTCTCCATAATGACCGAGGGCAGCCATGCCTTCCCAGCTGAGACTCTCGTTAATCATCTGCTCCTTCCGGTCTTGCAGTTCCCACTGTTGGCCTGAGGCTCAAAGCACAAACATGTCCCTAGGGAGAGTCACATCTCAGCCCCCTAATTCTTCCAATTGGAGAAAGTTCACAGTCTCTTTGGGACAGAAAGTGGACCACTGACAGGGGTTAGGGAGACAGCTGAGGGGAGAGGAGGGGTCTACAGGCCACATAAAACTTCTTTATAGTTTTGCCAAGTTTGGTCCAGCATGCTATAGGCAGGGTCCTGAATTCAGGCAGTGGGAGAAGGGGGCCTCCATCTTCTGACATTTTCTTTGATCTTCTCTTCTGCTTTCTGTCCCTCACACTAACCTGGGCCACCTCATTCTTATTGATCTAGCAGTGTGAGAGGACACCAGGACTCAAGAGGGGGAATCACATGGTCAGGATGGGCTACATGGGGCTTTCTTGATGGAGCGAGTTCTCTGTTAGCGGCAGTCTGGCGGCAAATGAGGCAAACTCTTCACCCAGATCCTTAAAGTCAAAGGAATAATCCCCAAGGCTAAAATCTCAAAAGAAGTCCATCAATTTTCGACACAGCTAAGCTTACCAGCTACCTAATGTGACCTCAGGCAAGTTATCTGTCCTCTTCAAATTCAGTATCTTCAACGATGAGAGACCTACATCCACAGTATTGGGTGGAGATCCAATGAGATGATCTAAGTTCTTTGTGAACTCCAAGCCAACAGAGAGATGTCATTGTTTTTCAGTCATTTATCACCTGCATGATCGGCTGTTATGCACAAAATGATTCTGCCATTAAATTGTTTTAATGGAAGAGAGAAAAAGGCAATGCAAACTTAAAAAACAAAACCAAACATTAGCATAGGAGAGCTGCCTTGGAGAGCCAGTGGGTGCACTGAAGCCAGGAGCTGTCTTGACAAAGACAGCTGTATGCCCACAAAGAAATGCCAAAATCCCTAACCTTTGCACCCCACTTCAAAGGGCATTGGCCCCTGAACCAAGGGTAACACAAATATTTTTTACTTCAATGTATTTCTTAGTTCAGTACTCTCGTCCCATTTCCCCTGGGTCCTCTCCACATTTATCAATATTATGGCTGCCTTTTCAGCAGCAGCCTTCAAAGTTGGGGTGTGATTAAAAATATCATAGGAATTTGTTTAAAATGCCAGTTTCTGGGATCTATGCCTAGAGACTCTGGCATGGGCCCCACAACTCTGCACCTGTGGGTGACCCTGACCCATTCCTTCAGAACCCCACCTTTGGGTTCATTGAGTCTCAAGAGCACAGCCTGTGTCACTTAACTGCCCTCTGTATGCCCACCAATGGCCAACACGCAGATGATAGTTGCTGATAAGTGAGAAATACTGGTAAGGCTGAACAATTACTTCTTGAAGGACAGAATACGTTGTCCCCAATATCATTGCACAACTTCAACCTGTTGCAATACCTCTCTGCCCTTGCTTAAGAATAAAATTCCCGCAAAATCAACCTTCCCATGTTGAGTTTTTCTGACAACCCCAGGCTAAGGTTCGACAGCTCACAGACCATACTAGCCCTTATTTTATATTCTATTTGTTGGCTTTACGGCTAGTCTTTACCGATTTGTAGGAAGTTGGCCCCTTTCCTTGAGGACAAGGGCTGTGTCCCCCCTCATTTTTGTTTCCATCATCTGGATCAGTGATCATCACTAAATCAGTGGTGGCTAATGAATGAACCACCAAGGGTATGCAGTGGGATGGGTGGGTGGCAAACAATCTGTGGCAGGAGAGGATGTGAACCCTCTGTGATATCCTATTACAAGCTCCCTCTCATTCTAGGATGAGCTACATCACCATGTGTGGTTGGTTTTCCAAGGAATGGAGACTTTTTAAAAAGACATTTATTTATTTATTTATAGAGCTTGCTTATTTATTTATTTATTTATTTATTTTAGATAGGGGGAAGGGGCAGAGGGAGAGAGAGAATCTCAAGTAGACTCCCTCCCAAGCACAGAGTCCCACACGGGCCTCAATCTCAAGACCCTGAGATCATGACCTGAGCCAAAACCAAGAGTTGGATGCTTAACTGACTGAGCCACCCAGGCATTGCAAGGAATGGAGATTTTTTTTTTTTTTTTTTTTTTTTTTTTAGGTTTCTTTTTTTTTTTTTTTTAAGATTTTATTTATTTATTTGACAGAGAGAGATCACAAGTAGGCAGAGAGGCAGGCAGAGAGAGAGAGGAGGAAGCAGGCTCCCTGCTGAGCAGAGAGCCCGATGCGGGACTCGATCCCAGGACCCTGAGATCATGACCCGAGCCGAAGGCAGCAGCCCAACCCACTGAGCCACCCAGGCGCCCCAGGAATGGAGATTTTTATCTTGGCCATGGTTTGGGGGAGAAATTATTTCAAGGATTAGTCATCAACAGATGTTTCTTTTAATGCTATGTAAAGGGTCTTCTCATTTTTCATAACAATTTTGACATCTTAGGGCAGGTGTTTCAATGGGCTCATGTCAGATGATCACTTACACTAAGATTATATTTGTTTATGTAGCAGATCATCATAAATTGTATTATTCCACCCCATATCTAGTTACCTCCTATAAGAGGATCATGCTTCCCCACATTGCTGAACTGCCATATGGCTTGCATTGGCCAGAAAAAAACTATGGGCAGAAATTATCAGAGTCACTTCCAGATGGATGCCATAAGAGTAGGCTTGTGCTCCAAATGTCCAGGTCCAGAACAAGGATGATGATAAGAGCAGAGCCCCCAGCCAACCCACAGTGGACAAAATGTCCGAGCAGGAAGTGAACATTTCTGCTGTAAAGCCAGAATTTGGGATTTGTTACT
The DNA here is from genome assembly GCF_030435805.1 of Mustela lutreola. Classification (NCBI taxonomy): domain Eukaryota; kingdom Metazoa; phylum Chordata; class Mammalia; order Carnivora; family Mustelidae; genus Mustela; species Mustela lutreola. Next base: position 184,585,351 of record NC_081292.1, read on the forward strand.
GCATATAACCTGGCCTTGCTTGGCTCAAGTCCAGATGCCCACATGTCCCCCTTTTTTAAATCAATGAAAATATACACTGACCATTAAGCTGGTTTTGTGATTTTTTTTTAAAGATTTTATTTATTTATTTGACAGAGAGAGATTACAAGTAGGCTGAGAGGCAGGCAGAGAGAGAGAGGAGGAAGCAGGCTCCCCGCTGAGCAGAGAGCCCGATGCGGGACTCGATCCCAGGACCCTGGGATCATGACCTGAGCCGAAGGCAGCGGCTTAACCCACTGAGCCACCCAGGCGCCCCTGGTTTTGTGATTTTTAAGACAAGAAAATCTATTTCTTAAAATATGCTTCTGTGGACCTCAGTTTCTGTAAAGTGGGGGGGGGGAATGGCATAATAATAACAATGTAAAAGGTTAATTGTATGCTTATCATGTGTCAGGCTGAGCACTTAAGGAAAAGTATCTCATTTTATCCTTACAACAAACCTAAGATGAAGGTATTGGAATGATTATTGTCCTCATTTATGGGCAAGGAAACAGAGCTCTGGAGAGGTTAGGTAGCTGCCCAGGGGAGTAAGGATACTAAGAATAATTAGTGATGTCATGCAGATGGTCAAACACAACAGCCCAGTCTCTTGACCTCTGTGCCACATCTGTGGGGTCATTTCTAAGATCCTGTCCATCTGGACCTGCTAAGAGTCTGTGACATCGCCTTATGGGAACAACTGCCCCCCACCCAGGTCTTTGATTTTGAAACCAAGACCCATTTTCACTACTGCCCAAATCTTGTAGGGTTAAGAAAATCATCTATGCTGTGCTCTGAACATCTTTGAGGCACTGGAAAAATGGAGCGGGGTGCCCCCGTCCATGGAGGAAGATAAACCTCCCCCTAGAAGCAGAAGGTCCATTTCAGACACCCTCCTGTCTGAGCTGCTGCCTTGCTGTGGGAGAAAAGTTCCACCAAAGCACAAAGTAGAGAGATGAAAATCAGAGAAGGGGTGGCTGTGGGCGGGGTCTCTCTTGGGGAGGCTGGCGTGGGGTGGGCTGGCCTCATCATGTGACTCTGGACTTGGGTTTGCAGCCTTTCATCCTAGGGAATTTTGTTCGTTCTACCCTACTAATCCTCACAACAGGCACTGCTCAGCCCCCTAGCAAGGGTGCAAGGGATAATAATTTTCCAAAGAATAGAAGCCCTACTATTTTCGGGGTGCCTGGGTGGCTCAGTGGGTTAAAGCCTCTGCCTTCGGCTCAGGTGTCATGCTCTCAGGGTCCTGGGATGGAGCCCCGCGTTGGGCTCTCTGCTCAGTGGGGAGCCTGCTCACCCCCCTTCCCCGCCTGCCTCTCTGCCTACTTGTGAGCTCTCTCTGTCAAATAAATAAATAAAATCTTTAAAAAAAAAAAAAGAAGAAAGAAAGAAACCCTACTATTTTCATAGAATGGCATTGGTAGAACACATACGGACTTCCCATATCTTGTGCCCAGACCCTCTTCCTGTATGATCTCCCTTCTTGTGTTAGGAAAAAAAGAGACTCTTTTGAGAAGACATTTTTACTCTTCATGGCCCCTTCTCCTGATGACCTGGCTTTTGAGAATGAAAAAATTTCAAGAGTCCAAGCAATCATTCAGATTGGTCTATTTAAGACACTAGTTCCTTCAGAGGAACAGAAATGTCAAACGAAGGGCCTCTAGAGTCTCTCAGCCCCTGAGCAGTAATCAATCTCTCATCCACAAATCTGTGTCCAAGGCAATGCTGAACTCCCCCAAGGCCTATTACAGATCTGATCCTGGGTTCTTGTCATGGAAAGAGCTTGGAATTAGGCTTTTAGCATTGTCATTGTCATCTAGCTATATGACTGTAACAGGTCACTTCCCTTCTCTGGATCTGCATCTCCTACTCTTTAAAGTGATGGAGTTGGAGGAGATGGCCTCTAAGTTTGCGCCCAGTAATGTGATTCCAGGCTACCCTGGAATCTGTGGTTCTGGGGACATTGGTGTAACTGTCATGCCTGAACTAGCGAGAATAGCATCATTGGTTCACCTCTTCCCCTCCACTTGCTCCTCCCTAAGTGTTATTGGAAGGCTGATGTCTCTTTAATTTCTGTCCCTCTACTTAGCCACATCCAACTATCCTCCCGCCCCCACTACCAGTGCATGGAACCTATCTATGCATGAGGCAGGATGCAAGGATGCCACCAAATGTCATCAGCCACTCTGTGTTGACCCTCAGCAGCCCTGACAAGAAGAAATGGCTGAACTGCCACTGCAGTGTATCTGAGAATTTCACTTGTCTGCTTTTTCCTCATCTTCCATTGGCTGAGAGTTTGGTTCCATTCTGGCATCTCTAAAAGAGTAAAAAGGCAAGAGTGACAAGCCTGGGATTTTTAGGGGCCTAAACACTATGATTTCGGTGACCTGTGTTTTTCTACGAGAAAGCGATCTGCCGACAGCTGATGGTCGTCAGTGACATCAACAGGTCAGCTCCCTGCCCAGGCTCCTCTGACCACAACCCCAGTGCCCTCCATTCGCATGCTCCTTGTGATGCCTTCCTTTGGGCCACTAAATTCGTATTCCCTTCCCAGTGTCCTGCAGTGCTCCCTAGGACCCCCAGCTGATCTTGGCCCTGACTCATTGGTGCTGACTCAACAAAGAAAAGCAGACCCCTCAGGCAGCCGGATGGTGGCCCTGGGCCAGAGCCTGCAGGAGTGGGCGGGAGGGCAAGCTGAGGCGGGAAACCCATCCATCAGCCTGTCACCAAGTCTTTGCTGAGCCCCCCACCCACCCCAGGACTTGGTCCCATGCCGACCTGCACGGTGGGGTCCCAGAAGAGGAAGGGGAGAAGACAGGAGTCTTTATTCTGTTGCAACTGAAGATGCGAAGTTGGAGCTCTTTCCTTTTGGGGGTACCCAAGTAGACAACCCACCATCGCTCCCAGGAGCAGGGTTTGAGGACAGCCAGCAGAGGCTGCCGCAGCGGAGTGCTGGGAAAGGCTGGAAGAGAGCAGCCGGGGTAGGGCTTTGAAGCTGTGCTTGCAAGGCTTTGGATGTAAGCTTAAGATAACGTCAGTTGTTGAGGAGAGAGAGAGAGAGGAAGTAAATGGAAATAATGGGGGGATTTTAAAGCCCTAAAACCCACACCCTTGGAACGGCTGTCGCCACCAGCCCACATTTCTCTCCTGCTGGGTGTGGGGCAATTCGAGTTAAAACATTGTTTTAACTGTCCCTGCTAAACTGAACCGACTCTGCTACTCTTGAGAGGGACTCTTGAACTCCATTTGTGCCCCGGATGGCATTTACAGAGTGGGGACACAGGCCCATGAGGGAATGAGGGACACGGAAGAACAACCATGGAGGAGGAGGTTGCACTTTTGAGTCCCAGAGCCCTATGACCTGGAATCCTGCCTCAACAACTTTCCAGTTGTGTAACGGAACTGGGAGCAGTGATTCAATCCCTCTGGGGCTGGTCTCCTCCTCTAGCCGGGAGGGATAAGGAGGCCCCTCCCCAGGCCTTGCTAGCACTTGACAGGTACTTCCATTAGGGAAATGCTATGCGGCCATTGAGTGGAGACTAGAAAGGGAAGAAACAAGTTCCTGCAGACACTTTCTCATTCTTCTGTCCCCAGACAGGAGCAAAACCCTTCGAGGGCTCCCTCTGCTGTCTGTTCTCTACACTCGCCATCCTATAGAAAACAGGACGTGTCCAGACGTCTCTCGGCCCCGGGGTATAGAATGTGCACGTGCCCTGACTTCATCAACAACATCGTCTCTCGAAAACATTCTTTCCTCTCCTTTCTGTTTTACTTCCCCAAATTGTATGCCTTTGTCTCATGCCTAGGCTGGCCCCCCCATCACCAAAATCCACTCTTAAGAAAACCTGTCTCTTTATCTGAAAAAAAAGAATAAACATTCTCTGAAGTTCAAGCCCGTAAAAAACAAAGGGAAATTGGATAACCTAACTTCTGGGTCCAAAGCTCATCCTTCTTCCATATTATCATCCCTCTCTGAAGTGTGTGAACTTAGACATAATACTTAACTTCCCTAAGCTTCTCCCCCCCCCCCACCCATCTGTAGGAGGGGAGAAACAATCGTTATTGATCCCATGAGTTTGGTGTGAGAAGGGGAGACCAGGCAAGAGGAAAGGAGAAGAGAAAGAGCATGGTCAACACGAGCTAGGGTCTTAAAGTGCAGTGTATTCAAGTAACTGGAAGAAGTTCAGCATGGCTGGTGCTGAGAGAGGAAAATGACCTCACTATCTAGATAGCTGGCAAGGTAATGAGGAGTCAAGTCATGAGGAGCCTCGTAAAAGATGGTCCTACAGTTCTCCAGTGCAGGGCTACTGAGAGGGCTGAGCTTACCTGGGTCAAGCCCTTAGAACACAGCCAGGCTCCCAGCAAGGTCTATGATTAGGTATTCCTAATGAAACCTAAATGTTGATGTATAAATGAATAAAACCACTGTTAATCATGACTTAGAAACTAAAGCAGGGAAATTTATGTGCACAACAGCCTTGAGTTGATGAGTTAAAAAACAGGTGCTTGTGGAAAAGGAACATCAGGAGAGAGAAAATCTTCAGGACACCCATATAATACTGGCCTTTGCATCTTGGCAAATTACACCATCTCTTGTGTATGCATGCACACGTGCACATGTGCGTGCACATACACAAACACACACAGCTCCCCCTCCAGAGGAAGTCCCTCTCCTACTGGCTCCCTTCCAAGTCATACTTCTACCGAGCATCCCATTGGCTCTGCCCAGTGGTGGCACCATTAGGGTGTCTCCCTGCATCAGTGCAACCTTCTGACCCACTTCTTGGGGGGCCGCGCTCTCACTTAGCTTTCCCCATTGGTTCATGTCTTCATTGCTCTGGTTACTCAATTACAAAGCCCAGTGTTTTGTGACAGTGTATTTCATACTTTCATCCTTTAAAAAGTACTGAAACTTTTAAAGGAAAAAAAATTCTTGAACACTCTGAAAATGTAGTTAGAGACCTGTACACCCCAGATTGAGAGGTGCCTGATAAATAAAATCCTATTCAATTAAACATATTTCAACGATGCATTACTAATGAAGAAATCTTATTTTTACAACTTGTAAAAAATAATTTTTAGTATTATTAGCAAAATGAAAATACTAAAATTTTCTCTTCAAACTAACAGGCCCTAGAAAATATTCCCAAGTCCATCTTAATTATGTATTAGTGGGTTGTTTGGGACAAACAACCACTAATTATTAACTTCTTTTGGTCTCGCTTTTTTCTTACTTTTCTTTTTAACTTTAGCTGGTTTGGTCACATTATGGCATTCTGGACATTGAAAAGGTACTTGGTACTTACTAAACTGAAATTTTACACAAGCTCTTAACCATTTTATACATGCCCTAAGTTCAATCTTCCAAACTTTGCTTACTTGTCAGGGTATGTTCCTTTCTTCTCTACACTGCATCGCCCCCTAGTGTTATATTTGATAGTTTGCAACCCACACGAGTTGACCAAATGCTCTGCGTCTTTGAGGGAAAATATATTACCTGTAGATGAGTACTTTCCTGATTTACAGATTAGGTTCCCAAAGAATATATGTAAATCCACTGGCTTCTAATGCCCAAGTCCACTATGTAAACTTTCAAAAATACCTTAAGAACTATACCTGACACCTTATGAAGTTTGTTTTCTAGTCAAGACACAAAACACATAGTGAATACTGTGATACAGACACCAAATGATTACTGGTTTCCCCCTGTTGACATTGGTAGGGATAGATCAGTGTTTAATACCAAACCAGAAAACAAATAGAGCGGCTAGGCTTTTAGTAACAGAGAACAAACCACAGACCGGGGGGCGGGGGTGGCTCTAGTTCAGACTGATATTTTTTCTGATGATTACCATCTATTATACTTAGAGCTGCTGAAACATTTTTTAAGTTTTCACTTCATAGAAATATCTATTATTTAGAAGTTAACACTTCTCAGCCAGTTCGTGTCCCCAAACCCCTCAGCCTCTTCTCTGCACGTTGCTGAAGGTCCAGGCTTACCTCAAGTTCTGTGCTTGAGCAATAAAGTGGAACTCAAAAAAAAAAAAAAAAAAAAGCATAATTCATATGCTTTCTAGCTTATATTGATTCCCACTTGAGGGGTCTCCTTGGTCAATTGGCGTTGACTTTGTAGAATTTGTCAGTTCTCCTTAATTTTCTGTAGTCGGTGTTTCTCTAAGTTCTTCCATTAATTCTTCAATTTGCTCCTCAAGAAATTCAGAGCATCCTCACCTAATTATGTAGTGTTTTTTTTGTCTTCCTCAATGGCCCAGAAATGCTGAAAAATGCACACATATGTTTCTGCATGTGTAACCATACAGTAGTCTCCCCTTACCGGAAGTTTGGCTTCCTAGTTACCCACAGTCCGCGGCGGTCAGGAAAAAGATGAGTCTCCTACTGCCATAGGGTCAGAAGGTCAGTAGGAGCCTAATGCTACATCACAATGCCTCCATCCTTCCCCTCACTTCCTCTCGTCAGGTTGACATTGTAGCATCTCACAAGAAGCGTGAGTACAGTCACCGCATTCATCTCATTTTTATTACAGTATACTGTTGTAATTTTTCTATTATTGTTGTTAATCTCTTACTGTGTACAATTTAGAAATTAAATTGTGTGTATGGGAAGCTTACAAAGGGTCGAGGACTATCCACGGTTTCAGGTACCCACTGGGGGTCTTGTAAAGTATCCCCATGGGTAAAGGAGGACCACTGTATTCATGTTCCTCTTTGTCCCTAACCATGCTTTTCTGTCTTAAGATCCACTTTGTCAGATATTAATACAGCTTTCAGCTCATGGATTAGTGTTTGTGGGGTATATCTTTTCTCATCCTTTTACTTTAAACCCTTCTTTATCTTTTGGTTGTGTCTGCAACCTTGTATTATGATTTCTTATTCTTTAGATGTCTTTTCTTAATCTTGATACTTTGTGTATGTAATCCAACTTGACTAACTTTATCTTTCAAGTGGAGCATTTAGTCTATTTGTAAGTAATGCTATTAATGATATATATACAATGTAAACAAATATATGTTGTATATTGTAAACACTTAAAGCTATTCCCTTACTGTGCACTATTTGTCCTACTAGTTCTTTTCTTTCTTATCCTGAATGCTTTTTAATTGTGTCCACAGTGCTGTTATACATTATTTTCTATTCTTTTAATGATTACCAGAGATTACAACATGTATTTGATTTGTAGTTGACCCCTTCCCAAACAATACAAGAGCCTTATGTTTTAACGCCATTTACCCTCTGTCTTGGCTTATACGCTGTTGCTTTAATACTGTTATATTTTAATACTGTTATTCCCTAATTGTTATTATATATACACCTTACAGTCACTTGTATTTAAGGTGTTCCTTTTTGTTCACTTTCATTCCTTCCCACATCTTCAAGTCTCCTCCGTATTTATTTTCTGTCCAGTGGGTGGGTCTGCAGTAATAAAAGCTCTGTTTTTTTTGTTTGACATTTTATTTTATCTTCATATTTTAAGGATGTGGATGCTGGATACAGAATTTGACAAACTTTGAAGATATAAATTGTCTTGTAGAGTCTATTGTTAAGAAGTCAACTGTCTTAGGGGCACCTGGCTGGCTCAGTTGGTGAGGCACCCAACTCTTGATCTCTGGGTTGTGGGTTCAAGTCCTATGTTGAGTGCAGAGATTTCCTTTAAAAAAAAGTTGACAGCATTAGTGCTTTTTCTCTCCTAGCTTAAGGTATTCCTTTTGTCCTTGGTATTCTTAATACTGTGATACTTAATACTGTGATATCCTTAGGTATGATTTTCTTTGTATTTATCTTGCTTAAAGCTTCTAGGAATTCTTACATCTGTGACTTTCTAATTTTGGGGGGAGGGTTCTGGAAAATTCTTAGCCATTATCATCCCTCCTTTCTCCTTCTGGGACTCCAGTTACACATGTATTACAACTCTTCATTGTGTCTCCTGTCTCTTATACTTACTTGCCCCTTTCCTATGTTTTTTGTGCTCCTTCCTGGATATTTTCTTTTTATTTATCTTTCTAGTCACTGATTATCTCTTAACCTTCATCTCATCTGCTGTTAAATCCCTCTATGGAGTTCTAATTTTAGTTATTAAATCTTTACGTATAAGAATAGTCTTTTTTTTGTGATGAAATTCTTAGTCTTGTCTTTCACTTCCTTGTCTATTATTAAGCATTTATTTTTAAGTCAGTGTCTAACAGCTCCATTATTTGGATACCCTGTGTATCTTTCTCAGTTTTCTACTGTGTCTCTTGGTTTATTTTCTTTTTCTTTCTTTTCTTTCTTTCTTTCTTTCTTTCTTTCTTTCTTTCTTTCTTTCTTTCTTTCTTTCTTTCTTTTTTTAAGTATTTTAAGTAATCTCTATACCCAGCGTGGGGCTTGAACTCCCAACTGAGATCAAGAGCCACATGCCTTCCCGACTCAGCCAAGCCAGGCGCCTCTTTTGGTTTTTTAAAGGAAACTGTCTTGTCTCCTTGGTTATTTTTACTTGGGTGCCAGACATCATATACAAAAACGTACAGAGATAACTTGAAGTTTACGGTATCTTTCTTCTCCCAGAGAGGATTTGCATTTGCTTCTTGCAGGCAGCTAGGGCACTAGTTAATTCTAATTAACTAAATCCAATCATTAAGATGATTTGGAACTCATCTTCAATCCCCAAAAAGTGAGGGCTTGTGTATTTCTTGTTTACTTGCCTCAGAGTGTAGGCTGCTGGGAGTCTTACTCCACAGTGGGATCTTATCAAATCAAAGGAAGAGCCAATACCAAGGTAAGAACCAGAACTTTATGAAATCTTAGAGGTAGCAATTCATGGTCTGTTTCTTTGGATACTTCCACTACAAGATGCAATTCCAACTAGCCACCTCTGTGTTATGCTGCACAATCTATAAATTCTCAGAAGAAATAATTTGATCAGTTATACCAGTTTGTATCATGTGACCATCCCTTTGTGGCCAAAGGAAAGGATCCTGTTATTGGTAATTCCACTCTAACCAACTGGAATGGAGGAGGTAGTTGCTCAAAAAAAGAGATTTGGGGGAACAAGAACGTAAGGGGAAGAAATAATAGATGACACAGGATAGGGAACAAATTTGGGGGAGAGTATGATCTCAGCTCCAGAAATGTCCAAACAGGTTATTGTGAAACATCTGATTTGGTCAGGGTCCTGGCATAAAACAGATGGGACACTCAAATGGGGCAACTGAGGGGAGATGAATAATGGGACTAAGGTAAACAATGTGGGCAGGGTTAAGGGAAATCAAGAATGGACGAAGCCCTCCAGGACCGATAACAATGGGGACCCGTTACCACCTTAGGTCTGCAGAAGTAAGGGGAAAAAAGTGGGTACTAAATCTCAGAAAGAGTAGCTATAGAGAGGAAAGAGCCACCTAACAGAGGTGTATTCTTTATTCTTTTAAGATTGAAAGAGAGACAGAGAGCACAAGCCGGGGTGGGGTACACAGAAGGAGAGGGAACGGCAGATTCCCCATTGAACAGGGAGCCTGACACAGGGCTCAATCCCAGCACCCTGGAATCATGATCTGAGCTGAAGGTAGATTCTTAATGGATGGAACCACCCAGGCACCCCAAGCTGTAAATTTTAGACCACTACATTTGAAGCAACTCTGCAAGGAGCAGGGGAAATAATATCATGACCACTTCTTATCTGCCAAGGCTTCTGCTGGTACCTCCTGTTTACTGAACCTAACCAGAAGTCAGAAGACAAGGGAACCATTGCTACAGCCCACACAGAGCACAGAATCTCCTGGAGCACAGAGCTGGGTGGTAAAGATATATCAGGAGAGATTCCTTTCTAGCTTATTGGTTCAGTGGCATAAAGAGCCCAAGATGATCAAAAATCGGTCACAAGATTTCAACTTCAATAGAATTAAGGTTGTGTTCCCTGTAAGAAATATTACCTCCTTAGGCACTAAGCCCTCCAAATGCAAGGTCACAAGCAAGGGAAACAAAAATGCCTTCAGTGGGCCAACTGGCATAATTCTCAATGGTGGGAGTCCCACTCCCATCCCTTCATTTCTTGATCTACGCATCCTGGTAAGGTGGGAAAGCACCATATACTGTGTCCTTTAGGACAGTATCTAGCTTCATAATGAATTAACTCACAGACTGTTCTACAGCTAAGCTTTTGGCAAACTTAAGTCTATTAAGCAAGCCCTTTCTGGATAATGGGGCACATGGTAAAAATTATTTCCGTAAGTGTGAGCCAGGTGATGTATTTTCTTCACTTCCTTCACTGTCAAAAGACTATACTATATGGGATACAGTGATAGAGAAGGCATTCTGCCAAGTCCATGAACGGTGATGCTGGCAGACATACTCAAGGCAAGAAAGACAAATCCACACCCATAATACACATCTATCCCTAAGAAGACAAACTGCTGACTTTTGCATAATGAAAGGTATCTAACATAATCACTTGGCTAAATGGTGCCCCTGAGGAATGGGGCCTATGAGGGCTCCGCACTCGCCTTCCTCGTTGCAGTCTGCCACTCCAGCTGAGGCAATAGCCAAGTCACCCTTGGTAAGGGGAGGTCCAGCTTTCTGAGCTCCGACACAGGATCGATCTCTGTTACTACTATTTTGTTTCTGTGCCTCATGGACAAGCACCAAGGTAGTGGCTGGGGCAAATAAATGACAGACCTCCAAAGAATGGGTTCTCTTACTTATCTGGCCTAGTGGGAGCAACATCCATAGTGGTTATTTTCCAGTGGCATTGACATGGGGTGCAAATACTATCAACTCTATTTATTCTAAGAATTCTATCCATCTTAACATCTTGTCACCAATCTTTGATTCTTGTTCTTCCCAACTTTCTAACTAGCTGACCATTGTCCAAGCCCACAGCCTAGAGAAAGAAAAGGCCCTGGTTAAGTTGTGGTCCAAGTTGTTCTGCTACTTAGTCTCTATGATCTAGCAAATCTTTAAATTCCATTTTAGAATACAATGCTTCTGCATGCATCTGATTGTGTTACTTTATAAATCAGGTGACATCAAGTTTATAATGGGTAACTTCAGTTGCACAGAAGATCTATGATCTATGTTCATGCATTTCACCAGGGTCCAGTAGCAAACAAGGGATACTTTTCAAAAGGTTAACAGATGTTAACAGAAGTCATTATCCCTGAACCTCTAGTCTACTGATTCCTCTTTTGGAGCATCAGAGAACATCTGTCTGCCATTAACCTTTCCAGTATGTTCGAATTTGGTTAAGTCACAGACTAAATAACGAAGTAACTTGGACCACTCCAAAGTCCTTGCTTTCTCCAGTCTCCCCTCACAATTGATAGCCTGACCCATTAAAGGGGAGACAGCACATCCAAATGTGTTGTTTTGCTTCCAAAATCCAAACTGATCCAATTTTAGGTCTCTTTCTTAACTGAGGGGTGTCTAAGGTGATGACCTTGTCTATCACTTCATAAAGGATATCCCAAAGATGACCTAAACTATGGTATACATGTCTATTAAGGCATATATAAGGTTCACAAGACATCCTAACCTCTCAGTCCAATTATGTCCTTAGGGTAATGACAGAGAATATGTGACTTGACAGCCCTGAAGCGAAACAATTAAAGTATACTGCTGTCCCAGGGCGCCTGCATGGCTCAGTCAGTTAAGCGTCTACCTTGGGTTCAGGTCACAATACCAGGGTCCTGGGAACAAGTCCCATTGGGCTCTCTGCTCAGTGGGGAGCCTCCTTCTTTTGCCTCTGCCCCTCCCCCTGCTTTTGCATTCTCTCTCAAATAAAATCTTTTTAAAAAAACAGCTTTTTCAAAGATTTTATTTATTTGAGAGAGATCACAAGTAGACAGAGAGGAAAGGCAGAGGGAGAGGGAAAAGCAGGCTCCCTGACAAGCAGACAGCCCAATGCCGGGCTCAATCCCAGGACCCTGAGATCATGACCTGAGCCGAAGGCAGAGGCTTATTAACCCACTGAGCCACCCAGGTGCCACCCCCCACCCCGCCCAAATTTTTTTAAAAATATACTGCTATCCCTGTAATGTGAAGGCAAGCGAATTTTGATTACATTGCAAATAGGGATTATGGGAAAACATTAGCTAGGTGAACAGCAGTATGTCAGGGCCAGAGGTGTTGATTTCCTCTAATAAAGAACTATATTCAGAACTATAACTGGGGCACCTGGATGGCTCAGTTGGCTAAGCATCTGCCTTAAGATCAGGTCATGATCCCAGAGTCCAGGGAATTGAGCCCTGGATCAGGCTCCCTGCTCCACAAGGGGTCTGCTTCTCCCTCTGCCCCTCACCCCACTTGAGTTCTCACTCTTTCAAATAAGTCAATAAAATCTTTTTTAAAAAATCGTAACTGAGATTGGTTACGATCATGAGACCATTGCTCTTGACAATTCAGGTGGTACCATTAATCTGTGATTCTCCAAGGATTCCTTCTATCTTGCTGTATGTGTTGGGGGGCAGAGAGAGAGAGCATCATTTCTAGAGGTCTGCAGCATTTGATAATTCCAGTCTAACAGCTCCCCCCCCTCAATGGCCAAAGGACAACTGAAGGTACCCCACAAGTTACTAAGTCTATCTATCCCACAGTTTCCTGAAGAAGGGGGCTGAAAACCACAGGATGGGAGCTGTCATTCTGTACCCCAGAGAGACCTGATACATCACATTATCACCTGACTTCCATATATTCCTACTCTGACCATGGTCAGTGGCCTCGGGTTTCCATGGGGGAGAACTGGAGAATAACTTACACGGCATACTGTGGCCATGTTGTAGTGTTCTTCCATGAGCTACAATTTGCCAGATGGTGAGAGACAAGACTCCAATATTACTTTTAAATTAGATGGTTTAGAGCGCCTGGGTGGCTCAGTAGGTTAAGCCTCTGCCTTCCGCTCAGGTCATGATCTCAGGGTCTGGAGATTGAGTCCCGCATCGGGCTCTCTGCTTGGCAGAGAACCTGCTTCCTCCTCTCTCTCTCTGCCTACTGTGATCTCTGTCAAACTCTTTAAAAATAAATAAATAAATAAATTAGATGGTTTAGTAAGAACACAATGCAAATGATAATTCAAGTTTTATGTTAAAGACATTTTCCTTCCTCAAATTACTGCCAATCTGATTTCCTTCTGGAGATGTTTCCTGTGTGTAGTCTTGGTGAGACTGTCTACATAGGTGCCAGGGGATGGAAAGGTAGCTCTCATTAGGCCAGTGAGATACTTTCTTCAGTTTTTTCACTAAATACTGTCACCTAAATAGTGTCAAAGACAAAACATTGATCTGATCTCCCTTCCCCCAGTGGGTACTGGTGGAGGGGGGTTGACTCTCAGCATCTACCAGTTATAACTAGAAAAGAAGCCCTCCCTGGTTTATCCTCCTTACAACCTTGGGTCTTTTTCTTCCATCCTGTGAAGCACTCTATTACCTTCCAGTGAGATCTCCTCTGCTTTAATTAGCCTGAGTTGGCCTGTATTGCACACAACTGAAGAACTCTAGCTGAAATAAGCTAAGAATTGGGGCAGTCCTATGACCCAACCAGGAGAAACCCATGAGCTTTTCCTGAAGCCTAGCACCCCGCCTTTGTGTAACTCCACTCTTTTATCATTTGACTGAAATTCTCTGAAGAGAGTTGACTGGTTCCATTTACTCTTTAACAGACGTCCATCCCTTTTTCCACAGTGCTTGGGGCAATCCTTTTAGGGTTCCTGTACAAATGTAGTCAAACCTTTACTTACTCTCCCTACAACCTGGATTAAAATGAAGAGAGATTAATTAGACTAAAATACCTATGTAAAGTACCTGGAAAAGTTATTGCTTGAAACAGCACGTATGTGCTTCAACCTGACCCATGATGTACAGGTCTATGTGACAAGTTTGCAGACATCAACAGCACAAGTAGACTGAAGACAAGAGAGCAGAATAGCCCTACAGAGGATCACAAGAGCCTTCAAAAATGAAATCCTGACAGTGCTCCACATCGTTAGCACATCACGTGGCCATATACACACATGGGCACACATGCGTGCATGCACACACACACACAGTGTGACACTGGCTTCCTATTTTCAAAGGTCTTGCTTAACCCTTTCTTTTTGACAAAAACTGTACTTTTTTAGTTATTTTTAAAAAAGATTTTTATTTGCCAGAAAGCACAAGCAGGGGGAGTGGCAGGCAGGAGAAGCAGACTTCCTGCAGGAGCCTGATGAGGGACTCCATCCCAGAACCACAGGATCAAGACCCCAAAGGAAGATGCTCAACCAAGCGAGCCACTGAGGCATCCCTCAAAATTGTACTTTATGCGATTCTTCAGCCTGAACCTCAAGTCTTTTCTTCCTTCCTCAACATTACTTCTCCTTCTACCACAGGCAGTCTCCCTCCTATCCCCTGAGACCTAAGACCCTCACTGAAACAGTAACAGAATCTTTATTACTTCTCCCCTCCATGATCGAGGGTTCCACTTATCCTGGGTTTCGGTACCATACCATTAATTAGAGTTCTGGAACCAAAATTATCTAATCTGTTGTTTGAAAGAAACACCATTATATCCATTTTACAGAGGAGGAAACTTAACATCAAAAAACAGGTAAACTGGGGCGCCTGGGTGGATCAGTGGATTAAGCCACTGCCTTCGGCTCAGGTCACGATCTCAGTGTCCTGGGATGGAGCCCCACATTGGGCTCTCTGCTCAGCAGGGAGCCTGCTTCCTCCTCTCTGACTCTCTGCCTACTTGTGATCTCGCTCTCTGTCAAATAAATAAAATCTTTAAGAAACAAACAAAAAAAACAGGTAAAGTTGTCCATGGTCTCTTACTAGAAATCTAAACTACTTCTGACCCTAGTCCATGTTCTTAAATCATTAAGCTACATTGACTTTCTTCTGATCCTTTCTACTTGTTTCCAAATAAATTTTAGAAACATTCTGATGGGCTCTGAAAATTAACATACTGACTAGAATTGCCACACATGTAAGCAGGCACCCACATGTATAAATTATAGATTACTTTTTTTTAAGATTTTGACAGAGAAACAGGGAAAGAGAGACAGAAAGACACAAGCTTCGTGCTGAGCAGAGCGCCTGGGACTGTGACCTGAGCCACAGGCAGACACTTAACAGAGCTACCCAGGCACCCCACATCATGTTCCTTTGAAACACTTACCATACAGTTTCCCAAACCAGGAATTTGTTAAGTGTAATGAAGCATGTTGTTTTGCCCCACTACTGAGCAAAGATTGTCAATCGTATCTTGTCCCTATTTCAGGGAGTAGTCAATGTACGCTGATCAAATGAGGTCTCTACCCTCTAACCCCTTTCATAGCTAAACCACAAAAATACCTACCTGTGGGTCTTTGCTATCAGCCATGCCACTCACTGTCCTAAAATTACTCCAAAGGCTCTGGCCTATAGGTTGACCATGGCACGACATATACTTGACCCTTGCCTCATTTTGCTAACTTATCCCAAAACACATAATTCATTTCCCTGCCCTGTTGTTCCATTTTGGCCCAAAGTGCTAGCAACAATAAAATGGCTTTTGGTTTTCCTAAGGAAGACAATGAAAGTAAAAAAAATGTTTAACTTCATACAGACTGCTTGGTTCTGGGTGCTACATTTCAAAACTGTTGCTGCAGATATATTATTTCCAATCTTAGGTAGGCCCTTGTAAAATCCCTTCTCAGCCCCAGATCTTTGGTTCCAGGATTTGAACTCTCGAATCTCTAAGTAGTCCCCACCCCTCATCTCCAAGCCCGAAACAAACTTAGTTTGGCTTTCTGGCCACTTGTGCATTTATTATAGCATAGACAAAAATACTGAAGATACAATGAGATAGCCTGTCTAATGAGGAACATGTGCCTTATTCACCTTTGTATCCTGACACAGTCAGTTAAATGGCTTAATAACCAAAGGCTCTGAAAACAAGCCAGGGGTTGCTTCGTAAAAGGTGGGGATCTTTAGTCTATAAAGAGGCAAATTAAGAAACATACTCTTGAGCTCATAATAAGGCAGCCTAGCAAAGTGGGGAAATCATGGAATAAGGAGTCAGGAACCTAATATTCAGCCCTACCCTCACCACCTACCATACCCTTGAGAAAGTTATTCCCTATCCACAAAATATTTACTCTTTCAAAAGCCTTCAAAACAGCCTCTATGTTCCCCATCTGTTCTTTAACTATCATAAAAAACTTGTTAAAAGTAAAAAAAATTTCTAGTATTTTCAATCATGTAGCCAACCACGTACAGGTTCAAATCTCTGGAACAATGCCTGGTAGTAGAATGGAGTATATGATGGGAGCTAGGGTCTACTAATTGAGAATCTTGTTTGAAAGCCTTTTGTGTTACTTTGTCCCCATTTGTGTAAATGGGGATATAAACTGCATTTCATGAAGTTGTTTTGGGATTAAATGATACTCTGTGCTTAGACTACTCAGGCTCAAAAATGTTAAATGCGACCTCACTGCTTACAAAATTCTAAGGGTTCTCTATTACCCACACAATAACACCCAAATTCCTAAACAAAGTAACACAAAAGGCTTTCAAACAAGATTCTCAACTAGTAAACCCTAGCTCCCATCATATACTCCATTCTACTACCAGGCATTGTTCCAGAAACTGAAGCACAGGCTAAATAACCTGGACCACTTAACTGCGGAGGCAGTTTGGCTAAGCTGGTAACTGCTAACCCCAGGTTCCTAATGTTTATTTAACTCCCTATGCTAATGCAAAATCTGAGGATTCTGAAAACCTGTGTCAAACATTTCCAGGAAGTCTGAAAATCCTGATTTGTCAATCCTGACTTATTCCTAATGACTCACAGAACTCACTGGTTTCACAGTACAAAATCACACTGTTTACAGGTACCATTTTGCCACAAAAATGAGAGACACACATTTACTTATCAAATACTTAAGGCTACTATGTGCAAGGAATTGTATTACGTACTGGGGATGCATTAATGAACAAAACTATTGAGGGTAACAATTAATACAAACCTAGAATTATAGCTATGGGTCTAATAAGGGCTTGACACAGAGCATTACCCTGAGGCAATGTTTGTGCCAGAGCCAATATGGAAGTAAAGGTAAAAAAATCTGTAAATGGATGTTATAGAGAACTTAAGAGAGCTAATAATGGGCCAAAGAGTTATGAAAGAGAAGCGCAGCCCATGAAGAGCCACAAAGGTTTTTACTCTATCCTAAGGGCAAAGGAAATCCATGTTTTCATCCTGTCAGATTTACATTCCTAAGGAATTACTGTTTTTGGAGTACTGACAGACATACCTGTTAGGAGGTTCCTAAGGACTCCTTACCATAGAGGGTAACTTAGACAAGGTTGAGAAAAGGCGAACCAGGAAACAGGCAGAGAATTAAGTGACAGAATGCATAAAGGTGAAAAAAAGTTAATCATCATCATTAACTATTCACAACTCAAATTCCTCCCTCGATCTTCATGTTTATTAGTATAACTGACCACCTGTATCAGGCTGAGTAATTCAGTCCTGTCCATCATTCTTTGCAAACTAAAAAATGGGGAGAATGGCATAGATATTTGCAAAATTTGTCCTAAAATTCTAATTGTTTCATACTGTTTTCTCAAGAGCTAATAAAACATGTGGTCAGACAAAACACCCATTAAGTTAAGAAGCAGTATATGTCATCCTACCTTTAGAAACAAAAAAATTAACCATGACCTAAGTCCTCAAAATTTGAACTACTATATCCCAAAGAAGTTGAAATGGCAAGGTTACACCTACAGAAAGTGAAGACACATACTCAACCTCTAAGACTTATATTCTTATGTCATCTAACATTTGACTAAAGGGGGGGGAAAAAAGCTACATTAGGATAACCCAATCTCAGTACGCTTTTCCAACAAAAATTAGAAGGATTTTTAATTTCCAAGTTCTCGGAGAACACAAAATTAATGCAACATAAATTGAAAGATCTAATCAATAAATTTAACAAGCCAAATTAATTTTGTTACATAAATTAACCCATTTATTATAGGCTAGCAATGTTTCAAACGGCAGTGCTTCTACTGGTCTTTCAACTCCTTCAGTCTTCTGATGGCAGACTTTACTGTGACAGCAGAAGTGGTGCTGGAAAGAAAAACAAAGTTGGATCCAACATAATTAGCTACACTAACATGTGAAATGGCAAATGAGTAAATCCTGCCTCTTTTTTTTACATTACAATCTTAATGATGATATCTTTTAGCAAGTTAAGAGTTGTGTCTTCAGGGTTTTGCAGAATTAGGCAATCTCATGCATTTATTTAATCATGCAGCATTAAAAAAAAAAAAAAAACCAACAGGGAGGAATGAATGGTTCCAGGAGGCTGACCTAAACTCATAGAAAAGAATGGACAGAACGTCAGAAGAAACTAATAAATTCTAAGTTGGTATCATAAATGAGAGATATCAAGAAAACAGTATCTAAAGAACAGACTCGAGTATAATTTGGGAAGAAAGCTATGAAAGTGACTACATAAAGTTATACCAGAAGATTCTGGAACTATACCTGGAAAACCCATAACCATCACATAGGGTGGGTACAGGAATGCTAGTTCATTTTATCATCACAACCAAAAGAAAGCTAGGTTTCATTTGCCTTTTTGACCTCATAAACCCACACAAGACACACATATATGAAAATGATCATTTCAACACCTCCCAATATTTTACACTGCTGCAGTTTTAAATTAACTAAAATTAAAATTTCAACTCTTCAACCACACTAGCCTTATCATTTTATACATGGGAGGCTAGTGTACTACACCGCACACGTCTAGATACTGGCTAAAGGAAGAACACTTCAGCCTTTAAGATCAGCGACGAATTCCAAAATTAGAGATCTTCAAGGTGGCTTTCAATTCCAGAAATGGATTAACTCAAGAGTCCACTCAATCAATAACCAGCACAGGTACATTTATCTCAGCACCATCACCTGACCACTTGTCAGGGTCACAAAGCTGCTGAGGTCCAGCCAGTACTGTTGAGAACAGCAAAAGTGTAATGGTCTAGGTGGCCTCAAGTTTCCATATAGAGCAACAAGCTAATTGACTTCATTTTTATAAAATCAGCTTGCAATACAAATCGAAGTTCAGTACAGATTCAGTCCCACTAAAGGACCTGTACGGTATCATTGTGCTCAGTGGGGACCCTTTCAATTCTATGCAATTCTCAAGTCCTGTCACACTTTTCTATTTCAGCGGTTTTCTTTTCTTTGAACACTGAACATAAACCATACTCTCAATGAGTCATGAAAAAAACAAACACATTCTTGTTGTCCCAGTCTTGTGAAGGGTTAAAACTAGCCAGTCCAGCGTCAAACCTGGAATTCTGAGGTGATCCACACACTTCAAAGATCACAAAGAAAGGGGACTCACTTGTAGGTCCAGGCGCCACCAGCGACGGTTTTCATGCAGGAGCCACAATGCCAGATCCCCACAGCTCGTCTTTTCATCTTGGTCTGCAAAAGACAATCAATTTTCCCTATGAATCAATAAAAGCAACATCCAGTAGTCTAAACTGCACTAGAAAATGGGTGTATTTTGGGGGCACTTGGGTGGCTCAGGTCAGGACCCTCGGGGTCCTGGGATGGAGGCTCAGGATCCCGGCTCGGCAGGGGGGCTGCGTCTCCCTCTCCCCCTGCTCCTGCTCTGATTTAAAAAAAAAAAAAAAAAAAAAACTTTAAAAAAAGAAAGAAAGAAAATGGGTGTGTTTTATGAGGTTCTTTGTGTTCCTAGTGCCCTACATTTTCTCCTGCAAAACCGGCACTCACCACGAAGCTACAGTGCCAGGATGGCAAAGACACCCCCACCAACAGGATTCCAGCACACCACAGACATACACACGCTACACGGGACTCTCTAGCAACGCCAGGAGACAAAACTGACAAGAGTCCTCTCCCACAAAGCGGGCTTGGCTTAGGCTGGGGCTCCTTGTCCAACGTGTGACCCCTCAGTCCCCAAGTGTAAACGGGAAGCAGTCCACCAAATCCAGCTACCAACAACCCAGCACACGATCCACAAACTTCCCTCAGGAGCCGGCTCACGTGCCGGAAAGCCTCCCCTCCCTCTGCGCCCCGCCCCCGCCCCCATCTTACTTTGCCACAGAAGGAGCAAGTGTACTTGGCGTGCTGGCTTATCTCAATCTTCTTCACCATCTTCCTGAGGGAGGCACCATAACGGGTCCCGTATTTGCCCACGATTCCGACCTTCTTAGTGCGTTTAGCCTGTTCAGAGCCAAGAAAGAAACCAGCGATACTGGGACCCGCTGACAGAGCCTCTGCCAGCCACTCCCCGCCCCAAACGCCGTTCCTCCAATCACCCCCAGCCGCTGCCGGGTCCTAGGTCCCCCTCATTCCATCCTGGCAAAATCAAAATCTGAGGCCAGAGCGGGCCCCGGGCTCCGACAGCACCCTGTTTCACCCGCTCGGATCGGCCAGGCGCTACCAAGCTGCCCCCGTCCTTCCGCCCCGGTCTGTGCCCGAGAGTGGCGGTCACGGCACGAAGGCCGAGGACGGCGCAGGACAGCAGACGCCGGGTGGGGGCAAAGACAGCAAGAAAAGGTCAGATGCAGGCGGATAGACCTGTAGGCCTCACCGCTACTAACACTCACCATGTCGACTCAAACTAGGTCTGAGCCCCGAGAGGAAGAGACTCAGTGCGCAAGCGCAGTTTTAGGCGAACGGGCGGAAGTGGCGAGTGGGAGGCCCAGCTAGGAACTGAACTCTATGCTCGGGAGGTCTCTTCCTCCCGGCTGCCTTCCGTGGGGAAGGTTTTTTTTGTTTTCTGTATTGAAGATGTTTATTGTTTAAGCAGGCTAAATAGAAATAAAATTATTTATCACAGGCTTATTGCTAGGTATGGAAGGAGATCAGTTTGTTACTTAATTAACTGGCTTCTGGTAATATTAGACCGGTATTTCTCAAAATCCAGTCCCCCGAACATTGCATTTTCAGTTTTCTGCCATACCGGGATTGACTGTTTTATCATTTATTTAAAAACTGAGTCACTTTTTAGAAAATTTAACGAAATGAAGCTTCGTCCTAAGCCAGAACTATCTATGGAATCCAGGGCGTATGTCTTATGTGAGTGTTTTTCCGAGTACACATTAAAATTGACACATAAATACTCAAACGAAAAACGTCCAGTGATGAAGCTGTTGATATTAATCCCCACAGTACATTTTAAAAACATTACAGAAAATTTCAAATACAGACAAAAGCAGAAAAAGTATAATAAAGGCACACCTTTCAAAATATAATAACTACATCCCTTCTTTAAAAAATGCTTCATGCACTGACTTAGGGAGATTATTTTTATGTTCTAATTAAATAAATACACATTTTCACCTATTAAATTATATATTGTATTCCTTGGCATTAACATTCTTGCCTGTACATACTGAAAACATTAACCTTTCGGTAAAAACTACATCAAGAAGAATGATGCCTGGAGACACAGCAAGCACCTTGTTTTACACACCACTGCAACTGTGCAAACACATCTACCCACTGGGAAAACAAGATGTGCTCAAACTCTCCCAGTTCCACCAGAACCTCCAAGTACCCTCTGCTTCTACAGGGTGAAGAATGGCAAGGGATGGAGGGAGTAAGTCTCTCCTCCCTTAGGAGAGAAATACACTGCATATTGGGGATGATTTCTGGACGCTTCACCACCCAAATTATGTCCTGCTTCTAGAAAACTACAAATAAAAGCAAAATATATTCCTACCAGTGCAAACAAATGGGATTAGTGGAAGAAGAGTTGAGAAACAAGCATTCCAATGGTCCTCCTCAAACTGCACGTGCAGTTTGAGCAGAAGTGGGGTTCCCCTGCCCTGGGTGAGTGCGTAAGCATGGCCAGCTTGCAATCTCTAAGGTGAGCCCTCCTGGGCTGGCTGGGAGCCCAGTTCAGATCATCATTTAGGAAATTGACCACCTCCTCCCCCTCCCATCTCCTGGGTAGCCTCCTACATCTCTTCCCTTCAGGGGGTCTGAGAGAGAGCAAGAGAAGGTAGAATGCCCAAGTAAGAATGCAGTAGAGTGCCTGAAAAATGAGACACTCCATAATAGGAGGAAATTGTTCATGCTCAGAGCAATTTTCTCAAAACTGAACAATTTTCTTTAAATAGCAAGCTTGAGGATGTGCAAATAGCACTCTCATGAAATCAGTTCTAAGTGGCTTCAGAGAACTGTGGACAAAGTCTCAATTTGTCTTATCTGTGGGCTAATAAATCCCCAACCCCATTAGAAGACCATCAGGTGTACAGATGAACTGTAATATGTACCCATAAAATCTTAGTAAAAATCTCTGCTGAGTCACAAAATTCACTTTTGCCCTTAAAAAGATAAGTTAAAAGTTGTCTCTAGAGGTGAGTTCTTTTAGCTGTTGAGCCAACCAGTTGTCTTTGGGGTATATGGAACATTTGATTCTTGAAGGAAATCTGAGGGGCAAACGTCATCCACAATTGATCTCATGCTGGAGACCAAAGGGTTTATCTGGGAGCCCCAGGTTCCATGCTGTTCCTTCGCTTTGTGCCCAAAGAGCTCTTGTGCCCAAAGTCCTTCACGGAAGGGCCTGGTGGCCAAGGGCAAGAGTGAAGTCTGCACACAATGTTAAGAGCACTGTAGGTTGCCTCCACAAGGGGCAGTAGACTCAGCTAGGGGAAGGGGAGCCCTGAGGCCAACTCCTAAACACCTAGAAATAATCAGGTATCTGAAAAGAATTCAGTATGTGGATTCATTCCTTCTTCTCTTCTCTCCACAAATTTACTTTAAATTCATCATTTTCATTGTTTGCCTTTTGTTTTAATGGACATTTCACAGGTAATGTACCCATCAGCATGGGTGTTACTTGGTAACTCTTAAAAGAGATAAGATAAATCAATATGAAACAATGACCAAATATATTATGTGAAATGAGACAGTTCTAATATGAAGAGTTTCATTCCATTTTTGAAGAAATAATTCTATGTATATGTATGTATTTACATGCATTGGGAATAAATTACCTATGGCTCCATCCTAAATTATTTATATTAGTTATTACCTGTAAGAAGCAGGGCTAGAAGTACAAGGGATGAGAATGCAGGGCTTTCATTTTTTTACTTATACATTTTAATTTTTATTATTTTATTTTATTTTATTATTTCATTTATTATTTCATTTTTAATTTTTTATTATTGTTTTAAGATTTTATTTATTTATATATTTAAGAGAGAGCATGAGCGGGAGGAGGGGCAAAGGGAGAGGGAGCGGGACAAGGGACTCCACCCTGAGCACAGAGCCTGATGCAGGGCTCCATCCCACAACACTGAGATCATAACCTGAGCCAAAATCAAGAGTCAGACACTTAACCGCTTAATGGACTCTGCCACCCAGATGTTCCAATTGGTTAAATTTTACATCAAATTCATAATAGTGAAAAGAAAGCACTGCGGAGCCCTAGATGAAGGGACAGTCTTTTCAATAAGCGATGCTGAGAAATGGCATATTCACATGGGGAAAAACTAACCTTGACCTTACCTCCATGTACAAAAATAAGCTGCAATTGGATTGTAGTTCTAAACATGAAGAACAAAACAATAAAGCTTCTAGAATATATATTCACAACTTTGGGGGTTATGATTTACATGACTGTTTATTCTGTAATATTTTGTTAAGCTGTAAATTTGTTTTATGAATTCATTTTTGTATGATATTTCATCCTAGAAAAGGGGATTTAAAAACAAAGAGGAGGAGAGCCTGGCACTCCATAAGTCAGATAAATGGGTTGAGGTAGAGGGGTTGTGGGCAGAGGGTGTTGCAAAATCAAATAACTGTTGGCTGTCATAATATCCTGAACCCTGTGACTCACAGGCTTCTCGATGTTTTCTGCTATGTTTAGGAATCCATTTCCTTCCCTGGGACCTCACAGGGAAAGACAAAACCAAAACTGCAGGTATGAGAGAGGGCTCCAACAAAATCTCTTTAAGCTTCCGTGCCATTTTTTATTTTTTAAACCTTGTAATCCTACACGTGGTAAGAAGTGAGAAGATAGGGCAGGAAATAAGGTTGGAATTATTTTCATCCCTTTTGCAGCTTAAATTTCACTTACAAAGAGCTTCAGAAAGCATCAAAGTGCCGGGGTGGCTCAGCTGGTTAAGTGTCTGCCTTCTGAGGCTCAGGACCCCAGGGTTTCCGTGACCAGAGGGGAGTCTGCTTCTCCCTCTATGCCTCCCCCTTGCTCGTGCTCATGCACTCTTGCTCTCTTTCTCTCTCTCTAATAAATAAAATCTTAAAAAAAAAAAAAAGAAGAAGAAGAAGAAGAAGAAGAAAAAGAAAAGCATCAAGATTTCAATAGACAAGAATGCAAAGACAAGGCAAAACCCAGGAGTCAGCAGTGAGGGGACGGTGCCTCCAGCTCTGTTTCTTTCCAACCTAGAAAAAGGCTTGTGGGAAGCCAAGAAGGAAAAGACACACTATTAATTCGAGTACAAATGGATCAAGGCTTCCAGGATCACTTGCTCCCTCTAGCAGTCTCCCTGATGACAACCCCAGAGGCAGAAATTAACCAGGGTCGTTCAGGGAATAATGACCTTGGTGAGGGTAGGCAGAGCCAGCTCTGGTAGGCCTGGGGGACCTTTCCTAAAACCCTTTAAGAGGCCACCTAATCGCAGGGACAGGAAGTGGGATGAGATAGGCCCAGATTTTCTTCATTAGAACTGACATTTCCAGGAAACACAGCGGATGGTGGCAGGTATGTGTCTGGACTGAGCTGTGAAGTAAAGGAGGAAAAAGAATGACTGCGGAAATCCTAGCTTAAACCCAAAAGCATTCACTCTCTATAAATAAGTCCAAGTGTCTTTTCTGAATCACACAGAAATGGCTGGATGGTTCTCAATAAATTCTAGAGCTACACTCAGCATGGCATAACAGAATATACAGGCTTCCTGGTATAAATAAATATGCTTTGGGGGACCTCAAGGACATCTCAGAGATGGCGAGTCTTTCTCTTCTAGAGCAGCTGAGACTGAGGTCTAGCTAGAGGCTTCGGACGGAGGCTCAACATTTATTTATTTATAAATGTATTTATAGTGGAATAGTGGTTTCACACATGGACACCAAGTTGCAAGGACCAACGGCAAACCCTCCCAAGGGCAGGCATTGATCCGACACCTTGTGGCAGGGCCCAAGGTGAATAAAGCAGAGATTTATTCATTTAACGATGATCACCGATGCTCCCAAGCAACACTAGATAAATATGTCTCAAAATCACCTGTACCTTTCACTGTATTTCTGAAGCACACCCATTGCAGACTAACCACAGCTCTAGAGTAGAGAGGAACTCCTAATAAAAATAAGGAATGAGATGTTATGATCTCATTCTCCAAGACATTAAAGAACTTGACCAAACTCCAGCAGAGCTCATGAGAAAGCTGCACCCAATCTTCTTTGAGCGAGCAGCAGACGAGTCTCTGGAGACATCCACAGACTCACAGAAGAGGGCTTCGTAATGCTCCTCAAGCCATGTGATGTCAGGACAGAGAGCAGAGGCTGAGGCTAGGCTCTGGGGCAGGCGAGGAAGAAATGCTCCTTCCTATAACTCAGCATCTAACTGTCATCCAGAATCTTTCTGCTTCCTGGGCCTTAACTCATTCCACAGACTTCTCCCTAATGAGGGGACCGTGTTGTTTCCATCAATGAGTCACCAAGATTGCAAAAAATTCACTGCAAAAACCCCGTGAGCAACGTTGAGGTAGGATGTTAGCATTTCTTCTTTGCAGATTCTGTACCCATTGGGCCACCGCCCAGCAGGCCACCCAGGGCAGGATCATCTGTATCCTTCTCCAGATCTACACTGACGGCTGTGTCTGTGGCAGATTGATTATGGACTCCAACGGCAGCAACCATGAAGTGATGAAGTTGGCTTTCCAGAACACCTGCTCCTAAGGGAGCTTAGGACAATCTATTTGATGACACAGCAGCCATTGCTCTTAATTGCTCTTAGACAAATATTTATTTTAAGGGGCCATTTGGAACAATGTTAGAGTAAACTTTAGAAAGACCCATTACTTGTCCTTTGGAAGCTTCCAAAGTCATAGCCACTAATATAAACAAACTGGTACAGCTAACAAAATTTAAAAACAAAACAGAGAGCTGGAGGTGGTAAGAGAGTGTAAGACCACTTAGGGTGGCCGAGGGGAGGACCCAGACAAGCATTCTCTCTCAGGCCCGTGACTCTGGATTTTTTTTTTCTAGGTAACACTGGGTCATTCTTGTTTCAGGAGGTGATAGAGGAAATGGAAGGCCTAATTATCTGTGGAGATCTGGTACCATGGCAGAGCTTCTCAGAGCAGGATAAGCTGGCAGGAAGCAGGCTCAGCTGCTAATAATCTCCACAGTCCTTTGCAAAAAGATACGAGCAGTAACTCATGGTCCTCAGACGTAGGTGTTCAGGCTGGATTTCCTGAGGAGCTCTGACCCTGCAGAGAAGCTCCCAGCAGTAGATCAATACAGTGATTAAAAGGAAGTTCTATAATCAAATGCCTGGTCCGACTGAGGAAGGCAAGAAGCCAGCCGGTTATTTGTCAAGACCAAAGCCTCCCACAGGACATGGCCCGGCAGTCCGGACTGGACAGTACTGACATGTCGGTGTGCCTGACCATCCCTGAGCAGCAAGTAAAGGGGGGCTGGGTGGCTCTCAAAGATCTCTCTCTCCACTGGAGCTGTCTAGAAGCCCTGGAAAGGGGACTGAAAGGCACAAGAAAATGGTGCGCTCTAGGGTCTCATTCTAGTGAGAACAGAGTTAGCTGGGAGCCTGCAGGGAGGCTGAGGCCCCTGGGAAGGCAGCGGTGCAGTCAACTGCTCACAGACCCAGCAAAGCACTCCCGAGCCTCCTGGTGTAGGAAGTGTGCACCCTCCCTCCGGTGGGTTCTGCAGGGAGTGGCCTGGCTGGAGGTCCTGCTCTGCCACTTCCTGGCTGAGACCCCCTTGGCTTGGTTTCTGCATCTGCACCATGAAAATCGAACTACTTTCCTCCAAGGCAGGGCTCACAGTGTCAACACGGGTAAAGTGTCTGGCCTGGTGCCTGGCACATAGCAAACAGTACGAGAGTGAAAACCATCCAAGGCTAACAAACAAATGCATACACAGTCATGCTGGAACAACTTAGACATCTTGCATTGCTGCCAAGAAAACTGGGCTAACTCAGAACGTTCACTTAACCCTGGCCCACCGTCTTTTGACGATACCAAGTAAAGCAGCCAACTCCTTCCTTCCTGAAACACATTTTTCAAAAGATTTTATTTATTTGTCAGAGAGAGCGCGCACGCACAAGCAGGGGGAGAGGCAGGTAGAGCGACAGGCAGGCTCCCTGCTGAACAAGAAGCCTGATGTGGGGCGCGATCTCAGGACCCTGGGATCATGACCTAGCTGAAGGCAGACACTTAACAGCCTGAGCCACCCAGGCACCCCTGACACACTTTTTAAATATCCTGCTCCCAGACACCCATTTTGGTTTTTTTCCTTTTTCTTTGCTGTTTGCCCTCTTTTTTCTCTTCCCAAGCCTAACTGTTGGCATGCTCTGGGATAAGTTAGATCCACTTTTTCCCCGAAAGCCACTTTACCTGCTCAATCTCATCCAGTCCCAGACTATAAACACCATTTCTAGCCAGTGAGGGTTAGAATTCACAGCTTGAGGGGTGACCTTCTCCTGCTGGAGACCCAAATCCTACAGCCTATATAACCTAGCCCCTTGCATCTTGCCAGAGAAACACAGAGTGTGGGGTACAAGGTGCTCATCAGAGATCAATGTCTGCGAAGGAAGAGGAAGGAGGGGAGGCAGAGGGAGGCAAACTGGAGCCTTAGACAGCCCAGAGGGCAGTGGGCAGCTCCGTCAGTGAATATGGTCCCAGAGAGGTTTCTCGCATCAGGGTTCAAGTGGCCCGGCCTTTGTGCCCGCCTTGTTCAGTCACTGACGCGGGCTGCTCCTGGAAGGGTGCAACCCTGGACAAAGTGGCTTTCCCTGGACTGCTGGTTGTGGCCAGGTGGAAGCTATATGCTATTTGTGCTCCCTGAAGCTGGGCAGGAAGCTTCTCGAAGAGGAAGATGGGTGGGGTGTCTCCGTCTAATTCAATAAGTCCATAACCAAACCCTTGATTTTGCCTTGCTGCCCAACCTAGCTGTCCTTCCTCATCTTATTTTTCTTTTTAAAAAAATCTCAGTCAACGGCACTACAGCTTTGCTCAGGCCAAATCCTAGGTCTAGAGACTCCTCCCTCTCAAATGCCTCTCAGTCAGTTCATCTCAAACTCGTTCAGCTCCACAATCACGATGTATCCAATCCAAGCACTTCTCACCTCCTTCCCACTGCTGCTCAGCTGAGCCCCACCCCAGTGTTGCCCTGTGGTCAGCTGTAGTAGTTCACTAGCCTCCTCTCAAAACTGTTTCCCTGACCATCCTTCCCAATCTATTGTATGCACACAAATAGGAGGGATCTATCATTCCTTAATTGATTTAAGACTTTTTTTTTTTTTAAATTTTAGAAAGTGCACGTGACTGAGGGGAGGGACAGAGGAAGAGGGAGAATCTCAAGCAGACTCCATGTCCAGAGTGGAGCCCGATGATGGGCGGGATCTCACAACCCTGACATCATGGCCTGAGATGAAATCAAGAGTCAGCCGCTTAACAGACTGAGCCACCCAGGCACCCTTGGAGGGATCTTTTAAAATATAATCAGATTGTCTCTAATCCCTGTTCAAAAACCAGTCAGTGGCTTCATTTCAAAATTAAATCTGATTCTTTACATGACCTATAATCTCACATGATACCCCACACCCCTCACTGCTCTCTAAACCTGTGCTGGCCAACACAAGAGCCACCAGCCACAAGTGCACTTGAAACAAGCACTCGACATGAGCTAGTCCACACTGGAAGGTGCTGTTAGCATCAATTACACACTGGGTCTTGAAGATTTAGCATGAAAAAAAAGGTGAGAATGTAACAAAGTTTCTAAGTTTTTAATAGTGATTATATGTTGAACAGACAATGTTTTAAAGATGAGTTAAAGAAAATACTAATTTTTTATTTTTTAAAATACTCTTAGAAAATTAAAATCACATCTGTGGCTTGTGGTATATTTCTGCTAGATGGTGCCGCTCTAAACTAGAAGTTATCAAATCATGCTTTGCAGGCCAAGTCCTGCCCACAGGCTTCTGTATGGCCCATGGACAAAGCACAGTTTTTACATTTTTTAATGGTTGAAAATAAATCAAAAAAATAAAATTCACGACACATGAAAATTGTATGAATTCGAATTTCAGTGTCCATTAGAGTTTTATTGGAAAAGAGCCATAATCATTTGTTTCTGTATTACCTATGGTTGTTTCTGCCCTACAGCAGCAGAGTTGTCATTCCAACAGAGACAACCTCGCTCATGAAGCCAAATACATCTACTGTCTGTTGACTGACAGAAAAACATTTCACCTCCTGCTCCAAACCCTTACCTCCTTCACTTTACTTTTCTTTGAAGGATGTGTAACTATTACCTCTCCTGCGATATAACTTCTGCAAAGGTAGGAGGAGCTTGCTCTCTTTTGGGGAATTACTGCCGGCACCTAGAACGCTGCCTGGCACATATCAGGTGCTCTACAAATATTTGTCCAAACAGTACATTTTTTAAAAAAATCCAGATTTCAGGGGTTTCACAGGAAGCCCCACGTTACTTCAAGAACACGAATTCCACTACTGCAATGGCTGTCTCTGTTTCTCAGCCAGAGAAGCTAAGATTAAGACCCCAGCAGTCCCGTACAGAAAGGCCAGAAAGGAACTGCCCATTTCCTTTCCTTATCAGAAAGGCAGGCCTGGTGACTCGCGGGGCTCGAGACAGACGCCAGCACTGCTGTAACGTCAAGGGGAGTGCAAGCTTTAAAAACAAAACACCTGATCTTATTTCCATGATTTTTAAATGCCTCTTTTTTTTTTTTTTTTTTTTTTTTTGCCCCACCTATAGGGGAAAGGTAAAGCTGTCAAAGTTATCAAAAAATTCAAATCTCCTTTTCTTCACAGGGCTGCCCGTCAACGTGATTTCATCCAGTGTGCCTCCCGGGTCCTGAGAATCACTTCCAGGTGCACCAGACGCACTTCCGGGGTCAAAGGATTCCGCCGCCTCCAGGAGCTCCAAGTCACTTCCATCTTCCTCAAAGGACTGCTGGAAGAGGTCATAGATCGTCTGCTGCTTTGGGTCCTTCATCAGAGAGAGAAAACAACAAAGTTAGAGCGCAGGCTCCAGCACCAACTCTCCCTGTGCCACTGAGGCTGGGGAGGAGACCCGGAGGTGGGGGCTGCCGGTTTTATGGCATCAGGTCCCGCATGACGGCCAGCGCAGACCAGAGCGGCCTTCCCGCTCGACACTGTTTCTTCTCTGCTGCTCGTGGAGTAAAGGAAAAGGGGGGTGGTGGTGGAGAAATGGTGTGAGAGCAATAAAGAACCTGCTCTCAAACTAGAATTCATGTTGGAAATGCCTTCTTCCTTCTAGCTTTCCAAACGGGTACTGAAGTAGCTCCCAAGCTCTCATTTCCTGCAAAGCCGTTCTCCAGCGAGGGTTTAGGTTGGAATTCAACTGCCAAACCCGTGTGCTCAGCCACGGCTTACACCTAATTTTTGGAGTGGTTGGCAAAACATACCCATACTAGACATACAGAGAAGTAGATTCCCGTTTTTTTTGTTTCTGACTATCTAAAATCTGCCAATGATCAAAAGACCCATCAGCCGCCTCTGCGTTGTCGGCCATGGCGCAGTGCTAAAATCATGCTCAGCGGCTGCAACCAGACCACGCGATGGGCTCACTATCACCCCTTTGCTGATCTCTCCCAAGTGTGAATTCCCAACCCTGACCGTCTTTCATGCCAGGTGTGCTTTCAGTGTTTCAAATGACATCGCGGTTCCCTTAAACAAATGGGAGTTTAAAAACCAATGTCATCTCTCCTCTCATTCCTACATCCTCAAACCAGCAGCTCTCTTGGACAAAGCCTAGTTTTGATGGTCTGCCAACTTTTTTTTTTTAAACAGGAGAAAATCAATAGGCATACATACAGGGAACCCACACAGATGTGGAAATGCCAAAGATGGTCAGGCAAAATGAGCTCATACATGTCAATCTGAACTAAGCAGAAGGAGGTAAGGGTCTGGGACCTCAGAGGAAAGGAATGCATTTCACAGAGGGTCTACCAACATTGTTCTCCTCCCCCTGGCTTGCCATCACCAGGGCGTCCCGACGGCCTATCCCACATGTCGAAGGGGCAGCAAGTTTGCCTCTCCTGTCTTGTTTCCTCCGTGATGTTCCACAGGCACACTGTTTCCCCGGGCTTCAACACTGGCACTTGCACAGATTTGCGGTGGTGCATCCCCATTTCAATCCCTGGCAGGTCTCTGCCGGGCTGGTTTCTGCCCTTCCCTGTCCTTTCACAGGATTTTCTCGTCATGTCTTGGAGCCCCCCCGTGTTGACCTCATCAATGCAGAAGCAGCTTCTCTGGCTTTTCAGCCCCTTTACAGTCAGGTCTCATTCCAGCTGGTCTCTACTTCTTCACTGTTCCTTAACAGAAGGCCCCCCAATCCCTCCCACATTGGTGATGGGGGGCCCTGAAATCTGACTGTGGGAGCTGTCCTGTGAGAACTTCAGATTACCCAATATACCCGCACCCAACACTCCCTCACCTGTCAGGATCCCAGCCTTCCCAACGAGGAGTGGTATTAAGGGTCATTAAGGTCAGCCTCCTGTGATCTGCACATCCTCCTCTAAGAACTAACCTCATCAGCCTCTGTCTGAACAACTACAAGGTTAAGGAAACGCTGCCCCAAGTAAAATAAGTGTTAACCTGCACTTGAGTAGGGCATTTGATTATGGTGGTGGCAATACTGTGCTTTCAGAGCATGCCTGATTAATGGAAGCAAAGTCCAAGATCTGATCAGTATTTCACTTCCCCTCTGGGAAAGCAGGCTGTCTCAGCGAGACATAATCGCTTTTGCTTTAATCTCCTCCAAAGAGGCAACATTTTCTTTTTCTAGTAGTTGATGAAATTTCCAGCTCCACTTGAATAAAAAGATAGATATAATTATTAATCAAAATAAGTATTGATAAATGGCATTTATATTATCTTGTACTTGTATTTCAGGCAGAAATTCTTAACTAATTCAGAGTGAGGGTAAGGGTAAATAAATGAGTTCTAAATAAACTCATTATTGAGTTTGAGAAGGTTGAGAATCCTTTAAAAATAAGGTTCCTTGCTTTCAAAAGGGCACATAATAACCTAGGCTCTGTGAAAATATTTATCATTCAACTGAATTAGAGAGTTCTTTAAAAAGCTTAAAAATAAGGTTGTTTCACAATTAGCTTATTAACTCTTTACATCTAGGATGATAATTTATATTCTACATTAAAAAATATGATCTCTGGGGGTGCCTGGCTCAGCTGGAGGAACCTGCAACTTTTGATCTGAGGGTCATGAGCTCAAGCCCCACACTGGCTGTAAAGGTTACTTAAATAAGAACTAAAAATAAATAAATAAATAAAAATATGACTTCTGAGTCTTTTTTATCTCAATAATTACTTCTGGAAGGAAGCATTTAGTTGTTTCCTCACTGTAAATGAAAGATCAAATCCTCAGACTCTAGTCTTCCTGTCACTCGAAGATTTTGCTGATTTCAATCAGACTCTGATTCTGGGCAATTCCATGAGAAGACATCTTGGTTTCCAGACAGCTGCAGTAAAGCTGCTTTTCTGCATAAGGCTGAGTGAGATCCACAGGAATGACCCACACCTTCTCTCCAGGGACCCAAGGGCTGAGTGGACAACTTAATGCTCCACCTCCCCCACCCCCCAGCCAGGGGCAAGAAGCCATTTGCTGGTGTTACCTTGTAGAAGTAATTAGTAGCTTCTGTCGTTTCTGAAAAATTGGTCTCAGAAAGTCCGGCCTCACCCAGAACTTTAATCTTCTCTTGAATTAGGGGCCTGTTGAGGACAAAGGCGCCGCAATGAATATAAGCTGCACAGAGCCAGGGGGCTGATTAAAAGGAAATCCCCCTCCCTGTGTTTATGGGGCGGAGGCATGCTGTTCCACTTCTTTGCAGCTCTCAAGGCGCCAATGCCCAACCTCAAATATTTGCCTCCTCTCAGCTATAAACCAATTTAGGGTTTGAGTCAATCAGGTTCAAAATTCTTTCTACTGGAAGATGTAGAGAAAACAAATGTCTCATTACAACAAAATTCTCAACCAGGGCCCAGTGAACAAATCCACAAATTCAAAGATGTGGGAGTAGGAAAAACCAACACATGTGGCAAAGGTAAGACCCCTTAGTCATAAAGCTGGAGACAGGTGAGTAGTGGAAACTAATGAGATAGTCAAGAAACTTAGAATCAGGAAGGGGTAAATGGGATTGGGAAGGAGCATTTGGAGATCTTTTTGCTTAGGTACCAGACATGAATCTGGAAGCACTACATGGCCCACAGGGAGCCACTTTCTCCCAAACGTCAGCAGCAGCCCTGTAGGATGGCCTTATGTACCAATACATGGCATAAAGGGGCAGAGGGGAACATCACCGTGTCTCAGCAATGCCTTCATGGGCAGGACAGAGTGTCTTATGAGCAAACCTGCACCTATGTTTCCTCACAATCGGCTCCCCCCTCCCCCTTGTCTCAGGCCAGTGGGAAAGGAGTCACATCGCCTTCATCCTCATGCACCCAGCAAGCCATGAGTGAATGCTGGGAAGGGGGTGCGGCATGCTCACGGCTGCAAGGGGAAGGGCATGACTCCTGGCTCCTCCGCACAGGGCCCTGAAGACATCAGCAAGAGCGGAAGACGTTAGGGAGTGAAGGAAATAGATCACTGGTGTCAACCCCTGCACCACCCCCGTGGCCAGCCATACCAGAGGTAGTCGTCAGCTGTGCCTCTTGCCACGAGGTAGTGGATGCTCACGGAGCTCGACTGTCCGATTCGGTGTACCCGGTCCTCTGCCTGGAGCAGTACCTGTGGGGTCCGGGAATCACAATGTGTACGGGCCAAGGCCTGAAAGGTCTCCAGCTAGCACAGCACACAGCCCCCTGCCCCTGAGCCCAGCACACCATCCCTCCTCAGAGGACTTCACTCCATGCCCCAAGTCAGCAGGTTGAGAGCCTCTACCTCCGAACAAGCTGCCACTGAACACAAGAGAAAACCAAACCAAACCAAACCCAAGTTCTGGGGGAACTAGAACCTGTAGCCAGCCAGCGGTGGGCACAGCACTAAGTGCCGGGAGGAATGAACAGCCAGCGCTGACTCTGCTAGGAGGCCGTGCTGATGGCAAATGACAGAAGCCCGGCACGCCTCCGCTCTTCTCACTGGAACAGAAACCATGACCTTCTAAAGAACTGAGGGAGACGTCATGGATGATTAGGGGTCGGGTGGCTCTTTAACATGGTAAGCCCTGTAATAAATAACAAGGCCCCAAAGCATTGTTTCTACTATATATGCCTTCAGCCTCGAAGTCCACCCATCACAAAACAGTACCCTGTGTGGCCAATGACATATCTGCTGTCACAGCTCTCCGCTCAGGAGATAAGGCCAGTGGAACCCCCACGGCGGGCAGTTGCCCACTGGCCGCATTGGCTAAGCAGCTCACAGTGACGGTTAATACAAACCCACAGGCTGGAAGGCCAGAGGCCTGGGCTGCGGCTGCTGTGGCCACGGGCTCCCCTTCGGGGACAGCCGTGCATGCGAGCTGTTATGCCCCCATTTCCTCACAGAAGGATGCCTCCTGAGATTCCTCCTGGCCTTCAAAAGCCTCAGTATTCCCTTCATAAGATGGAGTCGATAATCCTACTACCTAGGAGACTGCCATGAACATCTAATAGCCAGACAACACATGTGCGAGTCCTTACTTCTTTAAAGACTGACCCATGGGAAGTAGAAACACGTTTCTGAAGCCAAGGAGAAAAGGCCAGAAGACAAAACTGGTGCTGGGGACAGCTCCTGGAAACCCTGTCAACCCCGACTGACACCCGGGCCTTCCGCCCCACAACCACGCGCCTGCACACCTGGGGTATTCAAGTCCCCTGCGTCCCTTACCCCTGGATTCCAGAACAGCTCCGCAAACACCACCAGGTCAGCTGAGGTGAAGGTGAGGCCCATGTTGGCTGCGGTGATGGACAGCACGGCCACGGCGTGCTTCTCGAACAGCTGGAACTGCTGGCACAGGTCCTCGCGGTCAGCGGAGGAAGTCGAGCCGTCAATGCGGATGTGCGGCACGTGCTGCGGGGACAAGGAGGGAACGGAGGTGGGCAGCACCAAGGCGGGGGGTGGGGGGCTTGGCAGCTGCGGCTCTGTGGACACAGCCACGCTGCCGTTCTGGCTCCGACCTGCCACAGCAACGATTCCTCCCTTGACCCTGCTTTCGGAGCTGTTTGTCTTCTCATTTCCAATGGAAATTTCTGTTGAGAGACTTGCAGATTCCCATTTGTTTAAGCAAACATGCAGAGATTCCTTGCACGTTGGGCCCACTTTCCCCCAGTGGTACCATATTGTGAAACTACAGTGTATCACAACCAGGAAATGAACTTTGATATGATGTACCAGTCTTATTCAGATGTCCTGTTTTACTTCAACTCATATGTGTGTATCCTACCAGTGTTATCACTCATGTCCTAGGAATTTCTGTCACAGACAAGACATGAAAAGTTAAGGGGCACCTGGCTGGCTCAGTCAGGAGAGAATGTGACTCCCGATCTTAGGGCTATGAGCTCAAGACCTGTGTTGGGCACAGAGCTCACTTAAAAAAAGAAAAGGGGTGCCTAGGTGGCTCAGTGGGTTAAAGCCTCTGCCTTCCGCTCAGGTCATGATCCCAGGGTCCTGGGATTGAGCCCAGCATCGGGCTCTCTGCTCAAGCAGGGAGCCTGCTTCCCCCTCCCTCTCTGCCTGTCTCTCTGCCTACTTGTGATCTCTGCCTGTTAAATAAATAAATAAAATCTTAAAAAGAAAAGAAAAGAAAAGGGGTGCCTAGGTGGCTCAGTCAGTTAAGTGTCTACCTTCAGCTCAGGTCATGATCCCAGGGCCCTAAGATCGAGCACTGAATCGCATTGGGCTCCCTGCTCAGCCTGCTTCTCCTTCTCCCTCTGCCTCTCTCCTTGCTCTGCTTGTGCTCATTCTCTCTGTCAAGCAAATAACTAAAATCTTTAAAAAAAAAAAGAAAAAAGATAGAAAGAAAGAAAAAAAAAAGAGACACTGACCAGTTCTAACACCAAAAGGATTCTTCTGTGGCCCTTTTACAACCTGAGCTGAAGGCAGATGCTTAACCCACTGAGCCATGCAGGCGCCCCTAGCACCGATCTATTTCTGCCAGGTGCTCTCTTCTCAATGTGTGTGATAATCTTTTAAACACAAAGTTTTATATCCTGGTTTTCTCCAATAAACACTATATTGTAAATCAACGAAATTATTAAGGTTTTCTAAAACATATTTATTAACATCCTTATATTTCATTATGTGGTAACAATGTAATTTATCCATTTGTGTATTTCTTCATATTTTGGAGATTCTTTTTTGTTTTTTAAAGATTTATTTGAGAGTGAGAGAGAGAGAGAAAGAGTATGAGTGAGGAGAAGGGCAGAAGGAGAGAATCTGAAGCGAATGTCCTGCTGATCACAGAGACTGGGGGCTCGATCTCACAACCCTGAGATCATGACCTAAGCTGAAACCAAGAGTCAGAAGCTTAACCAACTGAGCCATCCAGGTGCTTCATTTTCACTAAAAAAAGATGAGCTGGTGAACACCCATCAACAGGTGAATGGATAAAAATCATGGTATATGCATACAACAGAATATTACTCAGCAATAAGAAGGAATGAAATGATGACATGTGCAATAACAGATATGAATCTCAGAGTATGTTAAGAGAAATCCAATTTTAAAAAAAAGTACACACTGAATCATTCCACATTTATATAGAGCTCTAAAAATGCAAATTAGTTTAGAGTGACAGAGCAGATCTGTGATGGACTGGAGATGGGAGGGCATGGAGAAACGGGAGGGATTTCAAAGGGCCCAAGGAAACTCCTGAGGCCAACAGACACATTCACTATGGGCTTGAACTCACAAGTCTGAGATCAAGATCTGAGCTACGATCAAGAGTCAGATCTTGAGCCACCCAGATGCCCCTTCACTGTCTTCTTACCAAACTATACTCCAAATGCAGCTCATTGCCTGCCAAGTATATCTCTATAAAGCTAATAGAATTAAAACGTTTTTAAAGGATGGATTAAAATAAACGTGCTCATGGTTCTTTGCCCATATTTGGTTATTTCCTTAGACTACACTCTAAAAATCAAAGTACTATGACAAAGGGAGAGACTTAATTTAAGGATCCTGATATTAACGCCAAATTGCTTTCCAATAAGTAATGTCTGAGCATGTCCAGCTTGCTGCACTGTTATCAATGGTAAGGGCTGTACATTTTTTTCCAAATCTTCTAGAAAGATTTATTTTTATTTATTTTTTATTACATTAGGTTAATCACCATATAGTACGTCATTAGTTTTTGATACATAATTCCACAATTCATTGTTTGTTTATAACACCCAGTGCTCCATGCAATACGTGCCTTCCTTAATATCTATCACCAGGCTAACCCATCCCCCCACTCACCTCCCCTCTGAAACCCTCAGTTCATTTCCTGGAGTCCATAGTCTCTCATGGTTCATCTCTCCCTCTGATTATTCCCCCTTCATTTTTCCCTTCCTTCTCCTAATGTTCTCCATGCTATTCCTTATGTTCCACATGTAAGTGAAACCATACAATAATTGTCTTTCTCTGCTTGACTTATTTCACTCAACACCCAAAAAATAGATAATTAAGTCAAAAAATGGGCAGAAGACCTGGACAGATACTTCTCCAAAGAAGACATACGAATGGCTAACACACATGAAAAATGCTAAACATCACTATCCATAAGGGAAATTCAAATCAAAACCACATTGAGATACCATCTTACACCAGTTAGAATAGCAAAGACTGACAAGGCAAGAAATAAATGTTGGGGAGGATGTGGAGAAAGGGGAACCCCTTCCACTGTTGGTGGAAATGCAAGTTGGTGCAGCCATTTTGAAAACAGTGTTGAGGTTCCTCAAAAAGTTAAAAATAGAGCTACTCTATGACCCAGCGATTGCACTAATGGGTATTTACCCCAAAGATATAGATGTAGTGAAAAGAAGGGCCATCTGTACCCCAATATTCATAGCAGCAATGTCCACAATAGCCAAACTGTGGAAAGAGCTGGGATGCCCTTCAACAGGCGAATGGATAAAGAAGATGTGGTCCATATACACAATGGAATATTACTCAGCCGTCAGAAAAGATGAATACCCACCATTTGCATCAACATGGATGGAACCGGAGGGGATTATGCTAAGCACTGCACATTTATAAACCTCTGCTGATGTGATAGGCTAATTTTCATTTATTTGATTTTCAGTGGAGTTGAAGTTTTTCATCTAAGGTTCTTAAAGGCTCCTGTCATCTCCTCGAAGTTAAGAATGATGGACCTACATTATTATGTTTTATGGCTGAACAGGCTCTTATTTAACAGAATACCTACTGACAAACATTTAGGTTTCTAATTATTTGATATTATAAATAATAACATCACTAATCTTATAAATAAATCTTTGGTCTCATTATTTCCTTAGGATAAGTTCCTAGAAGAGGAGCTTGGAAAAATTTGAGTGCCTTAAGTTATGCCAAATTGCCGAGAAAAGGTACCAAATGTATGAAAACCCCCCATGGTCTAGCCACTGTGTGTATGTGTGAAAGAACAGATCCATAGTTCTAGGTAATTTAAGTCAATTTTTCCCTTTGTGATTTCTCTCACTGTTTTTATGTGTAGAAAGTCATTCCCCACCCAGTGATCAGCTATACATTCATCTATAGTTTCTTCTAACGCTTAATGGTCTTAATGAGCTTTGGTTTGTCTGAAATTTAATAAATAGTGAAGCTGAGTTTCATTTAAGTATTCCACTCAATTACTTAGTCAATTACCCAAACTTTATTTGTTGAATAAATTAAGCCTAATTTTTGATGACTCCTTGATTATACTTTTTAAAAATACTACAGGGCTATTCAACTAAAGAGTTATTAATACTAAAGAGGGCTATCCATTCTATTCCATCCTTCTGACCACCATTTCTTGGCCTAGCATGGCTGAATTTTATAACAGATTTTAATATCTGGAGGCACAAGTCTATCAACATTTTTCTTGTTTTTCAAAGTTGTCTTAGATAGCTCTCCTCAATTTTTGAGACTCCTTTAGCATAATAATATAAGATTCCTTCCCATAAAATACCCAATTGGCATTTTTATTTTAATTGAGTCAGACCTACAAATTCATTTGGGAAGGACCAGTATTTTACAGTGTTTGCACTGGAGCATGGCCCAAGTCCCTCCAACTCATCAGTCTCTACACTCTTTTTGGTGAGGTTACTATTAGGTGCTTTATATGTTTTTGCTGCTCTGAATTTGATCTTGTTTTCCACTGTATTTACTAATTAGTTATAACTGGTACATTAAAAAAGCTATTTATTTTAGTATATTTATTTGGAATCTAGGCACCGTATTAAACTCTTATGCATTTTGATAGTTTTCTAATTAACTGTCTTGAGTTGCTTGAATACAGTGACAGCTCTGATTTTTCCTTTCCAGGGATTATAGCTTTTAATTCCATTGGCTGGCTTCCTGGATCACAGCATATACAAAATTCAAACCCAGGTGTATTAATGAACCACCTCTAAAATTCTCAGGAAAAAAAAAAAATCACAGGAGAAAATCTTTATGACCTTACGTAAGGAAAGATTTCTTAACTCATTCATAAAAATTAAAAACCATATAGGAAAAACTAATAAACTTGAAATGCAATTCATTTATAACAACTAAAGCAAAAATTAAACTTTGCTCAATAAAACTTCAACAAAACGAAAAGAAAATATTGTTAACTGATAGATACCCAAAACTTATAAAGAATATTTCTAAATCAGTAAGAGAAAGATCATCTAACAGGAAAACAGAATATTTATAGAAGACACCCTGAAATCACTACTAAACATACAAAAAGACACAATTGTGAGTGGTAGTCAGGGAAATGCAAAGGAAAATAAGAATGAGCTGAGATTTCATTTCGCTGGCTTGGCAAAAGTAAAAAGTCTGATAATACTGTTAGTGAGCGCTCAGGACAGCAGGAATTTCCAAATGCTGCTGGTGCGATTACAAATGTGAATTACCATACCTTGCAGAGAAATCTGACAATACCCGATAGAGCTGAAGACAAGCCTATCCAATGGTTATGCAACATCACGCCTGGACATGCCCACATGCATACACATGTGTGTATGTGTGCACGTACACACATGTATGTGACAGTATTCATATAACAGCAAAAACTGTAAGTAAAATTCCATGTCTCTCACCAGGAGAATGGATAAACTGTGCTACAGTTACCCAATGAGATCCTATTCTGCAGTTATGGCGGATGATCTATAGCTATAATACTACATGGAAAAATCTCAAAAATAACATTGAGCAAAAAGGCAAATTTCAGGATACTCAAACTACGCTGCCATTTATGTATGTTAAATACATAGAGGAGACTATATATTAAGAATACATACTTTTGGAATAAAATATGACAACATGGAGAAAAGGACTGGGGACAGTGGTTACATTTGGTGGGGAGGACAGAGAATGAGTTAGAGGGCTGCAGAGGGGCCCAAGTATGTTATTACTTAACATACACACTTTGAAATAAATATAGCAAAACACTTAATTTATTAAATCTGGGTGGAGAACATGTAAGTGCCTGCTGTATGTTTCTCTATACTCCTCTCTATGTTTGAAACATTACAGGGGTGCCCAGGTGGCTCAGTCGGTAAAGCTACCAGTTCTTTTTTTTTTCAAGATTTTATTTATTTATCTGACAGAGAGAGATCACAAGTAGGCAGAGAGGCAGGCAGAGAGAGAGGAGGAAGCAGGCTCCCTGCTGAGCAGAGAGCCAGATGTGGGACTCGATCCCAGGCGCCCCAAGCTACCAGTTCTTGATTTTGGCTTGGGTCATGACCTCAGGGTCATGGGATCGAGCCCCCCATCTCAGGCTCTGCATTCAGATTCTCTCTCTTCCTCTCCCTCTGCCCCTCCCCTACTGCACGCATTTTCACACACGCTCTCTCTGAAAGAAAGAAGTTAAGAAAGAAAGATTGATTGCATAAAATGTAGTAAAAGATGAAGGAAGTTGAAAAGCAATTTATGGGGCACCTGGGTGACTCAGTGGGTTTAAGCCTCTGCCTTCAGCTCAGGTCATGCTCTCAGGGTCCTGGGATGGAGCCCCGCATCGCATCGGGCTCTCTGCTCAGCAGGGAGCCTGCTTCCTCCTCTCTCTCTGCCTATTTGTGACCTCTCTCTCTGTCGAATAAATAAATAAAAAACCTTTAAAAAAAAAAGCAATTTATGGTCCTAAATTTAACCAAAAATGAAAAGGGAGGTAAAAATACAATGTGTTTAAACTGTCCTGATTTAATTCTACATGGAGAAACTGGTGAAGATTGGGCAACATTTCCATAACTGTTACAACTTCACAAGTTTTGTTTATTTGATGTGTTTCGTTTTAATGAACATCCTTGGAAATCTTTCTGGATATTTTTCATTCAGTGTAGTAAGGAACACAAACTCTGTACTGAAGTCTGCATGTAGCCCATGTAGAACTAATAAAGCCACTTTGATGGTGCTAAGGAAGAACAAGAGGAAGAGAGGAGGATTCATGCAAATACTTGTTTCCACACAAGAGAATTTCTGCTACCTCCTTTTTTGACAATCTTGTACGTATTTACAGAGTCATGAAAGAGCCCCTGGTCCCAGAGGATCCTTGTGGGTTGTTTTTTTTTTAAAAGATTTTACTTATTTATTTGACAGAGATCACAAGTAGGCAGAGAGGCAGGCAGAGAGAGAAGAGGAAGTAGGCTCCCTCCTGAGCAGAGAGCCAGATGTGGGGCTCCATCCTAGAACGTGTTCTGGGATCATGACCTGAGCCGAAGGCAGAGGCTTTAACCCACTGAGCCACCCAGGTGCCCTGCAGTGGATCCTTGTTTTTAAAGCAAGGCTCCAGCCCTATCTGTAGAGGGCAAGGAAGACGTTCAAGGACACTGCTGGGAAGTATTCTGACCCTAGTGTGGTTCTACAAGTGAGAATTCTTTGGGAAGTCCTCAGCAATGTTTCTGGAAACATCACCTCACTTCTTTGGTTCAGACCTGCCCTCAACCTGCTCAGGACCACTCAGCATCCGACACACAAACAACAGAAGCATCCTATGTTGAATTTCAAAGGGAGCTTACCTTTCTCTCAAGCTCTGTTGTAATTGCACTCAGGACTATTCTGTGGTGTGCGAACACTAGAAACTTCTCTCTCCCACTTTCCAGGAGGTCCAGGATATATTCACTGCGTCGGACAATGAGAGCACAATAAATTTAACATATACTTGTCCAGCTGAAATTATTCCACTGCATCTTTACCAGACTCCTTCGAGGTAGCTGCTCTCCCCTGCCCTTTCCCTCTTTCTCTGAGAGCTGACCTCTCACCCCCCTTCCCCTCAGGCCAAGTCACCTGCGTAGCAGCAGCCAAATTAGGAGCTGCTCTGTGCAGAAAGAGTTCTTCCCTGCTTTTAAGTCATCTCCCATATGCAGATAAATCAAAGTATCGTTCCTTTTTATGTGTCTCTGATATGTTACTGAAAGTTTCTTACCATCTGGGATCACAGAAAATACGTACCAGTTTTCACTTTCGCTGCTACTATCAATGTAATGTGTTTTCAATACAAATTGAAATGTCGTCTAAGAATTGAAAATGTCTAGGCAGGCAATTACGGGACTTTAGACAGTAATCAAATTTCTGGAAGTGTAATATTGAAGCATAAGTAATAGTACTAAGGAGATACTCGGGGAAAGCTCCCCAGCTCCCTTACACAGTGCATGGCAAGCTACAGGGCCACCTGCTAAATCGGTGGTAAGGGAATTTTTTTCTGTGGCAAAGAAGATGGAGCGAAGAACCTTATTTGCTTGCTCTTCATACTCCCCTTGATTTACTGTTTTTTCTTGACTTCCAACCCCCATCTTTAGCCATGGCCTTGAAGGAGGGCAGCTATGCCAGGCCCTGGAAGGGGTGGGGATTACCCAGTCAGACTCTGATGGCTTCCCAGGGATTAAGGCCCTGCAGGAGGTTCACAATCCCAGGACAGGTCACTGTTCCCACACAGGTAATGGGCAGGTAAGCCTCCTTGGACACAAACGGTAGG
Organism: Mustela lutreola; assembly: GCF_030435805.1. Lineage (NCBI taxonomy): Eukaryota > Metazoa > Chordata > Mammalia > Carnivora > Mustelidae > Mustela > Mustela lutreola. The sequence goes on from NC_081292.1 coordinate 184,628,682, forward strand.
TCCAGGATATAGTCACTGCATTTGACAAGAAGGACTCACTTGGCCCGAGGTGATCCTCACACTTGGGTGTGTCTGGGCACAGAACAGACACAACCCTCCTTGGAGAAGGACAAATCTCAAAGGTTTCCTGTCAGGCAGGTGGTGACCCGTCCTCTAAGCATCTAAGAGTTATTTTCAAGCAACACTATGGCCAAGAGGGAATGGATTTGAGTTCAATCTTTGAATAGTTGGTACTAATAGAATCTACTTTAATTAGTTTGAGAGACATAAAATTTGCCATGATATAAGCAAGAAAGTTTATTGCTACAGCATCAAAAAGTCACGAGGCCATAAAATCAAGTTGGACAGCTCATTAACAACTACAGGTCCCAGTCTTCCTAGTTCCTCTCTCCCCTCTGCATCTCAGATGTGGCTTTTTATTCCTATCCTTCCTGAGTCCCTAAGTTACCAGGCTGGAAATATCTGCCTATTACAAAACCACTGGCTTTTATATCAAAAGACACCCATTAAAATGAAAACAAATGAAGACAGCAAAAAGAGGAAGAAAAACAATTAGCAGAAGAAACTGGGGTTTTAAGATTTATAATCTAATTTCCACTTAAGACTTATGTGACTCTGAGGCCCAGAGATATACATGAAATTTACTCGGTCTCTGCATTTTTTAAAAATGGGGCCAGTTCGACTTACTTGACTGATCTCATAAAGAGGCTATAAGTGTGAAATGAGTTAGCAGATGTCACAACTGGTTGGAAATTAGAAAGCATTATACTATTTATCACGGAATTTTGAAAAAGTATGTTATAGATGGAATTTTACACCCCCCCCCCCAATATCTTGTTGAAATAATAACCCCAAGGTGAGGTTATTATAAGATGAGACCTTTGGGAAGGGGTAAGGTCACACAGGCAGAGCCCTCATGAATGAAATCAATGTTCTTATCAGAGACCCCTCCACAGCCCAAAGAGCACCCTCGCCCCTTTTGTCAAGGAGGACAGGGCAAAGATGGCTGTCTGCAAGCCAGGAAGAGGGTCCCCACCAGATACCACATCTGCTACTGCCTTGACCTTGGATTTTTCAGCCTCTAGAAGTGTGAGAAAAAAATTCTGTTGCTCAAGCCACTCAGTGTATGGTATTTTTGTTACAGCAGCCTATACACATTAAAACAAGGTAGCACCCAAGTTTATTTATGAGGTGACGGAATGGCCAGATTTAAAATTTCTAAGAGAAATGGGTGGTTCTGGGCCCAGCACTCAGTAGACCATGAATTTTGTAGGTCATGAGCAGAGAGGGCGAGGGAAAAGGATCACACCCTTGCCATCTGTTTTTCAGCAGCTCATGAGAAATGGGTTGGTGGGGGCAATTCTGATGAGTTCTGGAGAGAGAAGTTTCCAGGTTGTAAAACCACATCTGGAGTTCATTAGTCTCCTAACTGTCTCATAAATGAAAAGGGCAGTGCCCCGAGGGTGAAGGAGAGCTGGCCAACATTCAGCAGACTTTCTGGGGTGTGGGGATCTTAGATTTGAATCATGTGGTGAGCGCACTCTCTTACTGTATTTAGGGGTGCAGAGGGAGAGGCCGGAGAGGCTGGGGGATCTGGAGGCTGAGTGAGAGGGTGGGATAGGCTGCGTGTGTCTCAATTTATCCACATATCTTGGTCCCCACAGCCAAGCTGGCACCGCTCAACCCACGCTAAATTCATTTTCATTGTAATTAAATCACTTGGACCATTATCCTGCCAGAGTCTCACATGAATGTTAAACAATAAAAAATCAGGCAAATGCACGTCATGAGAATTGCCTCAAGTTTCTACCACAGTGAATATTTGAACATGAGTGGGTTTTTCCTTTCTTTGAGAAAGGCAGACAATTTTTCAAATCAGTGAATACATTTAAGAAGAGGAATTATGACTTCAGCCTTAGTTTAGAAGGCGGAAGGAAAACTTCAGTGTGACAATGGCCCCTTGCCCGTATCTTTGGAACAAACTTTGACAGTTGCCTTTTTATGTAGGTAAATAATGGCTGAGACATGAAGTCTTTGGAGAATACCAGGGACTCCCCATAAGGCAGCCTTCTTAGTCTTCCATGAAACTCCACACTTGTGTCTCTAGGCAAATGACCACAGGTTTCCTACTAAGGGGAAAAGCTCACTTTAGTGTTAGGCCAGCACTACCCTCCTTGTAAGTGGCGGCAGCTCTAGACTACTGGTTAAGACAGGAGCTCTTGAGGACCCCAAACTTGACTGGCAGTGCTCCCGTGACAGGCCTTGCTCTGTGGCTGAGGAGGCTACGCTGTCCTGAACTTTATACCAAAGGCAGCTAGAATTCTAGGCTCTGATCCTTTCTTGCAGAGCAGCAAAACCATTCTGGCAGATTAAGGTAATAGGTATTTCTTTTTAAAGACGAGAGAGAGACAGAGTGTGGGAGGGAAAAGTCTACACTTGGTGGCCACTTACATGACAGATGGGATTTTAGCTTCAGCTGTTCTGTTGAAGAAGAGAAGGAGGGCTTCTTTCTGCTGCCGTTTCTGTAAAAGAGAAGTCTCGGGTTGAAAGTCTCCCAGTCTGTGAGCCTTGGGATGAGCTATTGTAACTATCACCGCCTGGAGCTTTACAAATCCCAATGCCAGTTATCGGAGCTGGGAGACCCTGACTTATCCACTCAGTTGAGTCAAGCTACGGGAGCTGTAGAAACTTTAGTGTCACTGGAGACACGGCGGTGCAGGTACCCTATCATCTCCCAGGAACTGCTGAGAACAGCCAGTGAGACCAGCAACATGAGAACCCTCAGGAAAAGCATCTCAGCCACCCACACAGGCCCAGAGGATCAGCTGAAATGCTGTGAACCACTTCCTACAGCCGGCTGACAGCTTGCACACGACACTGGCCCAACCTGCTTTCTGCCTCCCCTTTTTCTTCTACCACGTTGTGTCCATACCCACTGACGAAGCTTCCTTCTGTCCAAGACTTACTGAATCATTTCCAACTGACCCCAACTAGTCTCTTCTAGTAACATCTCAAACCCATTATTCACGTGTCTTTAGGCCTGGCTCCCATGTTAGGTCATTGACCTTCCAGGAGAAGAAACCACGTTTTCCTTACAGTTGGCATCTAAATAAATACTAGTCAAGGACACAGGCACAGGAGACAGGCAAACAGTTTCACAATATTATGAGAAAACATTTACTATCACTCTGCGCCCCCAGAGATGACAGACACCCTTACCATCACTGGTAGCGTGGCTCTCTCCTTCCACTAGCAAGTGTGGATTACAGATGCCCCTGGGGCCCGGTGAGGCCACTGACTGACACGATAGCTCCTTCATGTAACATAGAAGGGAGCCCACGGTTATAAGATCCGTGGCTCTGAAGCCAGGCTGCACCTTAAACAACAGACACCACAGGTGGTGGGACAGGCTGCTTGGTCCAAATGGCTTCCCGCCTCCCACCAGTGTCTTTCCTTGAGGACCTGACGAGAAACAAGGAAGATAACCTGCAACCACAGGAAGCTGGGGGGCCACTGCCAGGCTAGTGGGGCCATGTCATTGTTGTGTAGCGGTGGTGGCTGCCTTGTGACAGAGGTCCAGCTGAACTCTCCTGAGAACTCTTGTTGGAGATGCGACCCCATGACAGTGTGTCTTAAACTCTTTCTCGGCTACAGACCCAGTGTAGATTCTGATGAAGCTCTGGACACACATGACTCTTCCCTTCTGCACGAAGGGCTCACAGACATCCTGGGTGCATTCACGTCTCCTTTAAGGGTCCCTCACAGCAGGCCAGGCCCTCTAACATAATGCGCTCCCTGGTAGGATACACCAAAGGGACAGAGCCAGGCTCCCCGGCGCTGACCTCACCCGCACTGGGCATGCCTCAAGGAGAGCTGTCCTGTCTTCACACTGACTCCTGTGCCCTTCGGAGACGGCCCCTGCTCCCGTGAGGTCTTTCCCTCTCACCCTCACTCGCTCCCTCCACACCTGCTAAGCAGAGAAGGAGAGGGCAGAACAAACAGATGGGCGATCGGCGGAAAGAATGCTGAGAAACCTCCCTGTTTGAGATTAGCCACTGAGCGCGGATCAGGTCTGGGGTGCAAACCCGCGATCACACTCAGCTGCGGGGTCGGTCTGGCGGGCACCTGTGGGGATACTTCCAAGTGTGCCCAGCCCTGGGGCACAGCAACTCACTCCTTCACGTCTACCCTCACTATACAGTCCGTCTTCATAAATTCCTATGGAAGCTGCTTTCTCAGTGTCTGGTTACTTCGAATTGGGAGCTGATAACCCAGATGTCCAACTCAAAATTACTGGCATAATTCTAATATGGCCATGGGAGTAAAACACATATTGTGCTTAAAAGGAATATTTAACAACACAGAGAAGTGTTCAGGATGGAGTTTTGTAAACTGTTTTCCTCCCCGCCTGATAGATGTTTATAGGGTATCAATTCTGCTTTTATTTATTTATTTTTTAAAGATTTTATTTATTTATTTGACAGAGATCACATGTAGGCAGAGAGGCAGGCAGAGAGAGAGAGAGAGGAGGAAGCGGGCTCCCTGCTTAGCAGAGAGCCCAATGCGGGGCTCGATCCCAGGACCCTGAGATCATGACCTGAGCTGAAGGCAGAGGCTCAACCCACTGAGCCACCCAGGCGCCCTCAATTCTGCTTCTATAAATGTTACTATTATATACGTAAATTATACCTGTATCTATGTATAAGTATATACATAAATAATGCACAGTTTAAAGCAAAATATACATACATTTTATAGAAAAACTACCCAAATGACAGATGCCAAAATTATATGATATAAAAGACAGGTGACTCTTGTTCACAGAATAGCAATAAGAAACACTTAGTTGATGTTTAAGTACTTTTCTTCACCTTTCAGATTTTATGCAATAGACAGCTATTTTAATGTAGGGTAGATCAATAGTTTTATCTTAAAAAAAAAAAAAAAACCCAAAACTGAGTAGACACAATACTACTGCATTAATGACCTCACTTCTTTGGCCAGCCACGGGCCAGGAAATTTCAAATAACCTGTGTTCTTTGTTCCCAGGCTTTTACTAAATTAGATCCACTGGGGTTTTGAATTTATTTTTTCTGCTGGAATTTGAATGCATTGTCGAACAGCAGAAGGGTGAACTGATACTGTCACCAGAAGTCTGCACGGACTTGTTCTATTTTTCTGTTCCTGGTCTTGCTGATCAAAAAATTACTATAGACAAAAGAGGATTAGAGTCAGCTTTTCTTAGCCTGTGAAGAGATAGCTATTATTTCGGCTGAAAATAAGAAAGAGCTTTCTTTGTACATTATATTTTATAAATGGGCCCCTTCACCTTGGCTTCTGTGATTAAAAGCTTTTGAAAAAATGTCTTCCTCCAGATGGGAAGGAATGAATGAAGGAAGAATCGCCCATTTCAGCAGTGCTGCACTGGGACCACCACCACCGGCAACTCGGCAGGGAAACTTGGGGCTACAAAGTAACTTAAAAGTGGGAGGGGCAACTTTCTGTAGATTCACAGGCTTTCCTGACTTGCCTAAAACCATAAAACCACCAACCCCCATTTTCGCTTTTTTTTTTTTTTTTAATTTTTTTTTTTTTAAAGATTTTATTTATTTATTTGACAGAGAGAAATCACAAGTAGGCAGAGAGGCAGGCAGAGAGAGAGGAGGAAGCAGGCTCCCCGCTGAGCAGAGAGCCCGATGCGGGACTCGATCCCAGGACCCTGAGATCATGACCCGAGCCGAAGGCAGCGGCTTAACCCACTGAGCCACCCAGGCGCCCACCCATTTTCGCTTTTTCAACTCAGGACTTCACAGCCAGTCCCCAGTGGAAGGGGTGACACCCCACTGGAAGGGGTGTCAAGGGCCACCTGGCTGAACTCCCAGCTGACACTGGCTCCCCATCCTGAATTCAGGGAGGGTGTTGCCTCCGATCAGATCCATAGCAGACAGATGTACTACATCAGCGGCTTTGGAGGAAGAAAGGTTCTGGCAGTCCAAAGGGCAAAGCTCCGAAATTCATTTTCTACTTGGATGTTGGATCATAAAAATGAACTGACATTAAAGAACACAAAAGGGAACCAATTTATTAAGGACTTATCAGAAAGAATCTAGTATCTGGCTTCAGCGTTACACCACAGGTCATCTGTACTGACTCAGTTTCTCTCTTTTAGAAACCAACTCCTAATTTTCCCAAGATGCCAAGAAAACGGCAACTTCCAAGAACTGGGCTGAGAAGAGCTCAAGACTCTTTTTCTCTGCTGGAGTCTTGAATTCCACTGCAATCGAGGTTTTTCATAATCTGCACAACAGTGTATGACTCCAGGATGAAGAAGCAGAGAGAACAATCACCCAGCAGGAGGGACTCAGAGCGACTTATGCTGCCCTTGGGGACTTCTCCAGCGCCATGCCTACGAGGCACATTATGGCTCCCCTTTCTAGGTTAGGAAAATATCAAAATATCCCAAAGAATTTAGGGGATTTACATAGCTACTGGAAGCTATAAAAATACCCAACATTCCTGATTTCCATGGTTTAGCCTAGTAAATTTCACATTATTGCCTATAAACTCAGCAATCAAACTCCAGGTTGCATCTGAAATCATCTTTAAAAAGAGCTCCCTAACCTAAGGGAAGGAACTATATAAATTGGCAAAAAAATTTTAAAAATGCTTTCAAACCTTGCTGCACTGAGTTAAAAATTCCCACACCTTTTGCGCTACATTGCACAATTTGCAGCTGCCCCCTGGCCACTCAATACACTGTTCCTCTTCAGTTTCAATGCCCACTGACCCCTTTTTCTGTGGTCTACACTGGCTGGCCTCTGCCTAGTTTGGGAGGAAGACCAGGGAGAGGTGAGGGGATCCTCTGGGGAATTCCACGAAATACCGATAGGCTTACTTCCACCACACACACAAGCAATTAAAGTGTAAAATAATTATAAACATTCAGATCTTTGCACCTAAAAATATCCCACATCTGAATTTTTCCCATTAATATTGTATTTGCTATACTTGTTCACTGGTTTTCCTGATGGCAGAGTTCACTTGTGGGAACAGTTAGTAGACATAACAGATTTAAGAGAATTATAAGGAAAAGCTTAAAACTGAGAAAAAGGATTTCCATTCAGGGGTAGGGGTGGCTTAGTCGGTTGAGTGGCCGACCCTTGATTTCAGCTCAGGTCCTGATCTCAGAGTTGTGAGATCAAGCCCCATGTTGGGCTCTGTCCTCAGCAGAGAGTCTGCTTGGGATTCTCATTCTCCCTCCCCCTCTGTCTCTCTCCCCAGCCCTCACTCTCTAATAATAAATAAATCTAAGAAAAAAAAAGAATTTCCATTAATTGAATTTTTATCTCTAGAAATTAGAAAAAGATGGTACACCAACAGTGATTTTACCAACAGAAGACCTGCTTCTGCTCGTGTTCTCCTGAAATACAGTTTGAGAACCACTGGTCCGTGTCTCCATACCAGTACTGGGGAATACTGTTAGAAAACCCCACAGCAAAGAGATTATACCTGCTCACTTCCTCCAGACTACCCAGATTATTATATGTAATACACCATAAACTACGTACAGCTTGACAACTTATAAGTGCATCTTCTACCCTACGCTCTTGTGTCTTAAAAGTTACCCAGTGGTCTTGCTCATAACATGGTAAAATAACATAAAAAAACCCCCACACGTTCTGTCTCTTGTCATTCTTATTTATTTTGTGCTCTCCCAGAAGGCTGGAATCTCATCTTGATGTAACTGTCTTTATACAGGGTAATAACAATCCCAGATAATGCTTTATGATAATGTCAAAAAATGTCAATGACTGTTATTTTCTTGGCAATGAAAACGGCAAGGTTTCATCCCAAAAGGACAGAAATGGAGCTGGTATAAATTACTTTACCGCACTTAGCACAGTGTGACACTAAAGACAGATACGAAAGTGTTTTGAAAAGATAAAACCCCCATAGTGTTAAGACCTTAAAATGGAGGGTAACAGGCTTGGTTACAGCCTCAGTTCTGCCATGGAGCAGCTGTACGACTGAGGAAATCACATTCTCTGTGGGCCCTAGCGTCCCTCTTCCATGAAATGGGGACACTAGCTCCTTGCCAACCATAAACGACTATAATAAGGATTAAGGGCTAAGAGGGTTTGAAAACCCTACTTTTGTTATATAAGTGTCAATTTGTTATTTTGATTTAAAGAAGGTTAGTGTTGCCTGGGTGGCTCAGTGGGTTAAAGCCTCTGCCTTCGGCTCAGGTCATGATCCCAGAGTCCAGGGATAGAGCACCATATCGGGCTCTCTGCTCAGTGGGAAGCCTGCTTCCCCCCTCTCTCGCTGCCTGCCTCTCTGCCTACTTGTGATCTCTGTCAAATAAATAAATAAAATCTTTTTTAAAAATGTTAAAAGAAGGTTAACATATGTAACAAATATTCCTAGAACTAATTTCTAGCTGTTACTAGACTGAGTAACAGTTACTAGGCTTTAAGGCATTCCCCAAAAACACCACACATAAATTCCAGTTCTCTTTGGGGCATTCTGAATATACATCACCATTCTACAGTTGCCATGGGGCTTATTTTTATGACCATCTATCAATAGTGATCTACACACATACAAAACCACAAACGAGGAAAAGATTTTGGAAGCAGAGTGGTCGGCTGAGAGATGACATGGGCTCACTGTCCTTGCCCAGGAGCATGGGGAGAGGTCCAGGAACGGCAAGTTCAGAGAACTCTGGGTAACCCCCACAGACCCCCTCCAAGGAAGGAACAGCTATGGACACATGGACTTCCAAATCCCCACCTGAAGCCCCAGACTCACAGTTTTGTCTGTGGTGGTCATCTCCTTGGCCGCGGCATCCAAGGCAGCCCTGGCCTTGGTGCTGATCCGACCGGGGGCAACGACTACCATCTTGCGCTGCTTGGGCGGGAGCTGGGCAAGGACATCGCTCTTGAGGCGTCGTAGCATGACTGCCTCCTCCAGCAACAGCTTCAGCTCGCCGAGGTTGGAGGAGCCTGAGTAATCCCATCCCCAGGGATGCTGTGAAGGGAGAACCAAGACACACAGCCAGTTAGGTTCTCCTAGGGCCAAGCTAACAGGGCTGCAACCGCGGCGGGCTCATGAGGACCTCTCCCTGTGGCTTTGCTCAGAGAATTTCAGGTGGCTCTAAAGGATGAATGAAACCTTATATAATACAGATGGGAATGAAAAAGGAAAAGAGAGAGTATGGAATAAAGCGAACTAAAAACATCCATCTTGGTGTTCTACACGCTGAATTTTCCAGCAGCAAATTCAAGACGCTGAGAGCTCCGGTGTCCATTACATTTAAAAACAAGACGCTCTGCTTGTCAGACTACTCCTGTATTCTAAATAAGGAAATCGTCTTCCCCAGGGCTTATCCTGAAGTCCACTGCACGTGGTAATAAATCACGTTTTTTCAGTAATAGCTTTCTTTGAGGAGATGTATTGAGATTTAAGAAGCTGTTGTTCCTCAGCACAAGCTAGCCCAGCACAACCAAGCGCAGTGAGATGAACACAGTGTGTTGCTGCTGGTGGTGGGGACTGAAGGGAGGAACCGCGAGCACAGGCTTTTTGGCCAGTCTGCCTGAGACCAGAGGTGGATTTGAGGGTACCAAGGTAGTCCTTCATAAAAATGGTTTCTTCACTTAGTAGCTCATGGGAGGCAATGAGCAAGAAGATCTATTCCCTGTCACACAGCTAGAGAAGATGTTAAAATGAAAACCGTGTCTTGCACTAACAATCTTATTCGAAACAGAACTGACATCTACAGTCCTGCAGAAAATGAGGTGATGTATATTCTGCTGCTTTATGTTTCCAGCTGTTGCCTCCCTTCCTGTCTCCACCTCCCGTGACCATAAACCGCCTCAGGTAGAAGCTAGGCTTGTTCAAGTTCAATGGTCAGTAGACCTAGTCTCCAATGGTGAGGACATGGAAGGTGTCCTTTGCTAAACAGAGAACAGAAAGAGATGGTCAAAGGCGGAGAAGTGAAATGATCAAAAACTGCTTCTTCTTTAAGAAAACACTCTGAAATCAACTAGAAGTTTTCAGCAACTGTCTTCACGCAATGGGGTCGAAAATGAGCTCAGCAGGGGGCATTCTCTTCAGCGGCTTCTCTCAATGCAAAAAGCTAGTCACAGTAAAAAAAAAAAAAAAAAAAAAAAAAAAGGCGGCCCTGCGCTATGGGCTGCATTAAATAAAAATCTTACTGGGAACAAGCAGATACCATAATTAATTTGGATAGCTTGCTCCTATGTCAGCTTTTAATCTTGTAGGTTAAAACCCCATATTACCCAAGACTTAAATTTTAGAATAGTCATAATCCAACAAGCTTTTACTGAAAATTTACCCTGTAGCAGGCACTGGGCTACGTGGAAGGAGAGGAAGGCACTGTCTGTGCTTGTTTTCTTGGTTGTTAGTGGCGGGGAGGGGGACACAGTGGGACGGAGAGAAAGGATGAGCTGAATAAGGATGGCATGAAGACTGCAGGGATGGTGGGCAGAGACTGGGGACATGGGAAGGGACAGTCCGGGGGTAAAGGCAACAAATTCTGTCTCTGGCCCCTACCATCACTAGCTGATCATTATACCATGAGCCTGGACAGCCAAGGAAGAAAAGATCGTTTTCAGAAAGTGGGTCACTTGCAAATAGGATGGAGGTACGATTCACTCATGACGAGTTTTGAGGGACCATGACAACCATGTGGAATCTAATCTGGACTGATTCACGGGGAAAGTGCATTACGGATTTTGTTAAAAAAGTGTATGGCTTTAAATACATTTAATAACAGAAATTTCCTGCCTCAATAAGCGGCTAAAAATGGTTTGCAATTAACTTTGCAAAGCACGACAATTTACATTATAAGTACTTTGTTTGAATGTAAGTGGGTATTTTTAAAGTACTTGAAAAGTTTTTTGAAAAAAGTTCTTAAAAAATAAGGCAGACAATCTTATTTACATCACAAACTTGCATAGCAAGGCTTTTTCCTCAAGATGGCATGCGTCATGGGAAAGCAACAGCCACTTCTCCCAAGAGTCAGCATCTTCGATGCAAATAGTGGCTCAGTATGTTTGTCATTTGATCACAAAACAGGAATCCTGAAGGCCTAAACTAATAGGGGTCTTCAAGTCGGGTCGGAGCCTCTGCAGCAGGGGCTACAAGAAAGAAGGCAGGCATAGCTTGGGCTGTAGTGTCGAGGTTTACGAAGTTACAGCAGGACAACTGAGGAAAAGGAGAAGGGATCCACACTTGAGAGAGGGGCTGGAGTCTGCCGTTCTAACTCATGGCCCCCGTGGGAACAGAGTTTGGGAGTGCGAAAAGATGGACCTTGCGAGATGAAGGTCAGCCGCTGAAGGATAAATTCACTGCCCCGGCTACTTTCAAAAACAGAGATGAGAAAGAAATAGTGGTGAATATTCCCTTGGGTTTTTCGATTGTGGAAGTTCCAGAGCCTGGGTCAGAGAGAGCTACCAGGGTCCCAAGAAGCAAATGCCAGCCAGCCCGGCTCACACCCCAACCGTCTGCATCTGCGAGGTCATCAACCAGGAGTTGGGCTTCCACCTCCCACAGCCACGCCAGACCCTGGCAGCTCAGCAAAGAGATAGGCTGTATCCCACTGGCAGGTCTGGAGAGAGAGCAGAAGGCACTAGCAGCCAAGAAGGAGGAGCCCCCTCCCGAAGAGAAAGTGGCCCAGTCCCAGAAGAAAACAGCTCAGCTGAGTAAGGAATAAAAAAGGAACACCTCGGCAAATAAGCAGCTGATTCTCCGTGTCATCCTTTCTTGAGCTGTTTTTGGGGAAGAACACTGGAAACATGCACAGGCTCTGGCCAAGCCAGTTATGGCTGCCTGACACAGCTCAGGAGACATGCTGGGGCCACCATGAACATGCTGCTGACACGGAGGGAGGCACGGCCACAGACAAGGAGAGAGGAAATCACGGGGACTCTGGTGAGGAGCCTCTCTGCTGAGAAGGACAGTGTCCCATGCTCAGCTGGCTTGATCAGACTGATGAACGCTGACCGACTCAATGGGCCATCAGGAGGAACGGAGCATCGGTGAACAATGTCATTTAAACATTAAAATGTTCATTTTCGGGCTTACAAAAGTAATCCACTTTGGTGTACATTATTTTCCAATCATATATGAAAGAGAGGTGGGGTGGGGGGAGGAGGAGGGTTTGGGAAGGAGAGGGAGAGGGAGAAAGAAGGAATGAATGAATGAACGAATGATGGGAAAAATCTCACATCCTACTTTTTCCCCCACTCTTGTATTTCCCCAAGTCATTAAGTACTTTTTTTCAATTAAAAGAAATTGAGGTTTTAGAAATCAAGGGTGTGATTGCAACGGCATTCACGGTTACAAGTTCCCTCTGCCATTCTTGAAGACTGAAGCTGTGGAGACCAGAGCCCCACAGGCACCTGCCCCATTGGCACTGTGTTCCTACAGGTAATCTGTAGGTCAGAGGCACCTGCCCCACTGGCACTATGTTCCCACAGGTAATCTGTAGGTCCAGGGCTTCTGGCCTGTCGAGCAGGCACAATTCACTGTGATGAGTCCATGTTTTGGCTGATGAGAGCCCACGAGGCAGCTCCAGATCACTCCCCCTCTGCCTGTTTCAAGGCCTCTGCTGTGTCTTCTGTGCAGAGGGTACAGGCCCCTGCCACACCCCAAGCTCACCTCTGGGCACTTCTCAGAGCTCCGGGCACCTATAAAAAAGCCACCGGTCCCCTTATTGGGAAACACTCCCCTAGAATCATAAGCGTTAAAGCTAGGAGGGACTGTTCTTATTCTCAAGGACACAGGAAGGTCAGAGTTAGGCGCAAAGCAGGACGAAATGTGGGTCTGGCTCCCTGGCCAGTCTGCTTCTGATCAACCATGGCCAAAGAGAAGGAACAAAAGGTAAGTATCAAAATCAGGGAGAGGGACAGGGTGGTGGGGGAGAGGGGTAGAGAGGGAGAAGAGAGAATAAATACCCGCTTGGCATCACAGTAGCGAAGTCCAAAAGCGTGAAACTGAGGGAAGAAAGTTGGCCTGACCCCGATGATCTGGGTGTAGAGCTCTGCAGGCCGGGACATAGCTGGTGTGCCAGACAGCAGAATCACCCTCTTCGCAACCTGCAAGACAAAGAGCCAAAGGTGCTGAGAATGCACAGAGGAGCACCTAGGGACTATCCCAAATGCCCCACTAGGATTGGAGCTGGATGTCCAGGGAAGAACAAAATCCCCTGGAATGCAGTAAGAGTACTCCTCCCTTCCCGGACACCCTGACTGCTGGCAGTTCTGCTGTTTGCTCCTCTTGGAAACCAGGCAGATCTACATCCCAACGACTCCACAGGCTGGCCTCACTCCAGATCCTAGTGTGGCCCAAACCTGGAGACTCTAAGCAAAGGTACTGTGGCCAGAGAAGAGAAGCACACGTGTTCTGAGACCCTCATGGTGTGACCCATGTAAGCAGCAGGATGTCGCACTTCAGGCTGGCTTTGTCATAAGTCCCTACATCAGGACTGAGCATGTGATATTGAATTCCAAACTCTCCATCTCCCTCACTGTGAGCGTCTTGAGATCAGGGCTGTGGTCACCTCTATCTTCTGAAGCACTTAAAAATGTCTGCTGTATGCTGAGAAATATTCCGCTACCCAATGTCCCTGGGGAAGACAGGATAAACTCCAAGAATCCAGCATTGGAAGAGGAAGTGGAAGTGGCGGGGAAAGCAGGTCTGACCAGCCTCCAGATCTCTGATACCGGAGTTGAACTTCCAGTCAGATCCTGACACGGAGGAGCCGGCCTTTCTCACCGCTAGGAGGCAGAGTCGGGGTGGCCTGTGCACCAGCCTCTCCCTGATTTTCTTCGGAGGGAAAAAAGGCTGCCACTAACTCAGCTGCACAATGCTTTGACCCCAGAGCTCCCTGATTTCACTCATTTTGCAGGTAAGAAGGACTTTCAAAAGGGGGACACAGGTCCATTTACCCTAAACTCAGCCTGTGTGTGCAGCAGCCTGCTCAGCAGTGGGCAGGATGGAAATAAATGGTCGATTCTAATGATGAACTCCAGGTTCCTCACTAGCTAGACCCCAACCTGACCCGAGGAGATCAGACCTAAATACCGCACCTCTTCCTAAAATGGGAAGGAGGGCGAGAATAAAGGAGACACCCCCCCCACTGTATGAGGACACAGAAATTCTTGGAAGTAAAATCCATTTCAGCCCTGTTGTCTACAAACACCTTGTTAACCACTGTAACCTTGAGTTAATGAAGAGAGTATAAGGCAATGGCGAGCAGTAAATCACCTAGGGGAGGAAATGAGGTTTTCAAATGGATATGCTGCCTCATAAAATAAATAAATAAAGGTGCAACAGAGGGAAGAAAAATGTTTCTTTATAAATATACAACATATACAACTCCCAAGACGCACTTTTGCCCTCACAGTGACTGGCAATACCTGATTCCATTATGACAGGAGAGCTCTGAATTTCTCCAGCTATAATTTTCCACAGTTCAATTACTGAGGCTTCTAATTTCCTGCACGGTTTAATGCAGACTCATTAAAATAACAATGAGCTTCTCGAATGACGTCTGTAGCATCCCTTGCCTTGGCTCAAGATCGCTTCAATGAAACGGGGAAAATGAGAAGTCTTATCAATAAGAGAAAATCGGCCTATCATCCCAAACCGCTGCTGTTGTCTGGGGATGGAGCCTGGGCGGAGACAGCTCACCGATCAGGTGATGGAAAATAACTCCCAGATTCTCGGCTGGTACAGGACAGAGTTCATTCTGAGCCCATTCTCCCATACACTGACCAGAGTAGGGGGGGTTGTGACCACTGAAGACGGACATTTGCGGATGCTTAAAAAGCAGAGGCATCATTATGGAAAAAGAAAAAGCCAAGCCTTGAAAAGAAACCAGAACAGCGTCTTTTTTATTCTGGAATGATTTAGCCTGCTCCCCACGCAGCCCCAACAAGTTGGTACTGTCATCACTGTCGTCAAACGGTCTTTAATCCTGCCCAGCTGCCCGTGATTTGTGGGCACCCTCCACCTGGAGAACCTCCAATTTCGGAAAACAGAAATGCATAAAACTACGTAAGTCAACACGGAATGGAACACTTTACAGTCAATTCCTCTGGCTAACAAAAGAGCAGCACTCAGGAAACCCATCAGGGAGCGATGCAAAACAATAATTTCTGTGTGATGTCTGAGAGAAATGGTGTGATTTACAGGAGCAGACGCCACTGGGGGCAGATGACCCTCAAAGACAGGTTCAGTCTCCTCAGAGATTAAGGTCATCAGTTCAGCCCTCAGGAACAAGTTGCTAGCAGGACAAGTTAGTGGATGTAATTTGCCAAGGAGAATCTAATCCAACTCAGAATAAATAAACTACACACAGATCTTGGATCAGCCAAGAGAATGTTCTGTTGCAAAGAAGAGTTGAAATTGTTTTAAGTTCATACGAGAAGTAGCCTGGGAATTCTTCATCACTTTCTGTTGTTCTATCTTTTTCCAACGTAGCCGATAACTTGCTTTACCAAATCATTCTGATTGGGTATAACACACCTCAGCAAGACTCAAGACTGGGGAAAGTCATGCTCCCCAAAGTCGCACCCTGTTCTTGCCCCATGTTATTTCTAATGGTACTCTAAATGAAGTCTGGTCTATAGGTGGAGTCCCTTGTGATTCAGAAGTACCGCTTGAGAAGGCTGGGGACATCAAAGAGAAGGTCACGCCCATGCCACCCAAGTGTCCTGATACACACAAGCCCTGTGTCACAGGGACGCTGGAGCTACGCTGTCACGAGTTCAGAAGTCATCATAAAATCTTCAAAAACAAGGAGAATGGCAAACACAGGTTGGGGGCATGGGACCAAAAGTACACAGATCAAGAAGAAAGGCAGGATCACAGGCACAAGCCAAAAAGCAACAGAAGAGTCAACACCTGCGGTTAAATCTAAACCCTGAGAACAAGAGGGAAAACTCACTCTTCAAGAGCCATCCAGTGACTGGAATCTGGGAGAAGATCGAAATTCTTCCCTCTCTCCAGGACACCCAAGGCCAAACTAAGACGAATGGAATCATTATGGCCCCTGTTAACCAGAAGCCACTCCAGGGATCTGTAGAGGGCCACCTATGGCCCAATGATACCTCATAAATGGCCTTTCTGACTCTGGTTGGGTCAGCATATTTCACATAAAACGGTTCCTTCTAGGATCCAGGCTTCTCCCAAAAGGAAACAAAGCTCCAGTCACAAGTCTGAGTGCTACTGCCAGCACCAAACTGATTTGCACAGGAACTGGAGTGCTTTCAAGGCAAGCAAGCGTCATTGCTTTGACATTAGCGAAATACTGACGCTACGTAAAAGTTGACAAGTTCTGAGGGAAGAACAGAAAGAAGGATGTGACTATAAGTGTTCTGGTTCAAAAATACCAAAATGTATGAGAACACATCCAATGGCATAATTACAGCTAATGAAAGTTACGTTGTTTCAAGGCATGCATGGGCATAGCTGTTATTAATCTAACAAAGAGGCTCAAATTAAATATTAAATACATTTTCTTCCTCTGGATAAAAACAGTCTTTCTCCCTTAAGTGTGAGACTCCAGTAATTTCCTTCCTGATTCTGTGATAAAATGGAGGAAATTCACCAGAACAGCAGGACCACGAGGGACTCCTCCTGCAGCCTCGTCACACTGGGAGAGACGACCCTCCCAATGACCCCACTTTCCCTTTGGGCTGAGAGGGGCCAAGAGCATCTCTTCTAGATGTGGGGACACTGGGTTTTCTACCACGTGCTTGCATATGATGTGAAAAGATGGTCATCACAGTACTGTATGTAATGGCTGAAGACTGGTTACAAACCCATAAAAAGGGAGCAGGTGATACATATTAGGATAGATTTACACAATACAATACTATCTGCAAGCATGAGGTTGAGTCATCCAAAATGAGGTGGGATGATTTCCAAGATACACTATTCACAGAAAAAAGGCTGGAGCAAAGCAGTGGTTGAGGAATACTGTAAGGAGAGAGGAAGGAAACACGCACGCACATGCTTAGCTGGGCACAGACGAAATTTTAGAAGTGAAAGTGAGAATCTGGTAACGCTGACCGCCTTCTGGGACAGAAATCAAGCAATGAGGGGCCCAGAGGTGGGAGAAAGAGTTATTTTTCACGGGACACCCTTTTGAATATAGCATCTACTTAAACTCCTCTAATGAGAAAGGAGAAAAGAAAAAACTCGTACATTTCAGGCCGCTCCTCTTGTTTCACTTCACCAATCAATAGGGATGTAAAAAGGACTCTTCCCACAAAAAGAGAACCAGCTATTTAGTAGGAAAGGACGGTGGGAATCTGAGGGCTTTTTCCCTCTGGAGAAATAATCGAACACTAGTCTGGCAAGAAAAAGTGCTATAAATCAAAGAAAAACTCAAACACATACCTCACTGCTCTAAAATAAGAGACTGACAACCTTCAGGTTGCAGTCTTATGGAGAAGACTGGGTGATTCGGGTCGAGTGGGAGTGAAGATGGTTATGCCTGGTCACACTGGACTTCAGAGGCATCGATCAAAAAGTGAACTCTTGGCCCAGCAATTCTATACATAAGAATCTGTCCCACTAGGTCAAAGTGTGCAAGCTACGAATATGCAGATGACGTTCACTTGCAGAATTATTTATAAAATAGCAACGAGATGTCCAACACTAAGGGTTAAATTATGGGATACATCCATCGAGCAGAAGGCTCTGGAGCCATTAACAATGATGACCTTGTCCTGCAATGGACATGGTAATGGTGGATTCCTCTGTCGAAGGAAATTAAGGTGATTTGAATTTTGTTCCTCATAGTTTCCTGTTGCCTACTTCCACACATGTGTTACATAAAAAACAGAACTATCTTGCTTAGTAGCCCAAACGAATAGTGCTGTAGGGGAAGAAAGACGTCACATTCCCCAGGGAACCACAACACCAGTTTCCTACAACCTAAGCCACATGTGCCCCACATGCACCTTTAAGAGACCCCCACTTGCAGGACACAATCTGGCCTGGCTAGCTCACACACTGTAGGATATCACCAAGTTACCTCATCATGCACATTTGCTGAACATGGCTTGAAACATTAACTCGGAGAGAACAGTTCTAGGATATGCACAAGTCAGAGGATCAAGAGGTACTAAATTAAGCCCTTATGTGGCTTTTCAAAGGCATATTTTACTTCTCCCAAGTCTCCTCTTGTTCAAAATCATTTAGGTCCATGTCTTTAGAGTAGCCAGATCAGTGGTTCTCAACAGAGAGGGAGAGGAGTTATCTGCCCCTCCCCAGCGCATGTCTGGCAGTATCGGAAGACAATTCTGATTGTCACCACTGGTGTGGGGGTGGGAGGGTGCCACTGGCGATTAGTGCATGGAGGCCTGGCATCCTGCGAAACACCCTACGGGGCACAGGACACCTCTGCACAGCAAAGAATGATCCAGCCCAAAGTGTCCACTGTGCCAAGCCGGAGAAACTGATCCAGATGAAAATGCAGCAGAGAAATGAAAGGTCTGGTTAGCAGAATGGCTCATAATGCCTCAGCCCTGCCTCCACTCAATCCCACCAGCAGCCTGGAATCCTGTGAAGTCAACATCTCAGACGAGAGGGGCTTTGAGACACCTCCATAATCAGCAGGCTATATTCATGGTCCTATCCTTCAGCGTGTTAACTCATCCAAGCTCTGTAGCAAGTGCAGAATCATCTATACTAGGTAAGAGCTAAAAGATTGGTCTTAAATGTATCCATTTGAAATACACCCATGATACTAAAGATGTAAATATGGCTTTAAAAGGTCTGGCCTAGAAGTGTTATGTTTCAGAAACAAGTATGTAGTCCAGCTTGCCTAGCCAGGCGACTGGCTGGCTCAGTCGGTTAAGCGTCTCCCTTCGGCTTAGGTCATGATCCCAGGATCCTGGGATCGAGCCCCATGTCGGGCCCCACATCCGGCTCTCTGCTCAGTGGACAGCCTGCTTCTCTCTTTCCCTCTGCCCCTCCCCCTACCTGTGCTCCCTTGATCTCTCTCTCTCAAATAGATAAAATCTTTTAAAGAAAAGCTTTCCTCTGCACCTGTAGTGATACAACCTACTTACTGCACAGCTGTAAGCAATCAGGGGCACAGATTTAATTCTAGGTATGGCTGTAATACTAGAACCACAGTAAGAAGATCTGTTAATGTTTCTTTACTTTCTTTCTTTTCTTTTTTTTTTTTTTTGAAGATTTTATTATTTATGTGACAGAGAGAGACCCAGAGAGAAAGGGAACCCAAGCAGGGGGAGTTGGGGTGGGAGAGGAAGAAGCAGGCTTACCAAGCAGGGAGCCTGACATCGGGCTCGATCCCAAGACTCCAGGATCACAACCTGAGCCAAAGACAGATGCCCAATGACTGAACCACCCAGGCGCCCCCTTTTTCATTTTTTTAAAGATTTTTAAAATTTATTAAAGAGAGAGAGAGAGCACAAGCAGGGGGAGAGGGAGAGAGAGAAGCAGACCCTCTGCTGAGCAAAGAGCCCGATGTGGGACTTGATCCCAGCCAAAGGCAGATACCCAACTAACTGAGCCACCCAGGTGCCCCGATCATTAACATTTTTTAAAAGGAAACATACTGAAGCCTCCTAAAAGAAGGACCGCCACTCTGAGAAAAACATTTCATTTCAGTGTGTCCATAAATATTTACAGGTAATGTGAGCAGAGAATCAAAGATTTTAAGTAAAGGACTTTTAAATCTGGAGCACAGGACCTAATCCTGCTTTGGAAGACGTATCATGTTACTTGTTATTCCTAAAACAAAAGAAAACAAAACCTGAATCGAGTAGACAGTTATGCTTTACAGGGGAGTTGGAAAAATTAATTTTCAAATGTTAATAAGTTTCACCAACACTTAGCATATTTGTTTTCCCTAGTTGACATACAACGCAAAGCTTCTTTCAAGCAACGAAAGGTGCAGTTTGAAAGTGTGGCACAACACAAAGGCTGCTTTAAGAAAGCACACAATAAACACGGACTTTTGTTTGCTCCGTCTACATAAACCAAAGTAGATTCTCCCGAAGGTATCTGTGAGAGGTTTCTATCTGGTTCTGAGAAAAAGCAACTTTCCTAATTGTACTAGTTTCCCCGATATTAAGAAAAAGCTCACCATAAAAAGACGGAAGGCAGTCTGGGGGCCTTCGCACTGTCGGGGGTGGGATGTGGGAAAAGAACACTCAGATACAGATGAGAAGCTACGCGAGGTCCACACCGCTGCCTGCTCTGAAGGCTCGACCCACCGAAGCACTCGGGCCCCAACTGAGCCCACCAGAGGAAGGGCTCTGGATGGCTGAGCCTCTCAATGACCAAACAGGCTTAGGAAAAAGAATCAGCTTACAAGGTACACCTCAGCTTTGTGGGGCTTCTTCCTGCTTCCCAACGGCCTGGTTCCGAGTCTGTAGGACTCATCTCCCTTGGTTCTTAGCACCATGAGAGCTCTGCCTTCACGGAGACTGAGAAGACAGTTTCTCCCGGGCTGTTTAGACAGCACGCACTGGCGGCTCCCTCTCCCTTGTCCAAGAGCCTAAGAAGGACCTATAGTGCGGTGCCCATCCAGCCTGCCACCTGCAACAGGCCAGCATCTTTGAGAGACAAGAACCGCTGCACCGACCGCCAGTTCCTTAGCAAGAAGTTAGGAAGAAAAACAAGTCTGGCGCTGAAGCCCGACAAGTGATGGCCGGAGTCCACGCTAAGTCACGTCCAGCCCCTCCCCCCGATGGAAGCCCTTGCTCTCCTTGGCCCCCTTGCCAGCCTGAGCAAGATACGGCGAGCCCTCAGTGCTGAGTGGCCTCAAGCTCCACGCCTGTTCTCCGCAGGACTCACCTTGAGGAGGGGCATAGCTGCACGACAGCGGGCGGTCTTAATGTTCTTGAGGAAGTGAGACTCATCCTGGAAAGAAAGGGTCACACAGGTGAACAAGGCCAAATCCTGAGTGGATGATGGAGCTGGAGCCCACATTAACCTTGACCCTGACATGGCGCCACACTGGGGACACCTCCCTTGTTTTCTCATTCAAGGAGAGGGCTGTGGGCCTCAGTTAAAGACCCACGTTCTGGTGCCGCTTCCCCACTTTATTCCGGGCAAGTCGCTCCATCTCTGGGACCACTGGCCAACTGGGAAGCGGGGTTAGTGACTCCGCCCGGCCCACCTTGCAGGCAGCGCTCAAGGAACTGCCGCAAGGTGGTTTGCTGCTTAGTAAGAAACGCCTCACATCTGCACAACACGACGCCAGAGCGGGCCCACTGCGTGCCTTGCCCTGGTGTTCAGCACTGGCGCCCAGCTACTGTCCCCCGGGGCTCACCAGACACCACAACCAAGCAGACAGCGTTCTAAGTGCTGTCACTGAGGAAGTGTGGCAAATTACTGTGGGAACTCGAGGAAGGGAAGGAGACACAATGCCCGTCCTCAAGGCACTGTCAGGTTTATCACACAGAGCTTGATTATAGGCAAACTAGAATACAGCATTTTCTCTTTCTTTTTTAAAGAATTTTTTTTTTTTTTTTAAGATTTGCTTATTTATTTGGGAAAGAGAAAGAAAGTGCACAAGCGGAGGGGAGGGGCCACAGGAGAGGGAGAGAGAAACTGAAGGAGACTCCACACTGAGCGTGGAGCCTGATGTGGGGTTCAATCTTGGGACCCTAAGAGCAGACCTGAGCCAAAACCAAGAGTCAGGTGCTTTACCTGTGTCACCCAGATATTTTACTTCTTAGTAATCTCTATACCCAACATGGGATGCAAACTCACAATCCTGAGGTAAGACTCATGTGCTCTACCGACAAAGCCCGTCAGCCACCCCTGTCGTATTTTCCAAAGCCAAATGAGTAACACGTTCTTAGTATTTGGTGAAGAAATTTCTATTTTGGTACACATTCAAATTACCTGCTATGGACCTGAGCACACACAGTATACATACAGATACATATGGACCTCTCCACGGTGCCAGTTTCTCCATGGATAAAACGGTAAGACACCGCTACCTGACTAACCAGGCTGCCGTAAGTCTTAAGGGCTAATACACATAAAGCCCTTAGAACAGTCCTACCACCGAGCCCAGTAAGCACTCAGTGGTATGGGCCACCCTTTGATGGGGACATAGAGGGGATCCTGGCTCTATCTCAAGAGGTGATCTGCAAGAAACCTGCTGTTCCATTTCAGCTATGATGAACCAATATGGTTCTCAAAAGCACAACAGAGAGGAGTGCAAGATGAACCCGCAAATGTCAGAACATCTGTTCCTAGAAACCCAGGGTGTAACATTCGTACTCCTATACGATGAGCCCGCAAGACAGCCAAGAAGGAAACAGTTTATAGTGAGAAACAGCAGGAAAGACAGAGGATGGGGAAGGGAATGAACCCTTTTAACCAACGGGCTAAAATGTTCCACTATTATAACTAACCACCAAGAGTGGCTTCCATCTGAATTCTCTTCTAAGAAGTATGACATCTTAGAGCTGACACTTTATTCCTTCCTGTAACATTTCTCTGAAATCAGAAGAGGACAGGGCTCTTAAATAACTGAAGACAAACTAACATGGGTGGTAAGCGGCCTGCCCAAAATCATCTGGCAGACTGAAGTGTTGAGCCAGACACACCATGCAGTCTGGCTCTGATCAGTGATGACCCATCTTGCTGGCCTCATGCCTGTGGGCAAATCACGTGAGCACTCTCACGGTCAGTTCCATCGGTGGTGAAAAGGAGACAGTGTCTGCCTCAGGGGCCTCGGGGAAGAGGGGCAATTATGCGTAAAGTACCTGACACAGAAGAACACGCAAGAAATGAAGGCACTGGGGCGCCTGGGTGGCTCAGTGGGTAAAGGCCCCTGCCTTCGGCTCAGGTCATGATCTCAGGGTCCTGGGATTGAGCCCCACATCGGGGGGGTAGGGGTCTCTGCTTAGCCGAAAGCCTGCTTCTTCCTCTCTCTCTCTCCCTGCCTCTCTGCCTACTTGTGATCTCTTTCTGTCAAATAAATAAATAAAATCTTAAAAAAAAAAAAAAAAAGAAATGAGGGCATGATTCTTCCTACACACTCGAGAACCATCACTGCCATCCCAGAATACTGCTTTAAAGGTCTGTATTTCATGTGTATGCAGACATACTCTCAAAGCCACAGCTGAATTTATGCCAAACCAGAAACAATTTCCCCAAAGACTCCTTACCTTACAGCTGTGAAAACACACAGACATTTAAGTTTGCTTAGGCTAGGAACATAGTGTGGCTCTTATGTCCAAATGACAGCAGATCCCCGAGGACAGCAACTGTGCCTTCTTCCCTCTTCTGAGCTCCCACAAGACTTGGGCACTAAAATGTATGCTAATGCTCTGCGCGCGAGTCAGTCTGTCTACTGGACTGTGGTATCTTGGAGAACGGGGCCGACTTTCCTCCCTCCACACCCTCAGTGCGAAGCTGGTGCTCAGTGTTGGCCGAACCCACGGATGAACGAGCCTCCCCGACAGCCAGCCCCGTGCTGAGAAACCCACAGGCTCTACCTCAACCTTGTTGACTTTTCTGGGCCTCCTAAAAACGCATTCCTTCCCCTCCTTCTAGATAAGACATGCACTACACATTCTGAGCCTCAGGATTTGGGAAGCCACTGTCAGCAGAGAATTCTATTTTTAAGAGAAAGAAAGTACCAGGGGTTTTTAAAATTCACAGGTTTGAATAAAGAAGAACGTTACATATCATCTGGAGGCAGTGGATTCCCATTTTGCCGAGAGGAAAAACAAAGGTAAACTTCTGAAAATCCTCCACTGTGCTCTGGGGCCCAGAACGTCCGTCAACGGTGAGCTGCTCTCGAGGTGGGAGCTGCACGCCTTTTCCTCATCTTTATTTTTGAGCCCCGTGAATACACTGAGTTCTGCCAAATGGCTGGCTCCAGGCCTTTCTAGACTTTCCTCAGAGAGGACTTGAGGAATGAAAAGCAGGAAAACCAGCTGACTGAAAGAGACACAATCTCATCTGAGAGCAGAACTTGAGTAAAGCCTACTTAAGAAAAAAACAGACCAAAAACCTGTGGAAAGTTCAGCTGGCCCTTGGACAGCGCAGGGGTTAGGGCTGCTAACCCCCGCCTCCTGCAGTAGAAAGTCAGCATGTATTTCGGACTCCCCCAAAACTTAACTTCTCATCCAGAAGCCTTACTGATAACATGCACAATTAGTACATATTTTGTATGTTATATGATTACTTACTGTATTTTTCCAATAAAGCTAGAGAAAAAAATATTTTAAAAAAACATAAGAGGGGTGCCTGGGTGGCTCAGTGGGTTAAGCTCTGCCTTCAGCTCAGGTCATGATCTCAGGGTCCTGGGATCGAGTCCCGCATCGGACTCTCTGCTCAGCAGGGAGCCTGCTTCCCTCTCTCTCTATCTCTGCCTGCCTCTCTGCCTACTTGTGATCTCTCTGTGTCAAATACATAAAATCTAAAAAAAGTAAATAAATAAATAAAAAATAAAAAAATAAAAAAAACATAGAAAATACATTTACCGTACTGTGCTGTATTTATTGAAAAAAATTTGCCTATGAGCAGACCCACGCAGTTCAAACCTATGTTGTTCAAGGGTCAGCTGTAGTTTTTTTAACAGGGGATGGAGGGAGTCTCTTTTTTGGCTTGAAAAAAATTTACTATTTGATGTGAGACACTTGGACAAGAGAGGCCACCAGATGAAGGCAGTCGCCCCTAGTATTCAGGCCGAGGGCCCAGGGCCCCAAGCTGGCCTCTATCCATGACCTCCTGGCAGGGAGATGGGCTGCAACCCCCCAGCTCAGGCCTAGTAAATATATGACACTTTTAAAGTGCTCCCCAGGAGATCCTAATATGTAGCCAGGGTTGAGAACTGCTATTTGAGAAGAGTAAAATGCCAGTTTCCCACAAGATAAAGACAGTGATTTCTATTCTCCTAGAAACAGAGAGAAGCTCCAGGAGAGCACAGACATGAAAGTTCTTGGAGCTTTTAAGAAGAAAGTTTCCCCAGAGATAAAGTGCTTAAAGACTCTGCCAAGTCACTTACAATGATGACAACTTTAAAGGGGGTTTTTAGCTGTTTTTCTAACTTGCTCAGAAGGTCGAAACTGACAATGTTGACCAAGCCAGCCGTCAGGCGATCCTTGCCAGTCACCACGACGTTGATGCAGTCCGGGCTCAGAGACGGCAGCCACTGAAGGAAGGCCTGGGGACGACAGGGGAGAAGGAACCCTCGGGGATCTGGCCGGCAGCTGCCAGCTGGGACCCCAGCCCACCCATGAGCAGCCCTCTCAGTAGACAATGTTAACGCTTCCCGAAAAACGAACTCGGCGCCTTTCTCTCCACAGGCCCCTGTATTTGCTGGCACCCTTAGGCCCATAAATTTAACAATCACCTCCACTGCCCTCCCACTCATCTGCTCCTTCACGTTCCGCTAACACCACACGGCCTGCCTTTGGTAAGGAAGCACTTGTTAGCAGTCACTGTGCTGTCTGTGGATTTCAGACCTCGAATATCCAACTAGATGGCAAGTTTCTGCAGCGCAAGAATGGACTCTTTCTAGAAGAAATTTTATTTTTTAAAATTATTTTTTAATTAACATATAATGTATTATTAGCCCCAGGGATAGAGGTCTGTGAATCATCAGGCTTACACATTTCACAGCACTCACCATAGCTCATACACTCCCCAATGTCCATAACCCAGCCACCTTATCCCTATCCCCCTGCCCCCAGCAACCCTCAGTTTATTTCATGCGATTAAGTGTCTCTTATGGTTTGTCTCCCTCCTGATCCCATCTTGTTTCATTTGTTCCCTCCTTAACCCCCCCATGACTCCCCCACCTTGCCTCTCAAATTCCTATCAGAGAGATCACATGATAACTGTCTTTCTCTGACTGACTTATTTCACTCAGCATAATACCCTCTAGTTCCATCCACATTGCTGCAAATGGCAAGATTTTTTGATGGCTGCATAATATTCCATTGTGTATATATACCATATCTTCTTTAACCACTCATCTGTTGATGGATATCTAGATTCTTTCCATAGTTTGGCTGTTGTGGACATTGCTGCTATAAATATTTGGGTGCATGTGCCCCTTCAGATCACTACGTTTGTATCTTTAGGGTAAATACCCCGTAGTGTGATAACTGGGTCGTAGGGTAACTCTGTTTTGAACTTTCTGAGAACCTCCATACTATCTTCCAGAGTGGCTGAGTGGCTACACCAGCTTTAGGAGGAATATTATAAAGGAATTTTTAGCAGATGCTGGTATATACCAAAGACACTGATAATGACAAATAAGTCAAGCAGAGAGAGTCAATTATCATTTGGTTTCACTTATTTGTGGAGCATAACAAATATCATGGAGGACAAGGGGTGTTAGAGAGGAGAAGGGAGTTGGGGTAAATTGGAAGGGGAGGTGAATCATGAGAGACTATGGACTCTGAAAAACAATCTGAGGGGTTTGAAGTGGCGGGGGGGTGGGAGGTTGGGGTACCAGGTGGTGGGTATTATAGAGGGCATGGATTGCATGGAGCACTGGGTGTGATGAAAAAATAATGAACACAGTTTTTCTGAAAATAAATAAATTGAAAAAATTTAAAAAAATTAAAATTAAAATTAAATATTTATCACCTGCTCTCCTGCAATCTTGCCATCCCTCGCCCAAGCCAGTGCCTGGAGACAATGGAAGGCCACCAGGTACCTGCATGTCAGTGGCTAGGTCCCTGGGCTGACACTATGGTGATGTTAAGGGCTAGTTCTTCCTCCAGTTTTGGTCCTGCTCTAAGTGACTGCCTGATTCTTTTTCTTTTTTTTGAGAATTTTTGAGGGTGCTGTGGGAACCTAACCACATCAAATAAATATGTGTTGAACTATTCATTTCTAGAGGCAGTGGTGGAATTCAGGTCACAAGGACAGAAAAAAAAAGAGGTATTGCTGTGATGCACATTTTTAAAGTTTTGCTTTCTCTTCAGCTGGAAGGGCACGTCTGACATTTGCCCGTTCTCCACGAGTGGCTCATGGGGGAGCTTAGTAAGAAGCCAACGTGTGAGGAAGTGGACAGCTGCCATAAAGAGCAGAGAGCTGGGAAAAGCTACGGACGATGAATTAGGTCTCCTTTCTCCACTAGGTTTGCTTCTCTGGGTGTTCATTTCACAGATGCTCTCTGATCCCTGGATTCATGGAAGGCAAAGCTCACGGCCGAGTGCTAACGCGGTGTCCACATCGGGGTCTCCAGCTCTAACGGCACCGGCTGACAGTGACCATCCTGCCCACGCCACCTTCTCCAGGTGCACAAAACCTGAGCCGACAACTCAGAAGATGCCCCTTCAAGGTCTGACTACCAGTGAGCCTGCTGCTTCACCTCGGTGAGACTCAGTTTTGTCATCTACAAACAGGGTTGATACCGACTGCATCCAAGTTCACACAGCTGCTATGGGATCGAGGGATGTAAAGGAGGCAGCCATTACGAAACCTCTGTGTGGTACTGGCAAGCAGGGGGAGCAGCAGGGACAAGAGAGGTGCTCAGGAAGCATCTGCTGCCAGACGGAGGCAAGTCTGAGCTCCTAACCCCTCTGCTTTCTTCCCTAAGGGCATAACCTGATTCTAGTTCAGAAAACCAAGAGTCTGGCCTCTGAAGGCCACCTCCTCTCCCTTCCTCCTTCAGCTGACACAGGATCTTCTAAAGCCCCCCCAGGCCCTGTCCCCAAAGTGTTAGTTGACTGCTTCAACACTGAGGACACTTTCTGGTTAAAATCACAACACAAGGGGGGCTGACCTGCTCCCAGGTGAAGCGCACAGAGGACGGGACCACCACCAGGAGCGGCCACTCCTTCCGGTAAAAGGCTGCGATACAGATGGCTTGGATGGTCTTCCCCAGGCCCATGTCATCAGCCAGCAGCAGGCGGCCTCTCTTCGCTATGGCAAAACTGAAAGCAGACGAGGGAAGGATAGGGGCATGGCGCATCCGTCAGGGGTTAACCCGCCATCATGCCACCACGTAAAGCAATACCACTTGGTGTGGGCCACTGCAGTCCGCAGCACGGGCCCTGCTCCCCGGGAAAGGGCAGACAGGAGCCAGCAGGGGCCAGCATGACAGTAAAAAAATATTCAAGAGTCCAAATAGGAACAACGTGGAATAGCAGTCAAAAGGTAGAGAGAGGCTCTAGAGGCAAATGGGTCAAGCAAGCCAAGGGAGGGAGCTTCTGAGAGGTGCAGGCAAGACCTGGGGGAGTGAGAGAGGAGATTCGGAAGCAGCCCCTAAACAGGGGCCAGGAGGGATGGCCTTGTTCGCATGAGAGGTATGCCTAGAAAGGAAAGTGGCATCAAAAGCAGACTTTCTCAAGGTCAGAGAGGGCATTTATGCACAGAGGCAAAGGGAAGGAGCTGGCAAAGACAGAGGGCGCTGCAGAAGAGAGGCGGAGGGAAGGACAGCACCAGGGTGTCCGCCTACCAGAGAGCACCAGCCTCAGCAGCTTCTCCTCCGCCAGCAGCTGCTGGGGCCCCTCAGCCCTCCAGCATGACAACTCTTGCTGACGCTTTGTGAAGAAGGGCACCTTCTTCCACTCTCTGGGAGCCTGAGTGGCCTAGGGGGCATCCCAGCTCCACCGCTTCACAGCTGGGTGCCTTCCCGCAGGTTACCTCAGCTCCTGGTGCCTCAGTGCCTCAGCCATGCGATGGGAATAAAAGGGCCTGCCCCAGAGACCGTGGTCAGGGTTTAACGGAGTTCATGTTTAGGACACCGACTACAGGGCCTGGCACCATCGTACATGCTGGGAAGTGTTTCTCTTCTAACTACTACCCCACAGAAAGAAAAACAATCAAGATGAAGGCTAAAAAGGACTTGCTTGACTCACGGATGAATCAGTGAAAAGGGAAAAGATCCCAAGTGGCAGATGTCTGGTCTCCTGCTCCAAACACCGGCACCTCTTCCATCTCAATTTCTCAAAAACTGATCATTCGCCCAGAAACCCAAGAATAAGCCAGTTGATGAGGCCTTTTTCTTTCCTCCTCACACCACCAAGGCAGCAAGTGTAGCCCCTTCTGATCAGCAGAAGCACGGCTGACAGGAGCTGCAGGGGCCTCTCTGAGCTGTCCGCCCTCCGAAAGCCAGCGCCCGCTCAGCAGAGGCAGCAAAATGAGCAGCGTGTCTGCGGGGGGCGGGAGCCGCCTCCTAGGCTCGGCGGATGACATCCATCACGTCACAGCACTGCTCTGACCCCCAGCGACCACGATGGCCCACCAGGGCAGGTAGCAGACCCTCTGCACCGCCGGCTGTGACCACCACATGACTTCAGTGGCAAGGAAGTGAGCTCAGAGTGGGGCCACCTCGCCTCTCAGACAGGCCCAGCCTCTTCTCGGCACATGTGCTTTGGTTAAATCTTCTCGGCTATCTCCAGGATTGATTTGCCACACAGATGGGGGATTCATTTTTTACCTCACTTTTTAGTTTACAGAACTGACCGCCAGGGCGGAGGGGGGGCACCTAGGCAACACACCTGAGTACCCTCTGCTTCGGCCACTGGCTTCGTCCCTGTGGTTTGTCCATCCAGGCATTCTCAAAGCAGAACAGACCCTTGAATTTTGTGGTCTTTCCTTTTTCCCTGCTTTGAAGTAGCCCAACTAAGGAACAAAGTGGACAAAAAAGAACAAAGGAAATGCCTGCCTAACAGAGAAACAAGCTGAACATTTCCGACAGGGCAGTTGGAGGACCACAGGGGCTGTGCTCATCATTACTTAACGTGGTTTTCAGCTCCAGTTCCACTCCTGGAAGCTCAGTGACTCTGGGCACATGACTGTCATGCTGGGTCTCACCTCACTCATTTGCTCAAAGGAACGTTTTAGACGTTACAGGAACCTGATCTAGATCTTAGAGACTTTACTACATAAATTTAAGGGTGTTTTCCCCTTAAAGGTCTGGAACTGCCAGACCTTGTTCTTTAACACCCAAATCTTGGTCTTTAAAGGATGACAGTTAATATCTGGATTTAACTGGAAGTTTCGAAGAAAGGCTGTAAGTACCACAAGGGAAAAGACAGAAGTGCTGGCCGGGCTCTGGTTCAAGCTCACATCAGGCCTGGGGGCTCCACACAGAGCCTCTTGGCGGTGACGGCTTAACTGGCAAGGCAGCATGTACCACACGGGCCCAGGATCTCTAATGGGGCCCAGAGGAGCTTGGGCACCAGAGACAGAGGCTGCCCATGGCTGGGGGTGGGCAACCTCTCAAGCAAGATGAAGTTGTGCAAAGCGAGTTATCTGAGATAGATGGAATTGGGAGGGAAACCCAGGGAAAGGGTGTGAACAGAGCTGGGACCACGGGAATGCAGGTGTGACTGCCCAAACCTCAGAACAAAACTCCAAGACAGTGGTCAAGCTTTTACCAAAACCTCATGAGCAGGCTGCCTGTGGGCAGGCTGTCTTTGTTCACCAGGTCCACAAGGACTTACTTTCCTTATCCTGGCTTACATCCCCAGCCACACTGCTGAATGACAGATGAAGCTCTTACCATCTCTTTCCTCTCCTTGGCCTCCAGTGTTTTCACTAGAAGGCAAATTCAAACCTGTCATTTGGCTTCTCCCAAGAAGCTCTGGAAAACAGGACAGGTCAGGATGTGGGCCTATCTTCTTTTCTGTCTATAATAAGAACACCCTTTCTTTTGGAAAACCAACACCTTCCACTCTCAGTCCAAGTAACTTGGGGACTGGGGCCCTACCAGCTGGCTCCAGGGATGGGTCTGTCATCCAATCTCACCAGTAAGACTCCCCAGTCCCCAGGCCACAGTGACTGGTCCTGGCATGGGCACCAGATTCCAGGCCCTTCAGTGTCGGGCCATCAGGAAAGAGAGCTTCCACTGGGTTGCTGTGCCCTAGCCGCCACACCTGAGGAGCACCTGGCTGAGAACAAAGCAAACAGAGGAGAGAGCCAAACTGAGAGTGGGACAGAGAGTTCTGATGAGATCTCTGGAGACCCTTGGTTTTCTACTACGCACACTGAAAAATCTCTTTTCTTAAACCCGTTTTGAGTTGGGTTTCTGCACACCTGCGATCTAGAGTCCTGATTAACTCATGGAATTTGAAATCAATGGTTGTAATCAGGCTTTGCTTACAGCACACCTGGTTGCGCAGTGCCTAGATGCTTCCAGATGTGCACGCAAGATGAGTGTTCTTAAAAGAGGGAGGAGCATCTGAACCCAGTTTGTGTGAGTCACGAAGTCCAGGAGAGAGGAAGACCCAAGAACCTACTTGACTCCCGCTCTCTGGAAGGGCAGCAGATTGGACACGAGCTTGGGGTCCACTCCAGAAAGGTCTGCCTCGGGGATGGGTTCTGTGAGGCAGGGAGACGTCTTCTCTAGCTGCGATGCGAATGCCAGGGTGAGTGTCTTGGGCAGAGGGTCCAGCTGAACTTGCGGAAGGCAGCGCACGCTCTGGACTAGGAAGGAGAACAGAGGTGTGTGACTTGGAGGTTAAGGACCATGAGAGCGAAGGACCGTGAAGGGGCTCTGAGATAGAGCTCAGTGACTGGAATTCTGCCGTGTGTCACCTTCTCAAAACTGTAACTGGAGAGAACACCGAGGGCTGACAGTCATATCCTGAGCAAGTACATACGCCTAGAGGCCTAAAGCTCCCTCTCTACTCCTAGTTCCTGCAAATAAGAGGGCAATCATGAATGCCAGACTGATTCCTTACACTACACGGATGCTGGGAAGAATTGCAAAATGTTTCTGTGACTGATTCTTCTTTGACCTAAAGTAACTTAAAAGAAATTATCTTAGTATTCCCATTCAAATAAGTAAGGTCCCACATTCTTAAAAATCAGTCCCTGAAGACCCATAAAAAAAGGGCAAGGTATAGAATGAATAATCTTGTCTTGCTTCCATTCTCTTCATGTTTTCTTTGGGTCTTGATGTTTCAGAACATGAGAACTCGACGTTACCTGCAGCTAACAGGCAAGGAAGTGCGCTGTGCCCTGTTCAGAGCAGCTGTTAGGTGTTTCCAACAAAGATCAGGAGGATAGGAGGGCTATTTACAGACAACTGTAGCAATGCCAAAGCCCACCGCATGATAAAAATACAAGTGGCCTTGCACCCTGGTGACCCTTTCCCTAAGAGAATGCAGATCTCCCCTTGAGAGAGGGGAGTTTGAGCAGTGACGTCAGCGGTGAAGCAGCTGGCAAGTCCCTTGGTCTGGAGGTAACCTGACAGCACCCCACCCGCCCTCGAAAGCAGGTGTTGGCAAGCTAAGACCTGTGGGCCAAAGTGGCCCACTGCCTGCTTTTGTAAACAAAGTGTGACGGGAACACGGCCATGACGATTTGCTTATGGAACATCTATGGCTGCGGGCTTGCCGCAGTGGCTGACTTGAGCACATAGGAGACCACAGAGCCTACAAAGCCTCAAGTCTTTATTATCTTCACAGAAATAACTCACCAAGCTCTGCTAAGCTCAGAGTCTCAACTATTACTGGGAGTGATCATTACTCTCACTCTTTAATTAAAGCTTGTACTTAGGGGTTTTTACCTCCCTTCCAAGTGAGTGGTTCCAGAGTGGTTCCAGTGGTTCCTCTGGAGAGGGGGGGAACTCTCTCCTTCCAGTTGGACCCATTACCTCAAGGGAAAAATTACTTGGGATCTTCATGAAATGAAAGCAAATTAATTTCAATGATTTTGCTTTTTGAAGGAATTTAGCCTCATCTGATTTTAAAATTAAGAAAGGAACAAAAAAAGCCCCTTTATTTAATAGAGAAACAGAGAAAGAATAAACCAGAGATACAAATAAAACAGATAATTCTGGGGGGAGGAAAGAGGTAAGTTAAAAATTAAAGATGACAGGCCTAGACATCCCTAGTGGTAGAATTACTCCCCATCGACTACAGCCCACTGTCTTATGGGTGGTGGCTTTCGAGATATCCTTCCCTTTTACCACTGTCCTTTGGAAAGTCTACCTGGGAGAGTAACTACTGTCTGCAGACCTTCGACTCTCTTCATTCTTTACCTTTAAGTGGGAGCCCTGGGAGTCCCTGTCATCCTCCAAGGGGCTGTTTCCAGGAACTTGGTAAAAGGAACCAAATAAGAAACTGGGTATATTTCACTCTTCTCCAATATTATTCAAAACTCTACGGTTGTTGGTTCTGTACTCCATACAGTTATGTGTTTTCCTGATTATGTTGTAATATGCTATATGTATATATATATATGTAATATACACAAATATGTAATATGCTCACAACATATTCAAGTTCTCTGCCATACCATCAGCTGGCTACCACAGCAAATACTGATCTGAACATGGAGGGCCGGGCCATCTACCACTACCTTAAGTCTCTCTGTATTCTCAATATATTTAAATCCACTTCCATTTTTCGCTAAATGTATATACCAGCTATTTCTGGAAATGCTTTGGGTGAACAAAATCATCACGGTAAGAAATTAGGTGAGGCTGGTGGCTTTCATATAAAAAAGACTTCCCATACTGATGGAGAAATACATTTTATGCCTCCAAATTCAATTTGAACATGCTGATTTCTGCACACTTCGGGAGACCGAGCACCGCATGTGCTTTCAGAAACCATTTTCATTTTAATCCTGCTGATCACCAGCACTCACACACCTGATGGAAGCTTAGAAAAGGCCTGACGATCCGGCTGGTGCGAAATGTGGAGCTCGGCGAGCATTATGTTCTTCCAGCCGTTCAGGAGGAAAAAGCAACCTCCGCTCTGTCTCCCGCCAGCTCCTGCCTCCCGAACCCTGTGCTGCCAGTTCAGCCGCGCGGCTGTGTTTCTGAGACCGCCCCCCAGCTCACGGATGTCCTTTCCAGGTGCTGGAAGATGACAGGAGTGTGCTGTCTGGCTTCATGAGTCATCTAGAAATCGTTTCTGTGAAACAGCTCTTTGGCAGAATGCTAGGGAGCCACACAGCAGAGAGATGCTCATGTTTTCAAATAGCAGCTGACAAGACCAGACCATTGAGGGGGATGCAGAACCCTTCTGGACTGTGACAGCCCAGGGAAAACAAAAGGCCATTTGCCAATCTCACTGTGGGCAAATGGCCTCAAGTCGGTGAGAAAAAAGAGGGAGGAGGGAAACTCTTAGATTTGCCTTAGATATACCTTGCTGATATAAAATAAGCCATTCATATGCTCAGGGGGTCTTATTGTCATTTCTTAATGAGTTTCAGATGCACACACTCACTAGCTCAGGGTCAGGAACAAGACCCAGGGTGAGGGGAGTCGTGGGGCCCCCAAGGTTTACGGTCTGTGAGCAGTGGTATCGGGACTAGGCTGGGTCACTGGGCAGTGCCTCATATCCTCAGCCTCTTGTTCCCAGGTCTGGCTTCTATGTTTCCAAATGGGTCACATTACAAAGTCAAGATCACCCGTGTGGCCTGATCTCCATCATGGACTTTATTGTGACCCTGCAACGCTCCTGGAAGGGAAAACAACAGGCTTCTCTCTCTGAGTTCAAGCTTTTCACACTCTACGAAGTGGAAAGAATCCATCTTCTTTTCTATAAAACACTATATTGACAGGCCAACACGTAAAACAGCAATCTGAGCCCTAATTCTAGAACTCCTAACTCCAGACCCCTAGAGTCCTTAATATAAAAGGCAAAATTTTGTGTGTGGCCATTATGTGCATATTTCTGGGTGAAGAATCCATCATTTCCCCTCAGACCTTCCAAAGTCTATGGCCCACACAAGATGTGGACCCATCATTATATAACGTCATGTGAGTCGCAAGCCATGGTTTTTCGTTACAATCCTCTGCTAACACTGTCCATATCCTGCTTCACATGTTGGTCCACAAAAGTCAGTCTTTATGGCTCACATATTTATATGTCTTTCTGTGGTTGAAAAACAAGGGGTCAAGAAGAAAACACTCAGGCCCATTGCTCATCAATAATTCAGGTCTGGCCAACCAGTTCGCTGCAAATCACAAGTTCCAAACAGCAGGGCCACGGGTTCTCGGCGCGTCAGGCATCGTCTCTGCCGCCGCTAGCCTTTGCTGATACTAAATAAGGATCTCATTGCATTCAAACTGAACCCTGAGTCTGCAGCAAGTCTCTCTGCAAGGACTCAAAGGCACTTCCCTTATACTGAATTTCTGTCCGTAGGGCAGATACGGATTGGAGACTCCTTCTTTCACGGGAAGGACGAGGGAACCCAGAATGTTCAATCATCTGCCCGGTTTCACCTTGTAAATCACACGAGGAGACCGAGGGAAGAAACCCAGCTCTTCCCTCTTGCTGACAGCCCTGGCCTGCTGGGCAAGATGGGCAACGACCTGGAGCTCCTCGGCTGGAGCTTGGGTCTCCGGGCCTGACTGGGACCACCACTACCTGGGAGGCCCAACGAGTCCTCAGGGGTCCAAGCAGGAGGAACATAAGTTGTGCCAGTTGCGAACCCATTGTGGGCATGTGACAGCTTGGTAGATGGGTGACAGATGGGTGTTCCGGGACAGGCAGAGCTGTGCCCACGTTCCCCTCTCTCAGGCACACTAGAATTTACTGCCCCGCCCATGCAGAGCACAGAGACGAACGGTGTGCCCCAACTGGCTTCTGCTTCCTGTACTGACACCCGTACACACACCCCTTCCTTGGTCAGTCTCCAAAGTGCTCATTAAATGCGTGTGCACCCAGGCCTATTCCAAAGCCCATAACCACGCAGACTCTCTGACCCTCCCTGGTCATCTGGTTCTAAAGTAAAACGAGAGCCTGTTCTTAGAGGGAATCTACAGTGGCTCCTATCTACACTAGCAAACTGAGTTCATGTCTGATGCCCAAAGTCCCCAACTAATACTTGTCTCACGGGCCTTAGGAATTTGATGCGTACAGCCACACTCTTGATGGAAGAGGGGGTCCTGCGTCTGTGGGCGGCTGGAAAGCCACCCTCTCAGCTGCCTGGAAACATCTTCCCCCTCACTTGTCCTGCACACGAGCATGTGAAATTACCAAAGGCGGGAAGTCAGGGCCGGGGGGGGCGGTCTTCCTCTAAAATACGTTAAACTTAAAGCAGATGATGAAAGCTTAACACAGCATGATATAAAAAAAGCAAGGTAGGCAACTCACTTAGTTTGTTGTGCTCTTCCAAGAGAAAGTTCCACTTCCTGGTCTTGACATCTGCAATGACAGGAAAAAAGCAAGTGTGACACCCTGTACCCTCCTGATGCATCATTCATTCCCCGGTTCTAGAAATCTCCAGTAAGCTCGGCCGCTGTGGCTAGTCCTGGGCCTGGCACTGGGGATACAGAAACAGAGAGTACCTGCCCTCAAGGCTGCCACAGAATTCGGGGAGAAAAGACAAGCAGACACCCCAAGAATACTGTGCTGTTAAGGGAGTGACAGAGGGTCCTACGGGGACCTACAGGGATCCGTGACCAGGGATGGCTCGGAAAGTCAGAAATGCCCTCCATTTCCAAGATGGGGGTAATAATAGTAGCTTACACTTATTCAGTGCTTACTTTAAGCTAGGCATAGTGCCAAGAGACTCACAGGTGCCATTCCTCTGCTCCTCATGACCCCAAGAGCTGGGCACCATTATTAGCTTCAATTTACACAGAAACAAGCAGCACATTGTCAGAGAGGACAAACAGCCAACATTCAAATCTCAGCTCTGCCATTTCCTAGCTGTGTGACCTTGGGCAAATTATGTACCTTCTCTGGGCCTCAGTGCCCACACCTCAAAAATCAGGACGTTAGAGCCCCTGCCTCAAAATGTTTATGATGGGGGCGCCTGGGTGGCTCAGTGGGTTAAGCCTCTACCTTCGGTTCAGGTCATGATCTCAGGGTCCTGGGATCAAGCCCCGAATTGGGCTCTCTGCTCAGCAGGGAGCCTGCTTCCTCCTCTCTCTCTGTCAGCTTTTCTGCCTGCTTGTGATGTCTCTCTCTGTGTCAAATAAGTAAAATCTTAAAAAAAAAAAATGTTTATGATGGGGCACCTGGGTGGCTCAGTAGGTTAAGATTCTCTCTCTCCCTCTACACCTCCCCTTCAAAAAAAATAAATAATTAACACGCTTATGAACATGTATCTGGTAAACAGTGAGCCCTCAAAAGCAAGCTGGCCATTATAAATTATTATTGTTGTTATTAGTAGGAAACCCTCTGCTGATGCGTATCATGTAGCACACACTACATCCGATACTGACCAAGACAGGCAAGCATCTCAGTCCCCAGCACCGGCTAAGTTCTTCTAGAGTTTTCTTATTGATCTACCTCCTGAGAAAATCATGACAGCTTCCACCAGATAAAGGCCTTCTGGCCCGAAGACATTGAGTCTTCTCTGCATGACCACTGAGAGGACAGGTGGTGAAGGACCAAGCAGCACAAACACAGCGAGTTGGTGTCAGGGAAAAAAGCAAGGTAGCGGGGATATAATCTGACAGATCGAAGGCACACAGATGACTCCTGACGTGGGAACTGCATGGGAGGCTCCTCCTGACAACAGCCCGATCCTGACCCGGGGCAGAAGAGCAAACGGGAAAGTCTTTAAAGAGTAGCTATGGCCAAAAAAAAAAAAAAAAAAAAAATCCAGTCACGGTTTCTGCATATCTCAGTTGGGGGGGACTAGAGGTAGATATTTTAGTCATTCACATTCCCAGCAGAGCAGGCCACATCAGGAGTGTGACTTCAAAGGTCCCACTTGGAGAATGCACACAGGCCATCTGCACTGGCCTGTAAGGGCGACCGACCCCACACTGAAGCCAAAATCCCAAGGGAGCAGGGGAGGCAGAGAATGCTGGCTCTCGTGCGTGTGGCCCGTCTCATGACTCAGGCCAGGCCCCGGCCCCTCTCCCTTAAATCCTATCAGCAGGCTGCCCTTGGGAGTTAACACAAATGTAATAGCAGGCATCGCCCTCCTCCTGAAAGAGCCCCAACCCGGAGGACAGCTCACAGAGCAAGTAATTCTAGAGAGCTGCCCCCCCAACACCGCCTGAACACAGGTCTCCGAAACAGGAGGTGTTAAGGGTCTGCTTCCTACTTACCTAAGGAAAAGACTAAAACCACCTCAAGGATGGAAGATCAGTGAGCCATACAAGCCACGTGGTTTTGTAGTGACGCGGCCCAAGATGCGGAGACCCAGCAGCTCCAAATCCCAAAACAACTTCAGATCCTGATTCTGACCGGGCACTTTCTAAAGAGCCACACAAAAAATAAAGCAGAACTGCTCTGCTTGGGCCAGTGGTGTTCGATTCTGGCCACGCAAATGAATTCAGTCAGCATCTCTGGGTGGGTACCAGGCACCAGCAATCGCGCTGGGAGTGGGTCTCGGCAATCTGCTTTAACAAGCCCCCCAGGCAGTTTGAATGCATGCTCAAATCTGACAACCATGGACTCAGTCTACTCAAGGGTATTTATTTTTATGGCATATGCCTGTGTTTCAAGCTCTCTTAAGGGACAACAGTCATTTCCGAACATTCAAACAGAGAGAGAAATAACCTGCCCAGAGATCACAGACCATCATGTAGCCTAGGAATAAGGCAAGAGCCAATTACTTGCCGTAATTTCTGGACTCCATCTGCTTAAACAGTGCGATTAGGTCTTCGGAGTAGCCGATGTCTGCCTCGAAGCGGACCCGGGAGATGAGCACGCATTGCCCTTTGACAAAGGCCAGCGAGGGAGCTAAAGGCAGGCAGGTCTGGGCTACCCCAGAAGTGGAGGGTGACTCCCTGTTGTCCTCGGCCGCTTCCAAAGGCTGCAGGGTGACCGTGGGGAGGCTCTGGGCTGCTTTCACTGCAGAAGAAAAGGAGAGATGTGACAAGGTGGCTGACTTCCACACAGGGAGGGAAGAAACACAGTTCGATCAGGAAGGCCTGCAAGTGAGCTTTCGCTGGGGCATCAGGACGTCCAGTCTTTACTGAATGTAATGTCTGCTCCCCAAGTGTTCAAGTTACAAAACCTGCAACTCAGAAATGACAGGAGAAGGAGGGGCTCACCAAGATGTACAAACTCAATGGGTAATTGATGCTGCTGGGTCAGAGAAGCTACTGAAGCCAACGGCCCGGGAATCAGTCCCCAAACCCAACCCCCAGGTCACCGCTGCTCTTGCTTGGAGAGCCAGGGAAAGAGACACAGAACCATCAGCCCATAAATGCAGTTTGAGCCCGATTCTATCTGTTATGGGTTGCACTGTCAGATTAGTCAATTTGATGAGGTAAAACTAAACTGTCTAAACCAACAAAGAAATGGGAATTGAAATGCAAAACTACCGAATCGAGACTTCTGCAAGAAATCTGAGGAGAGCCAGCACTTGAGAAAATACTAAGACCACAAAATGCAAGAAGACCGAGATGTCATGAACTCAGAAGAGAGGGGCAAATGAGCAACAAACACCTGGAAAAATGTTCAGCTTCACAAATAATCAGAGAAATAAAAAGAAATAAAAAGTCATTTTTATTCATCAAATGTGCAAGATTAAAAAACAACAACCACCACCAGTTCTCTGCATTGCTACCTGGGAATAAAACCTTTAAAGACAATTTGGTAATCTGGAACAAGAGTCCTAAACAGTGATCATAATGATTCCATTTCCAGGAATCTGCCCAAACTAACAACTGAAAATACAGAGATCTATGGAGAAAGTTACTCCTTGAAACTTTAATCCTACGCAAACCGGGAGCAAAGGTAAGTGAAGCAAAAAGGAAATGATTGAAGCCATTTATGACATATTTATACCATGGAATGTTATACAACCATTAATTTTTTTAGCAAAAAGTTACAAAAATACAAAAACCAATATTAGTTCAACAGTATGAAATCATTTTCTTGGGGCTCAAAGTATCTGATAGGGGATACCTGTATTGCCATTGCTTGGAATTAGCCATTAAAAATGCTTCTGCTGGAACACTAGTAAAAAAGTAAGATAAAAAGTAAAAAACAGCAAGATAAAAATCATATCATGTAGATAAAGTGTGTATATTATAACACACAGAACAAAGTCTGGAAGGAGAAAATCAAATAATAATAGTGGTTAACTAAGTAAGGAAATTATGGGGGAGTAGTTGTTGTTCTTTGCAAGACGATATACTTTCCACATGTTCTACAATGTATGTACAGGAGGGTTAAAAAAGGCAAAATCCACAGGTATGCCGAAAGCAAAATGACAGAAAGACTGACAGTCTTTACATATTACACTGATTACACGGATAAAAAGGATAACCTACTAGGAAGGCACACAATAAACCTATCTGAAAATTAAACAAGGACAGAGGGGAGCTACCTTTGTGCTGATCACAGACCAACACAGTGTTGTGGAATCCCCATGTTGTACACCTGCAGCAAATGTAACACCGTGTGTCAGCTATACTTCAACAGAGGGGAAAAAAGAACAGAGATAAATGCAGAACCCACAACCATCGCACCAGTGTTTAAGGGACATCTCGGTAGACAGCAAGTCAAGTGTGTGAAATGCTGATAAGGACACAAATGAGCTAACTAATTCATAATCAGTAACATTCATCTGAAAGCTATACAGAGAATTCTGTGCCTAATAACCGGTTTTTAAAAAAGATGTAGGGCATTATGAAAAGCAGCTATGCCACAAGGAAAACCAAAATCAACCTGTAAAACCAGAAGTTATCCAAGTCCCCATGCAATGTGAGTACAGGAGTAGAAAGACGATAATACAAACAAAAACCACGGTCGTGGAAATCACTGGTTTAAAATGAGCAAAAATGAGAAACGCAGGTGTTGAAACCTGCAGTCTTAATCGGGAGTACAGGCCCTCCCCCTCCCAGCACCTAACACAGGGATTAAAATAACAGTAAGGGAGTGTCACCCCCCTCCCCCGCAAAAGGTCACTAGCAACTACCAAGCAAGGGACACCACCCGATGCCACACATTTAAAGCAGTGGATGCCACGGAGAGACACAGGGAATTGTGCAGGGGGCTGCCCCTCCTCTGCCCCCAGAAGCTGTGCTGGCGACTCCAGAGACTCCCACCCAAGGCCCCACACCTGCAAAGAAGTGACCTCCCGGTCCTGCATCTTCACCTCTCCCCTGTCTGAACTGGGTGGGGAAAGAGAGAGGAGTGA
Source organism: Mustela lutreola (assembly GCF_030435805.1). Lineage (NCBI taxonomy): Eukaryota > Metazoa > Chordata > Mammalia > Carnivora > Mustelidae > Mustela > Mustela lutreola. The sequence continues at coordinate 184,669,707 of NC_081292.1, forward strand.
AATGGCTGCGGGAGGAGAGGCGGAAAACGGGAGGCCCGGACACGCAGGGCTGACGTGTTGGCAGAGGAAGAGGCTCCAGGCTCCAAGGGCTGATGGAAACCTTCGTTTACGAGTCCACAAAATCTGGGAAGATAGAGGGGTGCCCCTTGAGAGCTCCGACGGCTGACTGCACTGGGTTAAAGGGGCCCACTGGCGCCTGCCCAGGCAACCCCTTCTCCCTACCGTGCAGGTGAGCTGACCGTGCAGAGGGCTGTGAGGACGTGGCTGTCCGCTGAGCAGTCCTGTCAGGGTGGTCATGGCTGGAGCCAGGAGCCCCGTGGGAATGTGCGCTCGGAGGTCAGGCTGTCTGGGTCTGTATCCCAGGTGTATGCCTCACTAGCTGTGTGACCCCATTTTAGCTACCTACCCTTTCCGGGCCTCCGTTTCCCCATCTGTAAAACGGGTGTTGTGAGAGGTAGAAGGGTTAGTGTATAAGGCCATGCCTCATTTTACTGCTCTGTGCCGTGTCACAGATCTTTACCCGCTGAAGGTCCGTGGCAACCCTGCACGGAGCAGGGCTATTGGCACCATCTGCCCGAAAGCATTTGCTCCCTTCCTGTCTTTATGTCACATTTTAGTAATTCTTGTGGTCTTTCAAACTCTTGCATCATTATTCCATTTGCTATGGTGATCTGGGATGAGTGATTACAACTTGCCAAAGGCTCAGGTGATGGTTGTAACATTTGAGCAACCAATTTCTAAATTAAGGTTTGTACACTGTTTTTTCAGACATAATGCTACTGCACACTTCACAGACTACGGTATAATGTAAATGTAACTTTTATATGCACTGGGAAACCAAAAGTCATCTGAGTCACTCTGCTGTGCTACCTGCTTTGTTGTGGGGGTCTATAAACAAACCCACCATGTCTCCGAGGTATGCCTGTATGAGGGGTTTAGAACAACCCAGCAGAGTGGCTCCAGTAAGTGCTGGCTTTGGTTAATACAGTGACCTTCACCCAGGGAGTTGCCTCAGTAGGCTGGCCGTGAGTGAGAAGGGCACTGGGCTAGTGCCCTAAATGCCATCTAAACCATAAGCCAGACCACATCTGCTGCTCTAGGGGCCGCCCAATACCAGGATTTCCCTGCCTGCAGGGCAAGGACGTGCCTACTTACTTAGGGCACCATAGTCGGTCATGCTGAAGTTCCACGTCTTGGTGGCAGGATCTGAAATGAAACAGAAGTACTTAGTTGCCCATAATGGGGTTGATGACTGTCATTCTGAGTTGTACTGAGCCATTCAGTAAAAGCTGGTTTAATGAATGAATGAGTGCTCGGTTCGAAAAACAGTCAATGGAGAGCCACTACGGTTGTACAGATTCCCTGTGGGGGACAAAGAGCAAATACAAATAAGGACGGGGCTATTAACTCCACATAGTGCAACGCATCAGGCCCTGGAACCTTATGGCCTCGCCTAACGGGGCAGAGGACAGAGGTGGGACCAGAATCCAAGTTCTCTGGGACCCAGTGTAGCCAGGCACACTGAACAAAGAACAGGCCCTCTGGGCTGTTGTAGAGATAGCACAGCCTGGCTCTGCCCTTCCAATAGGAACCAACTCAAGCGTCTTATTTCACCTTACTGAGCCAGCCCTATTGCCTTGAAAATGGAATTAACATTTACTCTCAAAAAACTGTTGTTATGCTTAAGTGCTACAACACAAACAAAGCACGGGGGGGGGGGGGGGGGGGGGAACTGGCCTCCCAGTAAATATTCATCCCTTCTCCATATGGCCATGCGGCAGCCCCCAAGTTTGGCAGCTGTTGGAAGGAACGTCTATTACAAAAGGAAACATGAGCTAAAACAAAAATTTCAACAACTGGACGGACAGAATGTGCCAATGCACTCTCTTCATATTTATGAGAAACTGTTAGATTAAAAGAGATTCTAAAAATAGAAAAAAGAAAAAAAACAAAAACCATGTGAAGAACAAGACGGAAGCCTCATTACCGTAACTTCTGCTGGGGAGACGCTTAAAAACTGTGATGAGCTCGGCATTGTACCCGATCTTCACCTGGAAGCGATCGCCACTTCTTATGCACCTTCCCTCCTGGGAGCTTCCTGCTTTGTGGTGTGAGGCCCCCAATTTCTGTGGGTGCCTTCCTTCTGTCCCAGGTGTCACACTCCCTGAACCACAGTTGGTGTCAGAAATGTTCTGCCCTGAGGTGGAGGGCCTCACTGCCTTGGCCTCTACTCCAGGATCCCTGGGTGGCTGTCCAAAGAAAGAAGCTAGTGTCTTCTGGAAACTCTTGGCTTTGGACAAAGGCTCCTGAGTTGTGTTAGCAACGGGTGTGGATTTGATCTCCTGTGAAGCTGGAGGATGACCTTTACCTAATGGACCACCCAACATTTGTTGGCTGGGACCCTCTGGAGGACCTTGTGCAGAGGGAGGAGAGATAGCAGTGTGAGTCATTTGACCTGATGGGCTGTGGCTCGGGCAGGCTGTGGGCACATCTTGCCTCTTCCAGATCCCCTTTGCCTGCTCTGGAGTGCTTAGATGAAAACTATGGGAATTAGGAGGTCTTTGGTCACCATCAGATGAACTGCAGAGATTCTGTTGCCTGAAAATGACACCATGGTTCTCTGGCTTAGAAGGATCCCTGGGGAAGTTTGAGAGAGGGCCCTGCTTGGACTGGGGAGAGTTGGTGGCAATGGAGGAGCCAGAGCCTGCGCTCTGATGCTTTTCTGCTAATAGTTTCTCAGCTCTCCGGGCCAGAGCCTTTTGCCGGTTCTCTTCAATTTTTTTCCTCTGCTCCTCTGTAAGAGGCAGGGACATTTTAACAGGGAAATGCTTATGCAGGGGCGTCAGTCTTTAATCAGAAACTTGGCAGAAGCTGAGAAAGGAAAAACAATATTGAAATAAACATTAAATATATTTATTTTTCATGCTCCTACCTTGATTTTAAAAAGCTTTTCTCTAGGAAATGCACAATTTGCACAATCAAGGGACATGTGAAAGGTTTCTTTTATAACTGAACACAGACACACACATACCGCACCCCCCAAACACACAGGGACAGTAAGTAGCATATATTAAAACAAAGACCCTGACAAAAAGCAAAGAGCAAGGTGAGATGGAATGCAAAACTAAGCAGGTATTTTAGCTGTAGTATTATTCTCCCCCTCATCCCCCAGCCAATGTGAGTGAGCAGACCCCAAGGAAGTTAGGCAGTGCAACCTCATCTATCAGATGAGAAGGATGACATCTGAAACAGTAATGGATTAGACTGACATAGACCGAAACAACCACATACCATGGTGAGACACTTGCTAACAGACTCCTGCCAAGCTGGAAGAAGGAAAGAAACATTAGCTTCATGTAGACTGCACACTAAATTCACCCTTTTAATTCAATCCTGTTATCATTTCTGGCAAACCAAGCTGCAGGTGGCAGGTGCAAGCCACAAAGCAGTGAGCCTTACTGCCTCCCCTTCAAAATGCACCATTGTGAAGCAACCGTGACTTTTTGGAAAAATGAGGGGAAAAAAAAGTAGTGCATGCTCATTGTGGAAACTCAGATGCCACAAAAAGATGTACAAAAAAGAGTTAAATTAATCTGTAATCTCACCACCCATCAAGAAGCACTGTTGGTGGTTTAATTTATTCTGTTTTTCCTATTAATATCCAAAGATACATGCCCCATATTTAGGAGATATGAGTATTTATCACAAAAAAGGATCATTATGTACATTATATGTATATTATATATGTGTATATGTATAAATATAAATGTACATTGTATATGTATGTGTGTATATATACACATACATATATATATACACACATACATATACACACACATTGTTTTGTATCCTGATTTTTTTTTTCAATTAATTTACTCCGGATATTTCTCTATGAACCATACAATCTTTTACAATATTCTAGAACCAAGGAGCTGGACCCCAATTTCTCTGGCTTGGTTCAGACTGAGCCTCCATCCAACCTACTGCCATGTAATGCTTACAATGATGACATGGGGATGACTCCAGCAGCACTGTTGAGACCGAGAGGGTTCAAAGCTATTTTTGCTGCTGAAGACTCCCTTTGGGAAGAGCTCCAAAACATATGGAGTGTCCATGGTACCTCTCTGGGGTACCTCCAGAGACCTCTCACTTCCTCCAACCACCCATAAGGAAGGATCTGGGAAAGGCTTTGTTCCCGGGGCAGAGCTGAAGCACTTAGGCTCCCTGGGTAACACACTCCTAACTTTCCAACCAGGGCTCCCCTACACCCCCAAACTCCCCAGACCCAAGGCCGGATGCACCGCCTCCAGGAGCCAGGGGAGGTGAGGCCCTGAGGATGAAGAAATCTCACTAGTCGGCCCCAAACCCTAAAGACAGCCCACCACCCAGACTCCCCACCGCCTCCCTTTGCCCGCAGCCCTGCTCCACCGGATTGGGCGCGCGCGCGCGCCTCGGACAGGCAAGGCCATAAGGGAGCGCCACGCCCCACTCCCACCCCCATTATCTCCACTTGGATTCACCCGTCCCCTTGGCCCACTCCCTCTTCCTGGCTGGCATTTGGTCTCGTCCGCCTTCTCACCCATACAGGCGTGGAACTCGAATCACGTTGCCGGCCACCCCGACCCCAGGAGCGTCTCCAGACCCCTCCCCAGCCAGGTTACCCTTCCGGGTGCGCGGTTAACGGCAGGTATTCCAGCGCCGCCAGCTCGTCCGCCTTACTGCGGCGCCTGGGCCCGGAGGGGGAGGGGTCCGGTCACCGCAGAACTACGCTTCCCAATGAGCAACGCGGCCGCAATTACGCTTCGCAAAGTGGGAGTGACGAGCCGGGAGAGCGGGACCGATGCTGCAAGGTCTTCTGGGAGCTATAGTTCCGGGCAAGAGCCTGAAGATGATTAGGCGATACGCAACCACGTGAGCGGGGCGAGCGGGGCTCTAGTGATGCAGCCTGGGAATTGTAGTCTTTGTTTCCACAAAGGTTTAGCCAAACACCACATCTTGAAAGCCTGTAAAGTTGAGGTTTCCAAAGCTGGAGTCTCGGGGTCACAGCTGTCCCAAGGGGCATCCCAGACATTGATTTGGTAGCTCTTAACCCACTGAGCCACCCAGGCGCCCGGTTGATTTGGTAGCTCTTAAAAAAAAAAAAAATCTCCTGGAGCATCAGTTCTAGGTATTGATCACCTCGCCGTTTAAGCCCCACCCGTTGTCCAACTCCTACCTGACCTTCCCGGACGAGGAGCTTTGGCGGCGTCAATCGCCATTTGTTTTCGTCGGTTGTTGTGCTGACCATTTAATGTAAATTTTCTTTTTTAATCCTCACGATGACCTTATGGAACGTGTGTTCTTAGTATTCCCATTTTATAGGTGGGAAAACTAAGACAACTCTTTGCTAACTTTTTTCAAGGCTCTGCTAGGCTAGCTGTGATTGTGATTCTGAAGTCCCCACTCTTCAGGGGAAATTACTAAACTGACATTGTTAGAATCAGTTTACCCCATTTCTGAACATCAATACCCCTTTTCTCACAATCAACTCAGTTATTACGTATTGGTGGTAAATATAATATTTCTTTATTGTCAGTGTACATGAATGTTGCTATTCAGTTTTCAAACATGGCTCACTTAAAAACAAAAAGGTAGGTCTCTGTTTAAGGATTTGGAAAAATGGCCAAGACATAATTTTAAGAAAAACACAGTATAACAATGTGTATATATTGAGCTATTCAAAAAAAGGAGGTAAGGGGAGCACCTGGGTGGCTCAGTGGGTTAAGCCACTGCCTTCGGCTCAGGTCATGATCTCAGGGTCCTGGGATGGAGTCCCACATTGGGCTCTCTGCTCAGCGGGGAGCTTACCCCCCCACCGCCCGCCTATTTGTGATCTCTATCTGTCAAATAAATAAATAAAATCTTAAAAAAAAAAAAAGGAAGGAATGAAGGGAGGGAGGAAAGGAGGCTCTTTTAACTATAAAAGCAGGTAAACTCATAGAAAAATGTCTGGAAAGGAAACATCAAAACTCACTCTTCTTTTTAACCTATATTTTCCTGAATGATTTGGATTTTCTTATAATACTCATATAGAACTTGTCTGACTTTTGAAACACAAAATCATTTTTGGAACATATAAAAAAATTTTTTTTGAACTTATAAAGACATTGGCCTGTCTTCGCCCACTTGAGTGGCACTAAGTACTAGAAAGTGGGCCAGTCTCACTCTACCTCTTCTATGGCCACTTAAGCACGGCGACTGTGCCTTCATTTTCTCCTCTGCAAAGTTAAGGTAGAAAACACCACCTCCTTGCCGAATCTTGTGCTGGGGATCAAAACAAGACAAGAGAAATGCTTAGTGAACCGCCAAATCCCAAAACAGATGCCAGATGGATGTTGCTCTTATTCGAGGTAAATCTTCTTGGTCTTTCATTTCTCTACACCCAGCATGAACTTTCTATTATACAGATGAACAGAAACTAATGAACACTTTCCCCTGCCCTTCCAGTCCCCCAACAGAGTCCATTAATTTGCTAAGAAGGTTGGGTGCTATGCTTTTCACCCATGTCTGCCCCTGTTTATATAACAGTGACTTCACTCTATTATGCTCAGTCTTCTCTCCTGGAAAACGACAGATTGCCCTTTGATATCTACTAAGAGGGCATGTGGACCAGGGGAACTCAGATCCCAGATTTTATGGATCTTATCCCTCAAAGTCCCCAGTTCAGTAGGTCTAGCATTGGGAGTTCCGATTACATTTCTAACTCCTAACTTTCTAAAATCCTAAGAATGGGAAATTAAAATAAGAATTCAGTAAAAAAAGGGGCGCCTGCCTGGCTCAGTGGGTTGAAGCCTCTGCCTTCGGCTCAGGTCATGATCCCTAGGTCCTGGGATCAAGCCCCGCATCATGCTTTCTGCTCTGCGGGGAGCCTGCTTTCCCCCCTCTCTCTCTGCCTGCCTCTCTGCCTACTTGTGATCTCTGTCTGTCCAATAAATAAATAAAATCTTTAAAAAAAAAGAAAGAAAGAAAAAGAAAAATCATCTTCAGAAAGTGGTATGATCAGGTACCACTTAATATTTACATCTGCTTTGCCAACAGCATTATTTGTTGAGGCCTTACTATAGGCAAGGTCCCCCTCCCCCATAGTTCTAAGGTTTTTAAGCCAACTTAGATTGAAAATTCCCTCCTAGAAGTTTGAAGGCCTGGAGGACAGCACATGAGTCAGGGGACGGAGGGAGAAGAGAGGATAGCTGAGACAGCTGAGCTCTAACTGAATTCACTCTCCTGGGCAGCTGAAGTAGAAAAGTCAAAAAGTGATGCCAGGCCTTCAGGCAAACACTACACAGCTGAAGTTCCCAAACACGGGGCAGCTGGGCAGCGCCAAACTGGAAGCATCGCCTGGTTGCCTTAGAAACGCACGCACACGCGCACAGATACACACACAAAAGGACAATGTAATGAGTATTTTGTAAAGTTAAGTTTTTTAAATGATTTATATAAATACATATAATTACATAATTATACGTAATTTTATAAAATGATTTGAAAGTTTGTGTCAGACTTTTTCATGTTTACCTGGTTTTCTTTAGTAAAGCCATGATGGTTATAAATACTTTTACTTACCAAAATAAAAAGTTGTTTTCCCCTGAAAGAAAATCCTATCATGTTTCGTCTGTGAAATCCAAAAATCTGGCAGACACCATTAAGAGATTCCAAAGATGAGTAAGATCTATTACCATCTCTCCAAAAGTTTACAACATCTGGAGGATAGAAGACAAATAGTTAAAATTGTCAGATTTAGCCAAGGTCCTAAATGTTTGTCTCAAATATTGCATGGGCCTACTTATACTAAAAAAGTATTTGTTGGGGCACCTGGGTGGCTCAGTGGGTTAAAACCTCTGCCTTTGGCTCGGGTCATGATCCCAGGGTCCTGGGATCGAGCCCTGCATCAGGCTTTCTGCTCAATGGGTAGCCTGCTTCCTCCTCCTCCTCCTCTCTCTCTGCCTCTGTCTGCCTCTCCGCCTACTTGTGATCTCTCTCTCTGTGTCAAATAAATAAATAAAATCTTAAAAAAAATTTTTGGTTGTTTATCTGAAATTGAAATTTGACTGGGAGTCTTGTATTTTATCTGACAACCATACGAGCAGTCCACTCATGTTATCAGTCAGGTTTAGCTGAGCTACAGACAGATACACATTGATACACAGATGATTTACAGCAATATTGATACATCAAATTTTAAAGCTAGAAGGGACTAGAGAGCCTATATAGTTTCCTAGGGGAGGAAATAGAGGTCAGATCAGCATTTGTGTGTTGTAAAAATGCACGAGAGAAGTTAGCTTGCATGTCACAGACCAGGCAGACGCCAGCATAGAAAGGAAACCTCGGTCCCAGTGTGGGGCTCTTTCTAGACACTAATTACACAGCTGTTGCATGCTTGCCCTTGCCTGATAGTATGTGTGGGAACCTACAACAGGTTAAGGTCCCTCTCCCTGGAGCTTACATGCTAGTGACATAGGTGGTGGGCTTCCTACTTCCCTCTGTTTCTGACCCCACTCCCCCTCAGAGAGCCTGATAGCTCTTTGGGGAGAGACCTTTGACAGCCTCCTCAAGGGCATGCATCGCTCAAGTTAATTACACCAGATAAGATTCTGGAGCAGATGCAAGACTTTGGTGGATAAGGAGGCTGTTCCCTCCTCTGGTGCTGCCAGTTGGCAAAGGTATTTACATATCCAAAGCACAGAGGAGCAATGTGAAGGTTTATAAGCCAAGAAATTCACCTTCCTTAGCGGTTGTTCCGTTCTGATGGACTTAATTGCTCTGAGTCTGACAGTTCAGTTTTTCTCTCTCGTGGGTCTGCCTTTCCCTAGATCTCCTCTCCCCCAAAACTTGAAATGTATGATGAAGACAGAAACTCCAGGATTATTTCTATGCTGTGCATTCCATATTTTGGTGTGAGTATTCTCCAAGCATCTTAATTTCTCTAACTGTTTGGTCTTGGTGGCTGTGATTACTTCACAAGCTTCTCTCTCAAATCTGGCACATTTTCTGCCTAGGATGGCTTTGTATATCCTTTGCCAAAATCATCCCCCTCAACACCCTCATCCAGTTTTTTTAGACCTGTAAAATTTCACTTTTTCCGCTTCTCCAAAATCCCAAACTCTGCTTTATTTATCCATCCATTCATATATTCATTTAACAACAATTCAAGGACCTACTAGGGGCCACATACAGTGCAAAGGCACTGGGGTTGCAACAGTGAAGAAGAACCTGAATATGTCACCCTTTCTCCATAAAACCTATGCAGACAAGAAAGAAAGAAAGAAAGAAAAAAAGGGGGCCTGAAGGACCTAAACAGAGGATTCGAGCAGAGACTAAAGAGTGAACCATTTGGTTAGAAAAGGCCTCCTGGGGATGGGGGGGGGGGCGGCAGGCATTAACCTTGAGACTGAAGGAGAGGAGCAGCTTTGTAGGAGCAAGGAGGATTCTGAACCAGAGGCAATGGCCAGTACCAGTCCACCCAGACAAGAGAGCTGGGTACGTTTGCAGAGCTAAATGAAGGCCAGTGTGGCTGCGGACAGTGTGAGAGAAGTGGGCTTGAGAGGCGAGTAGGACAGAGAACTTCAGGGTCCTGCAGGCCACACTGAGAAGTTTGGATTTTGCTGGGGTAACAGTAAGGAGACCCAGAAGGATCCATGCTGCAATGGTGTGATCCAATGTGTGTCTTGAGACGATCGCTCCTGCCTCTGAGTGGAGCGTGCCCTGGAGGAAGGCAAGAGTGCCAACAGGAAGGCCTTTTCAGAAGCCATGGCAGGGGTCCAGGGAAGGGATGATGCTGGCCTGGCTGGATGCTCATTTTGGAAAGCTGCCTGGAGGGAGGCTCCAGCACCGTCTCTCCTCCAGGAGCCTGAATGTCTGAGGCCAGAACACACCCACACTCAGGGCTCCATTGCTCACCTCCCACTGGCAGCAAGAGATATGAAAGTGGCTTAGAAAATCAGAGTACTATATGGAACTCTCTTAGGGACTGCTGTTTTTTTTCTGAAGCTTCATTGCCAAAGTACGAATTGGAACCTTTCCTTTTTTTCCATGATTATTCATGGAAAATGGGGTCAAAGACAAGCAAAGCAGCTTCTTCAAGGACACCAGTAACACTGAGGTGACAACTGTCTCAGATGCCCTACTTCCTACCCTTCGTTCGCTATGCTCCGCCTTCTTTGATCCTACAACGAGGGGGACACCCACCAACCCCTGCTCAGTATTCTACTCTGGGTATAGTCTGACCTCTCCCATCGGAAATTGCTCATGTGATGACACCCCATTTGCTTCTACGGGGAGTGGAAGTTGAACATTGGATTGTCATTGGCGTGGCGCACTATCCCTGAAGGCCACAAGGGGGCGAGGAAGAGTCCATGAAAACTGGCCAGCCCTATCATGTTAACCTGTCCCCCTGGGCACACCTGTCCCTCTATCTGGGTCTCTTTTTACATCTTGTGTCTCCTTGTATATGTTCCTCTCTTCCTAATTCTTTCTTTTTCGTTTTATGTCCCATTTATTTACTTCTTATTCTTCCTGCTCCTCTCACCCCGTGTCCAGTCTGCCCACAGCATGAACCAAAGCTTATTTTCCGTATTTCCGTGTATGTGTTGAATTGCTTCCCGGTTTTCAGTTCTCAGGGAGTATAAGCGAAACACTTCATAGTCCTTTCCCCTAGTCTCCACTCTCATTTGTTTGTTTTACTTCCAGGGTCATATCTATTGCCTCCTCTGCTTCAATAGAAAAGAAAGGGTGACCCACTCCTGACCCAAACAAAACATCATACAAAACGTCATTCGACTGTTGAGGAAGTTTAAGAGTAGGGGGAAATTTAACAGGCCGTGGCGGCTGTATCCTGTCTCCACAGTAACCAAGAGGACATCTAAATAACTACCCGGCGTGCGGCGTGCCTATGGGTTGGGGGGAAAGCCTTCCTTCCCTTATCCCAGTATTTCAGTTCTTACTGTCAGAAGACTCTCCTGGGCATCCACTCCGAATTCTCTGCAAGTTCAGGTCTGTTCTGCCCACAGGGGAAAGGTAAATGGAAAAGAACTGCTAGCTACCTTATGTTCTGTTGACCCGAGGGGCTTCCTACCCTTTCCTTCCGCGGAGCATGCGCGCAACTGCGGGTTCAGGCATCGGGATGGGGAGGACACAGGGTCCTCTCTGCTGCAAACAGAACCATCTGTATTTGCACTCGATGGGGGCCTGCACAGACTAAATCAGAGAGAACGAGCGGCGCCATTCATCATGAAGGTGAATTATCCTAATTGAGTGGCTAAGAGAATGAGTGTTTTCTACCTGGTGTACTTTAAGGACCTCCTACTCCTAGATGCAGTCCTAGAAAACCACGGCCTATCAGATCCATTTGGGAAAGAGCTTTAGCATCCAGGCCACTCACTTCCTTGGTCCTCCAGCACTTGTTTTCGGAAAATCAGCTCTTAGCCATCAGTTCAATATTATTTTAGTTTTTATTTTATTTTTCCTTTGTCAGCTTCTGAAAGATCAGGACTCTCTTCTGGGCCCTACTTGTACAGCAAGTTATGTGTCGTCCAGTGTTGTGTGTGTTACACACTCAAGGATTTTAGGCTTCCGGACAAGCCTCTACTTCTTAAACGATGAGAGCAAATCCCTGTCTTTCGCTACCCTACTTGCATTCAACAGCTCCAGAAGTCCTTCTCAGCACGCCCTCCAGCTTGCTGCAAACACATCCTTCTCTGCTTGTAAATAAATGAAACAGTTATTTGCTTTTTGAAAAATTTAAAGGGCCAGTTTCACACTGTCAGTTGGAGAGATGGCATTTTAAAATATTAATTAAAATAACTATATAGTAGAGAACTGTGCTCGCTTCGGCAGCACATATACTAAAATAACTATATACGTTTGGGATAGGCAGTACAGTCACATGATTCAAAGTCCAACATGCAAAAGGCCATACAGGGAAAGGTATCTCTTCTGGCTGGAGGTGGATTGAACGTGAAACTATAGAAGCTTTGGCTTCAGGGACCCCTGTTTGCATAGGCCCCTTCTGAGACCTACACCAATTTTTCTGTATTCATCACCCTGCATTATTTTTTCTTTAAAAGCTTCCCTTGCCCAAATTGTATGCACTTCGGTGCCTCCAAAACTTGACTCTGCTTCTGCCCCCATCCCTGTCTCAACCACCCCATTCCCTTCCCAACCAACAAAAAACATTGGCCATATCTTGCCTATTTTTCTAGGTATATTTTGTGCACCCTTGAGGAAAAACATAATTATCCCTCCTTCCTTTTATATTTAAGTGGTAATAGGCTCTACACAGTTCTGTGCTTTGCTTGTTGCATTTGTTTTGAAGCAAGTTAATTTCTTTGTAGTTCAGTTTCCTCCTCTGTGAAATGGAGATCATTGTACCTATCGGAGAGACTGCCTATCACCATTAAATGAGATAATATAAAGCCTTTAAGCCCATTGCAGAGAACATAGTAAATGATCAATGGAAGTAAATTACTATTCCATTGTTACTAATTACAATACACAATGAAGCTACAGTAATGGAAATAGTGTGGTACTGATAACATAGAAGCTGGTGAATGAAATGAAACCTGCAACTCTGTTTTATTTGTGTCTGTAGGTGGAATGCAAACATTGAAAAGAAAAAGGTTGTCTCAAGTTGCTTAAAGTCTAGGGGAAGAAAGAAGAGGCATGTCAGAGACATGATAAGGAAAGAGCTTCTCCCCTAGAACCCTGGGGGCGGCAGAGCCAGGGCAGGACCAAGAAGGCAAAATGGATGCAGTGCTGTCTGAACTGGCCTTTGAAGAGTAAGTAGGGCTTTGACCTCCAAGAATAAAGGGGGGGGGGGGAATGCTAGTTACAAGCATGATCCAATATGACAAAATCACAAATGCTGAGGAAAATGTGGTTAACTAGGGGCACCTGGGTGACTCAGTCATTAAGTGTCTGCCTTCAGCTCCGGTCATGATTCTAGGGTCTTGGGATCGAGCCCTGCCTTGGGCTCCTTGCTCAGCAGGGAGTCTGCTTCTCCCTCTCCCACTCTCTCTGCTTGTGTTCCCTCTCTTGCTGTCTCTCTCTGTTAAATAAATAAGTAAATATTTTTTTAAAAAGAAAATGTGGTTAATTAAATGTGTTTTGTTTTTTAAAATATGAACTGGGGTGGGGGACAGAGGGAGAGGAGAAGCCCGACGTGGGGCTCAATCCCAGGACCCTGAGATTATAAACTGAGCCGAAAGCAGATGCTTAACCTACTGAACCACCCAGGTGCCCCTAAATTAAATATGTTTTAAAAGAGTTCCAGTGTGACAGGCTAGTTTCTGGAATAGCATGATCTTTGGGGTCCTTTGAACAAATCTAAAGCAGTAAGTGATGGCCAGAGTCTCTTGGTCATGGGTGTTATGTGGGCTTCGATTTAATCTGACATCTCAGTTTCTCAACTACAGTTTAAGTTGAGGGGAGGGCAGTATCAATGTTAACTATACCAATCCCTCATGAGCAAACTCAAAGTCTAAATCTTTAGCTAACAGTTTATCAATACCATGTTCTAATTACATACGAGGCTTTGAAAGCATGCTGCTGAACGATAATTGCTGTAAAGCAGATTTTAGTCACCAGGACTTATAGGTTATAATTGTACAGACGAAATAGGGGGCTTATTAAACAATGTCATCTGATTGCAGCTGAAGATGTAGACAGTGCTTGGAATGATGGGCACCCCAACTCCTCCCGGCACTACCCTGTAGAGCAAGGGTGTAAGTAACACTACGTATGCAAAATTGGCCATAGGTCATCTGACCAACCCCCAAGGCCAGAAAGGGCTTTGGGGAACCTGAGTGCCAAGGTATATGTTAGATAAAATATCTGGCTCTAGAAATTAAAAAACCCTATGGCTAAGTCAGCTTCCAGGCCAGTCCAGACCCCAAAGAAGAATTCGTTCCTCACTGCTCTGTGATTAGATGGAATATGTTTGAGACCTGATGAGGAAGGGAGCCCCTGAAGCTGGCCCACCAGCTCCTTCTCTCAGTTTAGATTTCCCTTGGCCCCCCCAGACCTCACCCAAGCAGCGCATGCTCTTGGGTGATCAGCAAGTCATTTAGGGAAAAGCCTTTTAATTAAGAGGAGAGCAGCAAATTATTAAATCAGAGTCGTTTATTACCCTGCCATCTGGCCAGAACTCCTCCCAGCCCCTCTTTTCCTCCAAGCCTGCCCAGGCATAAAAAGGGACAAAGGCAATGAACAGAGAGAAGGCCTGTTTCTGCCTGAACTTGAAAAGGACCACCCAGCCCTTCCTGAAAGGAGGTGAGGGTTCTTGGAGAATTTTTCAGGGTCTTTTCCACATTGTGGAAACCGGGTCTCAGTTTCCTTACCTGTGAAATGGGGACATTAATGCCTGCGTCAACGCTCGTTGAGATGCCAGGCCCAATGACAGGCAGAGTGGAAGCGCCTGGAGAGACAGAAGTTGACCCTGGAGCCAGTGCAGTGCAGTTTTGTTCTGAAGGTAGGTGGTGATGATGGGGGGAGGGGTTGGGGCAGCTGTGGTGGTGGCAGGTGGCAGTGGGTGGCAGGGAGGGTGGGAGGGAGGCAACTAAATGTTTCTTCCTAAGTAAGCCCCAGCTGGTTCTGCTTCTGTTGTGACCCACAGGGACATTCCTTGCCCCCTGAATGAATGTCAGGGAGCTTGGGAAATGCATGCTCACCTCTTGTCCTGACCCCCTCCAAACCTGGATGTCGGGACGTTACCCTAAGGGAAATGCAGTTGGAGACATCGGTGTCCGGTTTGGCCATAATGAGGGGCTGGCGGACACTTACATAGAGGCCAGCACCGGAAGACAATGAAACGGACCCTACAAGTAAAATCACCGCATCAGGACTGCTACGGATGGAGGCTAGTACAGGCTGTCGGAGACTCAGTTACCACAAGCACATGGCTGTCAGGAATGTGACTTAGCAAAACACTGAACAACCCCTGGAAAAGCACTGAGCCCGGTGAAGTTCAATCTTCCTGTAATCTGTCTAGCAGTTCCATTCTTAGTGTACACTGAATGTATACAAAAATCCATTTTAAAAAGCCCTTCTGTTTACATGTAAAACTTTACATTTTATTTATTTATTTTTAATTTTTAAAATTTCTTTCCATGGTTCCAGAATTCATTGTTTATGTACCATGACCAGTGCTCTATGCAATACGTGTCCTCCATACCCACCACCTGGTTCCCCCAACCTCCCACCCTCTGCCCCTTCAAAACCCTCAGATTGTTTTTCAGATTCCATAGTCTCTCATGGTTCACCTCCCCTTCCAATTTCCCTCAACTCCCTTCTCCTCTCCATCTCCCCTTGTCCTCCATGCTATTTGTTATGCTCCACAAGTAAGTGAAACCATATGATAATTGACTCTCTCTGCTTGACTTATTTCACTCAGCATAATCTCTTCCAGTCCCGTCCATGTTGCTACAAAAGTTGGGTATTCATCCTTTCTGATGGAGGCATAATACTCCACAGTGTATATGGACCACATCTTCCTTATCCATTCATCTGTTGAAGGGCATCTTGGTTCTTTCCACAGTTTGGCAACCGTGGCCATTGCTGCTATAAACATTGGGGTACAGATGGCCCTTCTTTTCACTACATCTGTATCTTTGGGGTAAATACCCAGTGTTGTAATTGCATGGTCATAGGGAAGCTCTATTTTTAATTTCCTGAGGAATCTCCACACTGTTTTCCAAAGTGGCTGTACCAACTTGCATTCCCACCAACAGCGTAAGAGGGTTCCCCTTTCTCCACATCCTCTCCAACACACGTTGTTTACTGTCTTGTTAATTTTGGCCATTCTAACTGGTATAAGGTGATATCTCAATGTGGCTTTGATTTGACTCTCCCTGATGGCTAGTGATGATGAACATTTTTCCATGTGTCTGATAACCATTCATATGTCTTCATTGGAGAAGTGTCTGTTCATGTCTTCTGCCCATTTTTTGATATGATTATCTGTTTTGTGTGTACAACATTATATTTTAAAGATCAGAGGAGGGGCTGAGCCTGGGTGGCTCAGTGGGTTAAGCATCTGCCTTCAGCTCAGGTCATGATCCCAGGGTCCTGGAATGGAGCCCTACACTGGGCTTCTTACTCAGTGGGGAGTTTACTTCCCCCTCTCCCTCTGCCTGCTGCTCCCCTTGCTGTGCTCTGTCAAATAAGTAAATAAAATCTCTTAAAAATTAAAAATTAAAAAAAAAAGATCGGATGATTTTAAGTTTCCAGCTCTATAAAAGTGTGGCGGGACATTGGAAAGTTGTGTGGAGTGTGGGGTCTGGCATGTGCAGGACTGTCCCACAGATTACAAAAGATCAAGCTATACCTGTGCACCCACCCCCTATCCAATCCTGAGCCAGCCCCAAATAAGCCACACCCTTCCAAAGTGACCCCTGGAGGGGTCATCCTGTGCTAGGCTAAAAATTAGAGTATGAGTCAAATTAATTAAATGCAAAATGTGAGTCAAGGTAAATAAAAGGTTAAAAAAAAAGAAATGAAAACGCAGATGTTTTAAATGTTAAAAAAAAAAACCAAACCCACCTTGAAACAGTCGAGAAATTTCGAGCTGGATACTAGAATGATATGAAAGATTAACTATTGATTTTGTTCAGTGTAACAATGAAACAATTACTCATTATTGAATAATGCAATAATGAAATTGAATATTGAAATATTGAAAAATGAAATAATTTCGTGTCAGAATACCAACAAACGTGCATACAATAATACAAAAAAGCAAATCAGTCTCACATTACAACCTCAGTAGTGACCATCAGAGTACAGTATGTCTGTGAGCTTTATAGAAAATATTTTTGGGGTGTCGTGCTTCTCTGGGAATTGCCTCCATTTTACACAAAGGTAAGTCCTCACTTGTGAGTTTGTATCACGTACCCACAGCTCCCCCCACGCCAACCCCTGTTGGGGTTGGTCTAGGTTGGGGTGGGACCCACACCCAGTTCAAGCCCTTTCACAGGAATTTGGCATTTTGAACTGAGAGATGGGAAGTCTTGGATGTGGGAGATGAATTACATTAAAAGTAACTCCAAGTGAAAAGTCATATCCTTTCCCAAAATTCCATTTCTTTGTGCTCAAGCTGGCTACCTTGATGTCTGTTAAAGATTCTTTCATTCTGGGAACAAATGACAATCAGGAGGAGATTAGCAGATTGAAGATTGACTACCATAGATTAGGTCCCTTGGAAGTCACAACTGGAGAATTACCAGCTACTTCAAATTAGTTATATTTTGAAAAACCCTGTAAAGTGTGTTGGGTTGAACTTGGCAAATCATCAGTCTTTGCATATGTTCAAAATTATCATTTAAATAGAATAGCTGTGGTAGCCAGCCTCCAAAATGGCTGCTTGGTATTCACATTCTTGTTTTAGTTTCCTCCCTTGTTGAATAGGGCTGATCTGTGTGGCCCATACAATATGGCAAATACTGGGTGTGGAATGTGGCTTCTTAGGCCAGGTCAGAAAAGACTTTCACCTTGTCTGTCTTGGGTCACTCACTGGGGTTGTGGAGGTCTGTGCTCTGCAGCCTCCTGGCATGTTGCTGCCCCAGACATTTTGTATTTGTGGGTTTCACCCCTGAAATCACTCTTCTTCCAGATACACAGTGACCTGCTCTCTCACCTCTTTCAAGGTTTGGTTCAAGACTCCCCTTCTCAGAGAGACCTTCCCTGATCACTGTATTTAAAATTAAAAGTCTTTCCCTAACCTGGCAATTTCCTCTCCCTCCCCTGCCTTGTTTGTTCCATAACCCTTATCACCAGTTATATTTTATTGACTCATCTTCCTTATCTTTAGCTCCACAAGGATACGGATTTTTGTGGGTTTGTTCATTGCATCCTTAAGGTCTAGAAGTTTTTCAATAACTACATCAAGTGAATGAATAAATGAATTAATCTGGTTAATTTAAAAATGAAACACATGATATGGGTTCCTTGTAGAAAAATAAGAAACTATAATAAGACTTAAGAATGAAGGGACGCCTGGGTGGCTCAGTTGGTTGAGCGGCTGCCTTCGGTTCAGGTCATGGTCCCAGCATCCTGGGATCGAGTCCCACATCGGGCTCTTTGCTTGGCAGGGCGCCTGCTTCTCCCTCTGCCTCTGCCTGCCACTCTGTCTGCCTGTGCTTGCTCTCGCTTCTCTCTCTATGACAAATAAATAAATAAGAATGAAATAAGGACCATCATCTGGAAATACCCAGTGCTGACATTTATTATGGATCTGTCCTGACTGTTCATTTCAATGCCCTCCGAGTTGTAAGCAATGGAAATCCACTTCAGCTGGCCCCAACACAAGAATATTGATCAAAGGCTGCCATGGACTCCAGAAAAACCTACAGGACACACAGTCTCGGGGCCTCAAGGGCACTAAACTCCAACAGACACCAAAGCTGCCCTCTCTGGCTCCAAGGGGGCCTAAAGACCTCCCTCCCAGGGCTTCTCTGCTTTATTGGTCCACCTGCTTCAATCTTCTGTCTCCAAAGGCCACTTTCTTTTGCTCACTCACTCGTTCTCATGTGATCCTCATGTCTGCTCTGAGGTCTGTATGATTTTTCAGTCTCACTAGCTCCATCTTTCATTGTTCTAATTCCAAGTCCAGGAAGACCACCAGCTTAGGCCAGGAAGCTTCATCTGGTAGTGAGGGTCACAAATCTATTCGTTTGTGAAGGCAGTACCATAAACCAGGGGTGTGACCAACAGAAATCAAATCCCTTGTCTCATAGTTCTGCAAGCCTGAAGTCCAAGATCAAGATGACAGTGGGATTGGTTCCTTCTGAGGGCTTGGGTGGAGGATTTATACCATGCTTCTTCCCTAACTTCTCATGATTTGCTGGGATCTTTGGCGTTCCTTGGTTTCTGCTGTTAGCACCAGCATCTCTGCTAGGTTTTCTCATGGCACTCCCCTTGTGGGTATATGGTTGTATCCAAGTTTCCCCTTCCCATAAGGGCACAGTCATGCTGGATTGCAGTCCACCTTAATGACCTCAACTTAACTTGGCAATCTACAAAGATTCTGTTTCCAAATAAGGTCACATTCACAGATACCGGAGGCTAGGACCTGAATATCCTTATGAAAACACAGTTCAATCCATGACCATCATATTGAAAGAGTAGATTTATACCTTTAAGTGGCCATAGTAGAAGCAATGACATTTGTCTGGTACCAAAGTTGTTTTCTATGTAAATATATATTTTTTCTAGCAAAAATAGAATCATACTGTAAGTTTTTCCTTCAACAATGTATTTTGAAAATGTCCTTGTGTCACTAGAATATTTTACATTGTTTTCAATGAGAGCATTGTATTACACTATGCAAACATACCATAATTTATTTAAGCAATCTCATGTTAGATTTCTTCCCATTTTTTCTTAGTTTGTACAATATTGCAGTGAATATTTTTGTCTCTAAGTCTTTGTGCACACTGATAATTATTTCCTTGGGATAAATTGCTGGAAACAGAATTAGTTGTTCAAAGGATATGACATTTTAAAAGCTTTTGATATATTTTATCAAGTTGATTTCCAGGAAAAATATCTGTCTCCCCACCATCTCTGCCAGGATCCAGAAGAGTATTTTTGGTCATCCAAAGTCAAAAAGATTGTAAAATATATTATGATGGTTTTAATTTCTATTTTTGGACTGAGGTGGATGTGTTTCCGCGAGTTTCTTGGTCATGTGAATTTCTTGTTTGGGGAAATTGTCTATTCATTTACTTTGCCTGATTTTCTATTGGCTTTATTTGTTCTTGTTTATTTCTATTAATTTTCTACCTTAGAAACATTAATCTATGTTGTAGCAGGTTTTCTTTTAATAGCTTGAGTTTTATTTTCTGTCTTGTTTTTTTTTTTTTTTTAAAGATTTTATTTATTTATTTGACAGAGAGAGATCACAAGTAGACAGAGAGGCAGGCAGAGAGAGAGAGGAGGAAGCAGGCTCCCTGCTGAGCAGAGAGCCCCATGCGGGACTCGATCCCAGAACCCTGAGATTATGACCTGAGCCGAAGGCAGTGGCTTAACCCACTGAGCCACCCAGGCGACCCTATTTTCTGTCTTGTTTATAATGCTTTTGAAATACAAAAGTTTGAACTCTATCAAAATTGGCATCACTGGTTTCTTTCAATTCTCTTATGCTTAGAGTTTCCCTATCCACGAGGGGGGGGGGGGGGAGGACAGACAATCATAGATATTTCCTTTTATTTTTCCCCCAGTGGTTTCTATTTTTACATTAAAAGTGTTGATCTGTAGGCTCTCATTACCTCTGGCAGATTGAATATGGCTGCAAATGCTTTGTTACTCTTATCTCTGAGAAGTGGAGTCTAATTCTTCTTCTCTTGAATCTGGCTTTAGTGATTAGACTGACCTGCTGAATATAGTAGAACTGATGTCCTAGGAATTCTGAAGCAAAGTTATACCCTTGTTCCACTGGCTCATACAGTCCCTGGTCTCCAGGTAAGAAGTCTGACTATTTTGGGGTGCCTGGGTGGTTCAGTGGGTTAAAGCCTCTGCCTTCAGCTCGGGTCGTGATCCCAGGGTCCTGGGATCGAGCCCTGCATCGGGCTCTCTCCTCAGCAGGGAGTCTGTTTCCTCCTCTCTCTCTCTCTGCCTGCCTCTCTGCCTACTTGTGATCTCTGTCTGTCAAATAAATAAATAAAATCTTAAAAAAAAAAAAAAAAAGAAGTCTGACTACCTTAAAAGTCACCTTCATCGAGAGATTAAGTGTAAGCACTTGGCCATCCCAACTGAGCCCAGAATTCTAGCCATTTGCACCAGGGAAAACTCAGCATCACCAAATAACCTCTGTCAACACTAAATGGAGCAAAAGAACCACCCAGCCAAGCCCTGCTCAAGTTCTGGACCCATAAACCCATGAGACAGAACATAGACAGTTGCATTTTAAGCTGTTGTTACACAAGAGTAGCTAACCGGAACATTACATCTTACCCGCAGTAGTGATACAGAAGCTGTGAGATGCAGGAAAAAGCACTAGAGTTTCAGGGAAATGAGAGTCAAGAGCTTCAGCAAGGGTCTTTTCATCCATTGGTAATGACTGATGATATCAAAAGTAGCAAGGTTTATAGCTGACACGTACTTGGAGGCAGAAAGAAAGGCCAATCAATCCCAACTGGAGCATATTTTGAGAAAAAGCTTTTCTTAAATAATTAAAACTCATGGAGCATTTTTAATGTACTGTACAGAGTGCTAAGTTCTTGACACAGATTTTTTTTTCATTGATCCCCAGTGGACGCCCGTGAATCGCTGCTGTTACTGTCCCCATTTCATAGACAAGGAAATGAGGCTTCGAGGGTTTCAGCAATGTGTCTGTGGTCACAGAGCTGGAAGTAGGATTTGAATCCTTGCGTGTGAGCCTGCACACTTGGCCACAAACAGTAACGTACCCTCACTTCTAGGGTAAGGCTCTGCTATCTACTTTCAGAAAAAGCCCTTTTGGTAAGGGCAGGTCTGGACACCACGTCCTATCAGATCCTTCCCCCCACCCCACCCGCCGGATCCTACTATATAGATGTTCCTAAGTCTGCAAAATCAGAGGGCTGAATAGGACACTCTCCAGCCTTGTCCCCAGGTCTTACAAACTGGTGGTTCCTAAAATTAAGCCACAGGCCCGGCAATGTGAACAAGGCAAAGGGAATGGAGTGAAGTCCTCCCTCTGAGCCTGGGATTCTGAGTGCCTTTTCCTACCGTGGCCCTCAGTTTCCAGACACCTGGAGGGACGTGGTAAAGTCTCCTAGTCAGGAAGGGCCCTCAGGGAAGGGATCATGTCCATTTCATCCCTATACCCTTAGAGCCTGACACAACGCCGGGGCCCCTCAGGATGTGTTTGATATTATAAAAGAAAGTGCTTCAAATTACAGTGGCCTGAGCTGAGATCCTAGTTCTCTCTGACCCTTCTGAGGGCTTTCCAGAATGCTGCCTTACCCATTGTTCAGGAACAAGTCTATGAGGTTATTTATTTATTTATTCATTTGCAAAATAAAATAGTAAGATTTAATATGATAGCTATTACTAGTAATATTATCAATTGGTGAGGAAGAGTATCCCAAAAAGAAGAATTTCAGTAAAGTCATGTACAATCTTCTGGCCTATTTCTCTCTTTTCTCCTTCTTCTTCGACTTTTTTTTTTTTCACCTTTGCACATTAAAAAAAAATTAACATATAATGTATTATTTGTTTCAGGTGTATAGGTCTGAGATTCATCCGTCTTACACAACACCCAGTGCTCTCCACAACACATACCTTCCCCAGTGCCCATCCCCCAGCCACCCCACCCTTCCTACCTCCTCCACCCCAGCAACCCTCAGTTTGTTTCCTGAGATTGAGTCTCTTATGGTCTGTCTCCCTCTCTGGTTTCATTTTGTTTCATTTTTTTTACGAGGTTATTTCATTCTGCCTTATCTGCAAGCCACTGCCTCAGCCCCTGACTTCCATGGCATTCCTACTGGGTACAAGGGCCCTGTGACTGCCACTATTCCTACTTCTCCAGCGTCAAGGAAGTGGGGACGCTGCTCACTGCTCTGCGTCTGGGTCCCGGACAGGTGCCAGCTGCTTGTGTCAGCCACGACAGCATCACTGAAACCAGGTTACATATCTTAAGAAGAACTTGCTCTAAGTCTGGGATTAATGAAAGGAAATTGTGAAAACTGAGAATGGTCAAAAACTCCTGCCCCATATCAAGCTCATCCTTTAAATCTGTTTCCTTGCTTGGCCCCTGGCTGACCTCCATGGACAAAGGGCAGCTCTCCCCCTGCCGGAACCTGGGCTCACACCAGAAATGTCCTGGGGCTGTTCTTGGCCCTGAGCCACCAGCTGAAGGTGTACTCTGAAGAGAATAAATACGCTTTTTTTCTTCCCAATGGAAGTCTCTCCTCCTTATATTCTTACAGCCAACAACTGATTAAAGTCTCGCCAGGACCATCAACAATCAACAATCTGCTTCCAGAGCAAGCCATCCCCTACGCCCCATCTCCCCCACCCACTGCCACCAGCGTGTGTCTGGCCCAGATAAGATCATCTTGCCAATTGGTCTGACATTAATCCATTTATTCAACTGGGTTCTCCTGCCTTATCCACGGGCACCTAGTAAATGTATGCATGCATCATCTGACCAAACCCAAAGCATCCACACGGATCCCAACCAATCAGCCCTACACCAAGCGTCTTCTTAAGTATTCAGAGAGCTTCCCCTTCACACCAGAGCTTATAAATTCTTAGCACAACTCCCAACCCCATCAACACTACCCTCCCTTCCTGTGGCCCTTGTCTGTTCCCCCAAGCCCAAGACCATTAATCACTCTGCGGCCTGCCAGGCCCTTTCTGTCAGCAACCGTTCCCTCTGACCCTCTCTGTCCATCTTTCTCCCTCGCCCCAGCCTCTCACAGAGCAGAGGGGAGGCTCACACCTGTCCGAATGGGATGGACAAAATCAATCAACAAGGTTCTGAACCTCTCCCCCTGCCCCTCCCTACCCTTCACCATTTCATCCCTCTACTTCTCAGGAGCATGCCAGGATTTTCAATTTCTTTCTGGGATTGGTCCAACGGAAGTGACGACGAAAGGAAATGGGAAAGGATTTAGGAGAAAAGGGGAGCAACAATGATTGGAGCACCCTGCAGAGCTCCGGAAGGCTTCTGGTGGGCTGCAGCAGGCACATGGGAAAGTTCCCCAACTTGGACCCCGGTTCCCACGGGGGAAGAAACCTAGATAGGAATGCAAGGGAGAGGCAGCATCTTCACCTTAGTTTTGTGAAAGCCTGCTGCCTAATTTCTTCAAAGCCCTGGTCATATGGCATGAATGAATTGAGTGACTGGCGTCTCAGTAGGAGCCAAAACTCTAAAGTAGGCCAGTCTCGTCTTCTCTGAGCTCCTGGCAGTATTAGCTCTTTGTGCTAAAAGGAGCAGACACAAGGGCCTCCCTTCCACTCCCAGGAAACCTGCTTTCACCGTGACCTGCTGGGAAACATGCTCCATCCTTTGTCGTCTAAAACCTTCGAGACTCTAATGGCAGGAATCATAGGCCCGATAAGAAGGGAGGGTGTTATAGGCAGGTGGGTAGAGAAGATATTTTTAGGCAGCCAGAACCTCAGAGAACCCATCAAATCACAGAGGCCCGCCCACTCCACCTGTGTCAGCTGAAACTTGGATGGAATTTTCAGTGGCACAAAAGATGCTGTGCCTCCTGCCACTGGGAGGGCCCGTTCTCCCACTCTACTGTCTCCAGCTAACCCCCCTCCAACATCCAGCTGGCTCTGGCTCAGCCTACGGGAGGGCAGGGAGCTGAACTAGCTTCAACAGAAGGACCTTCCATCCCAGCTGAGGAGGATGGTCCTGGCTGTCCCAGAGCTTCCCAGGGCTGCGGACACAGCTGCTCCAAGATACCGAAGCATGTGTTTTCATGGGCGCCACCGACTGAGAATATTTGGATGCTGGGACAGTGGTTTCTAGCACTTCAGGAAAACCTGGCCAAGTCCCCAGTCTCTGCAAGAATTGTTCCAGAAAACGAGACGCAATATCTGGTAGCTGAAGCGAGGGAGGATGAATAGAAGTGGTAGGAGTCAGGACACGTGGCTTCTGGTCCGGGCTCTGCCACTCGGGAACTGTGTGATCTTGGTCATCATTCCCTCTCCCTGATCCTCGGTTTCCTCCTGTGCAAAAATGAAAAAGTCAGATAGGATGTATCTAAGTTTACGTTTTACTCTTTCTTTTTAGGGATCCAACAGCCTTCGATTCAATCAAACAGCTACAGGGAGCATCTAGACAAAATCTAGCATAAGTCAGTGGAATTCGAAACTGGGAGAAGTTGTCCATATTTGAGGGCCATGTTTTGCTTAATGTTATTAATATTTTGGGCAGGAATATTTTTGTATACTTGGGGAGGTAGCCTGGGGAGGTTGCGAAGTGCCTTATTCTACTTTACTTGCTAGTATATACACATCTGAAATGTTCAGATTAATTTGGGTGAACTAGTATCTTAAGTACTCACATCTCTTGCTTACTCTGAGGTGACTTTCTGATGTTAGAGGCTCTATTCTTCTTCCATCTGTATCAGTTAGATCATTTTTTTATTGCAAGGGACAGAAGATCCAACTCTAATGGACTAAATCCAAGCGAGGAAAATGTATTCTCATATGTATGAACCATCGTTACTAAAATACATTTCTTCTCTCCTCTCAGCTCTGCATTATCTCTATTTTCTCAACTCTTAGGTAGGATCTTCCTTTTGATCACAAAAGAACATCTAGAAACTCTCAGGGTCACATCCATCCACATTAAAGTCTTCATTGGCTGGGATAATTTGAGCAGCAGACAACAGAAAATCTGATTCAAGTTAGCTTAATCAATGAGGGAAATCTTCCCCTTACTCAACAAAAAATCCAAAGATGTAGCACAATCCAGATTGGTTAATTAAGTGCCTCAATAATGTTATCGAGGAGACAAGTTTTCCTACTCCTTTATTTTCAGTATCAATTTTTCTCTTAGAATGGTCCCTCCCCACATGGTCACACATGGCTGTTGGAATTCCAGCTGTCATGTGAGACATTGTAATACGCAGCAAAAGAAGTAAAACTTCCTCTTCCTCCCACTTTTTCTTCAGAAGAAGGAAATGTTCCTAGAATCTTCTAGAAGACTTTTCATGTCTCAGGGGACAGAATGGTTCCACTTACCCATTTTTCAACCAACAACTGACAAGTGGAATGCAATTATCAAGCTAGCTTAGACCAATGATTTTTAACCAGGGAAGATGTTGTCTCACAACATGTCACAAAAGACACTTTTGGGCATGTACTGGGCATCTAGTAGGTAGAGGTCAGGGATGATACTAAGCATCCCACAGAGCACAGGAAACAGCCCTCAGAACAAAAATTATCTGGTTCAACATGTCAGTAGTGCTGAGACTGAAAAACCTTGGCTTAGATAATTACCCAGAATGGAGTGGTTAGTTAAGAGTCAACCACAATATCTTCCACGGTGTTCTATCCAGAAAACAGCAGTTTTTGTCCCAGCATTTCTAAGAAAATCTCACTATAATGTCCATCCCTGACCCCATTGTTGTGTTTGGGAGGATGAAGTACAATGATTGGCTTAAGGCTAGGTCACATGTTCTACCTCTGAGCCAGGATGAGTCAACCCTACCTGTAGGTGAGAGTGGAGGGAAGAAAGCATGATACTGCAGAGAGAGCTGGGGATGGTAATCAAGACAAGGTGAATAGATGCTGGGCAGCAAAAAAAAAAAAAAAACGGATGCCCACCACCCACCCTCCTCTCATCAAGAGGCTACAGAGGCAAGAACTGTGTGTGCACTTGGACTCAAAATAGCAGCAGTGGGAGGTGAATGGGACTGTCTAGGAAGACTCTGGACTGGTGCCAGTGAATTCTTCATTGCACACGGTAGGTAGACGTCCTGTGGCCTTAATTACCTCCATCCAGGCAGCTCCTTTCACCTAAAGAGATGCTCAGTCAGCCTGGCACAGTGAAAGCAGGAGAGGCAGAGAAGAGGGAAGGAGTGAAAGAGGTGGTGGCTAAGAAGTGTTCAAAAAGAGGGAGAGCTGAGGCACAAGTGTGCTGTGCATCCCCAACCTCAGATGACTACTCCACCCTAGAACTGAGCTCTATGCACTGCATCACCCAGGCCCCTTTGTCCTCTGGTTTATGGCTGGGCTACAGTTGACATCACCAGGAGGTGAAAGGGAGGGAGGAGAGATTCAGATATTTATTTCTCCCAATTCTTTATTGCTGTCACTGTTCTTACAGTGGCTACATTCTATTATGATCAGTGCTTCTGTTGAGTCATTCTTCTTTCATGATGTTTCTTTCATTTAGACTCCATCATACCACTCCTTCCCTTTGATCCTTCAGAACTAAAGGGGCCATTAACCCCTGGAAGTCACCTTCTTGAGTGGCTTAACACTCCCTATTGCTTCCCTTATTCTTAACTACGCATTTGTATATCATAGCTTCAGTAGAAAGTCTCAGAGTGTGTTGTCTGGTTCCTCTAAGAATCCTGACTCATGCAATAGGCAGGTGGCAGAAAATATGGATGAATGGAAAAGGAGATGTGGTATATACATATATGCAATGGACTATTACTTAGCCATCACAAAGAATGAAATCTTGACATTTGCAATGACACGGATGGAACTAGAGGGTATTATGCGAAGCAAAATAAGTCAGTCAGAGAAAGACAAATACCATATGACTTCACTCATAGGTAGAATTTAAGAAACAAAACAGATGAACATAGGGGAAGGGAAGGACAAATCAAATAAGATAAAAATTGGGAGGGAGGCAAACCATAAGAGATGCTGAATCTAAAAAACAAACTGAAGGTCACTAGAGGGGAGGTGGCTGGGGGGGCAGGAATAATTGGGGGTTGGGCATTAAGGAGGGCTCTTGATGTAATGAGAAACTGCGTCTTATATGCAACTGATGAATCACTACATTCTACCTCTGAAACTAATAAAAAAATAGGCAGGTGACAGGTCCAGGATCCACTGAGCCACACTGTCATACCCGGTGTTACATGCCTTGATCACACCCAGTGTTCTATAAGTATCTAGTATCTAGCCTTCTTGGGAAGCCTACTAGATAAAATTATGGATTTGAGGGTTATTATCCCTCTCCACTTCCAGTCACTGCCAACACTTGTACCCTATTGTCTAAGTAAGTAGAAAGTGTGCTGATGACGTTGTATTTGATAATGCTACCTACCATTTCTTGAACACTTATAAGATGCCAGATACTGTGCCAAACACCTTATATGCTTCATCTCATTTAATTTGCACAACAAACTTATGGGTTAAATACTATTCTTTTTCCTGTTTCATAGCTGAGAGAACTGAGATTCAGACAGTTAAGTAACAAGATGAAACAGCTGGTAACTATGGTTATTAATGCTAGTGGTCACCAATATTTCTGATTCTCTTCCCCTTCCTGAATAATGAAATATATAGAAATACACACACACACACACACCACACACACACACACACACACACACACACACAGAGAAAGCTATATTTCTCATCTTTCTTTGCAATTGGGGAAGGTTTTGTGGCTAGCATTCTCAGTGGTTTATGACTTCAAGTAAGAAGGTGCTTTTGGGCTGACATATTTCAGAGCCAGGATGTCACCTGCAATTCTGATTCCTCTGCCTCTGCAGTCATGTAGCATGTGTTGAGATGGGATGCCATTAGATTAAAGCAGCCTGCCCTGCTGAGCACTACATGAAGGGAGCTGCTCTTCAGAGTTACGTAGACCTGCACTGACTTGGTGGAAAGGCAAAATAAACTCTTGTATTAAGAAACTGGAAATGTGGTGCTATTTGTTACTGCACCATAACCTAACCTGTGCCGACTGAAAGAGTGGAGAAGCTGGGATCAAATACAAGTCTTTCTGAGCCAAAAGGCAGTGTCCTTAACCCATGAGCAATATTACTTCTCTCTGCCTCTTTCTCCAAGAAGACTTAGAAGTTGTCAACATGGAAAGATGAGAGAAAGGGAGCATGCGAAAGGAATGTGATACTTATAAACCCTCTTCCTAGAGGAATAAAAGAGTGAGGAAAGAGATCAGGAGAACATGATGCCTGTCTTTCTTTTGGTCATTATATCAACAAAAAATAGTAAAGAAAAAAAAAAAAGAATTCCTTGGGAAAATTTTTATAATTGGGGCCTCTGGCATTTTTGCATATGGCCAGGGAATTAATTGCAGCTGCTCCTCATTGGAAATAATTTTGCAGCTCGTCTTTAGGGAAGCATAGATGGGAATGCTCTCTACTTTGGAAGAGAAGTTCCAAGCTATAATGCTTCTGCCTGCAAGCGGGATAGAACCTCCATTCTGGGCACTATCTCCCTGTGTGGTTTTTCTCCTTCTTAGTTCAATAAAGACAATTTGTTGGTTTAAGAAAGTTTATTAACCTCAACCATTTTCTTTTTTCAGCCTTCTTTTACCTGCCATTCCCAAATTCCAGGATTGACAAGCCACGTCTTTGTTTTGGAAAGAACCCAGGTAATGAGGCCGTGTCCCCATATCTAAAGGCACTTTGTGTAATAAATCACAGCTCCTCCATAAGTTACTAGAAATTCTGAGTTTAAAGGGATTACTTTGGAAACCAAGATGCTAAGATGACTTTATTTTCTCCACTGAAGAAGATAATTCTATTGTGGGTGAAAAAGGATTGACAAGGAAGGTGGCACCAATTGCCTATATATTCATATACCTATGGATGAGAACATGGACCATCCAGTCTTACCCATGTTCCCAAGCATATGTATATGGGTCTCCGAACTGGGAAACAGCTATGGAAGGATTTGTTAATTAGCATAATGTTTACACATTTATTGTCAACTATAATTACTTGTTTATTAGAACAGAGGCTTCCCTGTTTATTACAGTCATTATGGTTTGTCAGTAAGAGATAATTTCACAAGTATGTATGAATTGCACAAATCTTGCCAGTCTTAGCTAGGACCAACTCTCAATGAAAATGCTCAGAGAAGATAATTCTTAAGGAGGCACACAATTTTATTTCACCTAATAAAAAGTTATCCTGTCCAACAGAACTGCAAACTTCTAAGCAAGGAATTTGCATTATGCTCTGTCCTACTTAGCAGTAAGCTATGTTTCTGGTCAGTGGTGTTAATGCTAGGCATTGTGCTTGGCACTTACTTGATATGTGTGTTCTTATCCATTCTCACCACACCCTCTAAGAAGTGGATCCATGTTGCCATTTTCTAGATAAGGAAACTAAGGCTCATAGAGGTCACATGACATGCCCTGAGAGACTTGCCTAGGAGGAACATCCAGGCCTTTCTTACTACAAAGCCCATGTCTTTGTTCATTCTATACACACACATTGCTCACACATGTTCCCCTCTTAAGTAAATTGGAAGAGAATGTTTTGGCCGAGCTAATTTTTCTGGGGCATCAGAACTGTAGGGGTGTATATAAAAGGGAATTGCTGGGTGACATGACCGTGAGGTAGAGTCTCAAGATTAGAAAACCAGAGCTGAGGTGTGACAGCACGTTAGTGTAGGGGAGTTGGTGGTGGGGGGATGTTGTGTTGTTTGCTGAAGATGTTAGAAGAAACATAATGCTCAGCTGGAAATTTGGAAGACCAAAATTTATTCATTTGGCTGTTATGGATGGCTTTGGACAATCAGGACCTTAAAAAGTCATTCATTAGGTTTCTGATCATATTTAAACCTTTTTGTTTTTGCAGATGCTTTTGGTGGTGGTGGTGGTGGTGGTGGTGGAGGTGGGGGGCAAAAGTTGCAGCATGTGAAGAGTGCCATGCATTGAGTGGTCTCTGGCTGTGTCAGCACAAGGAGTTAGGGGTCCCTGCATCATAAGGGGAATAGCCAACTGTTATTGAGAGTTTGCTATGTGCCAGAAACCATGTTAAGTGTTTTACATTAATCTTCTCATTTAATCTTTATATCATGCTGCAAGATTGTTTCTATTTTGTGTACAGATAAGGAAATAGGCATGGAAGGGTTAAATGAGGTGGCCAAGGTCACATAACCAGGAACCATCAGATTGAAGACTCTGTCCCACTTTATCTGCACTAACTGAATTCTGAGACATGCCCATATACTATACCCTTTATTAACTTGACTCCAGTTTATGAGAATGCATCCTGGACTTCTCGAGGCAAATTTGTATTTTCTTACTTTCTTATAAAGAGTTATTTACTCACACACAGTAAAGTGCGCAAATATTTAGTGGATAGCTTAATGGATTTTTGCACAATTAAATAGTCATGTAGCACTCCCTATATTCATAGCTATATCCAATCTGAAAAGTTAGAGATGATAAATATCGCAGGAAGTGAAGGTGCAGTTTAAAAATTTCCAGTTAATATTGTTTAGAATATAGTGATATAGCCTGCAAAGGGATAGTATTACATATACCTTCTTGGTATTGGTTATAGAGCTCAGGTCTTCCTTATTTTGGAGGGAATCTAGACACTTAGGATGTATGAGGTGCAAGTTAGCATAAATCAGGATACTAAGGGGCTTTCTTCGGTTTTTATTAACTCTTTTCACATCTCATGCACAAATAAACTTTTGTGCTCTCCACATAGGAGAGACAACATGTCCTGCGAATTCCCCAGGACAAGGAGGGTATATAAATTCAAGGTTTTATTATTGCTATGTATGTATCTAAAAATCAATATTTCTATCTGTCTGGCTATCGATCTACATGTGCACATCAGACAGCCATTTAAAATAGGCTCTTTTTAAAGCCACATTGCATTAAGTGAGTTTTCTGTTAAAATGGGTTATATATAGCACATGGCTGAAGTTTGTCAGGTGTGGGTATCATTGTACACGTGTGAACCAGGGGGAGTTCATGGTATAAATACAGATTATATTTCTGTTTAGGATTACATATGTATGTGTACATCTCAGGTGCCTATAATTCCATGCATAGTCACATGTCACTGTTCCCAAGGAGAGCTGGTTGGTGAAGGGTTTGGTCCCCACAAAGGACAGAAGCCCTCATGTTCTGGAACCAGGTGTGGGATAGACACAGGCAACTGCCCTTTCAGCACAACTGAGAACCAGATTCTGTCTTTCATGTCCACTGTGTCATTGCAGGCTTTTTGAATATTTAATAATACGATTTGCCTTCCCAGGAACAGAACTTGGAGAAGCTTGAGCAGACACTGGTACAGTAGGTGTGCAGGAGGGCTGTGATGACATGGAGCAGGCTGGCAAGTCATTCCCCTCCAGGAGTATCCCCAAACTGAAAACCCCAACAGATGGCTCTGAGCTAAGAATGTGGCATGGAAAGGAGGCCATGCAGGTGGTTTCAGGCACGAGTCAGGAGGCTTACAGAGGAAAAGGAAGTGCTGAGCTGGTATCAAGTGACCATAGCATGTGGAGAGAGGGAAACCAGAGACTTATTTTCCACTAACATATAAGAGCTCAGCTCAAATTCAGGCTAATGTGGTGTATTTCACTCAGTGACACAGCTGGAAGGAACCACATCACTCTTCTGACCCCAAGCTAACATTTTACAGACTGGAAAACTGGGACCCAGAGGACAACTGAACTCTGAAGTCACACAGCTGATTAGAGGGCGAACTGTTCATATAACACAAGAGTCTATTTCCATTCTTGAAATGGTTAAGTTGTGCTGCAGTAACAAACAGCACCACATTTCCAGTTTCTTAACACAATAAAAGTTTATTTTGTCTTTCCACCAAGTCAGTGCAGGTCTGAGTAACTCTGCAGGGCAGCTCCCTTCATATAGTGCTCAGCAGGGCAGGCTGCTTTCATCTAATGGCATCCCATCTCAACACATGCTACCATGACTGCACAGGCAGAGGAATCAGGATTTAGATCACATGCTGGCTCTGAAATGTGTCAGCCTGGGAGAACTTTTCCCCTTGAAGTCACAACCCATTGACAACACTAGTCACAAAACCCTCCTATTTGCAAAGAGAGATGAGAAGTACAGTTTTCCATGTATCCAGGAAAGGGAAGAGAACCAGAAAGATTGGTGACCACTGAAATTAATGACCATAGTCATTTATCAGCTGTTTGATCTCAGGCAAGTTGCTTAATACTCTGAGCTCAGTTTCCTCTTCTATTAAATGGGGGAAATGATAATATTTAACCCATACGTTTTTTGGTGCAGACTAAATGAGAAAGAGCATATAAAGTTCTTGACACAGTGTCTGGCATCTTGTAAGTGTTCAAGGAATGGATGGACCTCTCATTCTTTCCCTACTAAGCAACCAGAGTGACCTTTTAAAAATAGAAAGCTATTACCTAAAATTCCTTGGTGGCTTCCCAGTTCACTTAGAATTAAATGCAATCTCTCTCAACATTTTTACAGTCTCTACATGATATAATTCTTGCTCTCCTCTCCAGTTTCATCTCCCATCACCTCTTCTCATTCCTTAGTCTCCCATTAATTTGGCCTTTTTGCTGTTCCCTTAACAAGTTACATCATTCCTGCCTTGAGCTCTGTGCTTGCTGCTTCTCTAACTGGAATGCTGCCTCAGATCTCCACATCATTAGTTCCTCTTCACATCTTAGGTCTAAATTCAAGAAGCCCTCCCTGTCCTCACCATCTATTACCCTCCAGTCTACACACTGGCTAGTGGGTCATCCCTTATCACACATTACCCTGTTTAGTTTCTTTATTATTATTGTTGTTATTGCTGCTGCTGTTTTTGTTATTGCTATCTTAAGTAGGCCCCATGCCCGTGTGGAGTCCAACGTGGGGCTTGAACTCATGACCTTGAGATCAAGACCAGAGCTAAGATCCCATTGGTTGCTTAACGGATTGACCTACCCAGGCGCTCCATAACTTGTTTAGTTTCTTTCTAGCACTTACCACAGTATGAAATTAACTTATTTATTTGCCTGCTTCTGTTTTCCACACTGGGATGTGAACTTTGTGAAAGCAACACCTTCATCTATCTTGCTCTGTATTGTATCCTCATCACTGAGAATGGTCTAGGACTCCAGTGGTGAACACACAAATCTCTGCTTAGCACTTGTCCATATCATTATGTTGCCTCTTTTTGATATTGATTTGGAATGTGCTCTTTCCTCACTGATGTCTGGAGAAGAATATCAACTTCTAGCAGGGAAGTGGCCACCCTGCCCATGTAATGGCTGGTAACTGGAGGGTGGAGGCCTGACTTTGAGCTTTATCTTCTAAGTCAGTTTCTCCACAGTGGAACTCAAGTACCACCGGTTTCAGAATTGCCCAAGGAACTAGTAGGAAATGCATATCCCAAGTCTATAATAGATGAGGAAGTAAAAATCTTTGGAGGTGAGAGTCTACTGAGAAATCTGCACTTTTAACAAGCACCAGAGGTCATCTTAGAGGCATACTTCGGCTTCAGAGGAGCTCTTAGGTCTTAAGTTCAGTCCACCAGCTAAGCATACAAAATATTTGTGCTTTTTCCTGGTGAATACTCACATTTATACTTGCATTGCATCTTTATCAAACTGTCTGAGGTCAGAGTAGAGTGGCTTGGGGCATAGAAAGCATGGGCACAATGACTAAAGTTCTCAGTGCCCTTATGTAAGAGTTACCAATTGCTGTGTAAGAAATTACCCCCAAACTTAGTGTGTTTCTTACATTTGGGGCACTTTTTTCCTCCTTAGAAATTCCTTGAGAAGGATGGAGTGCCATGACAATGAGTCAGGGGCAGAAGTAGAAGAGAAAATTAAAACCATTTCAGATAACCCCTTACCAGTGGCACAGTAAAAAGCTTAGATAATGAGGAACCTGGGCTTTTGGTTAAGGCAAGGCTGTAATAATTGCTCTGGATTCTTGTGATCCACAAGTGAAAGAGGTCTAGGGCCTGGAGTAATGACTTTGGTGATGGTGATGATGGTCACAATCCATTTAACAAGTGAATATTGAACACCTACTACATGCCATCATTGACCTAGGCACATGGGATTGAAATGAACAACAACAACAACAACAACAACAAATGCCTGCCCTGTGAGCTTAAATTCTAGAAGAGGAAATGATGCTAGCTAGCATCTCCCTTCCTGTCTGAAGCATTTCCTTCTTATGAATTCTCAGTAATGAGGGACTTAGTCTCTACCAAGTCTTCAGGTCCAGTGAGGGATTCCCAAAACTATTTCTTCCAAGGCTTGCAGTTGGATATCTACTCAAATACTCATGTATTTCCTTACATCCTAGGAGATGGACGCTGGCTGAGAGGTAGATGTCTCTGTATGTGTGTGTTGGGGTAGGGGCTGTGATAGAGTACAGAGGGTTTAAAACAACCACATTTATCTCATGCCTTCTGTAGGTCAGGAATTCAGGCAGAGCTAAGCTGTGTCCTCTGGCTTAGCTTCTTTCATGAGGCTAGAGTTGAACTGTTGGCCAGGGCTATAGTCATCTCAAGGCTCAATTGGGGAAGGGTCCATTCCCAAGCTCAGTCATATGGCTGTTGGCTAGATTTGCTTCCTCATGAGCTGTTGGACTAAGGGCCTTGGTTACTTGCTAGCTTTTGGCTGGAGGCTATCCTCCGTTCTCTGCCTCTCCATAGTGCATCTCACAACATGTCCATCAGAATGGACAAGTGAAAAGAGCAAGGAGAGAATGAGAGCAAGATGAAAGTCTGCCTTTTGCCTTTTGTAATCTGATCTCTGAAGTGATATGCCATCACTTTTGCTGTATTCTATTTACTAGAAGCAAGTCACACTCAAAAGGGGGGGTTTACAGAAGGGCTTGACTATCAGGAGATGGGGATCATTGGGAACCCTTTTAGAGGCTGCCTACCACTACCCTAGCCTGAGTTTTAAACATGGGACACAATATGGCAGACAGATAATAACGGTGTGGGGATTCTATGTGGAACAGAAATTTAATTTAAATGGCTCTGTGGCATCATAAGAAGACATAGACTTTAGGTTGAGAGACAGTGTTACAATCTCAGCTTTGGTATTCACCAGCTGTATAATCTTAGACTTAGTTATTCTGAGCCTCGGTTTTCTCACCCCCCAAATAAGGAAAATACCCACTACCTAACAAGTTTTTAAAATGAAAGAATCACAGAGTGCCTGGGTGGCTCAGTGGGTTAAAGCCTCTGCCTTCAGCTCAGGTCATGATCTCTGGGTCCTGAGATGGAGTCCTGCATAGGGCTCTCTGCTCAGCAGGGAGCCTGCTTCCCCCTCTCTCTGCCTGCCTCTCTGCCTATTTGTGATCTCTCTCTCTGTCAAATAAATAAATACAATCTTAAAATAAAATAATCACTTGGATAAGGCATTAATTAAAATGCATTTTCCCAGGTTCTCCTCAAGAAATTCTTATTCAGTAGACCTAGGTGGCACCTAATAATTTCTATTTTTAATAAATGCACAGATATTTCCAAGTATACATGAGAAAGGCATGTGGCTCAGTACATGGTAGCTATTGATAATTTGCATAACTTTAATTCTGCAATTATTCTTGATGAACTATATGTTTGAAGAGACCCAACTGATATAGTAGAAAGAAAACTGCACTGAAGATCAGAAGATGTAGAAGTTTGAGCTCTTTTCTGACACTTACTTTGCTGTGGGATCTTGGGCACAGAGCCATCTAATCTTTCTGGACCTCTTTTTTGTTTTGTTTTTTTTTTGTTTGTTTGTTTTCTTTTCAGTCTCTGTAAAATGTCTTCTAGCTTTAGTACTATCTGTCTAGATAAAGAAGAAACTGCTATTGTTTCTTCTTGAGATCACTTTAGGACTCCCTGTTTAAAGAAGCAAGTGCAATGACCTCCATAAGTCTTTTCTGAAATCTTCATTTCCTGGTATTTATTCCTAAAGGCTATTCCTTGGAGCCTCTCATTCTTCTACTCTTCTAATTCATATGACCCCAGCATCTCTGTATGTAATGAAATATATTTGAAAAACAACCTCATTTAAAAGACTAAATCTATTAAGGAGCTGAGAACTTTCTGGCATGAAATGAAAAATATTGATTGCTTCTCACCTGTTAGCAATGAAATCGCATTCAGTTAATTAACCTGCTCAGTGATAAAGTTTATTACCGCCCTTCACCTTCAGCTCCAAATCTTTAAAACCATTAAAACAAATAACTGGTCAATGAGTAAATCTTCTCCCAGATTGGCATTCAGGGCTTTCTATGATCCTGCTCCAACCTACCTTTCAGACTTATCTTCTAGCTGCTTAATTTCAAGGACCTATGCTCTAGTCAAATAGAAGAACTAAAGTACTCAGCATCCCCTCCCCTTATATCTTAACTTACATCT
Source organism: Mustela lutreola (assembly GCF_030435805.1). Lineage (NCBI taxonomy): Eukaryota > Metazoa > Chordata > Mammalia > Carnivora > Mustelidae > Mustela > Mustela lutreola. The sequence goes on from NC_081292.1 coordinate 184,706,498, forward strand.
TAATTCAGTTCAAATGTCACTTTTTGAAAAGGGCTTTCTTGGAGATGTGGCATCTTCACTTCTCCCCACCTTTGCTAAGCCGTAAACATAGTTACCTCCTTATTTTAAACACTCCCCAAACTTCTTACACATTTGTAGCATTTATTATTTTGTACTTTATATTATGATTATGTACATATTTATACTACTAGACTCTTGAGGATGAGATTCCAACCAATCCATTCTTGTGTTGCCATCTTCCAACACAATGCCTTGCCTACCGTTGGTGTTGGCGTTCAGTAAGTATTTTTTGAATATTTGAATGGAGACCCATTGATTTTTACATTTCCTTTACTGTGGCTTTTACTCTTGGGGCTTACAACTTTTGTTTTATCAACAGCATTAGGACACACTTACTGAGGTGCTTTTCAGGATTTACATTATATTCAAAATAGAGCCCTCAAGCCTTCCAGTCTTTCTGAAGACAGCCCTGTTCTTGCTCCCTGTGCATAGCAGCCTCCTGTTTCTAGGAATCTTCTTCCTTTCAGTGGAAAGGTTGGGAAAGACAGTCTTGTGGATATCACCCTTTTTTATAACTCGGAATACAGGTTTTGTCTGCCTCTTCTATCTCCTACCCCAATTTACTTGCACGACATACTTGAAACTAGTATTTTATGAGGATTAGCATTTTACAAGACCCTGAAGTTCAATTTTAGGTAAAGTAGATATTCAGTCATGTCTGAGAGCACTCACATGAATCTGCTTTAGTTGAAGGGGAGAAATAGGGTCGCTTCATTGAAGCAAAAAGGCCCTTCTTTCATTTAGCACTCATTTTCTTGATCACCCAGTAGGCTTTAGGCACTATGTTTATATGTTGAAGTTCCAAACATAAATACTGGTCCCTGCCTTCAAGGAGCTCTGTGTCTTATAGAGGGAGATGAATACATGATGTGATCATTATTTGTGCAATGTCAGAATCAGGCACAGGGTAATGTGGTGTACAGAGAATTTTCCTTGAGAGCAGATGGATTTTTATAACAAAGAAATTCTCTTTTGTGGCAGAGTGGGTGTGCTGATATCCGTAATATACATATTATTTTGTAGTTGTTTTTGTAGTTATTTTTGTAGTATTCTCTTCCAACCACTCACCTTGGACCAGGGGTCGGCATCCATGGTGGGTGTTGAGGAATGATTCATACAAGCAGGCACCCCGGCTTAATCAAGACCCAGACTTAGGTCCTTGCTCCTTAGAGCTTGTAGGAATAAATCATTCAAGGAGATGGCAGCAAAGGGGTAGTTTTCTTATGACTCATAGGGCTCATCTTCATGCCAGTGATATTTTGGTGTGGAGATTTTACATGCTTCTCTGTCTATGGCTCCAATATTTCCAAAGGCATTAACCACAGCTTTGTAGATGACTCATTGGGATAGCTTGTCCATGTCTATGACCCTCGTGGTCTGTGTGCATTGAGGGGGAAAGGGGTTATGAAGAAAGGCAAGAAAGCAAACCTAAGTTTTAAATGACCCAGGTCTACAGCTGTAAGTACTGAGTTATTTGTATAGATCACTTTAAGTTTTCTTTTTCTTGCTCTTCACATTTGGGGACTCCTTACTATTTACTAGAAACTCCTTGACAAGGATGAGATTGGGTGACATGAGTCAGAAACATAAATAAAAGAGGAAATTAAAATCCATTTCAAATGACCTCTTGTCAGTGGCTCAGTTAAATGCTTGGATGGAGGGAAGCTGGAGATAGTGGTTAGGGGGAGGGTTAATATCGCTCTGGGTTCTTATGATTCACAGTTGGGAGAGGTCTATACCTTGGAGTAATGATGACTTTGATGATGGCGATGGTGGTCATATTCCATTCAACAAATACATATTGAGCACATACTACATGTCATTACTGACCTAGGCACAGAGGATTAAAATGGACCCAAACAACAGCAACAAACAAATCATGCCCCTTGGAACTGAATTTCTAGAAGAAACTGGCAAAAATGGTGCTGGCATCCCCCTCCGTCTCTGAAGCATTTTTTTCTCTTGAGTTTTTAGTCATGAGGGACTTAGTCTCCACCGAGTCCTGGAGTTCGTTAGAGAGTCACAAAACTTACTTTTTCCCCCCCAAAGCCTGCAGATTTCTATCTGCTTACAATGTTTGTGAGCTTGGAAATGGACTCTGGTTGAGATGTAGAAGGCTCTGTGTATGCGCGTTCAGAGGGCTGGTGATAGTGTACATTGGGAGGAAATCCTACAACCTTACTATCCACACTGATACGTTCCAGGTGGGGGAAAATGTACCCTGAATTGCTCCTTTCCACCCCACTTGCCTTTCCCCCTTTCTTGTTCCCTCCTCCCTTCCTTCCTAAATCCCTCCCTAGCCTCCTTCCTTTCCTTTCCCTTGGTCCCTCCCCATCCCCTTCCCTCTAACAGTTCTCCTCTTCTCCTCTCTCTCTCTTTCTCTCCCTAGCCTCTTTTCCTCTTGGCCCCTTTCCCTCCTCCATCCCTCCGCGGCGTCTGCGTCAGGCCCCTACTTGCGTGACGCGCGTGGTCTGGGTGGGAGCTGTCCACTCGCCTGGGGTGCTGAATGCAGCAGCGGCGGCCGCGGCAGCGGCAGAGGCGGAGATAGCTGAGAGCCTTCTCCGCGGCAAGAACCTTGTTTCCATTTCTCGGACGGTCAGCTCACCGCCCCGCCACCTTCCTTCCAGCACCACCCCTCTGGGAACTGAGCCAGGGGGGCAGCAGTCGCGGCGACGGGTGCTGAGCAACGGCGGAAGACGAGACAACACCTGGCAGCAGCCTGGAATCTGATTTGCTTCCTCTCGCCTTTTATAAGAGATATATTTATATACGGCTTTGAGGAGTCGCGAGGACCAAGCCCCAGCCAAGTGCTGGCTATCTCCCACCTCGGCCACACTGCTTCGTTTCCCCCTCCCCACCTGCAACTGGCACCGCAAACAAGCCTTACCTCGTTGCATCTGCGAGGAGGTAGCAACAGCGAGCCCAACCAGCCGGAGTCAGCGGAGAGGAGGGAGGGGCGTGGGGGGTGGCAGAGAGCCGGCCGAGGCCGCCCTTGGTGGGGGTAGTGAGGGCAGAACTGCCGTGAAGACCCGGCAGCCGCCCTCCTCCACCCCCACCCCTCCAGAAGCACCCATTCCTGATTATTTGAGAACCGAATTATTATTCTTCCACTAGTTTTATTTCATTTTTTATTGCCCTCCCCTCCTCACTCCCCAGCCGCCCCCACCCCTACGCCTGCCTCGCCTCTGGTTGCATGGCAGCGCTGCCCGGGCGCGGGGGCTCAGAGCCGGCCCCCAGGGAAGGAGGAGGAGGAGGAGGATCATGAAGCCGGGAGTCGCGGCCGCGCCGGACGGCGAGCAGCAGCCAGAGGACGAGCCGGAGCAGCCCCCGCCCCGGAGACGCCGGGACGCCTACCAGAATTCACTGCCGCCGCCACAGCAGCACCAGCGGCCGCGGGCAGACTCGGAGCAAGAGGAGGAGGGCGACAACGGCCCAGAAGAGGAAGAGGAAGAGAAGGCAAGGCCACTCACCCGCCCGGATCTGCCCTTCTCCTGGCCTTTGCCCCTCGCCCAAAGGGACCTTTGATGGAGCCAAAGGGAAGGGGCCACGGATTTACGGACTGCCGCAGGTGTGGGCTGGGGGCTGAGATCATGTAACTACTCCTTCCCCCTGTCTCTTCCCACACGCCCCTTTTCTCTACCCCTTCTCTCTGCTCCACCGCCTCCTGTCTCCCATATACACACCCTTCCTCTGGCCAGGATCTTAATGCTCAGGAAGGAAGCTGCTCTGCAAGGGTTAAAGGATCTCCACCCCCCCACCCCCCACCCCCGCTTCTTTCCCCTTCCTCAGTCCATTATTTTCCCATTTCTATTCTCCTAACTGGCTTTTCCCTCTTCCGTGCAGCTTTTTTGGCTGCAGAGGCAAAGCACAAGCCCCTTGCCCAATTTCACCTGCAACCCCCCCTCTCCCCCCACAACTGCTCTCTTAAAAGCAACTCTGGTGCTTCTGGGGATTAATTGCCCCAGTTTTCTGCCCAGGAGAATTAAAACTTCTCCCAACCTCCTCTCCTTCCCACCGAACACCACCCCCACCAAACCAATCTCCTGCTACCTGAGGAAAACTATCTTTTCACTCTGCACATGCAGTGCTCAATTTTTCACTGAGCCGTTTTGCCCTAAGCCCAGCTCAGTCCACTTCAAATTTGATTTATAATCTTCACCCTTTTATACAAAAGAAAAGAGATTTCCCATTGCCTAGGAATCTGAGAAGAACTGAAAATATCTTCTCCTGGGAAACTTTCTGACAACTAGAGACCTTGATCTCAAGGCCCAAAGAGCCCTTCTTCAACATTTTTTTACCCCCCCTTCCCATGCCAGTACCCCCAAGTCAAAGGCAAAAAGGAGGAAACTACCTGAGCAAAGCTAAGGTTGGTGAGGGGGCAGGGGGGAGGCAAGAAAACCTTTTTTGTTGTTGTTGGGCTTTCCAGGGAGAGTTCAAAACCAGTGACTCACAGTTCTTCGTCCTGGGAACAATTGATTTGCTACTTTGAGGGGGTGTAAGAAGAGCCAGTGAGAAAGCAGATCCCCCCCTTCATAACACAGCTCTGCTGTGGATCCCCCCCCCCCCAAAAAAAAAAAAAAAACCATTCTACTATCTTCCTCTGCAAAGACTCTGGCTGCCCCTCCTGGGCTTTCTGCTTCCACTGGGCACATGCTGATACCCTTGAGTGGGCTGCTCTGGTGGTGGTGGTGGAGCTGCTGCTGCTGTGCCTGGTACCGCTGTGGATCGTGGGCCCCGGCTCCCCAGATGTTGCGCCACCAGGGTCTCCTCAAGTGCCGCTGCCGCATGCTCTTCAATGACCTGAAGGTTTTCCTGCTGCGGCGCCCCCCTCCAGCGCCCCTGCCCATGCACGGCGACCCCCAGCCCCCCAGTTTGGCGGCCAACAACAACACCCTTCCGGCTCTGGGTGCCGGGGGGTGGGCAGGCTGGAGGGGTCCTCGAGAAGGGGTGGGCAGGGAGACCACTCCTCTGCCACCTCCACCACCTTTGCCACCTTCTTCTGTGGAAGATGACTGGGGTGGCCCAGCCACAGAGCCACCCACGTCGCTGCTCAGCAGTGCCTCCTCAGATGACTTCTGTAAGGGGAAGGCTGAGGATTGCTACTCACTGGGAAGCAGCCTGGACAGTGGCATGAGGACCCCGCTCTGCCGCATCTGCTTCCAGGGGCCAGAACAGGTGAGACCCTTTTTCCCTTTTCCTGCTGCCTGATGGTGTCTCCAGATCTTGCAGATTACTACTCACCTGCTTGCTCTGGGGAGCCATTGTGCTGTCTTTAGTTTAAGAAATATATGTTTTAAGGGCTCCTCAGTGATGTCTTGTGGATAAGTTTGCCCAAAAGGTGTCTGGTACCTGGTAGAGCCTGTTTGGTTACTCAGTTGTACCCTAGTTTTTGCATTTTCCTCCAATGCTAGTGTCTTCAATTCCATCCAAAAACTCTATAAGCATCTTCAGAATAGAAGATTCAGAAGTCAGAAGTGATAAAATGAAGGAACTTGGTGGTACATTCATGCTTGAGGCCAAGATCATTTTTCATATGATTTGTTGTTACTGGCATTTACCCCGGCCCGTCTTCAGTCCTAGATTCAAACTTCTTCCCTCTTTGGAGGGAACTATGCAGAGATCGTCTCCTTTTTCCCTATTCTCATAGACTGACACACAAGCCTGACCCTATTCTTTCACTTTGAACTACCCCCTCCCAAATGACACGGACATCCTCAGTAGTATATTTTAGTCAGTGAGGAGGAAATGGGGAGAGATTCTAGTCCCAAGAAGACACTCTAGTTTGCTGAGACACTTCTTGGCTGATTCAAGTTTTTTTTTTTTTTTTTTTCCCCTAGGTTGAAAGCAAATAGGTAAGCAGGTTGGGGGTGAGTTTAAGGGATATGGAGAAGAAAGTAAGGAATCTTGTCATATCTACTCCCCTTCTCAGGCCTGAAGCACCTCAACTTAGAATATCCCTTAAACGCTCCCCATCCAGGGCAGGGATGCCAAGTATAATCATGCACTAGTCTGAAGGCCTTCCCTTCCCTGTTCATTCAGATTTTCACAGATAGACTCACCCCAGTCCTTCCAGCTCCACTCCCAATCTAGTGTCTGCTAGAGGCTGGAGATAGTATGTGGACATTATCCTAGAGTCATGAATTATAGCAACACTTTCCACGAATCCCAGATAGAAAAGTCTCATCTAAAAAAATCTGATCAAGTTAGTGATCCTGGAGAAGGAATATTAAATTGCACCTTGGTCAAGGGAGTTCCGTGGTCACTTCAGCCACTTTTTCAGTAGCTTCCTAGATGTAGAGGGAAGATGTCTGGGTGCTTCTTGAACAAGGGGCAGAGCAGAATGCCATGCCAGTGATCTTGAGGGGGCTCTGGCTCTTGCTGAAGGCTTGCTTTGTGAGAGACAGGCTTAGCTGATACTTTCATTCATTTTATCTTTGCTCTGAATGGGCAACATAGTTCAGGGACAGAAGATGACTAGGTCCAAGAAGCCTGGGCATCATGAGAGGAGGTCACATAGATCTCAGTGTGAATAAATGTTTCTGAGGAGCTAAGGGTTGGGTTCCTCCTTCTTGAGACTAGGCTTACTGAAGTCCCAAACTAAGTCCTGTCCAGAGTTGAGGACTCTTGTTAGGTGAGGAGTTCCAGGGCACCTGCTTGGGGCCCTTCATCCAGCTCTTCTCTCCACTTCCACTGGTGGGCACAAGGTGGAGTGGCTTGGCTGAGAGCAAGAGTGAGGCCTCACTTTAGGATGCTCCTGGTCAGCCTTTTGCCCCAATCAGGAGCCTCATCTTTCCCATAAGAAAGAATTACTTAGCTTCCAAACTTCTTAAGCTGTTTTCTCCCATATGTGTTGGCTTAGGTCTGTGTGTCACAGGGGCTGCTGGGAGTGTGGCTTCTGGCAAAAACACCCTTGTCTCTAGAAAACAGCAGGACTTGGAGGCCAATCTGGATGGGATTTCACGGTGTGAACCTCTTCAAATTATTCCATGCCTCTGGGCCCCTTTTCCAACTTCTGTGATTTAGAGGCATCTTTTACTGTTCTCCTTTTTTTCCCTTGTAAGTGTGTTAGGAGGATTCAGAAGATAATGAGCCTGAAAACATCTTGAAAGGGATTAAAATACAATGGCAGGTATTTTGATCATGGAAAAGCAGTATTTTATTGAAAAAAGGGAGAAGAAAAGGATCTTTAGGAATACTGTGAAATATCTGCATGTGATAGAGGATCTGGGCAGAGGTTAGGAGCTTTCCTTTCTTGTTCATTATTTTTATGGTGTGTCATAAATAAAGGACTGAATAAAAGAGCTAACACCAATAAAGGAATGGGCTCTATTATTATGTAGAAGGAATAGGGGCATCGTGTTGGCATAAGACTGGATCAAGTCAAGCACTTCCTGCATATGATGATTATATTTGGGGGGTTTTATTATTTGTGCAGGAGCCAGGAGATTTTAATGAGATTGTGCTATCGTAGTAATAAGAGAAGCACGTGTTAGATATGAACATATTTTCCCTCTTTTTACTCAATTTTCTTCATAGGACTCAGTGAGGAAGGCAACAAAGGAGATGGGGGAAACCCTCTAGAGTAGGAAGAGAGAGACAGACAGAAAGACGAAAGTGAAGAGCTGAGATGTCAGGATCTGGTTTTCTGTTCAGGGAGCCAGCTGTCCGGCAGTCGTGCACATGTGGCTCAGAAGGGAGAGCAGTCGGCAGTCTCAGCGCTGAATGTCATGGTCTTTTCTTTGCCCAAACAAAGAAACCAAACAGCTCCTAGTCATTTGCCTGCTGCTCCAGGGGCTAAAAGACTGTCCCAAATGAAGATCTGATCTTTTCCAGACAAGGGCTTGTACGTGGTAAGGGACACCTGGAGGGTCCAACTGGTTCCAGGTTTGCACGTGTCCATTGTGGTCTTTACATGCATTCATGCATGCATGCATTTACTTTAAAAATGTTTGTTGTGCATTTTTGGGTGCCAGATGCTGTTCTGGGCACTGAGTATCCAGGAGGGGAAAAAACAGGTGAGATCTCTGCTCTCCAGAAGCTGACATTCTAGTAGAGATGCAGAAAGAGACCAGTCAACTCGTAGATAAATAAAGCGATTTCAGATGGTGTTGAGCACCATGTTGAAAGTCAAACAGGATAATGAGTAGACAAGAAGGAAAGAGTGGGTTTGAGAAATATGCAACTATATTAGATAGAGTGATCAGGGACAGCCTTCCCAAGAATGTGCCATTTGATCTGCCCCTACATGATAAGAAGACCCCCCTGATAAGTAGGCCTGGGGGGAAAGCATTCCAGGTGGTGGAAATAGCAGGTTCAAAGTCCTAACTGTGAACAAGCTTAGCATGTGTGAGAAACAGAGGAGAGGACAGGAGGAGGCAGACGGATGGTGTGTGGATAAATGCTTGGAGAGCCAAGTTGGCTCCATGCTGGAAAGCTGACTGAGTAGCCACTCCCCTCCTCTCAGCCATTCATCCTGGTTGGACAGGGGTCAAGGATCCATGGAAGTGTGGGGAAAGAGCCCAGCTGGCATCTCTTCACCCTGTTTCCGGTTGAAGCTGCATTGGTTCACTTTGATGGACCATGGTGGGTAAGCTGAGGTCTCTGAAACCAGATGGCCCCAGTCTGAGGCCTGGACAAGTAGCACAGCCCCTCTGTGCTTCAGGTTTTCCCTTTGTAAGACAAGGATAATAATGATCGACCCCCAACTGATGGTCATTCTGAGCGTCAGATTGGTCAACACAGCTAGAGCCATGCTGTCACAGGGTTTTGCTGTTACTATCTCAGAGGCAAGACCGTGCTCCCTCTGCCTCATTTAAAAGGAACAGTGTGCCCCAGCTCCCAGGCTAGTCCCTGGCAGGACTGCTGTGACTGTGGGCTGGTGGTGGTAGTAGATTGCTTCCTGTGCACTCACAATCCTCTAGGCATAGAGTGCTGCTCCTGTTTCCATCATCAAAAGTCTTTATTCAGCAAGTGCCTAACTATGCCTGCCACTCTGCTGAGCAGGGTCTGGAGACACAGGGCGGATGTGGCCCGCCCTCTGGGAGTTTCACAATCTAACCCAGACATCAGAGAGACTGATAGAGATCAAGAGCACACAGACAATGGGTCACAGGTGAATTATAGTAATATTGGATACAAGAAAGAGATGTGTGCTTAACAGCGACTAGTGTATGGGGTGCCTTTTCAGTGACACAAGATGGGGGAATGTGCTACCTTTTCCCCAGTTAGTCAGAGAAGGCTTCTCTGTTGCTGTGGAAGACCAAGTGAGAAGCAATGGTTGTTGGCTGAGTTTAGGCAGCTGGAAGCAGAAGAGCTGTGAGACACATGGATATCTTGGCAAAGAGGTGAAAGCATTTCCTAGGCAGGGTCAGCTGTGGAGCACCTAGAGGTGGGTGTGAGGATGAAATCCAACATGGCAGTCTTGGGGGGTGCTGTTTTGGACCAGATGGAAAAGAGGAAATGAGTCTAGAAGAGATTAACAGCCTTGGCTTGCCTCCTTTATTCTTCCTGGGGTTTGCTTCCACAGAGTTCTGTGTTCAGAAGGAGCAAGAATAGTGTGAAATATTTTCGTCCGTGGTTTGGGTCCCAGGAGAGTAAGAGAAGAGCTTTGCAGTGCGCAGGGGAAACTGGAGACCCCAAGATGCGATGAGAACCCTGGGAATGGAGATCAAGTAGAGCATTTTAGTAGAGACCCAAACAGAGTTTTATTTTTCTTAGCACTTAGCTATGGTTCGATTTTACATTTGTGTGTGTGTGTGTGTGTGTGTGTGTGTGTGTATGTGTGTATGATCATTTAATTAATATCAGTCTCCACAAAGAATAGGCCCATTCCTAACGTTTATGGACCCTAGAACAATACCTCACATACCACAAGCCAAAATACTTAAAAGTAATAAATCCAGGGCACCTGGGTGGCTCAGTGGGTTAAGCCGCTGCCTTCGGCTCAGGTCATGATCTCAGGGTCCTGGGATCAAGTCCCACATCGGGCTCTCTGCTCAGCAGGGAGCCTGCTTCCCTCTCTCTCTCTCTGCCTGCCTCTCTGTCTACTGTGATCTCTCTCTGTCAAATAAATAAATAAAATCTTTTAAAAAAAAAGTAATAAATCCAGATAACTATTAAATAAAAAGAGTTTTATCCTACCATCCTGGCAAATAAAAGGTCAAAACAACCTGGAAGACAGGTTTGAAATTAGAATTATTAGATTCCTTAGAATTCTGTGCTAGCCATATGGGGGTACCCAGCCCTTGGCCTACAAGCCACTTTGACTCTCTTTCCACTGTTGGCTACATCTGGCAGCAGGATGAGCCTTTGTCACACACGCATGGATACTCCTGTTGGCTTGCTCAGGCTCTGTCCATACTATCCCGAAAGAGCTGTCCCTTGCCCCTCTTCCTTTGAACCCAAGGAAGAGAATGTTCTGAGAGCAGGCTCATGTCTGAATACACAGGAATTCTGGGGTCCCAGGTAATTGGAGCAAGTTCTAGAAGAGAGGCATAGCTCCTTGACCTCACAGATTTCCTATGGGAAGAGTGCAGCTGAAGAAGGGCCAGAGTGGGGCCTTCTACAGCAAGGGACTAAGCAAGAGACTTGCCTGGGTCTAAGGGAGGCACTGCAAAGGGACTATAAGAATCCCTCGAAGCAGCAACTTGTGTTTGCTTATCATTGGGTCATCAGCTCCCACTCTGGTGCCTGGCACCTGTTTCATACTCTGTAAGTTTTTGTTGAATGAATCATCCTCTAGAGCTCATCCAGTGAGCATTTCCACACATAGGGGGGCTGGGGAGAAGAGACTATAAGGAAGAAAAACACTTGCTGGCATCAACTGCTGAAAAATGTGCTGTGCAGAAGAGGCAGACCTGTTTTGTGGAATCACAATGGTCAGTGCCTTGGCCAGGGATGAAATCTTCAGGGAACCCAACTTTGGTTTTGATAGCAGAAAGAACTTTCATCAAAGCTTTCCCAAGATAATATAGGCTGCTTTAGAAAGGGAGCTCAAATTGGTGATTAGAACTAGTGATCTTCAAGATCCTTGCTGAGCTCGAAAGTTGGGTTTCATTACGAGATTGCTTGAGGGTCCAGAGACATTTTTAATCTAAGTGTAAAGAGATGAACTTGCATCCCTTGTCAATCCAAGGGTTCGTCTTGTCCCAGTATCTAATCCCAGTGTATGCAATAGATGGCATGTACAAATGTGTCTTCCACAGAGATCACAAAAAATAGTCTCTGTCCTGTGTTCACAGAAATCCTAAGTTGTTGGTAATCATGAATTTATACTAGGCACATGTCATGAATAATAGGCAACAGATACCATCATGGACCTAAGGTTGCAGAACATCCCCAAAAAGAGGAAGCCCAGTTACCCCTCACCCAGAGTCATGAGCAGCACGTCATGTTCCCCTCTTTGGATTGTCTGCTGTGGTTTTTCCACTTCTACTTTGGTCAGTCCTGATCCTATTTATTTTTGTTTTTTATTTTTTTAAGATTTTATTTATTTGCCAGAGAGAGAGAGTACACACAAGCAGGCAGAGAGGCAAGCAGAGGCAGTGAGAGAAGCAGGCTCCCTGCCGAGCAAGGAACCCGATGTGGGACTCGATCCAAGGACCCTGGGATCATGACCTGAGCCGAAGGCAGCCGCCCAACCAAGTGAGCCACCCAGGCGTCCCAGTCCTGATCCTGTTTAAATCGAAATCTCTGAGGACCCTTTCCTCCTCCAGGGTTCTCACCAGTGCTCTCATATTTTACTGAGAAGTGATGTAAGGAAGTTCAGCTTTCACCATCAAGTCCTTGGCTGCTTTCCAGATTTAGCTATCTATTTTTTACACACACATACATGCACACGCATGCACAGGAATAAAGCATCGAGTGCACCTGTCTCACTTTCACAGACAGAATGAAGGTTCGGAGGAAGAGAGGCACTTGCTGTCTTAACAGTTGTAGAGTGAATCTCACCTAGAGATTGTCTGTTGATCCTCTACACAGTGTTCACTTTGGAACCATCCTTCCTCACTTGGTAGCCTGCATCTGGATGTGGTATGTTGGCTAACTTATTGGGTGTGGCTTCAAGTTGAACCTCCCATAAAGAAAAGTACTTAATAAAGCTGGTAGGGTGGAGTAAAATATGGATTTCTAAAGAGCCTGGGAGGAGAAAGGCCAGATCCTGGGATTCCGTCTCTCTCCTCTCCTCCACCCCTCCCCTCCACCGATGCTCTCCACTTTTTCCAGCTGGTGTGTTAGAGAGGCCCAGCTGTGGCCTGTGAGTTGGGGGGGGGGGGAGCAGGTTGAGGGGGAGGGGGGAGAAGGGCTACTCGAAGGAGTGTGGGAATGAGGGAGCTGCTTCTTGTTTGCTGGGAAGGAAGCCAAGTTGGAAGTGAGCCCGGATGTAAAGGAGCTGGCAAGTGAATAGTGTGTGGCCTGAGCTGCACACCATCCCCCTACCAAGATGTATCATATGTAAGATAGAGTTTATGTGTGCATATTACATGGAGTACATATTTGATACCTCCCTCTGTATATGTTAAAAGCAAAAATGGAGTACACATGGGATTGGCAGTCTCATAACAAAATAGGCAAAATTGATTTAGTTACAATTTGAGTTCCAGGTAGATGCAAACTGTCAGCAAAACAGAGGCTCTGTGGAACTCCATGGTTCAAGCCCCAGTCTTGGGCCTAGTTTGTTGCCCTCATGAGACTTTCTTCAGGGAAACTGCTCAGAGATGCTGAGGTGGACAGATCAAATTCTTGTCCTTCTTTATGGAAAGTTCCCTTTGGATGTGGCTGAAGTCAATCAACATCAACTTCTCCAAAAGAAGCCTCTCGAAGCCATCCTAGTTGGCTAGCATATGACTCTGCATACAGTAGGGGCTCAAAATTTGCTGATCCCTTGGTATCCTTCTTGGTACATGTTCATTCCAGACTAATAGTGTTATTTTGGGTCCCTAGTGTACACATAGCAGAAGGTATATTTGTGTGTGTGTGTGTGTGTGTGTACATATGTGTACATGTCTGTATAGAAATTAAAATGCCAGGCAAGAAGGATACGGAAGCTCCCTCGACATCCATCTTCACCCCATCCAACCTCCTTTTCAGATTCTATAATAACAAATAGTGATGATTCCTATCCTAGTAATCATAGTGATTGTTGTCCTGGCTTGAGTCCACTTGGCCAGGAATAGACCTGTTCTTGTTCTTTTGCTGAACAATGAGAGGAATACAGGCATTGAAGTCAGAAAGACATGAATTTAAATCCCAGTCTGGGCCCTTCCCAGCTGGGTGACCTTGGGCAAGTGACTTAATCTCCCTAGACCTTGATTTCATTGTCTACAAAGCAGGAATAAAATATTCAGCTTGAGCACTTATCATAAGTGGTGAACATGCTGTATTAAAGTTCTAGGTACATAGCAGCTGTTCATTAAATGGGAGTGATATTTACCCTCATTCTGTCAACGTGGCTCAGAGACCTGGAGTAGGGTTCCCAGACCACGCTGCTGCCTTTCCTACGACTCTCTTGTACTACAGCCTTAAAAAAGCAGATGCTCTAAGTAAAGCTGTACTTTGACCACCGTAAACGCCCGGCTGTTTTTGTGCCTGATCTCAGGGATGCACGTTCAGATCCAGTGTTTCTGTTTAGCTGACTTCCTGCCTTTGTATTGCCTGATTCAGTTCAACTCCCTGCTCTCCTGCCCAGGTCTCTCACCCCCAACATAGTAGTCTTTATCTATCTCCATCACCGCTATGTTCCTGACAGATCTTTATTAAGCAGCACTCCCTTCTTGGCAGGAACTATGCAGAAAGACACTTTCCTGGGCTCTGAGTCCCTAGAGGCCAGAAACAGGCTAGGCACGCAGAGGAGCATATAGAGGAGGTGGCAGAAGAAATGATTCCCCAACATGTGACAGCAAGGTATTTGCATTCAGGGTCATCCCTAGACAAGGATTTCTGAAAGCCTGGGATGACATGGACACCCTGGGGAGACACCACGTTAAATAATGTTGGTCATCAAGTGAGAACACTGTTCTCTTTTCAGTTGTTCTCATGCCTTATGATTATGTCTAATGGAAAAAGCTCATTGGAGTGATAATATGTCTTTAACACCTTTTTAACTCTTGTCAGTTTCCTTTATAAACAAAGAGAAGGCTTCGGGCTCAGAGTCTTTGGACATACAGTAATATCTAGCTATAATTGGTTAGTCTTGTTTTGTTTGCAGTTGTGTGTGTCTATTCTTTTTTTAATAGATTATTTTTTTTAAGCAGGTTTAGGTTCAAAGCAAAACTGGGCTGAAAGTACCAGAGTTCTCATATACTCACTCCTCACCAACCCTCCACCCCAACCTCATCCCCCACCAGAGTAGTGATTTGTTACAATGGGTGAACCAACGCTGACACATCATTATCACTCAAAGTCCATAGTCTCCATTGGAGTTCACTTTTGGTGTTATATGTTTGAAGGGTTTTGACAAATGGCTAACGGCACGTATCTACCATATATGGTATTATTACAGTTTCATGGCTTAAAAATCCCCTGTGTTCCACCATTTATCCTTTTGCTCCTACCCCCGAACTCCTGGCAACACAGCCTGGCCTCTGCCAGAAGGTCATATAGTTGGTATCATACAGTGTGTGGCCTTTTCTGACTGGCTTCTTTCACCTGGTAATATGCGCTTACAGTTCCTCCATGTCTTTTTGTACCCCGACAGCACATTTCCTTTAAGCACTGAATAATATTCCATCATATAAACACAGCTTGTCTATTCCTACTTTGATAAATGACATTGGTTTTTTATTTATGGTAGTGACAAAAGCCTCCTTTAGAAATAAATTTATTGAAGTAAAAATGTAAGACATTTCAAGAAAAATGTTAAGTATCGAGTAAGTAATAGTATAGATGGTACACCTTGAAAGTGTACGTGACTGAGGTTTGGGTGACATTGACCTATAATAATTCTGAAACATTTGTGGATACCAAGAACTGCCCCAAATTGGGGGTAAGGGGGAGAATGCTGAGTCCCAGGCCATGGCCCCAAGGTAGTGCTGCCCTGGAATCTCCATTTTCAACCACTGGCTTTGACAATTCTAAGGCAGATGATTCAGGAAGACTGTGGATTAGGCAGGAGTTTGGAGAGGCAGCCGAAGGGGAGGGGGAAGATGCCTCCCCTGGACCTGAAATTATCAGACATACAAGGAAGAGGCAGGTGGGCACTGGAAGTGGAGAGAGGACACAGGACCATATGATGAAGAAGGAAATGACATGTGTCACTCAGGGCAGAGACAAGAAGGGATACCTCTTGCATCTCTTTCTTTCCTTGCCTCAGTGATCTGAGAGCTATCAGTTTCAATCAGGATAGCTGTAAGATGGAAAAGCTAACCCACACAGGTCTGTAACATGAGGGAGATGCAAACTTTGATTATATTAAGATGCTGAGACTTGGAGGGTTGTCTGTTGCCCACCTAATATTAATTTCCCTGACTAATACAACCATTAATTTGCACTCCTGAATTACGTTCAGAGAGTATTCTTGAACAAAGGCAAATCAGGGGCCTCATGCGGGAAGTCCCAGAGTCCCAAGGCAAGGCAACAGAAAGTATGCAGCTTGCCACCGCATAGCTCACTGAGTACCCATGATGACATGCATTACAAATGACTCAATGCTTTCACCTGCAGCTCATTGGTTGGATCTAGAATGGCTGTACCTAATAGCAGTAGGGATGGGGAGTTTCATCCTCCTGGGTACCTGGAAAAAGAGAAAACTCAGGTATGGTGAATTCTAGATGTCCCTCCCTCAACAATATTAGTACCTCTCTCTTAGGGTTGTGAGAAATGTAAATGAGAGAATACATATCGAGCATGTAGAAACTCTTGACCTACAATGAGCACTCAATAAATACCAGTTGTTTTGTTACTATCTCCTCAGTTAGAAAAGAAAGAGGTTGTCCTCAGAAATATCCAAGCCCCTTCTAGTTGTGTTGTCCTCTTCATGCCATATTATATGGAGGAGCAGTACCTGGGGCTGGCATACCAAGTCCCCCCTCCACCAACAGCAGTCTCCTTAGAAGAATGAATTTAGAACTGGATACTAAATACCGAATCAGGGAAAGAATTTGGAAAATAGGACAAGGAAGACTGTTCCAGGCATAGGAACAATGGAAGCAAAGAATCAAAGATGCTTTTGCAGGAAGTTAAGACAGTGAATAAGAACATGGGGCCTATGTAGCCAAGCAGAACTTCTTTCAAATCCCAGCGTTGCTGTGTAGTAGTGTTAAAATATCAGGCAAATCACTTACAAACCCAGAATCTTCATTTTTCTTCACTATAGAAAGTATCTGTCTCAGAGGTTGCTGGGAAGTTCAAATGATATAACGCATGCAAAACTCTTGGCATAGTGTGGAATGCAAACATATGATAAATTTGCAAATATTCAATAAACATTAGCTCTTGATGTTGTTATCTGACCTTACTCACTTCTTCAAATTTTCTTTGAGAATTTCTGCCTTGGTGTGTGTGTGACTGTGGCTGCTGATCTCAGGAGGTGCTGCCAAGACATCATCAGGGTGGAGGAAACTAAAAATACCCAACCACTGCTGGTAGACTAAGAGAAAGTGATCACACAGATATACATACTTTTTTTTAAAAAAGTGTATGAAAGCCATTGTAATGAATGAAATCAAAAGCATCCTTCACTTTAGCGTCTTGTCCGTAAGTCTATTCTCAATCAATAAATACTCAAAATACAGATCAAGTCCCTTGAGCATTTGTGAAAGTGATGCATTAAAAGGGAGCTAAGTCGAGGGACATTCTACAGAACAACTATCCAGTACTTTCCAAATGTGTCATGACTCCAAGGTCATGAAGAACAATGAGGGAAATGTCCCAGGTTAGAGGAGACTAAGAAGATATGACGACTAAATACAATGAGTGATCTGAATTGGATATTGTGCACCAGGTAAAGACATTAGTGGGACAGTTGGTGACACTTGAATAAGGTGTGTAAACTAGTTAACAGTATTGTGTCAATGTTAAGCTCCTGGTTTTGGTCACTAGTCTGTAAGATGTTAACCTTTGGGGAAGTTGGTTGAAGGGTCAGTGGGAACTCTTTGTGCTATTTTTATAAGTTTTTAAATGAATCTGAGATCAATGCAGAATTAAAAGTTAAAAAAATAAAAATAATTTCAATGGGGGTAGTTACTTATATTTGGAAAAATTGGCAATTACTAATACAGAAAAAAAAAAAAAACATGGTTTTGGTGGTTATAACAACCTCGTTTAGAATTTGGGCTCTAGAACTTCTTAGCTGTGGGCTTCGGGCAAATCATTTAAATCCTTTGAACTTAGTGTCTTTTGTGGTACTGGGGAACAAATAAAAAATATGTCATAGCATTGTCACAAGAATTTGAGTAGACAACACCTACTGCAATGCATGAAGGGGCTCCCCATAAACATGAACTATCTGGGTGCTCCTTCCACCTCTATCCAGGGAGGATGATAAACATGCCTCACACATTTCCCTGGGTATAAGTACTGTGTGCTAAGTGCTTTGAGATTGACAGGGTGACACCTGAGGAGTGAAAGTGTTGAGTGGGCAATGATATTTTCCCAATATGGAGATCTTAGGCATATAAACAGAGTTAATCATCAGCAGCAGAAACAGCATTGGCCATTATGCAGTGGTACTTTAACAATTTTTAACCTAACACCCCAAAAGGAGGGCTTTGGCACATTGAGTGAGTGTGGGTTGTCTATTTTGATACATCCTGTAGCAATCCCTCCAGGAGCCACAGAATTAAGCCTCCATAGAGCAATGTGCCGCTTGAGAAAGAAAAGCTTTCTAGTACTAGGGCTCTGCATTCTCCAACGCGTTTAGAAACAGCTGCCCAAACCAGGCAGCTGCCCTTGAATGAGAGCTGGTGTCCTGTCAGAGTGCAAAGGTGTCCCCTCCTGTTGGGCGCATGTTGTGGGAATGAGAGAGAACACTGAGGATGTAAGGGAGTGGGTGTGTGTTTGCACAGGGAATACGACTATTTAATTCAGAAGAAAAAGGCATTTGAGGTTGTTGGTCCTTTCACTGCTCCTCCAGCCTTTTGTGTATCCTTTTTCCAGAGAGAGCCCAGAGGGTCTAGTCTTTGCAAAATCTGCTGACATTTTACATAATACCCACTGCTTTGTTTCTTGCTTTGGACACCCATTAAGTGTTTAGTGGGGAAAAAAAAGTCAGTTTGGGGCTTTGGAGAAGTATATGATATGATTTCAAAGGTTCTTCCTCTTCCCCAAAGACACATAGAGGTTCTTCATGATTTAAATTAATTTCTGTCTTTCCTATGAATGTAAAAGAAGTACAAAAGTGTTTATTTGACATGATAGTTAGAATTTACTTCTAAACAATCCAGTGACCATAGATGAAACAAGACTGGTCATGTGTTTAAAAGTGCTATGATTGGGTGACGAGTTTATTGTACTATTTCATCTACTTAAATGTTTTATTACACTATATTTTATGTATACTTATATGTTTTACAGTCATATGTTTTATATATTTTTAAACATTTTCATATTTTTATATGTGGTTGAATTTTATAATAAAAAGGTGTGACATATTATTTGCTACAAAAAGACACGTGTTAAATAGGTTTTACAGAAGGGGAGGTAGAGCTAGTTGAGGGTGGGCAAGACAGCTTTGGGCACAACATTGCTGGGGACCTATGTGAAAGACAGAATGTGAGTATGTCTCATCAGGCACTTTATTAGTCTTACTCAACGAGGGGAATACATTTGATGACCTTTTAAGGGATCTTCCATCCCCAATGGTCATGATTTAAAGATGAAAATGTCCTGTTGTCCATTTTCTTTCTGGTCTACCTGGTCTGATGGCAGCAAAAGGATTGGTGTGACCATTGATTCAGCATAGCTGGGTGCCAGGCCCTGGGAATGTGGAGGCAAGCTGGGGAGCTCAGTCTATTGTGAGAAGCAACCACAAGACAACATGATGGGTTCCTTGAAACAGGATTGCATCCATGGTGCTGGAGGACTACACAGGAGGGGTGACTAGTGATGCCTGAGACAACAGGACAAGGATTGCCAGAGAAGCTAACCTTTGAGTGGACAAGTAGGGCTGGGAAAGAGGAATTCTCCCAGGGAAAGTGTATGCCAAAGTATACCAGTATAAGTTCTACCTCATTCTCCTCATTAGAAACATACTCCTTTCCACTTGCCTAATCCTCTCTCCTTCTCATTGCTTTTCAAATTGCCCTGCTATGTTTTAAGACCCAGTATAGCTTTCCTCAGAGAGCTGGGTGGATTAAAGTGTGGGCAGGCTGCAGAGAGGCGAGGGGCAGGTTTACTCCTCTTCAGCAATTACTCTCAATGCTAGCTTCTCTGGGCTGAGTTCTAATGGCCTTTCTGTAATAAGAGCCTCATGGTCTGGCTGTGCTTGGGAGCCACCTGCCTGGGAATAGTAATGCCACAGAAACTCACATGGTTAATTGAACTGAGGTTTTTATCTGGAAGCTTCAGGAGAGTCTGGAAGGACCCTTGGGGTCCAGGAGCTTCCTTATCCTCCAATACATACAGAGACACTAGCTCATATCCCTGTGGTAAAGAAGGAAGAGCAGACATTATTTTCCTAGTTTTTTAGAAGTGAGAAAACAGGATCTGGAGAGGAGAGATGTTGTGCTCCTATTTTCAGACTGGAAAGTACCAGTAAATACTTTATAGGAGAAAGTCATTCATCCTTCCCCTACTCCTCTTTCAGCCATAAAAATACTCATTCATTTGCTTCCTAAAACACTCCTATATTGTAGTGAAGTGTTAATCTACCAGAACATTTGGAGAATAGAAGAGACTAGGGAGGGAGAATGGCAGGAATAGGGTCAACCCATGGTTAATTTCATTTTCTAGTGCATTCAGGGATAACCCTATAATTTATATTATAACTTTTATTGTTGAGAATCTTTACAAAAGTTAAGTCCACCTTGCAGTGTGTTTGGACATTGCCCAGATTTCTTTTATGCTGAAGGATTGTTGTTTAACACTAGGCTCTGTGGTTATAGAAGGCAAAGGGAATAGAGTTCTAGCTTCACAGACTCCTTAGACACCACAGACACCATAGACACCTTGTCGAAGTTGATGAGTGGATTTTATTTAAACTGTGATATCAACTTGTTTCATCTTCCTCCCACAAGAGGGGAGTGATATTTCTAATTCCTTCATTTAGCAAACATTTATTGAGCAGCTGCTTTAGGCCAGAGCTCTGCTGAGAGTTCTAGTTATGCTAGTGAACCGGAACGTGGCTTCTGTCCTCCAGGAATTTTGCTGTCTGGTAACTGCCGATGGGGTGATAACAAGGCAGGATGGTAAGGACTGATAGTTGTGCTGAGTGCAATGGTGTGTAGGCTTGAGAATCAGGGAGGTATTCTCACAAGAGGAGATAGCTGTGCTGGACTGAGGTTGGCCAAGATAAGAGAGTGGGCAGAAGTAGAAGCTTTTCCAAAAAACCTGGAGGGAGGAAAGGAGCATCAGCCCCAGGAGGAATGGAAAAGCCCACTCTGCTTCAAGACACAAGCTTTCACTTGTCCTCCTTTCTTTGTGTCCTCTGGGGAATCAAGTTGGTCGCTTCCCTAGGGTGTCAACTGTGAAAGCTGTGAGTCTTGCTCAGCTCAGGGTTCCAAATGTGCCCACCCTGGCCTAGTCCACCCTGGCTTACACGAGGAAGCTGCCTCACTTAGCCCCCCTTGAGGAAGGGGACACAGGGGTTCCCCCCCATTGTGGGTGGTCACCATGATAACCACCATCTCAGGTTCTTGGGGAGGGCAGCCAGTTGACAAAAGGGGTGTAGAAGTTCCCAGCCTGCAAGTATGTGGAGGTCTGTGTTTCACTGCGGTTGGTAAACAGTGTTTCATTCAAGGACCAGGCATACTTTTATCTCAGCTCTCTCTAACCTAAAGGTCATTTCCTGGCCAGAGAGTAAAAAAAAAAAAAAAAATGTCATCAATACAGCACTGGCTCCATTGTGTTTCTAGACCTTCATCATCTCCACCGATGGGAGCAAGCACAGAGAGATAGGAGAGCTGGAGAACACAACCATGTGTTGTGTGGAGACACAAACATGGTACTAAGTTTGCCTTTCCTTGTTAAACTATCATTCCTAGGTTGCCATCAGCATTATTGCAACCTCCCCTCATGCTAGAAAGTGTTAGCAGGTTTTCTTGCTTATAGAAGAGTATGTTGGGAGAATGGGATGTCCCACTGTTTTTTGAGATTGAGCGAATCGAGGTCCAAAGAGGTTACATGATGATTCCGTGCTACTGTTACACACACAAACTGGACTAGGCGTAGACAGTATAGCCATGAACCAAACAGACAAGGCCTCAACTGTCATGGAGCTTACAGTCTAGAGGTGAAGTCGAGTCCTATGGCAGGCCCCAAGTCATGCTAGTGGTCCTGGAGGGCCTTGGACATCCTGGTCCAACTACTCTAGCTTCTTGGCACAGTTCAGTTTGTAGCTCTTGCTTTCCCCCTCCCGGATGATGTTAATTTCTTGATCAAATTTCTAGTCCCTGTCCCACTTCATTTCTCCTTCAAATATGCACAAGAGGTCTTTTTTCTGCCCTCAGTGATGTCTGGCATGAAGCAGAACTCCCAGTGCTAGCAGCGATCTGTGGGGTGCCTGTTGTTGCTCTATAAACGCTCCAGACTCTAAGCAAATCATTAAGGGGTAGGAAAGAACTTCAGCTCTATTTATGCTCCGGGAATGCAGTCGAGTCTCTCAGGACAAAACTGTGGAATAGAGATTACCATCCGTTCTTCTCCTTATGGATAAGGAGGCAGAATCAGAAAGGTCAGGTAACTCTGTTGGTTTACAGGGCTGGAGTTTAGATTCTGGGCTCCTGGCTCCTAGTTCAGTGCTCTTATTTTTGTTTGTTTGTTTTAAGATTTATGTATTTATTGAGAGAAAGAGAGAGAGAGAGCAAGCATGCAAGTGGGGAAAGTGCAGAGAGAGAGGGAGAATCTCAAGCAGACTCCCCACTGAACACAGAGCTCGATGTGGGGCTCGATCTCAGGACCCTGAGATCATGACTTGAGCCGAAATCAAGAGTCAGATGTTGAACTGTCTGAGCTACCCAGGCACTCCTCTAGTGCTCTTTCTTCTATTTAATTAAAAATAATTAAATTCAGGGGCGCCTGGGTGGCTCAGGGGGTTAAACCTCTGCCTTTATCTCAGGTCATGATCTCAGGTTCCTGGAATCGAGCTCCGCATCAGGCTCTCTGCTCAGCAGGGAGCCTGCTTCCTCCTCTCTCTCTGCCTGCTTCTCTGCCTACTTGTGATCTCTCTCTCTGTGTGTCAAAATAAATAAATAAAATCTTTTAAAAAATTTAAATTCTGTAGTTTTTTGCTAAGCACCAATGATGTGCCAATCATAGTGCCCACCCTAGGGAGGCAGAGAAATAAACATGGCTCCTTTCAGTGACCTTTCAATCTGACAAGAGGGTTAAGTATGTGAGGGAACTGTCATAAAATTAATGGTGGAGAGATGTTCTAGTTATAGCATGGGCAGAAAGGAGGGCGGGGTCAACTTTGCTCAAGTGAATCATAGATGGACAGCCTCATAGACAAGAACCTCCAGCTGGTGCTAGGAGAATGGGCAAGAGTTCAGCAGAGCCCGGTGGTGGAAGGGACTCCCTGACACTTGCAAAGTTAAGGTGGTGTGGCATGTGAAAGTGAGGAGTGTCAGGAGACAGGACAGTGAGGACCAGGGGTCCTTGAGCATGTCCAGTGTGTTGCCTCCACTAAAGCTTCTCTTTTCAGTAAGGAGGAAAAGTAACATGCAGACCATACTCTGACTCCACAAAACGAATTCTGAGCAGTTCGATCTCCGGCTTCTTACTGACATGGAAAAAAGCTAAATGCCTTTGGTTTGGTGACAACCAAAGACTGTTGGGATTTGGACCTAACTTCTTCCAGCCTCCAGCCTCCAGCCCAGCACCCCGATGTCCCATCATCCACTCCAGCAAATCCCCAGTGCCTGCCATTTTCCATTCTCCAAACACACCTCTTGGCTCTCTGCTTTTGGTTTCCATTCAAAGGCTTTGTTTCACTTGTAACCTCTTTCCCTTCTTTCTTTACCAACAGCCCTAACCCTAACCACCTCCTCACCTGTCACCCTCACCTGTCACCTCCTCTGTGAGGACTCCCTCCTACATGGCATTTCATCCTGGCTGTGCTCACACAGCACACACTCACCACAGGCTGCCTGCCTGGTTATCACCGTTGAACTTCATTTCCTTTCCGCAGTGGAAGGTGAGCTCAAGAGAGCTAGTGCCAGGTGTATAGCTCACCGTTGTATCACTCACTGTGCCTAGCATAGTGGGATTAACAGAATCCAAGTCAATTAGGTATTTGAATACTTTCATGGATCCACCCAAGAAAAGCATTCTTTTTTTCCTAACCAACATTTTCTGCTTTCTGCTAATGTGGGCGCTATAGACTGAACTGTTGCCCATCCCCCCAGTTCACATGTTGAAGCACCAACCCTCTATGTGATGATAAGTGGAGATGGGGCTGAAGGGTGGTTGGGTGGGTAGGAGGCTTAGGGGAGATCATGAGGGTGAGACTGTCATGATAGGATTAGTGCCCTTACAGGAAGACCCACCAGAGAATTGCCAGCTCTGTCTCTAGTATGTGCGGACCCAGCAAGAAGGGGGCTGTCAGCCAGGGTTCTCTCACCAGAACCCAACCATGCAGGCACCCGGGTCTTGGCCTTCTAGGTTCCAGAACTGGGAGAAACAGATGTCTGTTGTTTAATCCACCAGTCTGTGATACTTTATGGCAGCCGGGGGAGATCCACGAAGCGTGTTTTTGACCATATCTCAATGCTTGGCACTTCACCCTCCCTGTCATTCCTTTAACACAGTCAGTACTGCTTCTGGGACGGAGAATCCCTTAGTGAGCAGGCAGATATGCATCTGCCAATGAGGAGCCTACCTTCTTGCTGTCAGAGGCAGAAACCCGAGGACGCCACACAGGTGGACTTGAGGGACATTCAGCAAACACTGAGGTATAGTCTTCAGGGATTTCAAGACCCTGGAAGAGGAGAAAGATTGAGGGACTGTTGCCGATGGCAGGAGACCGGAAATACGTAACATTAAATCAAGTGTGGGAGCCTGGAACCCAAACCAAACATGGCTCTGGGGAAAACTGGTGAAGTTTGAGTGGGGTCTTTCATTTGGTGGCAGTATTTAGCATAATTTCTGATTCTCATGGTTGTATGTTAATGCATATGATGTCAGCATTGGGAGAC
Source organism: Mustela lutreola (assembly GCF_030435805.1). Classification (NCBI taxonomy): domain Eukaryota; kingdom Metazoa; phylum Chordata; class Mammalia; order Carnivora; family Mustelidae; genus Mustela; species Mustela lutreola. The sequence continues at coordinate 184,730,842 of NC_081292.1, forward strand.
ACTTGAGGAGGGATTTATAGAAACTACCATTTTTACCACTTTTCTGTAAGTCTAAAAGTACTTGAAAATAAAAAGTTAAAGAAAAAAAGAAACCTCAATTCCTCTCTTTTCTTCTACCCTTTGTCCATCATGGGCATTTTCTTTTCTTCTCTTTTTAAGTAGGCTCCATGCTGGGCATGGAAGCCAACATGGGGCTTAAACTCATGACCCTGGGCTCAAGATTGAGCTGAAATCAAGAGTCGGATGCTTAATGGACCCAGGCATCCCTTCATGGGCATTTTTCAACCAACATATTCTTCCATTGCTTTTACTTGTATTCTTTTTTTTTCCTCTTTTAAAAAAGATTTTATTTCTTTATTTGCCAGAAAAAGAGAGAGCATAAGCTGGGGGTGCAGCAGGCAGAGGGAGAAGCATGCTCTGGCTGAGCAGGGAGCCCGACATGGGACTTGATCTCAGAACACTGGGATCATGACCTTAGCCAAGGGTAGACGCTTAACCAACTGAGCCACCCAGGCATCCCCTTTTACTTCTAAACATCTTTCCAATCCATCTGATTCTCTAGGCCTGGACTACCACCACCTCAGTCTGAGCTGTCCTCTTCTCTCTCCCTGATTCCTAACCCTTTGCTTTCCCTGCTGTTCACTCCATGTCTGTTCTCTACAGAATTTCAGTGATTCTCCACTCCGTGGTTCACACTCGGGACCACGTCCCAGTGCTTTGACCTGCTTTAGAAACCAGCCCATCTCTGCCTGCCTCTCCAGATTGCTTTGTGGCCTACCCTCATGTCCTGCCTTCCTTGTCTTTCCTAGAGATACTGACCTTCTCTCAGGTTCAAAGGAGCTCCCATGCTCTTTCTATTCCCTGCAACCCCCCATTCCTTCTGCTTAGGAAACTCTATGCCCCCTTACATATGCCCTTCTCCCCCCACCTGATTAGAATCTCCCATCCTTTGGAAGTCCCTAGTACCTGTATGGGCACTTCTCCTATAAATTTTGTGGCTCCCTGCACTGTGATCACAGCATCCACCCCACTGCACTATCATTGCTCCTGCATTCCTCTGTAGACTGTAATCCCGATGAGGGCAGGTGTTGTGTCTACTTGGGTCCTACTGCTCCCCAGCATCTTGTACAGAGGTTGACACACTGAGAATACTCAATGGATTTTTGTTGAATGGATGAACTAACATTGCATTAACTTGATGCATCGAAACCCTACTTTTAGGCTATGTGTATTCATGAGGTGGTGGTGGGAACCAAAGAAACAGATCATACCTTTGATGGTGTGTGTGTGTGTGTGTGTGCGCGAGTGCATGTGTAGACCTTTAACTGTCTTTTGAGCTTTACTGGTGTAATCTGAAACCAAGCCCAAATGCAGAAGGCAGGGAGAGACTGAGGAAAGAGGCATGCCACCCCGGGTGGTAGGTGGCAATTTTAATACTAGCAAAGGGAACTTACATACAAGGCTTGTCTTGAGCAGCAGGAAGGTGAATGAATCCCTGCACCTGCCTTCCAAGCCTTAAAAGCTTATCAAGAGGCCTTCACTGGGCTCAGCCAGGTATATTGTGCAGGTGTTTTCAACACCGCCTCACCGTCTCAATGTTCTGTCTTTGCAGCAGCCTCTGGGAGCAGGGAAAGCAAGTGGAACTCACATTTCAAGGACGGGGGAGGGAGGGAGTGCCTGGGTCCAGCTTGCAGGTCAATGGGTGGTCAAGTCTTTTTTTTTTTTTTTTTTTGAAGACTTTATTTATTTATTTGACAGAGAGAGATCACAAGTAGACAGAGAGGCAAGCAGAAAGAGAGGGAAGCAGAGAGCCCGATGTGGGCTCAATCCCAGGACCCTGAGATCATGAACTGAGCCAAAGGCAGAGGCTTAACCCACTGAGACACCAAGGCGCCCCTGGTCATGTCTTTTTGATCACATTTCTCAACCCTGTGTGTGTGTCTAGAGTGTGCCAGGTAAAATCAGTTCTGAATGTTACTTGACATAGGGTGGCCAACCATTCCAGCTTTCCAGAGGACTAATGATTTTTCCACAGTGTGGGACCTTATTGCTGAACCTGGAATAGTGCCAGTTGGACCTGGACTGTTGGTCAGACTACAACAATCCTCCAACAAATGGCACTGTAGACTGCTACATACAGAGACAACACCTCTCATACTCAGTGTCTGCTTGCCAAATGTGGAGAAGCTCTTGTTGACTGACTGATAGATGCCTATTTTCACACTCTAGGGGAAAGCAGCCATCCGCTGTTTGCCAGACTGCCTAGAGCCAAGGGGGTGTGATCTCTGAGACCCTCTTATGAGATTTACACAGAGCTTACATTAGATCTCTAGCACAGAGCTTCTCAGACTTTAAAATACGTATGAACTGCAGGGAGTCCCTGCTGAGCTATAGCATCTGATTCCCCATGTCTGAGCTAGAGCCTGACATTCTGCATTTCTAGAGGTTCCCAGGTCAATGCTGATAATTCTGGTCCACAGAGCACACTTTGAGTGCAAGGGGCTCTGTGGTTCTCAGTGTTAACTGGCTTATTAGAATTATCTGGGGGGAGGGGACTCTACAGATGCCCATTCACAAACCCAGACTAATTCAGTCAGTCTGTATGGTGGGAAGAGGCATCAGTATTTTTACCTCTTCCTCAGGTGATTCCAAGACGGAGACAGGGTTGCAAATCCCGGGGTGGGGGGCAGGAAAACGAGAAGAATACTGCTGATGATAAGAGCTGATTGATTGCTCCAGATGGGCTAGGCTGTGCTGTCAAGTGATTTATTGGAAGTGGAGTCAGAAATCTAAAAGAGGGAGCTTATTTTGGAATGCCTAGAGGCAAGATTCTTTAAAAAAATCAGGGCATGAAGGTTTGTGTTCTGTGGCCGTTTAGCTGGCAATCAACATTCCCTGAACTCCCAAGGTGATGGAGCCCAGAGCACAACCGTGGGGGGAAGGGGCCCTGCTCTGAGAGCAGCTGATAGGAGAGGGCAGAGGTCTTCTGAAACCCACACCAATGGGTTTCACAGACAAGTCATCTACACTGGTCTTCCAACTATTCAGAATGTCTCTTCTTTCCTTGCTTGCTGATGTGCCCTAGCAGCTGTTCCAAACACTGCCCATTCTCATCAAATTGCCCACTTCATTCTGAGCCGATGAACTTGCCTCCTACTTTACGGAGAAATGTGGGGTCAGCCCTTCATATTCCATCCTCTCTCTATTTCCACCTGCCATCATTTCCCCTTCGCTTTTGCAGATGTCTGTCTTTACCTCGTGTCTCCTCCCCTCTCCAAGACGATGACCCCAATGCCCTTCGTCCCAGCTCACCCCAGCGTCTTCCATCGGCACCGGGACTCCCGACCGTCCACTGCCAGGAGCATGCGCACACATGCTCTCGGGCATTCTAATCGCGTCCCCTTCACTGGCCACGCTCGTGGGCACACAGGCGTGCTAAGGTCTTCAATATCCCTGGAAGGTGTAGTGCTCTCTCATCCCCTCACGCGCCCCTCTGTTGTGCAGTCTGGTTTCCTCTTCACCACTGACTGAAAATGTTCCATGGAAGGTTCCTGATGACCTAATTCTAAAACCCAGTGGCCTCTTAGAAGCTCTCCTTCCATGGTTCCTCTGCCCGTTAGACACCCTCAGTTTTTCCCTCCTTGCCTCTGGGCTTTTCTCTCCTGGGTCTGTCTTTGTTAATGTTTGTGTGTGGTGCACGTGAACACTGGCCCCTCACCACCCCTCCCACCCTGCTTCCCGGGAAGACTTGTCCAAACTGCGGGCCATCCCCGGCAGGTGTGGGTCATGAAGTCAACTGCATGAAGGCATTGTAGCCGGAGTTCTCTTCCACTTCCCCCTGCCCCCCACCCTCCCATGAAATACACCGGAATAGGATAGGATGAAATTCCAAGTACATTCCACGTAGGAAGGGCAAGTATTGTTAAATGTATATTTTTGCTGCAGATTAGTTTAAAAAAAAAAAAAAAAAAAGTTGAGAAGCTTCTGTTCTACTTTGTCTTTCTGTACTGCCAAACCGGGAAGTGAAAACGACATTCCCACACCTCTGCAACATTTCTGAAATCACAGCAAGACCATCTTCTGCGAACGGAGCCCTCCTCCTGCCAAATTCCCTATACGGCTGACGATTTCTCCAGGGTTCCCATGCCCCATCCTGCATCCCACGACTTCTCCCTCTCTTCCTCCCTCCGTGCACACCTCCATGTGCACTGAATCAGTCACTAGGGCCCACTCGGAAGACTTCAGCATCCACCACCCCTCCCCTGCCTTTCCCCTGGCTTCCACTGCATTTAGAGATCTTTCTATTCAGACCCAGAATGCTTCAGTAGATGTCTCCCTGCCTTCCCCACCTCCAGTTTTAGGAAGCTCCCCAATTCAGTTACCATCCTGAACTGTCATTCGTGAGCTGTGCGACCTCAGAGATGTCATTTGACATTTCTGAGTTGTGGTGTTGTTACCTGCAAAGGGGTAATATTTAATATTTTTCTCACAGCCTGTTCTCGGGAGTCGTTGAAAGATAGAGGAAGAGTATATATAAAGCTGGATGAATGATTATAAACAGTGTGACAAATATTAGGAGCTCAGAGATTAGCTGTCAGTCTCCTAATTCGTCAGACACCCTACTATCAAACCTTCTATCTACCAAACCTACTGCCCACTGAATAAAATACCTCAACTAAGGTCCTCGTCCCCTAAGAGTCCTTCAACTTGGCCAAAACCTTACATTTAAATCTTCACTTTCTACTATCGCTGTTCTTCCGGACAGTGGATCATAGGACCCTTCCTTGCACAGACATGCACATTCCTGTCTTCATGCTTTTTTCCTGGACAGTTCCTTCCGCTTGCCCAGTCCCTCCCGTAAGGTCCACCTCTCTCCTCTCTGGCATTCCAGTACAGTCTTGCAGCAGGGGAATACAAGAGCCTTTCCACCCCGCTGGTGGCCTGACTGCAGATTGTGGGAACTGACTGGGTTCGAGCCCAGGTGCTGTGGGTGTCTCAGAGGGCAGGGGCCTGCGGCGCCCTGGGAACCAGCCCCTAAGACCCAGGATAGAGAAGAAGGCGGCATGTGGATCTTGCCACAGACATACGGAAAACAAGACCTCAGCCCACTCCTCAACTCTCTTTGCACGTCCCAGATTCACTCATCCTCTGAGTGGAAGAAGCACCAGAGTCTAACTTCTACATTCCAATTCCCACTTCTAAGGAGCAGCTGGCGCCCCCTCCCTGCTGCCCCCATAGCGGAACATTGTAGGCCAGTCACACCCCCTCAGCCTCCTTGCTGGTCCTTCTGCAGGTCTGCCCCTCAGCCCAGATCGTCTCTTTGACAAGACAGGTGCGGACTGGAGGGCCAGAGCTCCTGTGCACCCGAACGGGGCCTTTTTCCTCTGAGACTGAGGCAGCCCTAGGTTCAACCAGCTGCTCTCTCTTGTGCTAGACAGGTGCCCTGGTGACTCCTGCCCCATAGACAACTGATCTTTGCTCTTTCTCATCTGTCAGCTGGAGGGAATAGCACGAACCTTCTGGGTGTTTGTGAGGATTAACTGTAGTCAGAACCTGTTAAAGCCCAGCCCAGTTCCTGGTGTCCTAAGGCCACAGGGCTTAAACGGAAGGCTCTCTGAGGGTGTGTGGGAAAAGGTACATTTTTTTTTTTTTTTATGAAGCCTGGGAATATAATTCATGTTCTATTTTTTAAAATATTTTATTTAGGGTGCCTGGGTAGCTCAGTGGGTTAAGCCTCTGCCTTCGGCTCAGTTCATGCTCTCAGGGTCCTGGGATCAAGGCCCGTGTTGGGTTCTCTGCTCAGCAGGGAGCCTGCTTCCCACTCTCTCTGCCTGCCTCTCTGCCTACTTGTGATCTCTGTCAAATAAATAAATAAAATCTTTAAAAAAAATTTTATTTATTTGTCACAGAGAGAGAAAGAGCATAAGCAGGGAGAGCAGCAGGCAGATGGAGAAGGAGAAGCAGGCTCTCTGCTGAGCAGGGAGGCCAATGCAGGGCTCCATCCCAAGACCCGGGGATCATGATCTGAACCGAAGGCAGATGCTTAACCAACTGAGCCACCCAGGTACCCCTGTATAATTTATTTTTTATAAAAATCATACACACATGCTCTAGAAGTGATTCCTCTAGATTGGAAGGCCCAGAATCATTGTTTTTTTTTCTTCCCAATTATGGGCCATTGCTAAGGGGCGGACTATAATCCCTCCATAGCCCCCTGATCTGACCTCTGTGTATATGGCTGATATTTAATATTGCTGCACTGTTGCAGTTTTGACTGCCGGCTCGTGAGCAGCTGCATTCTGGGGCTCTACCATCCCTACTGCTCCAGCTTTCCCTCTGGGATTAATGCTCCCTGATCTCACCAGGACCCAGCAACTAAAAGGTTAATGCCCAACACAACCGAGCACCTGGGACCCTTGCTCATTGGTTGATGTTTGTGCAGGTCCAGTTACTATTTTGAACATCACTGCCCAGATGTACTAGAGCCTGGGCCCCGTGTTCACCCCTAAGTCCCCAGCATTGAGCAGTTGGTATTGTTTGTTGACTGGCTAACTGATGGACTCTGCCTTATCCTCTCAGAAATGTTAGTTTCCTCTTATTAAAGAATAAAAAGTCAACTGAGTCAATCTGAAGATCTAACTGGCAGATCTAACAAAGAATCGGGCCGTACCCCCTTCTAGCAGGTGGAGGGGAGCTCCAAGCAGTAGTACAAAATGGAAGGGTTTTTTTTTTTTTTTATAATTATGATGAAAGTTTTTTTTTTTTTTTAGATTTTATTTATTTATTTGACAGACAGAGATCACAAGTAGACAGAGCGGCAGGCAGAGAGAGGAAGGCAAGCAGGCTCCCTGCTGAGCAGAAAGCCCGATGGTGGGGCTCGATCCCAGGATCCTGGGATCATGACCTGAACTGAAAGCAGAGGCCTTAACCCACTGAGCCACCCAGGCGCCCCAAAATGGAAGGTTTATATAGGAGGGGGGTGGGGCAAGAAAGTTAGCAGAAGAAAAGAAAAGGTCACTTTCCCTTGGGGGGTGGGAGGGCAGGGGGTGTCTAATTAGGTGGATTAACTCCTCTTCCTGCAGGGGGTGGGTGGCCTAGGTGACAGATTACCTCATTGGTGCGGATCAGAAAACCCCTGCCTGATGGGTTAAGACCTACATTCCTGGGGGAGGTTGAAACTGCAATTAGGTTAGGTATCACCCCAGCTTGTTGATTTGTCCTAAGGGACGTTGCTTGGGGACTGCCATTTTCTTTTTAACACACTCTTTTGCCTTCCTCTTCCCTTCTTTGGGGGCTAACAGGAAACTGGGTCATCCTGGGTCCTGGGCCCTGCCCTTTTACTCGGCTCTGCCTCCCAACCTCTCAGTCCATACCCTGCTTCCGGGGGGGTGGGGGTGGTGCTGGGTTGGGTCTGGTGGTGTCCCTGGACCCACAGCTCTCAGCAGCAGGCAGCCCTCTTCCAGAAGCCAGTGGCAGAAGAATACAGATGGTGCCTTCTGCCTTGTGGGCAGCCAAAATGTAGTCATGCACGAGAGACCGTGGGTGTAATCAAAACCATTTCATTTCTCAGACAATGGAAACAAACAGAACAGCAATCTCAGTCAGGACACAGAAGGACCAGCAGGGAGCACACAGACTGGAGGAACTGCAAAATGGCATAAATTAATGAAAATGATTCTGCTGGCACCTCTCACTGGCTGCCTGCCTCCTCGGAATGGTGCTAGCAACCGCTTTCCTGGGGCGCAAGAACCTGGGGGCCAGGCACTCTGGGAGGGCACAAACTTGAGGATTTGCCAGCAGAAGTGCCAATAGGATGAGGGGGAGGCAGAGAGACTGACAGCCACAGAGCTGCTCACAGCCTGGACAGCAAGGTGTAGATAGCCAATCTGAGAAACCAAGAGGCTCCTGGGTGCGTCCTGTTCTGCCTCTGGCTGCTGGGTGATCTTGGGCAAGTTGCTCACCTCCTGGGGCCTTGGTTCTCATACCACTGCACAGACTGACTAGTGGAGTTTAAGAGTCCCTGCAATCCCCAGTATTCTGTGGGACGCCCCCCAATACTTTTTCATGCCCAGCCCAGCCCTCATTCCCTTTGTTGAAATTCTTTGGCTTATGTATTTCTGTCCTTCAGCTGGGCGCTGTGTCCTTAAAGGCAAGGATCATTTCTTTTCTCTTCTTGATCATGAGGTCCTATGAGCATGGAAAATGCTGGGTCTGTGCTGGAATGACGGACAGAGGGACAGGATGGCTGAGACTGTTGCAGACAGTAGCTGCGTGACTACTTACAAAGGAAGGGTTGGGGTCAGATTAGGAAATCACTGGCTTTGGCTCCTGGCGGGGTTCATTATATTCACAATGAGGCTCCGACCTGGAAGCCTCCCTCTGCCTCTTCTTTTTCCTCCCCCACAGATACTGTCGGGGGTGAAGGCTGACGGGGAAAGAACCCTGGAGGGCATCCTGTGTGAGCTCCTGGCCGAAACTGCACCGCCAGCCCTTTAAAATCATTTCGGGTATTAGATTCACGTGCTACCCTATATTAATACAACAGCGACACGCAGGTGGGAAAGGTTCCCCCTCAGCCCGCCCAAAGGTCCCTCATTTTGGCCATGAAAACGAAGGATGGTCCCCAGAACCCGGGCTGTAAAACCAATCCGACATCCAGGAGGGGTGGTCTGAGCAACCCGCCCCACCCTCTCCACTTCCTGTTTCCTCTGTCTGGGGCGCGGGGTCTGGGAGCGCTGCGCGGGAGGACTGGAAAGTCGGGCTCCCTCACCCCAGACTCCGAGGGGAAGGGGGCGGTGCTGGGGGCGGAGCCACGGGCGGGGAGGCTGCTGCTGGATTTGAGCTGTTGTTTTCAGTACATCACAGCAGGAGGTCTAGGGTGAGGGTGGAAATTAAGTGCACCGCGCCCCAAATCAGGCTCCCTGGTACCCAGTGTCCCAGCAGAGCCCTGGGTGATCATGGGGTCTCCCAGAGGGTCTCCATGGGATCCCTCGTGATGCCAGCTTTCTACTTGACAGACCCCGATAAAACCCAAGACCCCAAGTCTGTTCCTGCCCCAGAATGGGCAAGGGAAGGCACGAGTGAGCTGATGGAGGAATGGCCGGGAGGGCAGACTAGGGTTTGAAAAGGACTGCAAGACTGCCAGACTCGCGGTGTTAATGCCACTTCTGCTCTTTGAAGCAAAAACACTTCTTAGTCGAACAGCCAAGAGAGTAAAGTATGTCTTAAGGGGGTGGGTGTTGAAAGAATGAATGGGTCTTGTATTCTGACATATTTACCAAGAAATATGGAAGCTGCTTGGCACCTGCTAATTAGAATCAGAGCAACCTGAATTCCAGTGACATGCAGATGCCAAAGGAGGGGAGCCAGGAGCATGGGATGGATTTTCCAAGGGGTATCACGGGCTTTTCCCCTTTGCGGATGGAGGACTGTAGGCAATGGGAAGGTGGAGATGAGGAACTGAGAAGGTGCCCAGAAGGCAGGTCACTTCATATGTTGGCATCTTTTGTGACAGGCCAACCACTCTCTTCTCTCACAGATGCCAGCACAGTGGGTCTGCTGCTGGGGAACATCAGAGAGGGGTTCTTGGTGACCAGGTCTATCCTTTCAGCTATGGCTCAGGAACTGATGTACTGAAGGTCAAAGGGCTGGTTCAAGGTCACGCTTGTGTTCTTTGTGCTTCACTCTCCCCTTTCTGGAGATCCCTTCCCACTGCTGGGCTCCCTGCTGTCCAACCCAGGGACGGTAGAGTGGTTGGAGACACAGACTTTGGACTCAAACTAACTGCCTATATCTTCAAACACCTCCTTCCCAGACTTGCTGGCTGTGTCTTTCGGAAATTTACTTTGTCTTCTGGGCCCCAGCTTCTTGTCTTGTAAATAAGAGATAATAGCACCCACTTCATAGGGTTCTTATGAGCTTTAAACAGATGATCCATTTAAAGACATTGACGTGCCATCAATGGCAATGGATGTGGGCTAACATCTTTGAAGACTTGAGAATCCGAAGGCCATGAATGTCTTAGCCCAGTCAAAGAGTAGCTGTGTGATGTATGGATCAGGGTTTGTTTGGGAAAAGAGAGCCCATGCTGGTTAGTTCAGGAGGGAACTCTTTCTGGTGGTGTTTGTGGAGCCCTAAGTCCAGCAGGAGATGTTGAGGCAGAGCAGAGAAGCAATGTAGTAAATGGTACCATCCCTCAGCTGGAGGAACAGAGGAAGGGGGCTGGTTCCTGGACTCTTCCTTGTGGGATCTGGAGGAAGTTGCATGGGGTAGAGGGTGCTGGAACCAAGAAGTCTGCACAGCTACCATTGAAATTGCTCTTTGAAGCTAGGAGGGAATGAGGACTGACCCTACCTTCTCCTTAACTCCCACCCTCCAACCTTCCACTTGGCTGAACCAGTTGGCCATGGAGTCTCAGAAGTGTGGTTTCCAGGGGTCAGTGCCCTGGGACATAGAGCAGAACAGGGCAAGGCAAAGAGTGACCTGCACAGGGACATGGGGCACATGAGTTACCCTAAAACAGTGTTTTAAATGGCTTAAGAAAGAGTCGGGAAAGGGAGAGGACACTGATGGTTGACCTGGTGCGACTGTTGTGAGCTTCCTGTGGGCTAAGTCTGACAAAGCCCTGTGGTAGCAGCAAGTACTCAGTGAGTGCGGGTTTGGGCTGTTTCTCCTTTCTGGTACCCACTCATATGTCTTCCGGAAGGCATGGTTGACCTCTATGACCTTACACCACCTTGCTCAAACTTGAACGTTGAGCATTTATTACACAGTGCAATGCTGTTTGGGATCAGCTCTCTGTTTCTTCCACTAGAAGGTGAGCAGCTAGGAGTGACTTCCTCCTCTTAGCATCCCTTGCTCCTAAAGGGCCTGTCATTCACTAGTTATTGGATGAAAGCTTTGTATGTGGACATTCAACATATAAATGTTCAAAACTTTCTCCAAGCAAATCTTCTCCAGGTAGGTTGGAGTTCATGGGATATGGATTTCTAGAAGTAGTGAGTCACTTACAGAATTTTAGTGGAGGGAAAGAAAAGACAAGAAGAGAGGCATGAGTTCAAGGAAGATGGGAAATATGACATTTTGGAGACATTAGGGTTTATTCAAGGTCACATACAGAGTGAGGATTGCCAGGGCTCCCAGCTTCTAAGGTGATTAAAAACTTTAGCTTTTTTCTCTTTACAAAAAAAGTAACATATTAACTGTGGAAAATTTAGAGAAGCCAGGTAAGCAGAACAAAGAAAATAAAAATTATGCCTGATGCCAAGCCCCAAAATAACCGTATTAAATAGTTCAGACTTTATCCACTCGGTCATACACATATGGCAATTTTTTCGTACTAAGAGTGGTATCAATCTGTTTTGCAACCTATTTTTTTTTTTTAACGATTTTATTTATTTATTTTGGAGAGGGAGCACGTGTGTGCCCACTCGTAGAGGGAGGGGCAGAGGGAGAGGGAGAGGGAGAGAGAATCTTAAAGCAGATGCACTGAGCTTGGAGCCTGACTCAAGTGGGATTCCATTCCAGGATCTTGAAATCATGACCTGAGCCGAAATCCAGAGTCAGAGGCTTAACTGACTGAGCCACCAGGGCACCCCTGTTTTACAAGCTATTTAAAAAAAAAAAAAAACTTAATAGTAATGCTTGAATAAGTTTACAAGACCTTCAATACTCTTTCACAGCACAAATTATAAAGCATCATAACAGTTCACTGTAGATATGCACTTGATTTATCTAACCCATGCCCTCTTACTGAAATTTTTTCTTGTCTTTAATATTTTACTGTACTGGAAAATCATATGAAGAAATTTGTATAGCCCAATCTTTTTGCACATTGTCATTATTTCTTTAGGATAATTTCCTAGAAGTGGAATTACTGGTCAAAGCACATGCACATTTTTACAGCTTTTAACAAGTATTGTCAAATTGCTTTCCAGAAGGTTGTTTTTTGTTTTTTGTTTTTTGGGTTTTTTTTAATTATTTGTATTACCATTTACTATAGAGGAAAGAAGGACAGGGAATGGCTCTGGTAAACTTACCGACACTGATTGATCTAATATTTTGCTAAAAATCAATTAATCAAATGACTCGTTCACAAATGGCCAGTTAGGAAGATGATAGATAGGTAGATTAGTAGATAGATAGGTAGGTAGATAGACAGACAGATAGGGCAAGCCAAAGCCAATTCATTAATTGTCCCATTAAAAGAATAAGTAATTTAGCAAGTGTACTGATTAACATTGTTGTAAAGCAATTTCTATCGGATGAGAAGATGTTCCTGTGCCTATAGAGATGGCTGTCACGTGTGAGTGCACTGGTCTCATTTTGTCCTTAAAACAGCAGCAGTTTAAGAATTGCCCAGTTTGTTGAAACAGCAGGTTTTTATGTGTGAGAGTATCTTTAAATTTTTATTTATTTTTAAGTAATCTCTATACCCAATGTGGGGCTCGAACTCACAACCCTGAGATCAAGTGTCACATGCTTTACTAATTGAGCCAGCCAGGTGCCCTAAGAGTATCTAATAATCAAAAAAGTATATTTTCTCATTATAAACTAGTTTGTGGGCATTGCAACTAGGAATCTTCCAGTTTTTGCTGATTTCTTCCGAAATCCTTTTTATATCACTCTCTATTGCTACACTTTTAACATTTTCACGAGACTTCAGCTGATTTCTCAATGGTCTGATTGATTTCTAGCAATTAGTAAACAAAATTTAATGTGGGATCTGGGTACCGCTGTCACTTCTTAGTTCCCCTGCAAGCTTAAAATTGCCTAGAATTTTTAGGACTTTAACCTACATTTACTTCTTACCTTTCTTCAATAATCATATATCCATCATATTGGAGGCACTTGTCATACTGTTCATTCTCTTCTGGATTCTTCTGTTTCTCTGCTGTTTGTCCTTTCGTGTCTAGCCTTCCACAAACTTGCACGAAGTCATCACATTCCTGTTGCTCCATGTTAGAAACCCACACCTCAAGCTGTCTTGTCCGATGGGACTGTATCCTCTGATTTCTTGCTGCGAACTATCTTTTCAACTTTTTCAATTGTATGCACTTTTAGCATTCATTTACTAATTCCCCAAATGACACATCAGCTTTACTACATTCCTAGCAGTTACATTTTTACATTCCAGCATTTCCCCTGTGATGAGATCATTTTGGACGCTTGCGCATGTCACGCATGTTCTGCTTTTCCAATCTTTAGTCATTTGGGAGCCTTCTTTCATCAGCTCCTCAAATGGCATATCAGCTTTGATTTTTAATTTCTGTAATTAATGGATGCAGTTGTTTCTGCCTTTTTCTTGTTTAGCCCATCTTCTGGTGTTTGTAAGATTTGGGGCCAATGACCGTTTGGCTCCATTGTCAACAATTTCAGATTTATGTATAGTAGATTTTGTGGTTCTGCTCAGGCATTGGTATCTTTTTTTTCCCCATTGGTATCTTTTTTAATGTATTTTGACCAAATTTGCCTGTAACTCTGAACTATATTGATTTTCTGCAAATTGCTACCAAGCTAATCTTTTTGTTTATTTTTTTCTGACATATAAGTCATATATCATGGCTAGAAATAGCACCTGGCCATTCGAATGGTGAAGGTTCCTTCCTGGTGCCAGTCCTCACAGCACTCAGGAATCCATGGGCTACTTTATGATGAATCTGGCCTATTGGTTGATTTACTGGGCTCACTGGCTATTTGGAAATTCCATGTTTTAGCAAATTCTTTTCTGATAAAACAGGCTGTTTCCTTGCAAAAGTCCTATTTCTTTGCATCCTTGCCAACTATATTAGTTTTCTATTGGGGCTGTAACAAATTGCTACAAACCTCTTGGCTATAAATAGCACACATTTATTTTCTTCCAGTTCTGTGGTTTCCAAGTCCAGGACGGGTCTGTCTCACCAGACTAGAATGAAGATGTTGGCACCTTGTGTTCTTTCTTGGAGGCCTTGGGAGACGATTTGTTTCTGTTCTTTTGGGTTGTTGGCAGGAGTCAATTCCTTGTGATTATAGGACTGAGGGCCCTGTTCTCTCTCTGGCTGTCAACGAGGGCCCTCTCAGCCGAAAGAGTCCACCACCTTCCTGAGTGCATGGGCCACTTTCTTCAAGCCACCCACAGTAGTTAGTACACGTGTTGAGCTTCTGTGATCCACACACGGCCTTCCTCTTCCACTCTGAAGGCGACTTGATTATACCAAGTCCCCCTGACTGATCTAGGATAACCTCTTTAATTTTATGTCAGCTTTGTCATGTAAGGTAACACATTCACAGGCTCCCTAGTTTAGGATATGGATATCTTTGGGGGGCCGTATTCTGCCCACCATGCCAACATTAGAGATTATTGTTAAAAAAGAAAATCACCTCATCCAGGGTTATTTCAGGACTAGATTTAGGGGAGTGGGCTAGGGGACCAAATGTTGCTTTGGCACTGTGCTACAAAAACATTGTCCCCCACCCATGTCCTGGGCAGAAGGAATTCCAGGTTTGGGCTGTTGCTAAGCATATCGAGGGCCCTGTTTGCAGTAGGCAGGAGAGATAGCCTAGGGACTACCTAGGTGTATCCCAGAGGCCAGCTAAGCTAAATATACAGAACGGAGGGGGAACAGAAGAGAAGAAAACTGGAAGATTTTAGAGAAAATGGGGTCAAAAGAAATCTTTTCAGAGCAGAGAGAAAAGCATAAAGCAGGAGGAACTGAGGGGTTGAATTTATGATTCATGTCCCTTGCAATGACTGGGACAAAAGGGTATGCATGCTCCCCTTGAGCAGAGACTACCAAACAGTGTCCATATTTGTCGTACTGATGTAAACCTTCCCCCAGCAAGGAAGACCAAACTCTATTTCAGAGTGATTGTGATTGAGTTTGGTCTTCATGTTGTTTTAAATTCAGCCAATCCAGTGGGATTACAGGGTGTGTCATTCTGGCTTTAAACTATTTTCTTCACAATCCCTGAAGTGGAGAACTTTTTCATAAGTTGATTAGCCCTCTGGCTGTCTTCTTTTGTGAAAAACCTGTTCAAGCCTTTTGCCACCTGTTCTACGGAGTTATCTGTCTCTTTCTTTTTGATTTGTTGGACTTCTTTATAGGTTCTGGATTTAAGACCTCTGTCATAAATGTGTTTTGTGTTTTTCATATACGTGTTTTACGAATACCTTCTCCCATTCTGGAAGTCGCCTTTTTACTTTCTAAATTAAGTTTCTGGATAAACTTAAGCTTTTAATTTTATCACATCCTTCCCCCACCATGGTTAATGCTATTTGTGTGCTGTATAAGAAAACTTGGCCCATCCCCAAGATCATGAATGTATTCTTCTTTGTTTTTGTCTAGAACCTTTATAGATTTTACTTTCACATTTAGAATTGCAATTCATATAGACCTAATGTTTGAATCTGAGATGAAGTGGGTTCAAGATGCCCTTTTTTCCCCATATGGGTGTGCAACGTGTACAACACCATTGATTGAGAAGTCCAGTCTGCCCCTCCTCCCCCGTAGCCCTGCAGTTTCACTTTTGTCATAAATCAAGTAATTATGGATGTGTCCTGTTTGTGGACATCCTTCCACTACTCTCTTTGAATTAGTTCAATACCACACTGAATTAATGACTGTGGCTCCGTCATTAGTTTTCATGCCTGGTGTTGCAAACAGCTTTGTCTTTCACGATTGTATCAGTTATTCTTAGCCCTTTGCATTTTCACATACATTTTAGAATTCACTTGTCAATTTCCACAGAAAAGATGGATTTTTGATTGGTATTGCATTGAATCCATAGATGTGGTTAGGGAGATGAACATCTTTATATTTTATTAAGTTTTTCTCAGCAAAGTTTCGTAGTTATCAGTATAAAGTTCTTCCAAGATTTCACAAGATTTATCTTTATGTATTCAATATTCTTGATGTTATTTTAAATAATATCATTCTAAATGTTTTATTTTCTGTTTACCATTGGTATATAAATTGATTTCTATTAGCCCTAAAAATCAAGAACTTTTGCCAGATCATTTTTAATTATAATCATTTATAGATTATTTTTTCTTATGTGCACAATCATATTGACACAAATAATGGCAATGTCACTTGTTTTTTTTTCTGATTCTTATACAAATTTGTATCTTTTATTTATTTATTGAAGTGGTTAAGACTTCCAGGAGCGTTTGAATAGAAATAAGGGTAGTGAGCTTTTTTGTCTCATTTCTGATTTAAGAGGAAAATCCTTTAATAGTTTTCCATTAAGTACTATTTTTGCATTAGAATTTTTGTAGATATTCTAGAAAAGATTTGGAAATTCTCTTCTAGTCCTAGTTCACGAGGAACTTTAATCATTAATGGATGTTAAGTTCTAATAAATCTTTTCTTCTTAATCTAGTGAGATGGCCATATGATTTCTCTCCTTTATAAATAAATAAACATGTTGATTATACTTACGAAATGAACTACATGGACTGGGTTTCATTTATTAAACAGTCCCTGTGTTTCTGAATAAATCTACTTGGTCCTAGTGTATTGATCTTTTCAGTATCACTGGATTCAATTTGCTGATATGTATTTTGTTTGGGATTTTTGTGTCATGCTCATGAAAGAGATTGGCCAGAAATTTTCTTTCCTTTTAATATCAGATTTTAGTTCCAAACTTATACTAGCTTCATAGAATGTAGTACTCTCTTTTCTTCTTTCTTTCTTTCTTTCTTTCTTTCTTTCTTTCTTTCTTTCTTGTAGTTTATGTAATATTGATATTGCTTATTTCTTAAATATTTGTCCTAATTCACCAGTGAAGCCATATGGGCCTAGAGTTTTCTTTGTGTGAAGATTTTTAGTCAAACATTTATTTAATAGATCTAGAGATACTAGATTTTCTATTCTATGTTAGTTTTTAAGCTGTGCTTTTCTGGAAAGTTGTCTATTTCACCTGAATTTTCTAAAACTTTTAGTATAGGGATTTTTAATATTCTATTATTAACTTCGTAATGTCTTAAAGGTCTATGGTGAACTTAATTCCTGATAGAGTTTGTGCTTTTCCTCTTTTTGTCTTGATGGGTCTTGCCAGAGGTCTCTCTGTTTTATTATTCTTCTTAAAGACCCAATTTTGGCTTTGTTGGTCTTCTCTAATGTGCATTTGTTTTCTGCTTCATTAACCTTTGATCTTATTTTTATGATTCTCTTCCTTCTACTTACTTTGGGCTTAATTTGCTGTTCTATTTTCTAAATTATTCAGTTGAATGCTTAGATTAATGTTTTTTTTTTTTTTTTTTTTAGCCTTTCTGTTTTCCAATATAAATGTATAAGGCTCTAAGTAAAACTTCAGTTGTATCACATCTTTTTGGTATGTCAGATTTCTATCAGTAAGATTGGAAATTTTCATGTGATTTCTTCTTTGACCCATGGATTAGTTAGAAATTTATTACTTAATCTCTAAACATTTGCTGATATTCTAGTCATTTTTTTGTTCTTGATTTGGGGCTTAATTGGACATGCTCAGAGAAAACCGAGTGATTTCAGTTGTTGGAATTTTCTTAGAATTTGCCTTTCAGCACAATATGTGTTCAAATTTGGAAAATTTCATGTGCACTTGATAAGAACATACATGTTGTCATTAGTATGAGCAGTGTTTTACCTCTATCTGCAGTTAAAATTTGTTTGTCATTTGGTTTTTCAGCTCTTTCATATCCTTACTGATTTATTTTGGTCTGCTTATTCTATGTGCTATTAAGAGAGATGTGTTGAAGATTTCCCTGGTGACCTTATTTTTCCTTTCAGTTCTGTCCATTTTTGCTTTATAGATTTTAAGTTATATGTAAGTTATCTATAAATCAAGAATTATTATATATTCCTGATAGATTGACCATATTATTGTTATAAAATGTCTCTAGTAGTGCTTTATGCTATAAAATCTACTTTGTCTGATATCAGCATAGCTACAATTTTCTTTTGGTTAATGTTGACATTCTATCACTTTTCATCCTTTACTTTCAATCTTTCATGTCACTATATTTAAGGAACATATAATTGGTTTTTTATTTTTTAATCCAGTATGATAATGCTTATGTATATTTTTAGAGATTTTGTTTTTAAGTAATCTCTATACCCCACGTGGGGCTCAAACTTACAACCCCAAGATCAAGAGCTGCATACTCTATGACTGAGTCATCCAAGTGCCCCAATAATATTTATATTTTAACTGAAGTATTCGGCCTATTTATATTTAATATAATTACTTACATCATTGGGTTTATATCTACTATCTTTCCATTGTTTTCTGTTTGTCCTACCTGATTTGTTTATTTCCCCCTCTCCTTTCTTGTCTTCATTTGTATTAATACAGTATTTTCCCTCTTTCAGCCTTTTAGTTATATATCCTTTTATTTTTCTAGTGGTCAACTTTACGTACTAAAGTCTAATACAAATTGGTACATTTTCCATTTTGAGACAATGCTAAGAATTGTCAGATCGTAGAACATTTAAACCTCTTACCCACTATGTTACTCAGTTTGGGGTGCTAGAACAAAGTATCGAGACTGAGAGCTTATATGCAACTGAAACTTATTTCTCACATTACTGGAGGCTGAGAATCTGATTGGGTGCCAGCTTGGTGGTCTCCTGGTGATTACCCTCTTGCAGACTGCGGTGTTCTTGTTTTACCTTACATGGCAGATAGAGGGCAAGAGAGCGTTCTGGGGTCCTTTTCCTAAAGCACTAAATTTGGGAAAGTAAGGGATGCACATACCTGATTAGCATCTTCTAACACCATTGCATTGGAGGTTAGAATTTCAACATGTGAGTTTGGGAGGGGCACAAACATCCTTTGGAAGCATTTCTGGCTGTTTTTATTTTTATCCCAGATTTAAATCCTACAAATATTTTTAAACCCCATAAAATATCATCGTTATTGCTTTTACAGTCATTATTCAGTTATTTATCCACATATTTACTCTTTGAATTGCCTCTCATCTCTTCCTGCATTTTCTATAAATGACTGATGAACTGTGGGTGGTGGCCTAACTGCTGAGATGTGCACAAGCGTTCTCACTGCCCCAGGAATCAAGCTGAGATGTAGCAAGGGAACGTGAAACAGGACCATCGGACCTGGGTTCTGTCAGCTGTGTAGACTGAACTAGTTATTTACTATTACTGAGCCTCAGTTTCTTCATCTCATAAAAACCAGACTGGATACCTGCTAACCTTACCTGTCTTACAGGTATATTCGAGGTAAAATGAGATAGTAAATGTAAAAACACTGTATACATTCTGAAGAAGAGACTATAAACTGACCCATGACCAGCAGGCTGGAGCTGGGCAGTGCTCCTTCTCTGTACCCCACCCATAGTCCCCAATTCTCAGGACATACTCACATGCATTCATGTTGCTGAGTTTACACATTTCTGCCCATGTCTCCCTCCATGGCCCTTGCTAAGGCATTATCAATATTAGCGGTTACTACTCATTTAAAATCAGAGAGGGATGTGCTGGGTGAGTGCTGTGAAGTGTGTAAACCTGGTGATTCACAGACCTGTACCCCTGGGGATAAAAATATATGTTTATAAAAAATAAAAAATTAATAAAAAAAATATAATACTTTTTTTTTTGAGAGAGTGCAAGAAAGTGCTTGTAAATGGGTGAGAAAAAAAAAATAAAATCAGAGAGGGAAAGGGACAGAGTTTTCTAGTGTTAAGTGTTGCCAAGTGCTGCAACAGGTGACTGAGGGCGGTTGTGGAAACACTCTCCTTTGAGACCTAAAAATGAAACAGATTTATGCACAGCCTCTCCTGGATGCAGGGGAAGGGGCAAAATGACTGCACTAAGTTCCTTCCAGCTTTTAAATTGGTCTGGGGGTGGGGAGGTGCTATTTTAGAAACTGTATGTTGGAGGGAGAGAGGGTGGAGTTTTTTTTATAGATAAATCATATATTGTAATATAAGTCAACGTTTGGGAAGCAAACATTTCACTAAATAGACACCAGAAAGAGCACGTCACTTTTGTTAATCAAAAACATGCATGGGTTTGTCAAGACTTATTGAACATACTTAAAATCTGTGATTTCCACTGTATGTAAATTATATTCAGTTTTTAAAAGCGCACAGTAAAAACAGAACTTTCAAAGGGAGGCATGGAGTAAATTATAATTCTTACTTGTATGAGGCACTTACACTATGCCAAGTAACTTAATGTGGATTAATTGGATGATTCCATCCTCACTTCTAAGTTAGGCCCTGTTATGATCCCCATTCAGTGTTGACACTGAAGTTCACGCTGAGGAAATAACCTACCAACTTCTCCAGCTGGTAACTGGAAGAGTCTTGAACTCCACATTGAAGGACTCCAGTGCCTAGATTCTCGTCTGCTCTGTTCTATGTTCCAGTCATTTTGGATGATTGCAAAGAAAGAGAAAATTAATTACTGTAAGCCTGAGGAGGCAGAAACGATGTGAATGTAACTTACTGAAATACTCATTAAAACATCTGTTGATGAACACACTTTGCTTATTCAATTTTAGGCACATTAATTTGGAAAACCCAAGCTGCTCAGAGTTACCATTGGGAAAGGGCACTTCGAAGCATTGGTAGCTCTTTGCCAAGGAAAATTATGACTTCTTTGGCCTTAATTTTAAATAGCTTTGTTTTCTGAAAGGACATCTCATGACAAGATGTTTTTATCCTTATGGAGAATACTCTGACCTACCAATGGAGATCATTTGTATATCCCAAGATCAGGGTTCCTTCAGTTGAACATCTGATGCTAAGAGCACTTCACATAGAAAAAGTGTTCATGTACACATATGTGTAAAAGAAGACTACAGTTTCAGGAAGCTCAGAGGTCCCCAGAAGCTCATTAATGGACCCCAAGTTAAAAACCTTTGCTTTAAACAAGAATGGAGCCAGGTTCCATCAACCAAACCAACCTTCAACTTCTCTGAATCTCATCACCAATCACCTGGTGTTTTTTTCTTCTCTCTTAATGGTTTGATGCCCACCTCTTCTTTCTCCTTGTCTACTGTAAACACATTTCTCCTTGTTACTGGTTCTGGTAAACACCTTCCAAAGACAAGCTAGTTTTGCTAGTTCTCATTCTTGTTACTCCCTTTAGACTTCTCTAGCCATATTTGGTGATTTACCTTTATTCACCAGGACACACACAGGTGTGCATGAGCACACACACACCTCCCCCACCCTGAGCATGCATCATTATGCACAATACTTTTTATCATCCAGTCCGTCCTTGTTTCACAGCTGTCTCAGTTACAGAGACATGTAGAGCAGAGATCTGCCCACAGCTCCATCATGTACAGATGTGACAGTTGTTCACTGGACAAGGGCGTCTGGCTTGAGTTGGGGCAGCTGGTCCCCAAAGTAGAAATCTAATCTATGCTTTACTCCTCAAGCCAGGTGTCTTGGCCTGACTTGGGTCTTCCTAGAGAAATGGGTATGTTTTTCTAGCTCAGATAAATGCAGTGCATTAGGCAGTCCTGCCTGATTAGCAATGTCACCAAGGAGTCCAGAAGACTGATATACAAAATGATAAAATACCAATGTCCTCATTTTGGTCTTGTATCACCAAGTCACCTTGTCTCATCTTTCTCCTCAATGAATAAAACGTTCAGTGTCCCCAGGGCTAGATTCGCTTGGAAAAAGGAGACCTGAAGGATCCATTTCCTGTACTGTTCCATCTCCATTTCACGGGATTCAGGTTTCTGCCATGGCAAGCTAAGAGGAAGAGAGGATGAAAATGGTTGGATAATTCTATTAGCATTTTCCCTCCTTTTCTGCCTACTTAACTCCTAGCCATCATTCATATCTTGACTCAGGCATCACTGTTTCAAGGATAGACCATCCCCTCTTACATGCTTTTCTAGCACCACATGGCTCTCTTGCTTTGGACTTATCATCACTATGATTTCATATTTTTTTGGATGCTATTGCAGGTAGACGTAAGCTTCATGAGAGTGGGGATCATTCTGTTTGTGTTTATTATTTGTTACCTGGCACATGGTAGGGGTTTAATTAAATACTTTTTTATTGGCTGGGAGAATGGGAAGTACTTAGTCCAGGTTGTGGGAAGCCTTGGAGTTCTGACTGGGGAGTTAAGGCCCTCATTCCAACACTAGGATGTCCATTTCTTAGATTAAATGACTCTCTTGTCTCACCCCAGCTTTCTAGTTTGAACTTCCATTTGTCTGTTACAGCTCTGACCTTTTTTTTTTTTAATTTTATTTATTTATTTGACAGAGGGAGAGCGAGATCAAGATTACAAGTAGGCAGAGAGGCAAGGAGAGAGAGAGGGGGAAGCAGGCTCCCCACTGAGCAGGGAGCCCGATGTGGGGCTCGATCCTAGGACTCTGAGATCATGACCTGAGCCGAAGGCAGAGGCTTAACCCACTGAGCCACCCAAGTGCCCTCAGATCTGGCCTTTAAACATCATTATTCCTCTCCACTATTACCCAACTTCAGAGAAAATTTTCAAAATCTTTCTTAAAGGAAAGGAGGCTACACTATACACCCTTAGCTGCTCTAAGAGACTATCTAGTGTGGGGGCTAAAATCATGGGCTTTGGAATCTGGTAGAGCTAGATTTTCAACCTGGGTTGTCCACTTGCTGGCTATTCGATTTTGAGCAAATGGGTTAATGTCTCTCAGCCTCAGTTACTTCGATCTGCAATATAAGGTAATGTTATCTTCCTTGTAGGATTAAATGAGTTAAGTTATGTAATATGCTTCTCAGACAACCTGACCCATAGGGAATGTTCAATCAGTAGACATTTTTATTACTAACTAAATTGGGTGCTGATAAGAGAGGTAGAGAATTAAGCACCCATAGGAAGTGGTCCATAAAAAGCTAAAATGTAGCATGTGCCTTTCTTATTTCCCAGAAAACATCACAGGAAGAATACCTTAAGAGTTGATATAATTTATGGATTTGTTTAATGTTGAGTCCTTTATGTTCTCTGAATCTACCTTTATGTTTTACAATGGTCCTAGGTTCTAAGCAGATTTTCCATTCTCCCTTTTACATAGCCCAGTGCACTGGGGAGATGAAGAAGAACATAAGCAAGGAATTGGCAACTTGTCCATTCATAGGGGCTTGCAGGTTGGATGATCATGTTGGGGGCATAAAGCATCCAACTTGTGTTTCCCAAAAGGCCAGTCTGGTCTGTAGCCTCCTTGCTCAAAACCATAGTACTTCTCTAGCTGTAGCACTTTCTACAGGCATGGCTAACTTGAAAGCTTGAGGACGGAGTGAGGATTATATTGACCTGATTCAGGAAGGGCCTGGGGAGTTTCTTATTCTCCTGCTCCAGGCAGAACCTGTGAACTTGCACTCTGCCTGGAGCGGGGATCTCCATGATATTCACACAGTTCATTTCCTTACTTCATTCCGTGACTGCTCAAATGTCATCTCTTTAGAAAGACCACTAGTAGCTTCTATCACTCTTTGTCCCTTTATGCAGATGTAATTATCTTCACAGCACTTATGACCCCTGACATACATATTTTAAAACACTTATCTGCGGTCTACCTCTTCCCTTTGGATTGAATCACCTGAGAGCAAGGGTGCTGCCTGGTTTTTTCACTGCTGTGTCTCCAGCACCTAGAGCCATGGCTGGCCTGACAGACACACATCTGGTTCCTGAACAATGCATCTGCTTTGGCTCCTTTTCCCTTACATTTTGCACAGTGTAGGTGGTGAGGTACCTGCCTCCCTTGGTCTAACATTCTATAAGGGATGAGTTGCTCAAATGTAAGCACTAACTTGCAGAGCCTAGAGATTAAAAACATAGATGGGAGACCTGGGGGGCTCAGTCAGTTAAGTGTCTGCCTTTGTATCAGGCCATGATCTCAGGGTTCTGGGATTAAGTCCCACATCAGGCTCCTTGCTCAGTGGGGACACTGCTTCTCTCTCTGTCTACTGCTCGCCCCGATTGTGCTCTTTCTCTCCCTGACAAATAAACAAATAAAATCTTTTTTTTTTAAGATTTTATTTATTTATTTGACAGAGATCACAAATAGGCAGAGAGGCAGGCAGAGAGAGAAGAGGAAGCAGGCTCCCTGCTGAGCAGAGAGCCCAATGTGGGACTCGATCCCAGGACCCTGAGATCATGACCTGAGACGAAGGCAGAGGCTTTAACCCACTGAGCCACCCAGGTGCCCCACAAATAAAATCTTTAAAAAAATAATCTATTGAGTCTGCTCTGCTTTCTGTGGGTAGTTGTAGTGAGCTTCTTGCTGCAAGGAGGGAAAATGCTCTGAAGAACAACATCCAGTTATTCCGCACCTTGCATCCCAAGTTAGATGGCAAGGACTAGTTGCATTTGTTCGGCAAAACCCTTTCTTTTTCCTGGTAACCTTATTATTATTATTACTCTTATTGCTATTGTTGTTACTGTAATAAGAACACTAGACATGAAATCTACCCCCTTAAAATTTTTAGTGCACAATACAGTATTTTAACTATATGTGTTGTGTTGTACAACGGAATTCTGGGACTTACTCTTGCATTACTGAACAGTAACTTCCCATTTCCCCCTTCTCCCAGCCCCTGACTGCCACTGTTCTACTCTGTGTTTCTATGCGTTTGACTGTTTTAGATACCTCATATAAGTGGAATCATGCAGTATTTGTCTTTCTGTAAGTGGCTTATTTCACCTAGCTTAATGTCCTCTAGGTTCATCCCATTGTCATATGTGCCAGGATTTCCTTCTTTTTTTAAGGTTGAATAATATTTCACCACGTGTATATACCACATTTTCTTGATAGGGCCATCCATTGATAGGCATTTAGATTGTTTTCTTGTCTCAGTTATTGTTACTAATGCTGCAGTCAACAGGTAAATACAGTTATCTCTTTGAGTTCTTGATTTTAGTTCTTTTGGATATATGCCCCAAAGTGGGATTACTGAATCTGTGGTAGTTTTATTTTTAATTTCTTGATGAAACTCCATACTGTTTTCCATAGGAGCTGCACCATTTTACATTCCCAACAACAGCGATGTACAAAAATTCCAATTTTTCTCATTTGTCTTTTTGATAATAGCCTCCTAACAGGTGTGAGGTGATATCTCAGTATGGTTTTGATTTGCATTTCCCTGATGATTAGGGATGTTGGGCATCTTTTTATATACCAGTTGGCTGTTTGAGTGTCTTCTCCAGAAAAATGTCTATTCAAGTCCTTCATCAGTCTTTCAGTAGGTTATTAGGTTTTTGTTTTTTGTTTTTTTTTCTCTATTGAGCTATGAGAGTTTCTCCCATATTTTGGATATTAACCCCTTCTACGACATATAGTTTGCAAATTTTTCTCCCATTCTGTATGTTATCTTTGCACTCTGTAGATTATTTCTTTGCTGTGTAGAACCTTTTTAGTTTCATATAATCCCACTTGTCTAATTTTGCTTCTCTGGCTTGTGTTTTTGGTATCCTACCCAAGAAATCATTGCCAAACCCAATATCATGAAGTTTTCTCCCTATGTTTTCTTCTAGAAGTTTTAGAGTTTCTGGTCTTATATTTAAATCTTTAATCCATTTTGAGTTGATTTTTGTGTGTGGTATAAAATGAGGTTCAATTTTATTCTTTTACATGGTTGGATATTCAGTTTTCCCAACAGTACTTGGTAAGACACTACCCTTTCTCCATTGTGTATTCTTGTTATCTCTTTAGAAGATGACCATATATGATCATATATTATTTCTGGGCTCTCTATTCTGTTCTGTTGGTCTGTGTATCTGTTTTTATGCCAGTGTCCTATTGTTTTAATTACTGTAGCTTTGCCATGTATTTCAAAATCTGGAAGTTGATGCCTCCATCAGAAGTTCTTCTTTTTCAAGATTACTTTGGATTTGTAGGATCTTTTGTGGTTCCATATGAATTTTAAGATTGTCTTTTCTATTTCTGTAAAAACATACTTTGGGATTTTGAGAGGGATTGCACTGAATCTGTAGATTGTGTTGAGTAGTATGGACATTGAAACACTACAAAGTTCTCATCTCTTAACAGTAATATTACTACTTGTTTAACCTTCTTTAACTTCTTTCATCAGTAATTTTTAGTTGTTTTTTTTTTTTCTGGCAATTTTAACATGTGCTTCCTTTACCTACTCAGTATCACACAGCTGGAGCCATGGCTGAGCTTTTTCCCATGTCTTCCATCACTACTAACTGCCCTGCAATTGCAGAATTTGCTGGAGAGTCAACATGTGCATTGTTCCCTCTTCCATTTGTATCCTTCATGCCATCACCACATGACCTGGTCATATCCTTTCTCTCCTTTCTCTGCCTGTGGAGAAGTGTAAAAAAGAGTTTGTTTGAAAAAGAACAGAAAGCTGATATATATCAGAGCCCAAACTGGGGGAGGGGTGTTTAGTGACCACAGGAACTGAATTTGATGTTTTAGAGACCAATGTCCCTGCTGCACTACCTTGACAAGACATGATGAAAGCTAACTGCACACAAAACATCCCCATTACCCTAGAAACTCCTATTGAGATGAGAAAAATAACACGTCCAACCAATGGGGCAAAAATTGTAAAGATTCTAAAACCCATAGGTTATCCCTGAAACTTCATCCTGGCTGATGTTTTCACGTTTCCACTCATCCCAACCCCTCCTTCATCTTTCCGCAGAGCAATGAGTAAAGGGCAGCATGGTGCCCTATGCCCTGTCCATGCTCTGGGGGCAAGTACAATAAGGAAGAGGCCGTCAGAAGGCAGACACCAAGAAATGAAAGGAAAATATCCCCATACATTATACCTATACCGCCCCACCCCCTCCAGGCCATTATATCGACATGGATAATTTAGATCCAATCACATAGGGAGTAAAAATGTTGTCGACCCCGTAAAATAACACTTTACTACTGGTGATACCTTCCCCCTTCACTTCTAGGTAGTAGTTCTCAGCCTTAATATAATATAATATAATATAATATAATATAATAGGGGTGGGTCAGTGAAAATGAAGATTCCTGATTTTACCCCTGAGAAGCTGATGCAGGAGGCCTGGGGTGAGGCCAGGTGATTTCAATGAGGTGCTAAAAGGCTAAAGACTGCATTTTTTAAAAAAAAAAAGACCTTCAGGTGACCTAAGAGCGTTTGCTGTAACCAGTCAGGAGCCAGCCAGAGACTGGAATCCGTGCTGTGCAGTATTTCTCTGATGTAAATGCGCACACGAATCACCTATGGATCTTGTTAAAATGCAGATTCTGATTCAGTGGGTCTGAGGTGGAATGAGATATCTCAAGCTCAGTGTTCTAGTTCCTACCTCCTATAACAGGGGTATAATACGTCTCATTTTACAGAGGAGTTAGGAGGATAACTCACAGAGGTGTTATGATGGGAAAGAACTCTGCAAGTTAGGAAGTGTTATTTACAACAACGATTATGGGGCACCTGGGTGGCTCCCTCCTTAGGCTAGGACTCTGCCTTGGGCTTAGGTCATGGTCCCAGGGTCCTGGGATTGAGCCTCGCATTGGGCTACCCGCTCAGCAGGAAGCCTGCTTCTCCCTCTCCCACTCCCCCTGCTTGTATTCCCTTTCTTGCTGTGTCTCTATCAAATAAATTTTTTAAAAATCTTAAAAATATATAAAAATAAAAAAATACATCAATGATTATGATAGTTGGTCAAATTTAAAATACAGTTGAAGCCATATTGAAACCCAGAGGTCTGAGTCTACATCTGGATATACACTGAGTTTCCACACTCCTCTGCCTAATTAGTACTTAGTGTAGGAGAGAGTATGGGCTGAGAGCCCCCTCTAGTCCTCTGCCTGACCCTTCTTGGGGTACCCTGAGGAGTGGATACTGGCCTTAGTGGAGAGCTTTAAATATCCAGATGCTTCAAACCAATTTCATCCAAATCTCTGGCGGTGGGACTCAGACATTGCATTTCCCACAGCTCCTTGGGTGAATGCACTAGGCAGCCTGAATTGAGAACCACTGTCTGGGAACTTGCTAGAAATCAGAATCTCCGGCTCTGACCCAGACCTCTGGAGCAAGAAGCTGCATTTGCGTGGGATCCTTGAACAAGCTGTGCACACACTGAAAATTCTGCCACAGGGCAGGTGTCTAGCCAATGCTTTACCAGAGTGCAGGTTCTGTATAAAGACACCAATTGGAGATGATGGCTTACTGGGGGAACACTCACAACGGGTGTGTAGCTAATGGAATCAGAAGACACTCCTGGTCTAGCTGGGGCTCCAGGAGCTCACCCCCACCCCTTCCTTCTAGTCAGTCTTCCTCTCCCACTCCAGCCCATTCTTCACTTGCTACCCCCCTGGGACACCTCCGATGTGCTCAGCTGCTAGTCTCTCAAACATGTCCATCCTTATCCTCCACGCCAAGAGTCTCAAAGGGGGATACACAGAATGCCGCTGGAACCACCCTTGGTGCTTTTCTAAAATGCAGGTTTCTGAGCAGCACCCCTAACCTGCAGGGGGTGGGGCCAGGACCGCGCCACTATAAGAGAGCTTCCACCTGGGTCTTCAGTGTTTTTGTGCCACGTGCTCTAAGGATATGGTTTTGGGGTGTGTTTATTCTTTTCTTCTCTGTTCCCCAACCCCTTTGCCCCCTAGTTCCCCACACATTCTCCAGGGCTACGTATTTCTTTTCTCCAAGATGGCCATTTCCTTCTTCCACCTTGCAACGCTTTTTCCTAGAAATTCATTTTTTATCTGCATCTTGAATCAGAGGGCTGATCTGTTTTGCAAGGTTTTGTAATCCTTGGCTTTTTTTTTTTTTCCCCATGTTCGAGAAGTACTTGGTGGGAGAATACGGCCTCCTTTATTATAAGGGAGTTAGCAGGAAGGGACCCCACCACAGGGAGTACAATTAAGAACGTTCCCAGCAGGAAGGCTGCTCTCCGGGAAGCACAGAGAGCTGTCAGGACAAGTGACCTTTCTAATCACGCCTGACATTTCACAGCCTCGAAGGCGGAAGGGCTGCCCTTATTCTAGAGGCGTTGAGTCGCACTGTGTCACCCCAGACACCTGCGCCTGAGGCTCTGGTGACTTAGCTTCCAACCGGGCAATGAATCAGAGCCAGCAAAGGGCTTTGTTTCCCAGGAAAAGAGAAAACATTGAGCAGGGGGCTTATGTGGATTGGGTGACTGTGTCTAAACCAGGGATAGAACGTTATTGGAGAAGGATATTGCCTCCCCTGGGGATTAGCCCTGTTCCTGAGGCTCAGGTGATGCTGATCAAACAGACCAGCCCCAGAGAAGCCAAGTAGACAGGATCATCTTCCTGCCCTTTCTGCCCCAAGGGGATGGAGATGACTCACTTCTTACCCACCCCAATAGAAAAGCTTTATTTTTTTCTTATGAAAAAAATAGCAATGCATATTTGTTCTAAAATGACCATACAACATATAAAAGTATCACAAACAAAGTAAAAATTATACGGACTCCCATCTGTCAGAGATAACCATTGTTAACTTTTTAAGGACATTTCTATGCATAACCATATATTAAAACAAAATACAATGCTATCGTAAGTATTGTTCTGTAATCTGTATCTTTCACTTAACATCTTGAACACAGTTCCAGGTCAGTAAAATATAAGTTTGGAAATCATTATAAGATCATTCATAATGACTTCACTGTATTCCATCGTTACCAATGAATCTCGGGAGGTTGCCTCTGGCTTATGGGCGTGGTAGAATATACTATAATGAACAGCCTCATTGTTAAAACTTCCTAAGGAACTAAGGATATTTCCTTATGAAAAATTCCTTAGAACTAGAATTGCTGACTTGAAGCGTATGCATATCTTTAAGACTTGTTCCCTGTCCTCTTGAAGGGTTATAGCAATGTACAAGGGATAGAGTAACTGCTTCTCTTTATTCCTCTCAGTTCTGCTCACCAATCTTTGCCAATGTCATGAGTGGAAAATGGCGTACCATCATTGCTTTTATGTGCACTTCTCTATTTAGTAGAGGAGTGTAACAGTTTTTCCTCTGTGTATTGGCCATTTGTGTTTCTTGGCTTTGTGAACTCTCTTGACGTTTCCCCCCCTCTTTGGGAGCATGAATCTTTCTGGTACTTGGTTTTAAGGACTTTCTAAACAGGAAAGATAGTAACTGTCATACAAGTTATGTCATTTTGCCTCATTGACCATTGGTTTTTATGTGCTTTCTGCCATGAAGAAGTTAAACATTCTGATGTTGTTCAACTTCTGTATTTCTAGCTTTTTTTTTTTTTTTTTTTGCAGCCACATGTAGAAAGGGTGTCTCTATTCCACGGTTATGAAAATATCTATCTGTATTTTCTTCTGGTGTGTTTTAGTTGACAGCTGTCTTCTGCCCGGAGTGATCCACTCTGCAACTGTGTGGCACCTTCCCGTTCCTCACGTCTCAGAGCAAATATCTCAGAGAAGTTTTCCTTGTTCTGTTATGGAATCTGAAGAAGGTTCTCCCAGCTCCTGTTTCTCTTTCTCTTAGCACGCTTTTGTTTTCTTGCATGAGCTTCATCAAGAATCGCAGTTACATATTTCACTTGTCTACTTCCTCAATGTTTGCAGCTAGACTGTAGACTCTCTGGAGGGCAGAAATGTCTGTTTTGTATTCCCAGCACCTAACCTGGTGTCTAACCTAGATACACAAAAGACATTCATTAAAAGTTGTTGAATGTTAAATTCATCTCGAATTTATTTTGGCATAAGGTTTGAACTAGAGATCTAATTTAAGTGTTCCTAAATAGCATCTTGTGATTACAACGCACAACTATAATGCAGATTGGTTCTCTTATAATCCCCATTTCACTTGGAAACCAGAAGCAAAACCTATGAAGCAGGAGGGGGAGAGAATCAATGGCTCTCATTATCATGGCTTTGCAGCCCCACTGGCTCCTCTCTCTACAATGACTTCCATTTCTCCCTTATTGCCTTGGCCCTGAGTGCTTCCCATCATACTTATTTCAGGGCTCAGCTCAGAGTGGACCCTTAATTAATGGTATTTACTGACTGATTCAAATCATCTAAAAGACAGGGGCATCAGTTATCTTTGATGTATTTCATATAATAGTCACATCAGCCTTTGGGAGCCCAGAAAAATCTCTCCCCACTCCATACCCTCAGAAACTGGATTTCTCTACATCCCTTCCATATCTAGGGATCACATAGAACAGCTGTGAGTGAAGATGAGAGAGATGGATAGGTAGTCAGAAATAGTCAGTGAGAGGAAGATGACACCCCCCCCACCCAGTTACATGTGCTTTTAAAAATTTTCAAGTGCTATCTCATGACACATGTCATCACTCCTTCAAAACCAACCTGTGCAGAGGAGCCTGCCATTAAGTGTTTGCTTTCAGCTCAGGTCATGATTCCAGGGCCCTAGGATCAAGCCCTGCATCGGGCTCCCTGCTCGGCGGGAAGCCTGCTGCTCCCTCTCCCACTCCCCTTGCTTGTGCTCCCTTTCTCACTATCTTTCTCTCTGTCAAATAAATAAATAAAATTAAACAAAACAAAACCTGACCTGTGCGGTTCCTAAGGGGAAAATGGCATGCAATTAAAAAAAGAAAGAAAGAAAAAAGAAAAGAAAAAAAGAGGAAAACTGACCTGTGGAGTAGCTATGGAGGCTTTATGATCAGACCTAAGGAGCCCATAACTTTTAGTACTTAAAATTGGGATCAGTTAAGTTTTTTCCAGCTTATGAAAGTAATACACCAGGCAAAAATAATGGAAGTCACAAAAAATTGGTTTTACTCTATTTAAAAACTACTGTAATGAACCTAAGAATGTTCAACTTTACTAATATTCAAGGAAATACAACTTAAAGTAGCAATTAGATAACATTTACCTCTGAAAAAATGGAAGAAATCAAAAAAGAGGAACAAATTTTACTCCATTTAAGAACTGTTTTATTACCCTGATATGAGGAAGTGGTGATGCAACATGGAGGCTTAAGTGGGTAGAAGAATAAATGAAACAAGATGGGATTGGGAGGGAGACAAACCATAAGTGACTCTTAATCTCACAAAACAAACTGAGGGTTGCCGGGGGGAGGGGGTTGGGGAGAAGGGGGTGGGATTATGGACATTGGGGAGGGTATGTGATTTGGTGAGTGCTGTGAAGTGTGTAAACCTGGTGATTCACAGACCTGGGGATAAAAATATATGTATATAAAAAATATATGTTTATAAAAAAAAAAAAAATAAAAAAAAAAAATAAAAAAAAAAAAAAAAAAAAAAAAAAAAAAAAAAAAAAAAGAACTGTTTTATTAAATCTAAAATTTTTCTACTCCACAAATAATCAAAGGATACAACTTGGAACCACAGTTAGATATCATTTGCTCCTAATAAATTCACTGCAGTATAAAAAATTATAAAATCATATGTAATGCTGACCAGATTGAGGTAAGACAAGTGCTTCATAACCTATAGGTGGAGAATGAATGGTTGCAATATTCCTGAAGCAGAATTCACCAGAAAGAGCAAGAGCCTTTCAAATGTTCCTATTCAGTTGCCTTCTAATCTTACTTCTACAATGATATCTTCTACTAAAATGTTCATATCATGTGGTTATTTATTAAAGTAAAAGTGTGAGAAAATCAAAGTATTTGACAATAAGGACATGGTTCAGCCACAATATGGACTATTCTGGAATCGTTACCAATAACGTTAATTAACGACATTGGATATATTCTTAAATCTAAGAAGTACCCAGAGTTTGATTCCAGATTTTATTTTTAAATTATATTTATGTTTTTATAGGAGAACAATTAGAAGAGAAATAATAAAGTAGTAACAGCACTGACCTCTAGGTGGTAAGATTAAAGGAAATCTTTTGTTTTCTTTTTGCTATTTCCCAAATTCTTTATAATCCATTATATTACCATTTTTACTTAAAAAAATCCTCTTCTCCCTTCCCCTTCCTTGGTGATGATAATGGGGACTTCGGCTACATTCATTGAACTGTGGAATCCAGAAAAGAGAAGAGCTCCCCTATATGCCTCTCTTGTCACCCTTAAGCATATACCGATAGAGGTGGGCTAATAAAATGGCAATATGATGAAGGGACTTAAAACCACGGAAGAGAGCTAGGTATAGGGACAGTGTCAGAAGCCAGACTGGCTGTGTATATGTACCTGAAGGTTATGATGAAGCAAAGAGAGAGAGTAAGTGCCTCTGTGTCACCCCAGAAAACAAGACCAATAGCTGGAAATAACAGCCAGCCAGCGATGAGTTCACTCTAAGACAGAACTTTGTAATAATTGGGACTGTCCCAAAGTCAAAGGGGGGCCTTGGTGAGGAGAGATACTCACTGCAAGGGTCAAGGCTGGGTGACCACCTGATGGTAAAGCTGAGAGGAGTCTGGAATCATTTGGGTGGTGGTACTGGTTAGGTGCCTTTCAGGGTCTCATGTAGGCCCATGATTCTGTGCTTTGCCCATCATAAAATGGGGAGGAGAGGATTGGAGACATCATTCTCCTTTCTCTCTGCTGGTTCCTCAGGTCCAAGCAGGAAGACACCAAGGCCATTTGAGATGAGGGGTGTATGATTGGGGATGGGATGGAATGGGGCTTGAAGATCAGGGAAATCAGAGCTATATCAGCACTCTTGGTTGTAAGTGACAGAAAGCCAACTGAAGCTGCAATGAGCAAAATAGAAAGTGTATTAACTAAAAAGCCAGGAAGCCGAAGTGAATGGAACGAGTTGCAGAGTGCCTGGAGCCAAGGGGTTTTATCTCTAACAATTTCAATTTCAATTAGTTTTTTGTAATTTAATACCAGTAATTTTTTTTCCTAATTTCCATGGTATTTATAGGCTGACTCAAATAATTTAAATGGCAGGGGAATCAGATTTCAATTTCCATTCTTTGGTCCATGTAGAAAAATCTGTCTGCATCATGACACCAGCCTCTTCATGTAGAAGCAGGATGGGCTCTGACATCTTGGAGTCTGTGATGTACTCATAACTCATGAGCTCAGACTAAGACAGTGTCTTCCTCCAAAACTTAAGCAAAATCCTTAGGAAGACCTCCTTTGATGGTTTTGGTCATGTGACCCATTCCTAAACCAATCATGGTGTCCCAGAGTAGATCTCTCCTGATCGGTTAGCCTAGGTTACAGGCAGATGCCTGGAATCGGGATGTGGCGAAGGCAAGTTTGCCTTATGTGGACCATGCGGATTGAGCAGGAGATGTAAAGGAATGTATCCTATGTCCACTATAGGGAGTTCTCTCTTATTTTAAAAATATTTTGGAAAAGGAGATGTACCAGCTGCCACAGAAATCTATTTCCCGTCCATACCATCTGGTAATTCTACCTCTCTTCTAGCTTGAATTTCTTCTGCTATAATTTCCACCCATCTTGCTCTCTTCTGTCTTCAGGGTAGATTTAGATCAAAACCTCTTTCCTCACAGACACACCAGGAGGATTAATTAGGTTTTCCAGAAACCATCTGTAAAGTGCCATGGGATCTTCAGAACCAGATGCTTTGTAAAGATGTTGCTATTAGAATCAACTCTTCATTTTTTATGCTTATGGGGTATGGAGGTGAGGATGGATCCAAAGGCAAGAAAACAGAAGTTTACAGACAGCACTTCGTAAGTAGGAGATTTCATTTTGGCCATGATAACTATTCTTTTCCATCTCCAAATACTATGCCCATGCCAGTCATTGAGAGTAAACACAAAGAAAAACCATGACAGATCTGAATGTCCCTACCCTTCTCTGAAAAGAATAGGAGAAGGTGGGAACAGGGGGCCAGGAGTGGCTAAGCAGTTTGTATAATCCAAAGACAACCAGAATCAGCTCTCTGAGGATTAGCAGCTGACTATGTTGCATGGCTTTCCTTTTTTAGCTTGGGTTAATGAGCTATGAATGATATATAAGTGTCTGGGCAGTATGCAGACGTCATAGTCTGGGCTCCACTGTCAACCAGCAACATCCCTTTCTGAGGACTGTTAGGGACAGGTGCTGGGCAGGACAGTGCTTAGTGGGAGGGTCCAGGAGCAAAGAGCAGGCGTGGCTCACTAGTCACACTTCAGAGAGGCCCGGGCACATGGTAGGGCGCTCCCATCCAGTCTGCTTATGTGGTTACATGGGTGCATCATTAGCCTACAGGGTGGAAGATACAGGAAACCTGTGTCCCTGGCTGTTGAGGGCAGCAAGTTCTGGAGCCCAGGACAGGAACTCCTGTGCCTGGCTTTATTTCTTTAAAAAAAAAAAAATGTCTCTGCCAACTTTTAATTTTAAAAACACTGAAACACATAGAAAATTTGCAAGAAGAGTGCAGTGGACACTCATATACCCTTTGTCCAGATTCATCATTTTGACATATTGTATGCTCTCTCCGCATGGATGGATGGGTAGATACATGTATTTAGATAGGTAGATATTGTGATATTGAGATGATGATGATGATAGATAGATAGATAGATAGATAGATAATTTATAGAGAGATATAGATAGATGTGCATATATGCAAATAAGACATACATAGTACATATAGAAGGTATGTGTATACATATATGCCAGCACTTGTATACATAAACATATATTTATGTACATCTATCAAAAAATTTTCTCTAAACTACTTGAGAATAAGTTGCAGACTTCATAATACTTAACCCTTAAATATGTCTTCATGAATCTCCTAAAAACCTACTCTCCTATAAAAGCACAGTACAGTTATTTCCCTCAAGAATTTAGAATTGATACAGTGCTAAGAGCTCCTTATACAATCTCTATCCAGAGATCCCTCAATGTCCCCATAATGTCCTTTAAGGTGACTTTTTTCTATTTAGCTCCCTACCGTTGTCTATTGTCAGAACATTGACATTTTTGGCGAGTGAAGGGTCCAGACCCATGGTTGCGTAGACTGTTTCTCAATGTGGATTTGTTTGATGATTTCCACATGATTGGATTCAAGTTAAATGCATGAATTCTTAGCAGTGTGACCTTTAGCAAGTTATTCAGTGACGCAGGGCCTCAATTTACTGATAATATTACATACTTGGTAGGGTCGTTGTGAGAACCAAGGGAGATAATATCTAAAGTTCTTAGCACAGGAACTGACAAAAATAAGCACCTAAAAATTGTTGGCTCTATGATTAGCATCCTCATTGACATCACCATCCAGAGCTTGATAGACCTTGTTCCCAAACAGGTTTTCATCTCCCTGGGAAACTTCTAGAGCCCCTAGCCCCCTACTTCTCATTGGCAAACGAGGAAGAAGCCTGGCCCTGAATAGCCGATGGAGCTGTTGCGAGAGTCAAATAAGAAATATGATTGCGCAGTGCAAACCGGCATATGATATCAGCATGTAAGGAAGCAGCATTATTATTTTATTCATTTACATACTTTAAAATCACCCTCTCTTGTAGCAGAAAAACCCAAAGTGGGGGCTAAAATGAAATATGCATCTTTAATATAACTAGTTCCTGTGTTTCACTAATGCAAGTTCTCAAATGTTTTTAGCAGCAGAACTTACTTTTTAAATTTTAAATTCATGGAAACCCAATATATAAAGCAGATAAAGAGAAAGCTGCCCTGAGTGAATTTTGGGGTGGAGATGGGGTACTCGGGGCTTTGCATCACATTACCCCTGCAGAAACTCCAGGCTCGGGACCCCAGACACCATGATAGTAGGGCCTTCTCAGGTGGTCTCAGAGTCATTTCATCCTTTGTCATCTCCTTCTCCATCCTGGCCCATTTCTTCCCAGGAATGGTATTAGCTATCCACCCCAATGACAATTCACTCAGTTCATTATTCGTCATTATTAGTTGCTTATAGACACCTTACCCTGGAAATAGCACTAAAGGCCTTGCACTCAGGAGACAGACAGTGACAGGTCACATAATGAGCACCGGTGATGTCTGTGGGCGCAGTGGCTCCCAGCCTCAGTGTGACCGGCCACCTGCGTGCTTCCCACCTGCGCCTGAGGCTGAATGCTCCTCCAGTCCTGCCTTGTCTGCGAGCCAGCCAACCTCACTCTTAGCGGGTGGACTCCACCGAATAAAGTACTCTGGTATCGCTCATGCCAAGGTAGCACCTCACGGAGGGGACAGAAAACCGACCTGAACTTGGTTCCCTCTGGGGGCCAGCCAGGCCACGTGCTTCTCTATTAATTTCACAAGGAACTTGTTCAAGGGTGCACGGCCATGGCAGAGTGGGATTCAAACCAAAGTCCTTTAGATTCCAAAGACTAAGCACACCCATCCTAGGCCAGCCTATTTTCTCAGGACCTGTAGTCTGTGCCACATGGTGTGGATGGATCACGGCAACCGGCCTCTCCCTCCAGCCTTTCAACATCATGTGAGACAAAGCATTAATGATATTAGAAACGTTTATGTGCAACTTATGTGTCAAGTGCTGCTTGTGCTTCCTGTATATTAACTCATGTCATCATCCCCACGACCCCGTGAGTTCAGTTCTGTTCGTTTGGCAGGTAAGGACACTGAGGAAGGACACTGAGAGTCTCAGTGACTTGCATAAAGCAATGTCACACTGCCTGTGTGATCAACTGGATGTCCGTGTAACCCCAAAACCCCTCTGTTGGAAGTCCTAACCCCAATGTGATGGTTTGAGGAGGTGGGGCCTTTGAGAGGTAATTAGGTCGTGAGGGTGGAGTCTTCATGAATGGGATTAGAGCTCTTAAAACAGAGCCTGGGAGTTTGCTCATCCCTTCTAGCATGTGAAGACCCAGTGAGAAGATGGCCATCTGTCTGGCTCTCACCAGACACCGAATCTGCTGGTGCCTTAATCTTGGGCTTCTCAGCTTCCTAGAACTATGAGAAATAAATGTTTGTTGTTTATAAGCCACCCGATCTAGGACATTCTGCTAGAGCAAACTGAAGGGACTAAGACAACTAGTAAGTGGCAGAGCTGAGATCTGAACCCTGAGCAGCCTACCTGTACGAGCTGGGCTTTTAACAATTACGCTAAAGCTGAACAAGGGTTAATTGCTAGCTGACAAGGAAGCTAGGAGGTTTACAGGGCTTGGATGACCTGCCTGGGATCACATGGCTTTCATTATAGGACAATAGGCTGGGGTCTCAGGATAATATGGAAAAGAGGCCAAAACTTGGTCTATGAAATAAAAGTAGACTCTTTTCCACGGGCTGGAGTCAGGGTGAGACTAGCAAAACAGAAGCTGCAAAAATAGACCATGTATGCCTGAGGGTAGAAGTCCAGAGACAAATTTAAAGTAAAGACTAGGAATAGTTGGCAAGAAGACAAAGCATGGTAACTAGGGCCAGATATTTATTCCAGGTAAATTCCTAGTGCAGGGAGTGGGGGTGAAATCCTGGTGGGGACTCTTTTGAGGGCCTGGGACCCCATCTTTTAGTTAGTCTAAAATTTCCAAGACTTGCCAGGTACAAGAATTACAATTAACCATTAACCATTGGGGCCATAGTTGGAAGTCAATCTTCTGATTGATCAAGCCAGAAGCCACATGGGAAGGACTACATGTGGGACACTGTGGGGTGGGGGTGCTCCTGGAGGAGGAGGGTCAGCTGGGCTGACAGTATGGCTGCTGGGTCTAGCACTCTCATCAGACCAGCGAAGGTGACCTTGCTTCCTTTGGTTCTCCATCCTCATGGGGCCATCCTTCTTGCCGAGAGGCATATAAGAACATTCATAGTAATTCCAAACTAGAAACAATCCAAAATTGCATTATGATACATTCATACGGGACAACATTCTACTGCAATGAAATGTTCAAATTACTGCTGTATGTAATAGCCTTAACCCATTGGTAAGCATGTTCTGCTAAGTGCCCATTCAGCACTGGCTTGGTCAAGAGTGCACCAGGTCGAAGCTGAGCCAGGCTGGACTTGGGCAAGAATACAGTGTGCCAGGAAGAACTAATGCAATTGCTGAGCCCAAAAGGGAAGGCTGGCTGGGCAGAACCTGGTTACGGCCAGAGAGCCAGTGTGAAAGGGCCTGTGCACTGGACAAACTGGGACAGACAAGGAAGAACTCAGCACCTAAGGGACAGGTGGACTAGGCAAGCAGGACAGGATGCCTTTGCCATTGGCCAGAAAGGGTGGTTCAGAAAACACAAAACTCTTTGTCCACAGTGCCGGAGGTGAGCTGGGGGGGAGGGCATGCCTGCTTTTAGGAGGGAGCTAATGTGACCTTTGACATAAGTCTTCTGTCTTAGTCCTTTCAGGCTACTCTAAGAAAATACTATCAGCTGGGTGGCCTGTAAACAATAAACATTTATTTCTCATAGAAATTCTAGAGCCTGGGAAGTCCATGATCAAAGGGTCAGCAGATCCAGTGTCTGGTGAGGACCTGCCTTCTGGTATATAGATGTGCCCTCACGTGGTGGAAGGGAAGAAGGACCTCCCTGGGATCTTTTCTTAAAAGGGCTCTAATTCCATTCATGAGGAATCCCATTCTCATGACCAGTGGCACCACCACCTAAATACCACCACACTGGGGGTGAGCCTGCAGCATATGCATTTGGGGGGTGGGACACCAACATTCTGTCTATAGGAGATTCCGAGTGGCAAAGACCCAAACTCTAAATTTTTTTTATTTATTTTTTATTTTCAGCATAAAAGTATTCATTATTTTTGTACCACACCCAGTGCTCCATGCAATCTGTGCCCTCTTTAATACTCACCACCTGGTACCCTGACCTCCCACCTCCTGCCCCTTCAAAACCCTCAGATTGTTTTTCAGAGTCCATAGTCTCTCATGGTTCACCTCCCCATCCAATTTCCCCCAACTCCCTTCTCCTCTCTATCTCCCCATGTCCTCCATGCTATTTGTTATGCTCCACAAATAAGTGAAACCATATGATAACTGACTCTCTCTGCTTGACTTATTTCACTCAGCATAATCTCTTCCAGTCCCGTCCATGTTGCTACAAAAGTTGGGTATTCGTCCTTTCTGATGGAGGCATAATACTCCATAGTGTATATGGACCACATCTTCCTTATCCATTCATCCGTTGAAGGGCATCTTGGTTCTTTCCACAGTTTGGCGACCATGGCCATTGCTGCTATAAACATTGGGGTACAGATGGCCCTTCTTTTCACTACATCTGTATTTTGGGGGTAAATACCCAGGAGTGCAATGGCAGGGTCATAGGGAAGTTCTATTTTTAATTTCTTGAGGA
The DNA here is from genome assembly GCF_030435805.1 of Mustela lutreola. NCBI lineage: Eukaryota > Metazoa > Chordata > Mammalia > Carnivora > Mustelidae > Mustela > Mustela lutreola. The sequence continues at coordinate 184,770,880 of NC_081292.1, forward strand.
ATCTCCACACTGTTCTCCAAAGAGGCTGCACCAACTTGCATTCCCACCAACAGTGGAAGAGGGTTCCCCTTTCTCCACATCCCCTCCAACACCTGTTGTTTCCTGTCTTGCTAATTTTGGCCATTCTAACTGGTGTAAGGTGATATCTCAATGTAGTTTTAATTTGAATCTCTCTGATGGCTAGTGATGATGAACATTTTTTCATGCGTCTGATAGCCATTTGTATGTCTTCATTGGAGAAGTGTCTGTCCATATCTTCTGCCAAGCTCTAAATTTTAAACCAACTACGGTTTGAGTTGCAGGCTGCCTGGTTAATCATCTCTATGGGACAGAAAAGCTTTGAGAGTCAACCAGCAAAACCATTCAATAGTCTTACATGGTTCCCAGGGCCAGTGTAGTTCCTAGAGTCAGCGTGGCCAGATAGGCTGTGCACCACATGACTCCAAGGGCTCCACTCACCTAGCCTACAATGGGAATGGTGCCTTCTGGAGGTGCTCTGTGACCGACTGACACAAAGATGTGCTGCAGCCTTGTCTGTGAGGTCTGGCCCGCCCTCCCTACCCCGTTCCTGTGCACAGTTCTCCTTCACTCTGTGTTCTGGCTATGCTAACTCTCTTTTGATCCCTATGTTTGCCATGGTGGATTAAAGATGGCCATAGACTCTTTGGCAGTCACTCATTGAGAGATGGGGTCCATGTTCCCACTTCTTGAAGTGGCTTTGCAACTGCTTTGACTAATAGAATAGAGTAGAAGTGATATGGTGCTGGTTTCTGGTAAAGGGCTTAAGGAAGTAGGAACTTCCACTTTCTGCCTCTTGGAATACACTTTCTGGGAGTTCAGGGCTGCCACCTACAAAGTCCAATGACTCTGAGGCTGCCAAGTTGGAGTGGCCATGTTTGGACCAATGGTCCTGAAAGAGTCCAGCTTCCAGTCATCACCAAAGCCCCAGACCTTTGAGAGAAGCTATCCTGGGTCCTCCAAACGAGCCCATTTGCCAACTGAATACACAGAGTAGCCTTTGCCAATGCCACATGGAGCAGAAGAAATGACCAGCCAAGCACTGCCCACATTTCTTACCTACAAAAATTGTGAAATTGGTAAAAACGGTGGTTATCTTAAGCCACCATATTTGGGGATGGGTTGCTAGGTAGGAATTAATAACAGGGACACTTGCCATGTTCTCTCCTATCCTTTCTCTCTGGAATGCACTTCCCTCCCCTCTTCCTGTAGTTACTGCCTGTCCTTCAGCCCTCAGCCTGCATATGGCTCCCTTGGGGCAGCCTCCCTTTGGGTGACACCATGTCCTCTTTTTCACAGGGCTTGTCAGAGCAGCAGTTTTACATTTGTTTGTGTGATTATTTTGTGAATGCTCATCTCCCATGCTAGAATGTAAACAGGGGCAGGTCTGTTTCATTTGCCACAATATCCCCCACCACCTTGCATAGGGCTTGGAACACCATAGGCATCAACAAGTATTTCATGAATGGATGAGAGAGTGAACACATGAAAAGGTGGACCTCTTCCTGTGCCATGTTGGTTGAAACTTGTTTCCAGTAAAGCTAGTACAGGAGCCCTGTGTGCTCAAGTGGATGGGGATCTGGAATCTCTTCTCCCAGGCATGTCAATGAAGACAGCTCCCCTTTCCCTTATTTTAAATAGTGGCATTCCTCACAGAATACATTTGAAGGAAAGTTTCTGGCTACTTAAAAAAAAAAAAGTATGTTTGAAAAAAAAAAAAATTATGTGTGGAAACCACTATCCTAGACCTGGCCCTTCCAGTCAGCTGTCCCTTGTTCCTTCCCGTCTCTTCTTCCCTTCTTTTTCCCTCACAGAAACTTCCATAGAACTAATGCCTGGCAAGGGTTTAAAAATAGAAGCCCCTCTCCCTCCCTCTCTCCCTCCCTCCATTTCCTTTCCTTCCCATCCCCCTGTAATTTGCTGTAAAAAAGGAAACTGCCTGGATGTGCTCCACTGAAAAGACACGCTCTTCCTCACTAAACAGAACAACATGCCAACGTACTCCCCCCGCCACCGCCGGTGGTCACCTCCCTGTGTGTCACTGTGAGTGACAGGGCTGAGGGCACTGGCCTCCTGCGGAGCAACCTGCTCCCCAGCCCCGGGTGGGACCCCTTACCTCCATACACTCACACGCCCTCACACAACCCGCCACCTCCTTCAGGCTTCCAGCTGGAATCAGGGGGCACTCGTGGATGTGAACATGTGAGGACCCACTAAGGTGCTGCCAACAGAAGCTCTTTCCAGGCGCTTCCGGGGACTGTGGGACCACTTACCAGAGAGGGAGGAGAGAATGAGTCATGTTGCTCCTGGGCGTGGGGCCTGTGGTCCAAGGGCAGTCTGGAACAAAGCACAAGAGACAGACAGAAAGACAGACAGGGGCCAGAACAAGGTGGAAGGTACTATAAGATATACATGCAGCCCGCCGACTCAGTATGATTATAAATGAAGAGAGAGCTCCTGTGATACATAGAAACAATGAACGCTTTTAATACTCAAAAGCTGAGTTTTCAATTCCGAGGTTCATTGTATAGCCGCTGTATAACAGTGGGCAGACGACTTCACTCCTTTCAGATTTAGTTCGCTGATGTATAAACAGGGATAATAACACTCACCTCTCAGCACTGTTGTAGCTTAAATGAGGTCATATTTATTTGATGCCTGCATGTAGTAGGCAGTGAATCAAGTGCCTTTTCTCTTATGTGGGAGGGCATCTTCACTCCGGTGAAAAATCAACAAGCATTCGATACCAGAAAGCTGATAGCGGCCAAAATCGCCCTCCGTCAAATTTATAATTTATTAAAATCTGGCAGAAGATCACAAATTCTTGAGAAAATTCAGATTGGCAAATTTTGATCCAGGAAAAATTAAATTTGGAAGGATTTTAAAGGCCACAAAATAAAACTTTCAATGAAATGTGCTATAATTAGAGAATTTTAGCATGGACCCACAACCAGCTAATCGAATGGTTAACACACATTTTACTTATAAAATGAATTACCCCAAAGAGACATTTCAATAACATTAGATGAGAAATAGAAAAACTGCTAACAGTTTAACTGCCGTATATTAAAAAAGATTGATCAAAAATTAAGTTGGCTTAATGGAATTCTTTTTGGAAAATACATTCTCAGGGAATGTGTACCAATGCGTATATAATTCCCATTAAAACTTTGCTCTTATAAACATGGAATCAAAATGTCTTTGGAGTCCAAAAGGTGAAATTGAAACAATCTCAACCCCAGTGATGATGATGATGATGGCGACTATCATGAAAAATGTTTAGGTGAAAGAGGGTGGGGTGGGGTTAGGTAGATGTGTTGGGATGTCCTGATGAGAAAGGGGTGTTTGGATAGAAGACATGCTAGGATAAGGCTTGCATAGTCCCTTGCCTCTTTATTCTTTAGGGTTTATTCTGTGTCATTACTCTGAAGGTCTGGGGCAAAAGGGACAAGCATGGGTCCAGGGAGAAGGCTGGCAATGACCAGCCCTTAATTCCCTTCTACATGAACAAATCACCCAGAACATCCCCCAGTACAACTTGCTCTATTCCTACATGGGCCTATGATGACTGGGCCAAGAGGTGGGAAGCCAAAATTCACGGAATCAGAGCTCTTTGCCATGGTGTCAGGGTATTTATATGTGGATGTCTGCCAGCTTGGCTGGGGCCATAGGGGTCCTGCCCATCCATTCCACTACTTTTCTTGGTGAGTCTTTTGCCAACTCCTAAGCACCCCACATTGGCTTTTTTTTTTTTTTTTCTTTTCAGGGAGGGAGAGAGAGGAGTGGGGAGGGGAGGGTACAGAGGGAGAGGGAGAAGAAGAGAGAATCTTCAAGCAGGCTCTAAGCCAAGCATAGAGGCCAATGCAGGGCTCAATCTCACAGCCCTAAGATCACGACCTGAGCCTAAATCAAGAGTCAGATGCTTAACCGACTGAGCCACCCAGGCGCCCCTCCTCCGACACTGGCTTTTTAAACTCGTGTTCCGCTCCTCTTCACTGCCTCTGTTCCATTCTTGCCTCTGGCATCTTTGTCTGAGGGTTAGAGTCAGGACAAAAAAAGTGATGCTTATGGTGAGTAGAGAGGCTGGTGGGATATGGGATGGGGGAAACTGTTGCAGACGTGACGGGAAAGGGCACTTGGGCCATGTACCATGACCACATGAACATTCAGAAATAGCCACAGTACACAAATTTGAACTGACATCTGCCTATCTCCTTTTCTTCTCCGCACACTAATACAGACGCACATGCCATACAACATGATCATTGTCCAATCTTTTGGCCTACCTCTGCACCATGCCTCGCACGGAGCCCTGTTCTCCTGCACCTTGCAATCTAATATTTATCATTGCTCTAGCAAACTTTCACTGGTTGAAACTATTAAAAAATACAATGGGTAGCCTTTAAGGTAGTGAGCTCCATGTCACTGAGAGACTGGTGAGTCATTAGGAATAACACAGGAGATGCTTGCATGCTGAGTTGAATGGCTCCCATGGAGTCTGCAAGTGTTTTTCACTCTTTTAGGGGCTAAGACAGACTTGACTCATTGGTATTTAAAGGACAAAAACAAAACAACAGAACAAAAACATAATAGATGGTACTGACCTTACATCCTGCACCTGTCAGAAGTTTATGTCCTTGGTCCGACAGAGCTGCAGGGGGCAGTAGGAATAGGAGGGAAGGGGCAACAACCTTAGCAGGAATTTTACCCCGAACTTCCCTGCAAGGTTGGGGTGAGAGAAGTCTGGAACCTTGATTTATTGACCTTTTACCCTGAGTGGTCCTATTTTGAAAAGACATAATTCAGGCCAAGAAAACTTGTAAGAACCCAAGATGGAGACCAGAATGCTGATTTATGCTTACAGTGGAAGACACCGTTCTTTAATACCTTCATTGCTTCTGTGCCCATGTCCAAGGAGCTCATTCTAGGATCTCCGTCATCCCTTACACCATCAGGGATGCACCCCGCTGTGGGCATCTGCACCTTCTGAGGCAATAGCTTTGCCACTGGTCATATCACCCCCAGCCAGGTGGCCTAGCCATGTTTTCCAGTCCCTTGGACAGAGAAAGAACTGCCTCCACTGACACTGTCAATCTCTTACACATGCAGGAAATGTGAGAAAGACCATCCTTTGAAGGGGTGATCTGATGTGTGCCACCAATTACTTCTTTAAATGACTTGTCTGCTAATTTCCTCAACATTGATGGTCCAAATGGGAGAAGTTAGGCCCCGGAGCCTGTGTAACCAGCTGTGATCTAGGGACCAGGTTTGGAGGTGGAAAGAGCTGTTTTCATTACAGGGAAGCCTCTTCTATCTTCTAAGGGCAGGAATTAATGTGATGTTCCTGTGGTTCTTTTTCCCTAAGGTCCTGGACTTCCATCTGCTGTTTTTAGGAGAGGAAGTTCTCACCACTTCAAAGAAGATGCTATGTATTGGCCATGTCTTTTATTCTGGCTATTTTCATTTCTATGTTCTGAGCTTAAACCAGAAAGATGTCTTGTTCTCCAGTAAGGAGATGGGAGGTCTGAACAGGAGCAGCACAGAGAGAATGGAAACATAATTGAGGTTTTGGGTTTGCTTTGGTTTTAGAAGTTTGTCTTCATATCTCTATAAATCATAAAATTCCATTTTTAATGGTCTCTTTCAATGCATCACTTTTATCCTAACTGAATTTTTGATAAACTTTTAATAAAAAATTGATAATAAAAATCAAGATACACAATGAAAACAAAACTGTTCAGTAGTTATAAATGATGTTTAATTGCTTGAAGTTTTAAAGATTAATAAGGTAGTTTCCTTAAAAATTCTGAATTTTTTTCAAGCTCTCACCTCACTCAAGGAGTTTTGTGAAAGCATTGATTTTGCATGTATGCTTTTTGGGTTCCTGCTTTACTTTTTGCCTGAAGGTTCATTATGGCACTAGGTCAACAGAGCACATTGGGTCAACGAACAGCTCCATTCCCCTCCCCTAACCTAGAAGTAATCACGAAAACACATTTATTGAGTCTCTGTATTAATTTTAAGTGCTTTACATCTTACTAGTCTTTCCAACAGTCCTATTAGGTAAGTGCTGCTATTGCCCTCATTTTATTGATGAGAGAACTAATCTACGAAGAGGTTAAAGAACTTGCCCGAGAGTCTCTGAAAACCACAACACCCATCACTGTATGTTTATGCTAACAAGTTCACATTGTCTTGTTTTCATAGACACATCCGCTGACCTCCACAGGTCAGCATCCCGTCACCCCCATGTTCTGTGTGTGTTCCGGGAAACACCATGGCAGAAAACAGACACATTGCCAAGAAGACATATTTTCCCCAGACATTATCACATTCATTTATTTGAGTGAAAAAAATGGAAACACGACTCTGAGTCAACAGCACAGAAATGCTGTGCCATTGGTTCAAATGGACACATGCATGTGCACACACACACACCCATACACACATGCTCACACACACACACACTGGGGGAATGAGATTACAGATGGAGAGTTCTCTGAGGTAGGAGGTCCTGGTTTTCTTGGCTACGCAAGTGACAGTCACTACATAGTGCTTCTCTTATGAAAGTCCTTGGGTGGGCACAGGCGTGAATGGGGTTCCAGGCCTGACGCTTCTGTGCTCACCACACCGAGGATAGTGTACAAGAGAGTCTTTGACCCTGGCGAGAGTCCAGCCCTGGAACAGGACCAGTGGTGTTGCCACTGGGATAAGCTCTGGACGTGGCTGGTCTTTGCTGTCATGTACCTCTTCAGGGTTTTTCCCCCAAAGCTTCTCTCACCTGCTTCAGGGGAGAGGATCAAATCTTTCATGCGCCAACTGTCATGATGCTTTCACAGCCAATTAAAATTCTATTCCATTCCCAGCAAGGGAGCTGGCAGCCTTGGGTCTCCCCAGCAGGATGGACTGGCTGCAATTAATGTCTCTTCTGGAGCCTGATTAGCTAAGGAGAGGCCAGGATACTTATCCTACCCCCAAGGCCATCTATAAATTAGGAAATGGAGGTTCCCCATCTTGTTGCCTCTATCCTGAGTCATCAGTTAATGCAAATGTGTTAACCCTTTCTTTTTCACTTTTGATGTTGGAGCTGGTTCAGAAAGCCAAGAGGTCATCTCACAACTGGGCTGTCCCAAGAACACAGGGAGGAGAGACCCCTAGATTCCCTTACTATCCAAATTCTAGATGATTGTGTTAGCCACAGGGAGTTGGAGATTTAACAGAAGACCCTGGCATAATGTTTAATGTTATTATGTTGCAGCTTTGAACATAGAAGGTAATGCATAGAAATAATGCATTTAAGGGAAAAAAGAGAGAGTCCAAATGATGGAAAAGGAGAAGGAAATTAACACATATGGAATGCGTATCATGTGCCAGACATTGTACATATATTATAGCAAGGAATCCTACAAAAGCTCTGCATTTTTATAGATGATGGAAGTAAGCCTCAGAGAGGTTGAGGAAATTGTCTAAGGTCATAGAGCTAATGTGATAGATTGATTCTACTAATGGCCCTAGATCTTTATGCTTCCCTATAGTCACTTCCTTTTGATAATGCTTGCTTACATTGAGTCTAGAGCAGGCCACAAGACTTGGCCAATGGGACATTACGAACTTGATGTAAGGCTTGAAAAGTGCTTGCACATCTGGGCCGACCCTCTCTTGCTGGCAGGAACTCTTCTGGCATTATGTGAACAAGCCCAAGCAGTCCTACTGGATGATAAGAGACATGTGAGCAGAGGGCCGCCGTCCTAGACGAGACAGCCTCTAGCCAGCTCACATAAGCCAGAGCGAGCCCAGCCAAGCCCAGCCAAACCAGATCAGCAGAACGACTCAGACAACTTGTAGGCTTGTAAAAAATAATATATGGTTGTTATTTTTAAAATGTCACAAATTGGGGCACCTGGGTGGCTCAGTGGGTTAAGCCTCTGCCTTCGACTCAGGTCATGATCCCAGGGTCCTGGGATCGAGCCCCGCATCAGGCTCTCTGCTCAGCGGGGAGCCTGCTTCCTCCTTTTTCTCTCTGCCTGTCTCTCTGCCTACTTGTGATCTCTGCCAAGGAAATAAATAAATAAATAATCTTTACAAAAAGTCACAAATTTTGGGGTGCATCTGCCGGAGCATAGTTAGCAGCTGAAACTAATTGACACAGCTAGTAAATGGCAGAGCTAGAAGTTGTTTGATCTTAAAGCCTGTGCAGTGTCCATTCATTGTGAAAAGATAGGAAAAGGCTGAAATTGTAGCAGGGAAAATAAGGCCGGATGACACCTTTAACAGCAAAGTCACCTTACACAAGGGTATCGCTACATATGGTGAGGGTACGTACTCACACCTAGCTATCTCAAAAGGCAGTTATCTGGGTGGAGGGTCTTAACTTCAGGACCTGTTAGCCCCAGTGGTCTTAGACATGTGGCCCACTACCCCAGAGACTGAGCTCTACTGAGTCTCTTGACAAGATTATGCTGAGTTGTCCTTGTCATCATCCATCAGGTCTCTGGAGAAGGGTAAGGATCCCCCTGCCCAGCACCCAGGCTAAGAGAACCAGGAGCCCACTGGCTCTCCTTCAGGGTTGAGATTCTCCTCCAAGATTGCCTCAGCTGCCTTGCTGTGAATTCTGGACTTAACTCTGTCCCAGTCCTGCAGTCACCTCTTGCTCATCCTCCTGGTAGAAAGAAAAGTAGAAAGGAACAGACATCCTGTGTTTTCTGAACATTTTTTTCTCAGGGTCACAGCCATGGTACCACTGACCATTGCTGGTGATGAAGCCTTGAGTCTGAAGCAGGAACAGGAGGTACTGACCGTAATGATATGGATGGAAAATGGGTCATCTTGTGAAAGACCTGTTTGGTAACATGTTACCAACACCCTTAAAAATGCCCAAGAACTTTGAATTAGTAATTCTGTTCCAGGACTGTCTTTTTTTTTTTTTTTTAAGAATTATTTATTGATTTATTTGAAAGAGAGAGCGAGAGCGTGAGTGTTCATGAGTGGGGGGAGGGACAGAAGGAGGGGTAGAAACATACTCCCCACTCAGTGTGGAGCCCCACACAAGGCTGGATCTCACAACCCCAAGATGGAAACCCAAGCTGAAGTCAAGAACTGGATGCTTAACCAACTGAGCCACCTAGGATCCTCCAGGATTATCTTTTAAGGAAATAATCACAGATATGAACTATGAAATCATGGATAACCATGAGACATTTTTTAAAGATACAAGTTAAAAATGGGCTGTATGTCACGTTCTTAATTTGGAGGAAACTATGTATATGAGGGGGACATAGTTATGGGGAAAATTTTGATATATAATAAATTTCTATATATTTTTATATGAACTTCTCTCTCCTAGCTTCTGGACATGAGGATCCTTGGCTATCTGGGACATAGCAGGAAAACTTCCCTCAAAAACATAAGCAACTGGTGAAGGTCTGGAAAAAAGTGGCTGAAATGATGCCTGACATGAGACAGGGATCTAAAAATAGGACTTTTCACTGACAGACAACAGCTGAGGGGAAGATAAATACAGTTTAAATCAATCACAAAATCTAAGGGGAGGGGCAACACGGATTTGGATCACCAAATCCCCAAAAATGACTGAAATCCTATAAAAGTCTTGATTGTTTGCCTAACTACCTCGTCACCTGAAAAAGGCTAAAGGCAAATAAGAGGAAATGATATTTTACATACCAGCCACTAATTAAGTGAAATGCAGGTCAAAAAACCATGGCAAAAGCTGAGAATGTAGATGGGTTTGAGGAAGCACATCCGTGTGGGGGGTGGGGGGGCATGGGTGGGCACCATCTTGAGGTCTCAGCACCAAGGCCCAGAGCTGGTGCTCAATCAAGGCCACCGAACCGCTCCTAAATGAAGGAGACTATGGGCTATTGCCTCAGTCTTTTGGTGGGAAACACTTCTGGTGCATACATATCCCCCCAGTCTTTGGGTGTGGAAGCCTGGGCTGCATCTATGAACTTTGGGCTTCTCTGCACTGGTTTTCCTCCCTGCTTTCCTTCCTTCTTTCCTTCCTTCCTTCCAGATTTTATGTGTTTGAGAGAGAGAGAGAGAGTGCGAGCACGAGTCGGGGGAGGGAGAGAGGGAGAAGAAGACTCCCTGCTGAGCAGAGAAAGGGACTCTGGGATCATGACCTGAGCCAAAGGCAGATGCTTCACGGCCTGAGCCACGCAGGCGCCCCTGCACTGGTTTTCCCATATGAATCTAAAAGGGCAATGGGTAAGCGTGGGAGGCTCTGGGGCCCCCTTTCCTGGCATTATCTCAGTACAGAGCACCTCATATGTCAGGACTGGGGACAGGTCCTCTGACAGGGGCCGGGTGATGAAGCAAAGGGCCTTTGAAGTTCACCCCCTTCCCAGCCCCAGAAGTAGGGAATATAGAATTCTTTCAAACAAAAAGTAAAATTGCCAAGATGACAGAAGCTACAACCACTTGGAGCAGCTTAGCAGAAGCTTGGAGTCAACAGACCGGAGTCTATTCACACGCCATAGTAATTCAAATTCTCCTTAGCGTGCTTATTCCTGACAGGGAAGCGGAGCCAAGACTTCAGGAATAGTATGCTTCCTTGAGAGGTGTGAAGAGAACTGGGCTGAGCTTTCGGCAGACTCTGAAATGGGTATCGCCCAGCGCGAGGCCTCAGGCCGGCAGGGGTGCAGACTCTGAACCCAGGGCTGGAGGGTTGCCCCACCGCCCCACTGCCCTCGCTGGGCTTCAGGCTTTTCAGTCTGAATGGACAATTATCTGAAAGAAGCTTGTCACAAAGAAAAGGTGTAAGTCCCATACAGAGAAAGAACTGAAAAGCATGTCAGTGTTTACTCCTTTCAACGCAGGCAGAGGAAACCATGGGACAAAGCCTTCTCTTACTTCCTTTCTCTCGCTAAGTTCTTCACGACACAGATCATTCTAGCCTCTCTGCCTCGCTTCCACTTTCCCTCCTTCTTGTGCCTCCAAGGGCATCACAAAGCCCTCAGCTGGCCCGGTGAACACACATTCACAGCCTTGCCTGAAAGGGGGCAGAGCAGAGTGATGGCTGGAAACCCCCTGGCTTAACGCCTGGTCATTTTCCCTATCACAAGAGGAAGGAGCAAAGGCATGTTAGGAAGGAGGCGTGGGGAGGGCTCCTTAGAGACGCGGAGGCCGCAGGTGGATGTGAGCAGGGGTATCTGTTTTGTCCTTCCCTCCCTCAAAATAACAGGGCAGTTAGCAGTACCTGGAGGCTCCTGGCTTTCATCCCACTGTTATTACTTTCAACCCATTATCAAGACCCCCAGGCAGCATAAGTACTCACCAGTTTCGGACTGATGAGCTTCGTTTACAAGGTGGTAAAGTGAGGGGCTTAGTAAGGTAGCAAAAGGCAGGGATGCCTCGTCCACAGTGCGAGACAGCAGCATCTTCCGCCTGCCTCCTTCTGATAGGATGGGGAGACTCCACAAGTCTTGGTGGGAGCATGAGCGACAATTAGTAGTGATCTACAGCGGGCACCCACTATGCGTCAGGCAGCATTCTGAGTACTTCTCATTGTGCATTACTTCCCTGAATCTTCATGAGACCCTAGGGAAGCCGGAAGTATCTTTGGTCCTGCTTTACCTCTGAGCAGACTTGCCACAGTCACACAGGTAGTAAATGGTAGAGCAAGGATTCAAACCAGCCGGTCTGCATCCCCTGGCCCCATAGTCTTGCTATCCAGCTTCCTGCATGGCAACTTAAGACCACGGGGACACCCAGCACATGCTCAGTGAGTGTGAACTACTAAGAGAGGCAGCCATAGCAGCCGGAACATCTAGAAATGCATCTAGATGCAGATGATGGGGCCAGGGCTCAGAGTGGGTAAGGAGCTTGCACAATGGCCTTCACCCACTGAGTGGGAGAACCAAGATTTGGACTCAGCCGTCAACACTGGCATATGGGGCTTAGCACATAGTAAGTGTTCAGTATCTGTTAGCTATTGGTATTTGTTTTTATCTTTGTATACATAAGAGTCTTAGAGTGATGCAGAAGACAGAAGGCTTGCTAAAAAGTATCTGGTGAGGGCTTTGCAAAATGAGTCTTAGCCAACCTTGCTTTAAGACAGGAAGAGTGGGTTCACATATAATCAGAATCTCTGGAGCAAAGCCTGGTAGCCTCCTAACAAGCTTCCAGGTGGTTCTTATGTACGCTGACTTCTGAAAATGAGGGAACCAAGGCCTGGGTGGCATAGAGGCAAGGTCACCAGCCAGAGGGTGGCAGAACTGGGGTTGGCACCCAGGAGGGACCCAGCTTTTTACTTTGTAGGAGCCAGCCATACAGAAAGTTCTAAGAGCCTAGGGCTGTGATTCAAGACATCCATGAGGTGCAACCCATCCTCATAGTTCGTTTGCACTTGGAACATCTGCTGTACCCTCTCAGCACAGAGTGATACATTAATTACTATGATGGAAAATTAATTTTTGTGGAATTTCACCACAACCCCTTCCAATAACACAAAGGTTTTGCAGAGTAGGATCTGGGCATCCCTCCGGCAGTGTGCAGGGAGTAATGAGGTCTGACCTCAGAGGGTAATTGAGTACTTGCCCTTTAACTTACCATTGACTTGTGCCCTTGGCTTGGCCTGACTTGTGGGAAAGAAAGAGGACACCGTGACCTGGAATCCCTGCACACTGGCGGGGATTCAACCTGGGGGTCTGGCGCCCTGGAAACGGGCCCAGCCGGCTGCCATATGCAAATAGCCTTATTCTGATCAGCTGAGGTTTATCGAAATAATTACATTTTTCTATTGAGTCAGGCAGAGGTTTGAGGAAAGATGAGCCTTTAATTTAAGCTCTTTGGAAACGATGGTGATGGCCATGATGAGTTACACAGAAAGACAAACGGACAGTATATTGCGCATTTAGGTCATTGGAAATACAGATACAGTTATGAATATACACATAAGATATGACCTTCTTTCTTCCCGCTGGCCCCTGTAAAGTGTGGTTTGTTTATTATGCAGACCATGTTTGACTTTATGGAATTGGATGTTATTTAAATTCAATTATTGTGAGGTTAAGTTCTTCCTTCTAGTACCAGTTGAGTAAATTTAGAGGCAGTTAGAGGAAATAGGTACATTTGTCTTATACCAGTTAAATTAGAAGGGGAAAAGCATTGCAGGAATAAAATAATTATCATGAAAATGAAAAACCATGGTTTGGAGGGTTGGGTTTGGGTCTGTGTGTTTTCCTTGTCTCTTTCTGAAATTATTTTTTGGAACTGATGAACAGGAAGGCTGGAGATTTTTTTCATGAAGAGAGAGACAGATTATACGTGTGTGTGTGTGTGTGTGTGTGTGTGTGTGTGTGTGTGTGAAAGTAAGCTGCTGATGTGAGAGCAGAACTAGAAATAATTATGTGGTTAATCGGATTTAGTGTAGATAACTACAGCTCATTAAGGCCTTAAATCTTTTTTTTTTCTACTTAGTAATAGAGTTCTTTCTTTTTAAAATCAAATTATCTTGCAACAATTATGGATTTCCTTGTGCATGTGTTGACACACTGTTAGTCTCCAGAAGCTGAGGTTTGGCTCTGGCGCCGCTGAGTTTGGAAGTGAGCTGGGAATGGGGCAAGCTACATGCTCTGGTTGAGAGACAGAGTGAGAAGATGGGCCTGAAAGGGCTCCAGGCAGAAAACAAAGATCTGCCTAGACACTGCCTGGCACAATATGCAGAGAATTCAGAATTGCCTATCTGTGTATAATAATGGATTCTAGGGCCAAGGGGATCTCTGAAGTCCTCTTGCCTGCCTCCATAGATAAGGGGGAAGCTTGCTTTATCACAGTTCAGGGCAGAGGAGTCACACTCTCACCTATTCATCTCTTGACCACAACCTTTGCTGGTAAGAAGGTCTTCATGATAGGTCATTTCTCTTGATCCTAATACCAGGATCCATTAGCCTCTAGTAGGTCTCTGGAATCAAAAGATGGTTGCCTGGCCTCCTGCAAAAAGAAGATGCCTGGAATCTTCCAGGTTTTCCTTTAAGGCACTGGCCCCACTGTGCTCCTGCTTTGTCGCTGTTCTCCCCAGCCCTCCCCCACCAACCCAGATCACGGCTACATAAATAGTTGGCCAACATCATGGACCAGTTTGGTTGCTTCTGTACAGATGGCAGGATGTGTTATTGATGAGCCTTTCTGTTAGTTGATCCTCCAAATATGTGGAGTGTGAGGAATGGTACAAAACATTTCTTTCCCTACCAAGTCAACTATCCATCCTATCCAATGTCCATCCAAGGATGGCCATTGGGGAGCCCCTCCTTTCTCTGGTATTCCTCCCTTTTCCTACCCACACTTGCTCCTTATTCTTTGCCACTATCCCAATGAACTACTTCTACTCTTATGTCCATTCTTCCCCCAACCAAGGACACATGGCTTCTGGGTCTACCCTGGAGGGGAAATTCTGATTTTAAAGCCTTAGGTCCTCTGTGTCTTCCCAGTGGAGCATCGTAAGGCAATTGTAACTTTCCTTATTATTCTAGACCGCATCTCAGAGAAAACTTTAATCTATTACTCTGCTTACAAAAACCTCTCTCTCTTAATTTTGACTTAAGCAGTATCAGATGGGGTGGATCTGCCAAGGGTTGGAGTGTGAGGAGGAAGTGAGGGGGAGGTTAGCCTGACCTCCCCACTACCACATCAATTACTACCCAGTGAACACTGCCTGAAATTGGCTTCTGAGGAAAGGGGACAAGGATTTCTGCTTTTGTGTTTCTATGTTTATGGGGGGAGCCCACAAGGTCAGCTGTCTGTTGGGAGCTGGATAAGTAAGGATCTGATGAACAGGCTGCTGGGGGCAGGAGAAGAGGAGACGAGCTAGTGACGCTAGAGTGGCAGAGATGTGGTGGGTATAGCCTGATGGACAGAACCGGTTTCAGAGCCTTCCTCTGTCTTTCTCCTGAGCAAGTAACAGCCTCTTTGAGTGGGTTTCTGTATCTGTAAAACAGGAGAAGTAATCATTAGCCTCATTTGGTTATTGAGGTAGTAGGTGGTAGAATGTCAATGAAAGCACTTTGTTAGAATTGTAAAGTGTTTATAACATTAGGCTTATTAATAGAGAAGGTTACTTAAAGGGGGAAGAGAAAAAGTAAGGAAATTGATAAACGGAAGTAGGTGTGAAGGTGGGCTTAGGGAGAAGGAGCTCTGCTATAACCCCTCTGATAACCCCTTACATGAGAGCCAGCATTTGCTGAGTTTCCCATGTGCCATGCGTGGTGCTAAATATATTTCCTTACTCCCCCAGTCTCACAGATGGGGGAGGAGGGTAGTAATAGAAAGGACCCTCCATGCTGCCAGCAATCATACCTTATTACTCCACTCTACTCACTCTTAAACTCCCCCAGATGGACTATTTTATACCGATTCTCAGACCTCCAACACCACCTCCCCTGCCTTCACTCTCAGCCCATGACTTTGCTTTATATTATTTAATGAATAAATCAAGGAAAACTTGCCAGATCTATGTTTAATTCTCAGTTCTCATCCAACTTGACCCATCAGCAGCCTTTGACAAGGCTGAAGGCCCCCTTTTGGGAAGCATGTTGCCTTCTTGTTTCACTGTTGGGACACACATGTTCCACACATCGTGGAAATCTGTGAATGGAGAAACCACTGGAGTGTTCCTTTCTCATCTCACTGACCTTCCCTCTCAGTCCCTTCTCCTAGTGCTTTCCCATCTCCCAAGTTCTGGCATGTTGGCGTCCTCCAGGGATCAGCCATGGTATCCCACCCTACCCCTACCCACACTTGCTCCTTTGGTGATTTCACCCAGGCTCATGGCCTTAAACACCGTCTGTATGTCAACGACTCTCAGATTGATGTCTTGAACCTGGACCGCTCCCCTAAGCTCCAGACTAGGATCTATTGCAGTCTCTGATGCCTATTTAACAGGCATCTCGAAGTTGACATGTCCAAAACCCAGCTTCCAGTCTGCCTTCTAAAACCTGTTCTACCCTCAATCTTTCCCATCTCAAATGAGAGCAATTCGCCATCCTCCTCATGACTCAGGTCAAAACAAGCGTCATCCTTGTTTTCCTTGCTCTCATTCACCCATCTAATCCATCAGCAAATCTTGTTATTTGCATCTTCAAAATGTATCTAGAAATGGACCACTTTGCAGAACTCTCGCTGCATCCATACAGGTCCAAAACACCATCATCACCCATCCGGAAGCTTGCAACAGCCTCCTCTCTTTCTCCTTGGCTCTTCTGTCTAGTCTGTTTTCAAGATGGCAGCCAAAGGGATCCTGTCAAACATGGTCAGGTCACATTATTCTCCTCAAAATGCTCGTGATTTCCCATCTCATTCACAGTAAGGGCCAAGTCCCTAAAATGGCCCACAAGCCTCTCCTGATTTGTCCCTCATTCTTCATCCTTATTATATCTCTGAACTCATCTCCTATTCCTCTTTCCCTCACTCACTTTACCCCAGACACTCAAGCCTCTTTGGTGTCCCTACAACAAGCCTGGCATGCTTCTGTCTCAGGACCTGTGCACTGAAATATTCAGCCCCCAGATATCCGCATGGTTTGCACCCTGACCTTCTAGTCTTTGCACAAATGTCCCTATTTGGTGAGGCCTTTCATAGCCACCCTATTTAGAATCTCATCCTGCCCCTTTCCTGGTATTCTATTTTCCTTTCCCCTGCTAATTTTTCTCCATAGCACATGATAGCATCTTTGGTACTTATAGTCTTTTGATATTTTTTATTGTCTGCCTCTCTCTACTAGACAATTTTGGTCAGTTCCATTCACTGCTGTATCCTTGTCACCTAGAAGAGAACCTGGAACATACTAGATGAATACCTGATGAATAAAGAATGACTGAATGAGGCCCAGAGAGGTTAAGCAACTTTCTCAGGGTCACACAGATTGTAAAAGCCTGGATATACCCAAGACTTCCTAAGATTAGAGTCCAAGCTCTTAACCACCACCTGAGTGTCAGTAGAGGAAGATGCCCCCAGGCTGCAGCCCCAGGCTAGGGTTCCTGTTGTCTCCTTTGTTTGGATCTTCTGAAGCTGCAAACCACAGCAGGGCTGGAGTCTTTGCGTCACTAGACTGTATTTGTTTCCTTCTGCTCCGTGGCAGGAATGCCCGGTGCCCGTGTGGGTGGCAAGGGAAATCTTGGCTCACCTGCCACTACCATGGCAACCAGGTAACCTAAGGACTCCAGAAGTGAGCCCTTTCAGATTGAGACAGGGAGGAATTGAAGCAAGCCAGAAACAAACAGAAAGAAATCTGTGAATGGAGAAACCACTGGAGTCTTGCACCTGCAGCTTTCTGTGTCATTGGCAGCAAGGAGAATCCATCCTGTTCTCTTCCCCACCCACCAGCTCAGCCGCCGCCAAGGGCTGCGGATCAGCTTGTCCTGCCTCCTGCCTCTAGCATGACCCCACTTCACCCCTCCAAGAGGCCCATCCTCTTCTGCTCAGCATCCCCAGGGAAGGGAAGAGTCCCGCCCTCCACCCCCAGGACTCTCAGCATCGCCCTCATGACACAGAGGACAGCCCTGGGCCGTGAGCTGGCAGATCTGTGTTGTGACCTCTTACCCATGTCACAGGGGTGGACTCCCCTCTCTCGGATGCTCCGTTGAACTTTACCAAAGGCATGGCTCCCTTCTCCCCTATTTGCCAGTAGGGAATAAAATAGAACTGTAGTAGGAAGAAAACTATGCAATTGAGGTCCTCATGGAAACGTGAGTTACAATTGTAAAACTCGCCCAGAAGGATTTACTTGTGCCAGGCGCTGTCTCCAGCACTTCTGTGGGCGTGACCGCACTCGAGCTTTACAGCCACCCTCGGAGGGGGCAAGAGTTGCCTGCCGCAGAAAGATAAAGAAGCCTCAGAGAGCGTGAGGGACATGCCCAAGTTTGCGCAGCTGGTGAGCATGAAGAGGCATTCAAACCTAAGGAGTCCATCTCCAAAAACCATGCTCCTCATTCCTCCCCCACACGCTGTCCCTTGGAGGCTGGGGGCTTCGAGAAGACCCGAGTTTTCTTGCCTTAGCCATTCCCTGGGCCCTAGAGCCCCGAGCAGATCATTCAGGAGTGTCTGGTGCCCTTTGCAATTAACAACCCTCTTTGACGTGTGGCGTTTGCGGAGCTCGGCAGACAAGATGGTAAAATAAGTAAATAAGTAAATAATATATAAAATAAAAATTACCCAAAAAAAGATGGTAATGATCGCCCCAGCCCAAGGGCTGGAGCCTCAGGAGCTGGGCCAGGGGTGGGGGGCCCATGCTCTGTCCCATCCTGGGGCCCCTCCCATCAGCACACACTCCAGACTGTGCACCTGTGACATGCTGGGCTCTGCGGGACACACAGAAGCAGCCCGAATCCTGGAAGACAAGTGCCAAGTTCTGGGGTCGGTGCAGGGAGAAGAGACAGATGTGCAGCTAGCAGGCATGAGAAACTTGGCGGAGGGGTTGGGGTGGGGGTGGAGGGTGCAGGCAGGGGTGTGGGAGGGACGGGGGTGGGACAGAGGGCACAGGAGGGATGAACAGAGCGGAGTGGTAAAACACTTGGTGTCCGGTGTCAGAAAGACCAGGCTTCCCGTTCTGGCCACGCCACCGGCCAGCTGAGTGACCTGCAGCTGGTCATTGAACCATCCTCTTCCTGGCCTCAGAGATGTTCACCACTTCCGTTTCCCGGCTCCAGCACTCCAGCTTTTAACGGAATTGACTGCGGAGCTCATCTTCATGAAGTCTAACCTGATCCGTCGGGCCGCTGGCTCAGTTCCACTTCTCCTGCTCTTGAAGGCGCACAGGCCTGACCCGTCAAAAGACAGAAAAGCGTCCACGTTAAGGCCTCCTACAAGCCTTAAACATAAAGAAAATTATGGCCCTTCTCCCAAATGTACATAAAAATATACTAGATCATAAAATACAAAACTTATGTAAATGCCAAGGTTAAAATAACATCTTTCCAGATTTACTATTTTTTTGCCCAAATCCTGGATTGCTTCCTTCATCAGAGTGAAACTTTTCCAACAGTTTTGGTGTCCTTGCTTTCTAATCTTTGTAGCACCTGAAACGAGTTCCTATTCTGTCTTCTTCATTGTCTGGGTCTGGGGGACGAGGAGCCCCCAGGGAGACAGCACCTGTTTGGCCTCTGGGCCCCATAGCCAGGCACTGGGACCAGGCCGGGTCATGCTGTCCCTGTCCCCACCTAGTGTGTGGGGGTCCAGGGGCCCTGTGAGCGCTGGTGGTGCGGTCGCCCTTCCTGAGTCATGTCAGAGAGCCCAGGTCTTGTCATCAGTTGTGCAGAGCCAACAGCCTTTTCTGCCCTGTCTCTCCGCTGCCGCTTGGAAGCAAGGAGTGCAGCCTTCTCTGTCACTTGGCGGCATTGCCAGGGACCGGAAGTCATGTCTCTTACTTCATTGGCAATTTGACATGGCTGCTTAACAACCCGATTAATCAAACCCAGCTCATCCTGTTAGAATTAATGAGCCCAGGAAAGGCTGCCATGAATAATGAGGGCTTTTGCCCCTCCCCCAGCACCTCTCTCTGCTCACTCCCTCCTAGTTCTTTCTCCTAGTTACACCGCAACTCCTCACTACCCAGTGCCCTTGGACCTGGAAGGCTGTGGCGGGTGCCCAGCAATGTGGGCATCTCCTCCCTCTTCTACTCTCCTAGGCACCATGGCTGTTCACCAGGTGCCAGAACTGGCCATGTCCTCGGGAAGCAAAACCTCCTGTTCATCAAAGAGATAGGAATGTATTTTGCCATCAACACTGCAAAGAGGATCTGCTTCAGGCACCGCACTAGGTGCTCAGGATGGAAAGTTAGATAAGCTAGTGTCCCTGTAAGTGATCATGGTGCAGGAACCCAGAGAGAAACGGGAGAAGTGCTACAACAGTGGGTATGAGCAGGGCGGGAGCTACAGTGAAGGAGGCCTGTCAATACTGTCAATACTGGAGGAGTGCAGCGGGGAACTGGGAAGGGTTTTCAGAGATGAGGCACACTGAGCATTTCTGCTACCAAGTTCATTTACAGCATGTACCTACTCTGAGTGCTGGGCACTGAGCAAGGTGCGGGGTCTCGAAGTCCACAAATGGACATGGTTCCCATTCTCATGGAGCAGACATCTCATCCCCATTCTTCAGGGCAGTGCAGGAAACCTGAGCAGACACCTGATTAATTTTTTCATTTACTCATTCAAACACAGCTATTGTTGAGGGCCCTCAGGGAGTCGGGTAAGGCATGGAAGGGATTGGGTCCAAAGATGAACCACCCCTGATCCCTGCCTTCCAGAGCTTCTCTGAACATTAGAGAGGCATACTCACAAGTCCTTATAAGGATGTGCTCAGTGCTCTAACAGGTATATACCCAAGGCATTCCACAAAAGGTGCTTAGAGATCAAAGCACTGAGCTCAACCTGCAGAAGACTCAACCTGGGTCGACTCCCTGTAGGAGGTGGCATTGGAACTATGGTGAAGATGAGAAGCAGTTTGACAGACAGACCAATATAAGAATATTCTAGACCTCATCCAGGCCAAGGTGTGGTCTTTGAGTGACAGGGGGTGAATTGGAGGGGAAAGATGATTCTATGCATCTTTGGAGGAAACAACTGGTTCTGCAGTCTATGGCAAAGAACATGATTCAATATGTTTTATAGGTCAAGTGCTTCTGTGCTTGCTTATCCAAAACTGGGAGCAAGATGTGGTTTCTTGAATGAAGGTACCTCCAGATTAGCAGGGACACGGTTTAAGTGACCAAATTGCAAACACACCAATGCAGGGCTCAGGACCATCTTCTGGGTCCTTTGGCAGGAGAGAGATGGAAGGGCTGGGTCCAGAATAAATGAGGTGGGGGTGGGCAGGTGGGTATAGGAAGTAAGGAGAAAGGGAACCCTGGAGTAAGTCAGAAGAAAGCCCAGGTTGGGGGAGGTGGGTGGGCCCAGCTGCTTAAATCTCTAGGAAAGTAAATGAAGGAGTTGAGTTGGTTGGATTTAGCAAGCAGAAACTATGGACTCTGAGCTGGGAGGGGGAATGACAACACAGACAGAGAGAGAGTAAAGGGAGGGGAGAGAGAAAGGAAAGGGGTTGTGGAGGCTCATGGAGGCACTTCAGGCCGCCATGTCAGGTCTGGCAGGAAGCCAAAGCCCACCAGCTTCAGTCATGGTCATGGACGTGTTGTCACAGGGTATACAGGAGGCTAAGCCCATCTCTGTGATCCACTCACGCCATCTAGCTGGGCCAGGTCCTCTGCCTCTCTGCTTCCAGACCTGCCCAGAATAGGCTTCGCATCCACTCCCAGCCAGGCCCCAAGTTCACACCTGCAGCGATACACATCCCACCTCTTAGGTACCTGGGTTCAGCCCTGTCCCCACCTGCCAAGCTTTTGCCAACCAGGGACTCAGGGCAGGAGACTTCACAGAGGGATGGGGGTCTCCATGTGCTGGCCTGCAGGGGAGTACAAATGTTCTAAACTTGGACCAAATGATGCTCACAATATATTTAGAAGACCTGCTTTTGTTGTTGACATTTCACTATTGAGAGACTTTACATAAAAATTGTCACCCAGATTCCCACGTGTACAGTGGGATGGAGCTAATGGTGGCTGTCCCTTTAACTTGGGGTCTGGGCCTTAGATTGGCCCCAGCCCCTACTAGCTGCCTTGTGTCACTTGCATGGTCTTTCTGGCTCTGAGAGCATCTGAGTTTGAGACACCTTTACAGAGAAGTCAATCAGGCTGACAGGGGGCTTTGGATGGCAAAGGGCTTCCATAAAAATCGACCCACTCATTTCACAGGCACCCTAGGACTTGGGCAGCACCCAATGGGAGCCAATGCACCAAAATGCTAATTGAGTGCTCTGAAGCTGCCTGATTCCCCTGTTCCCCGTGGATTCTGGTGCTTCCCACCAAAGCCAGTGACCAGTTTAAGTGGTGTGGTCTGTCCTACCTCAGTGGCCCAAACCACCACTCCAGCGGCCACCCACCTGCCAGACTTCAGATCCAGAACTCACCACCTTCTGCCTCTCTCCTGCAGGGGGAGCTGCTGAGCCCGTGCCGCTGTGATGGCTCCGTCAAGTGCACGCACCAGCCCTGCCTCATCAAGTGGATCAGCGAGAGGGGCTGCTGGAGCTGCGAGCTGTGCTACTACAAGTACCACGTCATTGCCATAAGCACAAAAAATCCTCTGCAGGTAGGACCGGGGCGGGAGAATGGTTTCTCTAGCGTGGGGAAAAGGAACAAGATGGGCTAGTTGGGCACGATTGCCGTGGCATGGGGGCAGATGGGATGAGAGAGCTCTTGTGTTTTCTCCTCAGCCTAGACAAGAAGAGAAAGGGACAGGGTAGAGACAGAAGGAAGGTTTAGAAGGAAAGAGGTGTGGAGAAGTGGATGGTAGACAGGATCAGTGAGCTAAGGGATAGATGGATGGATGGACGGAAAGAAGGATGGATGGATGGACGGATGGACGGAAAGAAGAATGGATGGATGGATGGATGGATGGTGGATGGATGGGTGGATGGATGGTGGATGGATGGGTGGATGGATAGATGGACGGAAAGAAGGATGGATGGATGGATGGATGGTGGATGGATGGATGGACGGAAAGAAGGATGGATGGATGGATGGATGGTGGATGGATGATGGATGGATGGGTGGATGGATGGATGGATGGGTGGATGGATGGATGGATGGTGGATGGATGGGTGGATGGATGGATGGACGGAAAGAAGGATGGATGAATGGATGGATGGATGGTGGATGGATGGATGGACGGAAAGAAGGATGGATGGATGGGTGGATGGATGGTGGATGGATGATGGATGGATGGATGGATGGATGGATGGGTGGATGGATGGAAGGAAGCGTGGGGAGGCAGGGAGGAAAATAAAAGAAAGAGGGCAGGTGAGAGTAGGATGAAAAAAGATGAAGGGTGAGAGGTGTGGGAGAAAGACTGAGGAAAGCTAAGAGAGGAAAAAGGAGAAATAAGGAGCAGACTCAGTGGCCCATCCCAGACTTGAAGGTGCATCCAGTTCACCTGGAATCTTGCTAAAATGCAGACTGTGACTCAAGAGTCCAGGGCTGGGCCTTAGATTCTGCATTTCTAACAACCTCTGGGTGATGCTGATGCTGTTGGCCCACAGACCACACTCCTTGTGACGGGGGCCAGAGAAAAATGGAGAAGAGACAGGAGAGGGAAGCAGCGAGAAACAGAATGGAAGGAAGAAGGAAAAGGAGGGACTGAGAAGGGGCTACCATCAGGGGCAAGGGAAGAGCAGAGGCTGGGGTGGGGTCTGAAACACGGATGCCAGGGATTGGGACAGGGCTGCACCCCCATTCTCCCCCACCCTCGGGCCCTACCCTGACACAGCCCTCATCCCCCGCGCAGCTGGTGGGCCCTATGGCCCTCGTAAATCCTCCAAACCCAAGGGCTCTCCCTGCGTGGTGCACCCGCATATAGAGAGCACTTCGCTTCTGAAAATACCTGCACCTATGCGGGGTCAGCCGATCGGGTTGCCCCATAATCAATGAGCTGCTCCGCTCCTCCTGTTCTTAGGGGGAGGGGAAGAGTGGATTCTGCCGGCCCAGGAGGGTGAGGTTGTGGTGTGACTGTAGGGCTGGGGGCTTCCTGTGCAGGAACCAGGAATGAGTGCACTCGTGTGTGTGTGTGTGTGTGTGTGTGTGTGTGTGTGTGTGTGTGAATGTGTGTCCACGCTAGAACATGCCTGTGGGCCAGCAGGGGGCGTCACTTCTGGAAGGAGGCCTTAAAACTCCCAGGCACCTCAGAGGAAGGGTCAGAATGAGAGGAGCCTCTCCAGGTGCTGGTCCCATCTTCGGTCATTCATTTCAAATCTCCAAGTGTCTTCAAGTAGCAGGTTGTGAGACTGCTGATTCCATGACCTCTGGGCTGCGTTCACTCTCTTCGCAGCTCTTTCGAGACTTGGAAAAGGGTCAGAGTCTGGATCCACAGGCCCACCCCAAAATAACCCCTTGGCTCATAAACAGGCACCAGATCTTGACTCATAAAATGAAAAGGGATCATCCCCCCATTCCTGGGAGTAAAAAAAAAGAAAGAAAAAAAGAAAAGGCTATTCTGATCGCTTAAGTATGGTGAGCAAATGGCCGTGTTGACAACACTGATTCATGAATTTAAGTGACTAACATGCCTTTCGCTGTGAGTTTCTAAGCCCTGGGGACTCCTTCTGATTCTGTTGCTCCTGGAAATGCATGATGTGTGCTCAGTAACTGCCACTGCACTTTTCCAGATAGCGCCCGAAGAAGGAAGTAGTTTGGCCTAGTGGCAGTGTTGTGTGGTTGTGGTCCAGATTGTCCCAGCTGTGTGTCCTGGGCTTCTCGGGCCCAGGCAAGAGTAGGATGGCTGCTGTGGAGCAGCTGGAGCACCTACAGCCAGCGGAAGCACCTACCGTCAGGGACGCAACAGGGGGCCCCTCCTGCAAGCAAGAGGCTCCATGGCGGAGTCGGGGGTCACGGGGGGAGGGCACCAGGGCGACAAGCCTCTGCTGTCAGAGCTGGAGCTCTTCGCCCACGTCTCAGGTCCTCCAACACGCTGGCCAAGCCCCATCCAAAGTTGTGAGAAATAGCGCTCGCCATGGCACATTATCTCAGTGACAATCCGCAAGTTTCAGTTTCTAGCAGAAAAGCCATGGAGAAAGGAATCTCGGGTTGGCCTCGGGGCTTTCTGGCTGCTCCTCACCCTCTCTCTGCTACAACTGAACTATAGTTATATTAACAAGCATTTAGTTAGTGCTCCCTGGGGGCGAGTCACTCTAAGTCTTCACATGTATTATCTCATTGAATACCGAAAACAACCTAGGGCTGTGGGCACTGTTCTTCCCAATTCACAGATGACACAGTGGAGGAACAATTTGCTCACAGTTACCTGGCAGGGTGGGCTTGCACAGAGGGTCTCACTCCTCTGACCTTCGGTGCATAAGCGTGGCTTGGCTGAGTGCATTCGGGAATGTCCCACCTGGAGAAAAAAAAAAAAAAAAAGGAATACCCCATCTGGACATGCGTCACTGTTTTTTCGCTCAAACATACTAAAGAGTGGAAATGACAGCTGCTCGTTCCCTTCAAGGAATTCTTTCATTCAGCCTCACAGTACTCTAGGGAGTGAGAAGGGCCAGTTATTTCTGTTTTTATGAAAGGGAACACTGACAGCCCTTATGACTTACTGACTTCTCCTAGGTGACACTTTGTAAGCTGCAATAGAGCTCAGCCAGAACGGGGTCCTGAATCCTTCCTTGCTCAGTGCCCCTTCCTGGGGTCGAAGGAAACAGCCGGTCCTGGTGCTGCAGTGCAGTGGGGATACTGGGACTGGAACCTCCTTAGGAATACTGGGATCATGATACTGGGATCAGAACCTTGTTAGGAATGAAGCTCCAGTGTTGGGGGGAGCAGAGTCTCTGGAGCTCTTCTCCCCTTCCCAGCCTCCCTTGGAGGTCTCAGAGCTGCCTTGTTCTCTCTCGCTCTTTGCAGCTCTGTTCCCCACTCCTTTCCTAGAGGTTCCCTTGGGACAGACAGGAGGAGAGCCTGTCTACAGTACCCCACCCTGTTCCCTTCTCAACATGCTTCAGACCGTAGTCAGCAACTGAGGTTCTAGAGTTCATTGGGGGACCAGGCATTAGGGTGGCTTTAGGGACTAAGACACTTTCTATGCCTCTATATTTGGGGGTTTTGAAGTCTGGAGCAGGAGAAAGTGAAGGTTATTGATGACTCAGTGGTCAAACCAAAAAGCTCCATCAGGAACCCTCTTCACAGACAGAGAGGCAGGCTCTGGAGGAAGCATTGGTGGTCTAGTATTTGAGAGGAGTCTGTAGGTTCAGACTACCTTCTGGAAAATTCCCTTGCTCTGTGTAGACCCAGGCTGCAGGAAGCAGTGGAAAATTGAAAGGCCTGATTACCTGTAGTGGGATGCTATCTGTACAATTAAAGGTAAAGGCTGATGTCCTACTAGAACAGCAAGTGAAATGTATTCCAATGGTTACCATTCCTTAGGAGCTGCTGGTCAGTCCTCATGGAGCCAGAATGAGTGCTTGCATCCATGCCATTTAGTGTGGAAGAAGGACTCGCTGTTGATAGATGGAATGTTGTCTGGTTTTTCTGGGGAGTTCAGGCTGAAATGCCTGCTGGGGGGAATTCTCTGGGCTTTATACAAATCCCGACAATCACAAGATGGTACTGCACTCAGCTTCCCAAATGGAATCCTGTTACTTCCCTGCCTAAAACCATTCCATAGCATCCTATTTACTCATAGGACACAGCCAAAATTCTGTGCATATTCTTCAAGATTCTACATGGTCTTCTCTTCTTATTTTTCCAGCTGTCTTACCCCACACTCCCTTTTGCTCTCTCTGCTCCACCCTTTCTCATCTTCTTCCAGGTTTTCATACTCACTATATATATATTTTTTTCCACCACTGGGCCTTTGCACATGCTTTCTCCTCTGCCTAGAGCACCCTTCTCTCCTCTCTTTGCCTGAACTCCTCCTCAACTCAAGCATTGCTTCTTCTGACAAGTCGAATTTGCCTATCAAAGGCTCTCATAGTTCTATGTACCTCCATCACTTATGCCTGATGAACTATAGCTGTAAATACATTATTTGATCATCTGTGTTCCCTAGACTATAAATTCTATGAGGACAGAAATCTTATATGTTTTTGCTTACTGCTTTATCTCCAGCACCTAGCAGAGTACATATTTGTTGAGTGAGAGCATGAATAAATCCCGAGCTAAAATCCAACTCCAGGCACATTTAGGCCTGTGCTACTGAGGCCAGCCATAGAATCACAGAATTTCAGAGTTAAAGTCCACCCACACCCCAGCCTTCAATCTGTCCATCAATACTGCTGTTAGCATAGTGCTTTTTCTGTTAAAAAATGAAATCTTAGCGTTCACAGATAGTAAAGTATACTGTTTTTCTTCTCTCTCCCCCACATCCTGTGTCCTCTCCTTGTCTGTTGAATTGGTAATCACTAGCATTTATATTAAATGACATGCCAGGTGTTGTTGTAGAAAATAAGTTAAAAAAAAGGGGGGGGGGCTGTGCACTATTGGTGTGAAAATAAACAGTGTTGCTCTGAAAAGAATCTTCTGGGCCCCAGAATACCACCCTCACTGACCTATACTTTCACTTTGTCTGCATCATAATCAATCATAAAGGCCTTCCTTCCCAGCCACGGCTGCCCAGAACCCCCTCCCTATAATAACTTCTGACCGTTTGGTGTGATATCAGTTTCCTCCATATTGAAAGGGGAACATAAAACTCAGCATGTTGGAACAATAACCATTGTGTTCCAAGTTAAAAAGCCTTGTATTAAATCCAAAACCTGAGGTAAGAGGTTATGACAGCAGAAGGAAGAGGGATGGGAATGGGGTGGAAATGGGGTAGGGGCATCCCAGCAACAGCTAACCTGTCTTTGTCTTCTTTGCAGTGGCAGGCCATCTCTCTGACGGTCATTGAGAAGGTTCAGATTGCAGCTGCCATCTTGGGTTCCCTCTTCCTCATTGCCAGTATCTCTTGGCTTATCTGGTCAACCTTCAGTCCCTCAGCAAAATGGCAACGCCAAGACCTCCTCTTCCAGATCTGCTATGGGATGTATGGATTCATGGATGTGGTGTGCATAGGTGGGTCTGGGGGCTTGTCTCTATGGGAAGTGGGGAGCCATAAGCTGGTGAGCTAGACAAATCTCTCAGGATTCCTCCCTCTGAAGTGTTGAAGCACAACGCTTGAGAGCTGTAAGCTCGGTAGGAGCCAACCCTTTAGATTTGAGGTGTCAGTGGGGTGGGGGAGGAGGCAAACCAAAGAGGAAGATCTAAATCTTTCCAAAGCAAATCTGTTCTTGCCCAGTTGAAGATGAGGATAAGGAGGCTTGCCTCTAAGGAGAAGGGAAAGGTCAGTTGGTCAGTCTGTCTGCCTCAAACAGAATGTGGAAGCTCTCCTCTCTGTTGTGTTCTCCACGGCTGCCAAGCCGTGACAAGGGATGACTATACATTTAATCCATTCACGTCCCAGCAAAATGCCCAGAAACAGCCATTATGATACCTGCCCCTCCCTCCTTTTCTTCAGCTTCCCATGAGCCAATTATAATGCCCCAGATGTCTCTAGTCTGGTGGTTTTCAAACTGTATATAGTCCCAATGTTCCACACACAGCTTCAGGAACCAGTTTGGGAGTAGGCAATGGAACACAGTGCAGACAGGCTCCGAATCTTCACCCTTGCTTCACCTTGAGTTTTGGTACTTTTATCCACTTACATACGTTTCTGTTCTAAATATCTCTTCGGTGTTTGAGAAAAAAAAGTTGAAAACCTTCCACTTTAATTCCTGCCTGTTCCCTTACACCAGTCCCAAATCTGTGTTCCTTCCTCTTCTACTAAGTTAGGTTGATTGGTAGAGGCCGGGGTCTTTTTGTTCTTCCACACAAATGCTTTTGGTTTTCAACTCTGCAGCTGTCATTCAAGTGACTGAGGTCCTGGTTTTCTCTCAGGGACATGAAGCACTGGTCATTCAGCCTAACCTGGAAGTCTCAGGTTGTCCCCTAGGCCATGGTGCTGATAGCATTGAAGTTCCACAGTTGTGTTCTCTGGGCTTTGGTTTGTATATTGTATCAAATATGCTACACTGCTCTGTTTGGCAGGAAAACATCTATTAGCTAGAATCTGGCTGGGAGGATGCTATGTGAGTTTCTTTGGGGTTTTTTAATATCAGAGTCAGAGAGGCCTGGAGACTCGCATGCTGCTTATAGCAGGCAGAGACAAGTGATGCTGGCACTTGGATACTTGTCTTAGCATCTCGCTCCCTCTCTCTGCTAGCTAAACCAATATATCCACCCTGAGTTCAACCACCTTTTTAAAAGCATCCTTTTATGGCACCTGGACAGACGGTCCAGGTTTGGAGGACTGTGGAAGAGAGGACTGTGAATGGGGAGGAATTTGACTTTGAGCATTTCTAATTTAGTTCCCCCTCCACCAAAATCCGTTCCTACCCCACTGAGGCATGGGTGGTGGCTGCCAGAAAACAGGTGTGTCTACATATGGAAGTGTACGGCTCTGGCATGAAGGAGGGCAGCAGCGGAGGGCCTGGAGGAGCCTCTCCAGCTGCCCTTCATTCTCCTTCAGACGGGCTTTTGACTGGTCCTGATGTGTGCTTCGACGAAACTTGCTTTCCTGTCGTGTGTATATTAGTCAGCTTTGGCTGCAGTAATAGGCAACTCCAGCACTGCAGTGCCTCACAACAATAGGCATTTATTTCCTGTGGCTAGGCCTGCATGATTGCTGTGGCTCAGCTGGACTTGGCTTCTGACTAAGTATTGGGTTCCAACCCGCTCTGAGTGGTTCCTTGTGCTGGGGTCCAGGCTAAAGGGACAGGGACTGCTGGGTTATACCCTTCTAGCTAGGTACAAGAGCACAAGAGGACTGGTGGAAACTTGCAGGGCCTCTCGAAGCTTCTGCTCAATACTGGTTTACTGTCCCCTCCACAGCCCATGGGCCAAAGCAAGTCACCAAAGAGCCCAACATTAGTGTGGGGGTGGGTGAGGGAAGCCATATTCCTCTTTCCCCGAAGGAAACATGGGAGGGAAAGAGGAGCATAAATGCCACCTGCCATGCAGGGATTCATAGATTTGAAGACTGAGATGAGTGAATGTAGAAGAGATCATGGGATCAACCCGTACAACTCCTGTTTTGAAGGAGAGAACTGGGACTCAGAGAAATGAAGTGATCTTCTCAGGATTGCCCAGCTGGGAATAGAAGCAAGGTCTCCTGATTGCCAGTTCACTGTTCTTTCCGTTATCTTCTTGCATCAGACAGCAGGAGTCTTCAGTGTCCCTTATGGAACATATGCAGATGCTACCTGCAACTTTGAGTGCACCTGAGCCCACTTACAGGAAGAGCCCTCACAAACCAGCCTGCTCCCTGTGGGTCTGAGCCACCTACCACCCCTGCTTGGGCCTTCCTGGCACCCTGGTCTCTCCTCCTCATAGTATCTCCTCTGAGTAGTGCTCCACAGAACCATTTCGTCTTCTTGGCTTCGCTCCATCTGCCACCCTCCAACCCATTTCTTTTCCATTTTTTAGATAATTGTTTTATTTTTTTATAATCATATAATGTATTATTAGTCCCAGGGGTACAGATCTGTGAATTGCCAGGTTTACACACTTCACAGCACTCACCATAGCACATACCCTTCCCAATGTCCATAACCCCACCACCCTCTCCCCACTCTCCTCCCTAAGCAACCCTCAGTTTCTTTTGTGAAATTAAGAGTCTCTTATGGTTTGTCTCCCTCCCTCCAAACCTCTCAAATTCTTTCTCTTCTTTCTCTTCATATATATATATGGCACTCAATCACCCAATTTCTGGAGGAAGGACAGTGAGCTAAATATTGAGAGTTTTCATTTCTTCCAAGCTTTCAGGAAAACATAATTTCCCAGGATGCAAAGCCACACCATGATCTGTCCATTCTGCCCCGACAAGCCAGTGACTGCCTGGAGATAGCCATTGAACAAAAGGGGGATGCATAGGGATCATAAGGGCTTTGAGTTCCATCCCAAAGTGGTCAGATAAATTTACATTTAGACTAGCTCACCTTTAAAGAGTTTAGACTATGCTATCATTTTGTTGATTATAAGTGGAGCTAATTCAGTTGTCAGACCATTTCCCCAGGGGCAATAATTTTCTTCCCATTTTTCTAGATGGGGAAACTGATACTGAAGGATTTGTCTTAGGCTGACTCAGGCAGCAGAGCAGGACTCTCATTTCAGTGTTTTTCTAGGCGAAGTTGTCCATAGGAGAAAATTCTAGGAGACAAAATCAAAAAGAGAATAATATATGATCTAAAGAAGTGAGCGAAAGGTGGTGGACAGTAGTTGAAATGCACAAACAGATTCTTGTGATGGTTGCATTGATGATGATTTTGATATTGGTGATGATAATCAGTAGTGATGTTGGTGGTTTCAAGGATAAAGTTTAGGTATCAGTCACGTACCTCTCTTCTGTAGTGTTCTGGCCAGTTGAGGGAAAATACTCAGTGCTACTTAAGTGGTTAAAAAGTATCAGTCCCTTAGGGGTTCCCTGGTAGGGATAGTCAGGTGGAGCCTGGAATGTCCACCAGCAGTGTATTTATTTTTAGGCTCAACTAGACACTTAGACTCACAGAACTACTGGAGAGTACACTTGGCACTAGATTCACTTAGGGGAATTTAGGACAGGAGCCACAGCCTCCACAAGGCAGTTTCAGGTTACTTCTGCAGGTGAGTCTTTGCTGCACTCCATATCCTAGTCCAGAGCTCATCTCTCAGTGCTCAGATAATAGCTCAGGAAGAAGGAGATGATAGCCATAATACCACCTTGACATAATCTCCCCACAAAAGTCATATGCAGTTACCAGTGTCCCTGTACTCAGGGACACCCAAACTACAGCCTCCTACCAGGAATTCATAGTAAAGCAGCCACCAATCAGGGGTTACCTCCACCCTAGGGAATGTTGCAACACAGCTGATGCTCCACCTTCCTCAGAATTCCAGGGAAACAAGCCAGAATGGCAACACAGGGTCTAGTTTGTTTTGAGAGAAGGAGCAAGTATACCGTCATCTCTATCCTACCACCTCCTGCCTCTACCCATGAATCTTGACTTCTTGACACACAAACCTGTTTCACTGAACCAATACAAGACAAAGGAGCTGGAACGTGGAAGGAGACTGGGTAGGTAAACCAGAAGGAAGCAAAATGTGGTCTTCTTAGTGCACAAAAATGAACAACATGGACAAGAGAGTCACAGGGCAGCACCTCTATTACTATAAAGGGGGTCATTAATTCTAAAATTCAGTCAATTAGCTTATTCCTATGGGAAAAGTGACATTTCCCATCCAGAGCTCCTAAAAAAGTAGAAGACGGTGATGTGACAGAGTGGACAGTGGAAGAGATGATTCCTTACCAGAAAGTAGATGAAGTGATAATGGGAGAGGTGAGTATTTTCAAGAAATGTTGGTTGAAAAAAAAGTTGAATGAAAAACTCCATACCCATAGATCCAAGGTCCTTGGATGGATGGAGCAATTCAGTGCTTGGATAGAAATTTACCATCCAAAGAAGGAAAATGAGTTTAGTCCTAGGAAAATGAGTGCTAGCTCCAAAGGCTGAGTAAGAAAGGAATAGGACCATCTGTTAAAATGAGTCTTTGGACTTTCTCTGTTTTTCAGACACCAATAACAGTTTGTCTATTCCCTAAGACTGTTAAATGGCCTCAGACAGTAAAGAATCTGAGTAAACATGAAATCTATAGCTTTAAGTAATCCTTAAAAATAGACTTAGCTTTGATCAGAGCAGCCTTCTAAGGGAAGACTCGTAAGAGTGGAAAGGACATAAAGAGACACTCCATTGGGTGCCAACACCAGCTGAGCAGATATTCTCTGCCATGATGCCAAGAGAATGCAGAGCGTGGGACATGGTCACCTTGCTGCCCATGAAACCACATTGGCTCCATCCATGGCTATGTCTACCTGGCTGACCTCCAGGGAAGGGCCTTTGGTTCTCACCAAAGAATTTTGCCTAGGATGGTCTGAATTTTGCCAGGAAGGTCTGGGTTCTCTGTTGGATACAGCTTGGGTCCAGGGTTGTGGACAAGGCCTCTAGACTTAGTTATATCAGAAGGTTGTCCATTCTGGGAGACAA
The DNA here is from genome assembly GCF_030435805.1 of Mustela lutreola. Taxonomy (NCBI): domain Eukaryota; kingdom Metazoa; phylum Chordata; class Mammalia; order Carnivora; family Mustelidae; genus Mustela; species Mustela lutreola. The sequence continues at coordinate 184,803,541 of NC_081292.1, forward strand.
AGCTGGCCCTACAGATTAAACGTCTCTTGAGTAAAGTCTTAACTTCTAGACCAATCCATGTCACTGTGAAGACTAAAGCTAAGTTACTGTGGACAGAACAAACCACCAAACCCCTGCTAGGGCAGAGAAGAACTGAGAAAGGTCACAATCTCCCTAAAAGATGAGCAGGGTAAGTATTATGATCCGTATTTAACAAGTGAGGAAAGTCTTAAAGTAATCGTGCTCCAGGTCATATAGCTAAACAAATGACAGAGCTGAGACTTAGACCAAAAATCTTGGACTCCAATTCCAGGGCACTTTCTACTGCATATTTTATCTCTGACTGCTCTGTGAAATTGTATATGCAGAGCTTGGATGGGGAGGCAGGTTGAAGGGAAATTGTTCCAGTAACACCTTGACCCATAGGGTAATGACTGAGCAATAAGAAATTTAGTGAGCCCTAGCTGCTCCTGTCGTTTATTCAGGGTCTTGGAGTTTAGTCATTGTTGCACTTCTCTTTTGATCAGTGCTATTCTGACACCAACTGAGTGAGAGGATTAAGAAATTGAGGTGAGGAGCACCTGGGTGTCTCAGTCAGTTAAGCAACTGCCTTCAGCTCAGGTCATGATCAGGGTCCTGGGATGGAGCCCATGTCAGGCTCCCTGCTCAGCAGGGAGTCTGCTTCTCCCTCTCCCTCTGTGCTTTCTCTTTCTCTCTCTAATAAATAAATAAATTCTTAAAAAAACAGAAATTGAGGTGAAATTTGGGTAGTTTGTCTCCTTGTGAGACACTCTGGTGGAAGGAACTTAGGGCAAGGGAAGCTACATCTCTTGGTTAACATGAACTTAGGGAACCCATTCATCACTAAAAAATATTTATTGAAAGGGCACTCCCAATAAGATAGTCACTTGCTCTCAAGGATCTTATATTTCACTGGGAAGGCAGACAAGTTAATCATTTATCATTTATGAGTCAGAAGATCCTCAGGATGGTCATGTTCATTCACTCGGTAGCATTTCCTGGCCAAATGTTTTGTTCCGGAAACTAGGGAACTTTAATAAAGTAATGAACGAGACACAGTCTTTGCCCTCAAGGAGCTCCCAGTCTACAAATAAAGTACAGCACAGTGGAAGCCACTATAACATACAGAGAAATATGGAACAGAACAGAGAACAATTAACTCCCTTTTGGAGGGGTCCAGCAAGGCTTTTTGAAGGAAGGAACTCTATCCTTCAGCTATTTTTCAAAAGATAGGGCAAAGTTTTTCCAGAAGAGAGGAAAAGAACATTCCAAGCAGAGAGACTAGCATGTATAGAGGCACAGAGACTTGAGAGAACCAGGGACCCTTGGGAGACTCTGGGCAGGTGTGTATGGTTCAGCATCAAGAGCCAGAGTGGGAAGGTGTGTAATGGGCCATAGGGATGTGGAGGTTGGCAGAAGCCAAATCCCACAATGCCATGAATCATGGGCTAAGCAGCTCAGACTTCACCCTGTTGGTGATATGGAGGCATTGATAAGATTTTACCCTTGGAAGAAGTGTGGTCAGATATATGTGTGCTTTAAAGAGATAACTTAGGCAATGGTGGGGAGGATGGACCAGAGCTGGAAAGACTAGAGGTAGGGAGGGGCCAGTGGGAAAATGCTTGTAAAAGTCCGAGCAAAAGGGAAAGAAGTGCAAAACAGCACAGTGGGAAGAAGTGTATGGCATGACCTTGAGAAGCACTTAGGATGTGGATGAGGTAAAACTGTGTGAACTTCTCTGAAGTAAGTAGGAACCCTAGGGTCTGACTTGAATGGGGATACCACAGCTGAGCACGAGAATGGGGTTGGCGATGGGAGAAGCAAAGGGGAACCAAAGGTAAGTCTTTGGCAAAAGCATCAAATGAAAAGTCCATCACAAGCCTAAAATCCAGGCAGTGAGGTAAGAGGCAGTTCCTAACCAAAGAGTTTGCAGTAGAAGAGAAGCAAGAGACAGGGGGTACATTATGGGTTGCAAAGAGGGGAAGGCATTGCCAGGAAGGAGTCTCTGTGGGGGTAGAAAGAAGGAAAGGGCATTTTACGGCTTCCTGTTGATAGAGGAAGATTTGAGGGCACTGGACTGGTTCTGAAGAGGATCGGTGACTAATGGGAAGAGGGGGGAGGAAAGTAAGGAAAGGTTTCTGTAGGCAGTTGGCTAATAAAACTGTAGGAAGTTAGATAATAAAACACGGGTTTAGGGGTCAACAATGAGGTGGGTAAAGCTGTGGGTTTTGACAAGACAACTTAGAAGGAGCATTCAGAGAGTAGGTGGATAAGGATGGAGACCTGGAGAACATTATACACTGAAGAGATGGATGCTGAGAATGAGGAAAAAAGGGAGGGAAGGAGTCACAAAAGCCAGGGTGGTGGCTCTCTGGAGCAGCAGGAGTGTGCTACATAAGGGTCTGGACCCCATGCTGCTCAGTTTCTTACTAACCTTAGGACCTTGAGTGACTTGTGTAACCACTCTCTGGTTCCCTTCTCTCATCTGTGCAATAGGCTAATAATACCATCTTCAGAGCACTGCTGAGAGGACTGAATACAATGGCATATGGGAAGGAGCAGGCATCATAAATATCAGCGACCAGGCTGGGGGGGCACTTGATCTGGATAGATTCCCCTTGGAGTAGGCACTCATTAAAGGTTTGTGGAAACTGTTAAAACTAGAAACCAATCACAGCCTAGAGAGCCTGACCCCCTGCCCTCACATAATTGAGAGTCTGCTGTTATATGGAGCAGTGCCTCTTCTTGAAGGCTTTTAGTTCCCTCACCCATGTCCCTTCAATGAGAAGATCTGATTACATAGAATGTCCTCCTGCCACCTGGCTCCTCTTCTGTCACCTCTAACGACGCTATCTGCCCCAGCAGAAAAGCTGACAGAGCCTCCCAGCAAACAAATGGGACAGTCTCTGCTCCAGTGGGTCAAGTTATTAGGATTTAACAAGAGCAAATTAATTAAGGTCTTTGGCACCAAAAACATTTTTTTTTCACTCCACAGACTCAAGAGATTGGCCACCAAAAAGTCAAATCTGCAAAAATGAGGACCTCATCCTTATCATGTTTATTTTTTCACTTGTGAGTGGGATGTGGTCAGGGAGGAGAAGGGGAGCATTTCTGAGATTGTCCCAAATCTTTAAAACAGTGGAAGATGGCAATTTGCAGAATTATAGAAAATCTTTTGTTAAAGCTTCTTCTGTCTGCTGTCCATTGAAGTTCTTTCCTATAATTTAGAGATACTTGGTGTCTGCCCTCTGAGATAAAGGAATTCAAATTCTAATTTATAGTAAATGGGCAAAGGGTGAGGGTGGCAGGACCACAAAAACATGATTTTTCAAACTTAATTTTTTTAAAAGATTTTATTTATTTATTTGACAGAGAGTGAGATCACAAATAGAGAGGCAGGCAGAGAGAGAGAGAGGAGGAAGCAGGCTCCCTGCTGAGCAGAAAGCCTGAGGAGGGGCTTGATCCCAGGACCCTGAGATCATGACCTGAGCCAAAGGCAGAGGCTTAACCCACTGAGCCACCCAGGCACCCCCAAACTTAATTTTAATTCACATTAATTGAAAAACAACTGGTAGAAATATTCCTTCTTTTCTTCCTTCCCTTGGGTTAGAAATGACCCCATCTGTCAAACCTTTTAATTCCCTGATTAATAAACTGAAAATCTAGAGAAGACAGCCTGGTACCCCCAAAGAGACTTGAAGGTAGAAAATCTAGGTCTGAAGACTAGATTCTCCTTGCCTTCTGTGACCTTGGGCAAGTTGCTTCTTCCTATTGTAATTCAGTTAAGTCATCTATAAAATGAGACAGTTGAACCTGATAACTTGCAGGGTACTTCTAGGTCTGACATTTGAGGATTTTGAAGTCACTTCCATGATAAGAAGATGTCATAATTCTCAGAGGTCGACCACCATGGTGGTGGGGGGATTCCCAATCATGTTTGGCTAGACCAAACAACTGATAAGCCTCAGCCATGTAAATGGGCAAGATGATGTTCAGTCTTGGTTCCATTAAATGCATATGGCTTCTCCAACTCTCCAGATTAACTGTTAACTCATATTCCACCCACCCCCTACCTTCCCCGACCGGGGCTTCCTATGCAAGGCCCCTTCTCTTCACTGCTGAGCTGCTAACTGCTCGGTAAATGCAGATGACTGATTTAGAAGCAGACACACCAAATGAGCCCTGTCCTTCTCAAAGGAGACCCCTTGGGAAGCAATTCATTTACTCCAGTGTGCCAGTGGGGCTCAAAATAGTGTAGAGACACCTCTTGGGAACTGTCTTCAGTGCCTATAATACAGTCGTGGGAACAGCTTCAGGAGTGGCATGTCTGTCTGTTGACAGTGGGTCTATGGCTAGGAAAGAAAGCCTAATCTGGTAATACAGTTCAGTGATGACATGAAACATGCCATTGAACCCAAAGCTGCTTTTCTCTGTGACCTCTACCCTAGCACATGTATTTTAGAGTCACCCCAACAGATATATATATAATTTCAGTGGTTAATACAGTAGAAGTTCCTGATCAGTGGGAAGTTTTCCTCCACAGAGAGACTCAGGGACCCAGGCTCCTTTCATTTTGTGACTACTGTCCCCTAGGCTTTTTAATCTTTAATTTCCAGTGAATAGAAATTAAAATCAAGAATGGATAAAGCGCGCGCGCACACACACATACACACACACACACACACTCACACACTTTCTCCCTCAATACCCATTCTTCAACCTTGACCTGACTCATGCTCACATGTAGTCTTGGTCACCCTGCTCCCCATGGGTACAAAGTGCTGAAACGTCATTCGTTCTCTGTGGCAACTCTGGACTAAGGAAGAGAAGAGTTGGGATTTGGTGGACAGACAGTCATGTCTGTCACAGGCTACGTCTTTGAGAAATTTCCAGAGAAGCTCTGCACTAGTACAGCCTAAGAAAGAATACCCAGTTCCAAGGGTAGTCCTTTTTTTTTTTTTTTTTTTTTTTTTTTTTTTTTTTTTAGATTTTATTTATTTGTTTGACACAGAGAGAGAGAAAAAAAAAAATACATGGAGAGGGAGAGGGAGAAGCAGGCTCCCCACTGAGTAGGGAGACTGATGTGGGGCTTGATCCCAGGACCATGAGATCATGATCTGAGCTGAAGGCAGATGCTTAACCAACTGAGCCACCCAGGCACCTCTCAGGAGTAGTCTTTTAAAATCCTGGGATTTTGAACTATTTTTAATTATAGAATTCTGGCACATTTGCTTAAATAAACTACTTTTGTAACTTTAACATAACTTCTTTAAGATGAAGTCATATTATTTCATAATATGATAATAAAATAATTAAAATTTACTATTCATTATGTACCAAATGTTAAAAGTGTTTTATGTGCATTATCTTATTTCCTCCCTACGAACTTATATGTAGGTATTATTAAAATGCGCATTTTCCTGATAAAAATAATTAAGGTTAAGAGGTAAATCAACCAAGGTCATACAACTAGAACCTAGTTTCATCTGATTTCAAAGCCAATATCCTTAACCACTCTAACACGGTAACACGTTTTGTAAATGCATAACACAAAAGACATCTTATTGTGAACTGATATAGAAATTGTATACTCATACATAGAGACTATAAAAAATTATCTCCACAGCTTCTCTCTCAGGGAGCCCATGACCTGGAACATAGAGGAGGAAGGAGTCCAGACACATGGCACCATTCTGTTTCAAGATGAACCTAAGTTTATGTCCCATTACATGTACAAGCTGTGTGTCTTTGAACAACACCTAAGCCTCTCTGAGCTCAGTTTCCTCTTCTGTCGAGTGGAGATAATACCACCTACCTACGGGGATTTCTGTGAGATGTAGACTATATTTGCAAAGCCCTTTTAGCGTGACAAAACATGGTAAGAATTCCATAAGTGCTATCATTGCCATCACCATCATCACCATGACCTTCATCACCATCATCCAGAGTGGCTGAGAAATGCAATTCTGTCTGTATCTTTCCAGATAGTGATAGCTCTGAGCTTTTAGATAACGCCCACAGAAAAAAATCCATAGTTTCTTGGGACATAGCTTCACACACACACACACACACACACACACACACACACACACACACTTCCAGGAGTGGATTCCTCACTTATACCAATGCAGGGTTATTTGGGGCCCCAGGAATATTTTTCTTCCCTACCCAGTCCCACTGAGTTGGGTTCATTCATTTCAAGGAGTCTCAGCGCTCTTATGATTTTCCTGCTAAGGTCTTCTAAGGGTCTCCACAATGCCTTGAGTGGGATCGGGATGGTCCTGGCTCTGATGTGCTTAGAGGCATCCTGTCCAGCTTTACCAAGGTCAACCAGTCCAGCAAGAACCCTGCTGGGAAGGGAATTCTAATAGAAGGGACCACCAAGGGGACAGCCCCTCCCTGGACATGGACGAGGCATCAACAGGATAGAAACACAAAGGGAAGCTAGTTTTGCTTCACCCACATTGAAATCTTTCATTGGGTCTTTATTGCTGAAAGAGTAACTCAAACTAAGACCCAAAGCATGTGGGTCAAGGTGAGCCTGCCCAAAGGAGGCCTGTGGATCCACATCTCGCCACCTCCTCAGAGGGGCTCCCAGGAGCCCAGCCTAGCTACACTTGTGAGGAGCACAAAGTTGTGACCATGGAGAATGGCAGATGGCATCTCATGACAGCACCTCCTAGTCCCCGGCCCCCCAGCACTAGCCAGTTAGATTGATTTCTTTTCCACGCTTGCTTGATAAGTTCTTCAGTGAAGGTTCTGACAGGGCCAGGCCCTCAAGGGGTTGCATCAGGAAGTTGAGCTTGGCAGTGGTGAGGCTTCAGGGTGAAGCCTTGCCCCGCAGCCGTGTGACAGCAGGGGACTCTGCAGGCGGGGAGCACCCCTCCCCTGGCACTGTGGAAGGCTCTTCGTGGTAGGAGAGGAGCCAGGAGTGCAGGCTAGTCACCGCATCTGCAGAATCAGCTGGCCCCTAGCGCTGTTCTCAGCTCCAGCATCTTATTCATGTATAAACAATGACTCAGACTGAGGATTGGGAAGGGCAGTTTAGGAGTCGGAAGAACAGGTGTTTGCACTTGGGAACCAGGTTGGCTATAAAAGAGGAGGAAAAGATACCAGTGGGCTTTTTCTGGCTTGTAATTTCCACCCCCACCCCCACAACAATCAGTATCACATGGCTTGGGCTGGCTTGGGCATAGCCCCAAGCAAGAGCACACAGGACTCATTTCCTCTTTTTAATCTCCTAAGCAAGGAGGTATCAGTCCCATGGCTGAAGAGCCTGGGGCTTGGGAAGAGGTGGGGCTTGGGAAGAGGAAGTGACTTGCCCAAATCCCTATGGCTAGTACGTGGCAGAAACTCTGAATGTCCGCTATGTGAGGTGACTCTGAACTGTGCGACCCAAAGTCTTCTGGGTCTAGAAGGGAAGTATCCATTTCTTTAGCTGTCTCATGTTTCCATGTTTGTCTCATCTGGAACTAGAACATTTTTTTAAAAAATTACCTATACCTCTTAGGGCGCCAGACTGGCTTAGTGGGTTGAGCACCTTGACTCTTGGTTTCAGCTTGGGTCATGATCCCAGGATGGTGAGATCGGGCCCCACACTGGGCTCCATGCTCAGTGGGGAGTCTGCTTGGGATTCTCTCTCCCTTTCCCCCTTTGGCCCTCCCCTCCCCTTGTGCTCTCTCTCCCCCCAAAATAAATAAAACTTTTTAAAAAATTACATACAGCTCGGGCGCCTGGGTGGCTCAGTCGTTAACCATCTGCCTTCAGCTCAGGTCATGATCCCAGGGTCCAGGGATCAAGGCCCACATCAGGCTCCCTGCTCAGCAGGAAGCCTGCTTCTCTCTCTCCCACTCCCCCTGCTTGTGTTCCCTCTCTCCCTGTGTCTCTCTCTGTCAAATAAATACATAAAAAAATCTTTAAAAAATCTTTTTAAAAAAATTACATATAGGGGTGCCTGGGTGGCTCAGTGGGTTAAAGCCTCTGCTTTCAGCTCAGGTCATGATCCCAGGGTCCTGGGATTGAGCCCCACATCAGGCTCTCTGCCCAGGAGGGACCCTGCTTCCTCCTTTCTCTCTGCCTGCCTCTCTCCCTACTTGTGATCTCTCTGTCAGATAAATAAATAAAATCTTTTTTTAAAAAAATTACATATAGCTCTTTCTTTGACCAAAATTCAGATCCTTCCATGAGGTAGTAGGCCAGGTAAGGACCATGTTCTAGGCAGGGCTGCTCAAGTGTGGTCGGTGGGCACACAGGCAGCAGTGGCTTAGAAATGCAAATCCTTAAGCCTCATCTAAGACCAACTGATTCAGACTTTCTAGAGGTAGAGCCCAGGACCCGGTGTTGTAACAAGCTCCTTGGCAGATTCTGATGCATGCTAAAGTTGAGAAGCACTGTTGTACAATTGTCTGTAACTTTTTTTCTACCGAAATCAGGATACCAGCAGGACAGGAGGAGCGCGAAGGAGGATTTGGGCATTGGTGAGGGGACAAGAGGCTTCTCTGCAGACTTCTCAGTTAGCCCTCGCCTGTTAACTCCATACGTGATAAGAACCAGTTCTTTTGTTCCATCACATATGCTCAGAGAAGCACATAGTAGGTACTCAGGAAATATCTTAATAGAGTTAAATGGTATCTCACCACTTTGGACACAGCAAGAGCCATTGGCCAATATTCAGCATGGCAGGACTGGGATGGTAATGCCAAGCAGGGGTTGAGGACTTCCTGAGAGTGCTAGGTCAGCAGTGAGTTAGGGGCAGGGGGAGCCAAGCAGACAGGACCACCCACTCACAGTGGCCATTTTGCCTCCCTTTTCATGAGCTAACCAAAGGGCCACTTCCACTGGAGGCTAGTGGGAAGAGAGATGATGACAAGCAAAGTGTTCTGAGAGTTATGGAACCTCCAGAGATGTGAGGAAGAGCTGCCCCCAAAGGTGGGGAGATGTCAGGGAAATGAAGGTGGAAATTCTTCTGGAACTGGATTTCCCACAAATACAGTCCAGGGTTGGGCACCTTGGAGGTGGTTATGAAGTCATTGTTAAATGAAACAAAAAATGCCAGAGAAAGACCAATCAAAACACACTGAATTTCCCATATTGCCATGTGTTCTAATGATCTATCTTTTTCTATTGCTTCTCTGTCTCCCTTCACCAGTAGTTTTCTTTCCTCCTACTCTAATTTCAGCCTCTCTCTCCATCCGCTGCCACTTCCAACCCATCTTCCTTCTCTCCCATCTTGTCAACTTGCCTATTTTCATCCATCCCAATCAGATGAGCCCCGCCCACCTTACTCCATTTTTGTTTGCTTTTATTCTGCCATCCAAGGAATCAATAAGTAATTTGTAGATCAAGAAGCAAAGAGAGCTAAGAGGAGTGGGTGCGAATGAGGTAGTTCGTGCTTTTCCCATTTTTGCCAAACAAGCATTATCTACAAAAACAGGTGCACCTTCCCCCCTTCAGCCATCTATCCATTAAAGTGGTTTAATTACTTCCTGAACACTAGACAGTTAGATAATTAGAATGCAGCATTCAGACCAAAAATTTAAGCCACCCTCTTCAATCAGGGTAAAATTGTCTGATCAAGAAGCTAATTAAGAATCAAGTGTAGTGGCTGTTATTGGAAAGAGTTAGTTTGGGGCTTCAAAAGATCCTGCTTCTCTTTCCCCAAGGCCCCCATCTCTTCCATTGTCACTGAGGCTTTGTTAAGCTCCTGCTACTGTGCTGACTGCCCAACCCTCAACCATTCCTGGCCTCTGTCCTCGAGGGTCTTGCAGTCTGGGAAAAGAACATTGAAGTGCTCAAACAGGCTTTTGGAAATAATGAACACAGAACACATATTCACAAGGTTGAAGGAAGTAAGTGGGGTAGGATGATGAAACGGGGCAGAGAAGATGTCTCCTTGTCCAGTATCAGACAGGCCATATCAAGGAGCCCATTGGTGGTCTTCAGATTTATGAACTCCTAGATTCATCTGTGTGGCTTTTGTTCCAGGGAGATGGTCCTTAGCCTTCATCAGATCCTCAAAGGGGCACATGACCCAAGAGATTAGGAACAACTGGGCCACAGGGAGATTGTCTCTCTAACAAACTCTGGAAAACTTGATGCCAGAGTGCAATTTCAGGAACTGTTGTCACATTAGAGGAAAGAGTGGCAGTGGGTGGCTATCTTGTCTCCTAGAATCACAGTGTGTTCAAGGTTGGAGAAGCTTTGAGATGTTCCATCCCATCTCTGCTTGACATTGAGGAGGCTGGAGTGACTCATTGTTATTTGCTGTGAGTCAGCTCTTCCCCCCCAGAGGCCAGGCCAGCAGCCTCCCTTCCACTGACAGTTGCTACGGGGTAAATGCCCAGTCTTCTCACTCCCCAGCACAGGGCCCAGCCTCCCAGACTACCTTCATGATATAGACAATCACCCCTTTCCTTTTATGTGCTTCCCTTAACTGGCTCCATCTTCCTAGCCCTTTCTCTGGACCTCACGGTCCATCACTAGCAGCTTCTGTGAGTGTTTCTTTCATTGAAACAGCTGTCTTCTGAGGACACTGTTTCTTGCTGTCTCAAGTGGTAACTGCTTTTTCTCCCATATACTCTATTCTACGGGTCCTGGAAGTGAAGTCCACATCCTCCTTCTCCCCATTACCACTTCCATACTGCTTCTCTGCCCTTATCCTTCAGAAGCTTCAGTCCCTTTGAAGTGCATGTAACCATATTTGACGACACTTTCCCCTTCTTGATGCTATTGACTGCTGGGTGCCTACTCTTTCCTCACATTCCTGGGAGCACCTGGTTCATACACTCCCTCCCACCATTCCTGTCTGTAGCATCTCTGTGATCAGTAGCTCTCAGGAGAGGTGGTACCATCCCCTAGGGGACATTTTGGAAATCTTTGAGGTTTTTTTGTTTGTTTTCTAATGTAGTTGTGTCCCAGAATTTGTGTTGAAATTCATACTGTCTGGTTATAAATGACTTCTCCTGTGTTTTTGGTTTTTTACATTATCTGTTTAGGGCATCACATTAATTTATTTTTTAAAAAATCATGGTAGCTTATTTATCTTATGAATTTCACTTCAGGATAAGAAAGGGTATATTAAATTATATTTGTTTTAAAAGGGGGGCATTTGGTCTGATAGCATTGAGGATGGTTGATGCAGATAATCTGTCCAGCTTTTTGGTTACCTCATTACGCTACAGGTCTTTTCCTCTAGCCCATCTCAGCCCCTGCTCAAGTGGACATTCCCTAGACCTCATCATCACCAAGAACCACACCATTCCCAAAGTCTGGATTTAAACACCCTACTCTCTGAGCCCCAACCCCCCAATCCCATTCCCATAGTTCATTGACTCTAGCAATTCTGTAACTTCAAAGAGACCTCTTGGCATTGACCCTATCACGTTCCATTTTTCCTTATCCCTTTTGTGTATCACTTTCCTCCTCTCCAGCCCAGACTTCATGGGCCAGTGTGGCAACCACTCCCTTGCAAACATCCATAATTCTGTGTCTTCTCTTGCCTGTCTCACTTGCCTGGGAAAAGTCTATCCTGATTAAACTCAGCTTTCTCACTCCATAGGTGTACCTAGCAAGCAGTTGAAGGAATGGGGAAAAACCATACAACTCTTTTCAAATTTGTGGCCACAAACCTCAAAGGGACACTCAACACTGTTAGATAATTATTTCATATCTCCTTTGTAAATTCAGTCTTCCACTTTCTAAGATAATGATTTCCCTCTTTTCTTCTATCCATAAATCTTCAACACTTCCTCCCATATCCCTTCCATCTTAGCTGATGAAATTATAGAAGAGACAGAGGTACTTGGATGAGAACTATCTGATTTGTACATCTATCATCCTTCCTCCACCTGTGCCTACTAAGCCAGTGGCCACTCCTGATTCCACCTGAGCCACCCGCTCAACAGAATCTGAGAGTTAGCACACATTCTTTCTTGAAATGTATCCTTCTCTAGACTTCTGGGTCTACACACTTGCTGGTCTTGTGTTTATATCACTTATTGCTCCTTCAGAGCCTCTTTTGTTGGCTCTACCTCCACCAAACCTCTACACACGAGAAGGCCCAGGATTCTGCCATTGACCCTCTTCTCTTATCTGTCTACCTTCTCTCCCCAGAAGATCTGGGCCATTTCTAAGGCTTCAGAGTCTACCTCTACACTGATGACTTCTACCTCCAGGCCAGGATTCTTCCTAAACTCAGACTCATATGTCCAACTGCCCACCTGGACCTTCCAGTGAGATTTCTATCAGTCATTTTAAATCACCATAACCAAAATATAACTGCTAATCACTGTGGCAGGCTGAATAATGGCCCCCAAAGACATGCAGGTCCTAATCCCTGCAGACTGTTAATGTTACCTTATATGGCAAAAGGGACTTGCAGATGTGACTAATTTAAGAACTGTGAACTAGGGGGAGAATCCTGGATTATTTAGGTAGATTGAATGCACTCCCAAGTGTTCTTATAAGAGCAAGACAGAGAGAGACATTGACAGAAGAGTAGGAGACGTAACATTTGAACAAAGATGCGGAGCCCTATAGGTAAGAGACAGGGAATGCAGGCAACTTCCAGAAACTTAAAAGCAAGGAGATGGATCCTCTTCTCAAAGTTACCAGAAAGAACCAGTCCTCTGACACCTTCACTTTAGACTTCTGTCTCCAGCACTATAAGAGAATACATGTGTGCTGTTCTAAGTCACTAAGTATATGGTCACTTGTTACAGCAGCAACAGGAAACTAATACAGTCATGACCACTGCCATATAAATCCATCCCTCCTACCCTCCTGCCATCAACATATTAGCAAATGGCACCACCACCAAAAGCTCCTGAGTTGTCCAGATTTTTCTCTTGCCTCCTCCTTACCTGTCGGCAAACCTGTGAGCTTTACCTCTACATATGTCCTGACCACACGATTTCTCACGGAACCCTCTGCTAGAACCCTAGCCTGGGCCACCATCCCTTCCTGCTTGAATCACTGTCACTTCCTGCTCCTGTTCGTTTCCCTCATCCAGTTCCATAGGAGCCAGGATGAACTTTCTGAAGGATAAACCAGATCACATCACCCTGCCGCCCATTAAAACCCTTCAGTGGCTTCCCATTATACTTAGGATAAAATAAAAAATCCCTTGCCATGGCCTATAAGGCCTTATCATATTGGCCTCTGCACCCCCTTCTCTCTCTTTGTACTTCCCACTCATCACTGCACCTTGGCCACACTGACCTTTCTTCTGACCCATGTGCATTCCATTCCCATTTCCTGGCCTTCACACTTGCAGTTCCTATCACTAACATGGCCCCTCTCCAGATTTTTGCATGGTTTCTTCCTTCTCATCATTTACATATCAACGTAAATATCACCTCCCCTCAAAAGGCCTTTCCTGCCACCCTCTCCTATTGATGATAAAGCAGGACCCTCAGTGTCTGCAGCCAGTGCCTCTTTAACCCTATTTTATCTTCCCCGTAGCATCTGTCAGTGCCTGAAACAGTCTCATGGGTTTGGTTATGAGTCTGCTGCATGTCTCTCCACTAGAATATAAGCTCTCGGAGGGCAGGACTCCGTCCTGCTCACTGCACCAGCCCTAGTGCTTGGCACCTACTAGACACATAATCAATCTTCATCTGCCTGGTTGTCTGCTGTGGCTTCTTTCTGGCTCTACACTGCTTCTGGCCATTATAATTGTGTCCAAGTTGTCTTTCCCAGGGATGTAGTTCAGTGCCACTGGGCTATTTGTTAAGCAGCAAAGAGTTAACTGGTGGAATTCCAGACATCAATTGGCAGGTACGGAATGCCCGTGGGTACCATTCATGGTGCCTTTGAGAGTACATGGTTTATTCAACATCTGCCAAGTGCTGGGGGCCGCAGCTATGTGGTAGAGGTAGGAAAATTGTCGATGGATGACGATTTGGGGTCTTGAAGTGGGAGGGGTGGAGGAGAGGTAGGCAAAGGCATTGCACATAGGTACGCCACCATTTCATGAACTAGGTATGGCAGCCTTCCACCTTCTCCTTCTGCGGACTCACTGAGCCTAGAAATACAGGGATGGTAGCCCTATGGCTCAGAGCTGAAAGAGAGGCTTGAAAAGAACAAATCAAACTGGTACAAATCTAGTTTGCTCCGACATCTCTCAGTTGATACGCACAAGGAGACACTTTTTCCAGCAGTGACTTCCGGTCTCTTACTCAGCTTTTGCTTTCCTCTCTCCCTGGTGCCTCAGGTCTCATCGTGCATGAGGGACCCTCTGTCTACCGCATCTTTAAACGCTGGCAGGCTGTCAACCAGCAGTGGAAAGTGCTGAACTATGACAAGACGAAAGACCTGGAGGACCAAAAGTCCGGAGGCAGGACAAATCTCCGGACCTCCTCAGCCACCCAGGCCAATGCCCCCTCCTCAGAAGAGGAGGCCGGGGGCACTCCGGGCCCTGAGGAAGGCCCTGCCAGGGTGGCCAGCTACCCCTCAGGCCCTCTGTCCGATCACCACTGTGCTTATACCATCCTGCACATCTTGAGTCACTTACGACCTCATGAACAGCGGAGCCCCCAGGGCGGGAGCCGGGAGCTCGTCATGAGGGTCACGACAGTGTGAGACGAGAGACCTGGAAGCGAGGCCGTGACCATGCACAGAGATGGGAAGGCTGGGCCGGGAAGGGGCCGGGGCCTGCTGGGGCCGCAGTCTGGGGAGCAGGTGTGGGGAGGCCAGGGGGCACCCCAGGGGCTGGAACAGAGGACAGGCAGAGAGCGGTGGGCCTTGAGGAGGGCCTGCATGGCAGGGTCAGAGTGGGAGTGAGTGAGGCTGGTGGCCAGTCAGTCGAGCCTAATCTCCCAGAAGAGCAAGGAACTCCAGGACAGACTCCACAAGGAAGTGTGATCCAGCTGGAAACGAAAGGAAACACAAGGACAACAATTTCGGACGTGCCTGTGCACACAACACCTGGGCGAAGAGGGGGCTGGGGAGGGTGAAGCCAGGGAGTTGTTGGTGGTCATGCCCTTGTGGGCATGAGGGCTGGGGAGGAACAATGCAAAGGGTGCCCGAAGGAAAGGCACTGTGGCCTGCCTTGTTTCCCCCTCGAGTTTGCTTTTGTTTCCCCCCGGGGCTGTGTTTGGGGCCGTGGTGGGGAGGGAGAGGGACGGGTGTGGGCTGGCAAGGATGACAGGCAGCACTGGTGGCCTCTGAGCTCATCTGGGTGGGCAGGATTCCTGACTCAGATGGCTTTAGGGACTCTGGGGCCATGTGCAGGGAGGGAGGTGCTGGAGTGAGCCCCCAGAGGGAGGGCGATTTTTGGCTTCTCCCAATTTCAGAGGGGCTCAAAGGGGGCTTAGGTTTGGAGATGGGTGTCTTTTTGTGCCCTTGTTGCTTTATTTTATGGTGGTTTGGCTCAAAGATGTTTACAAGAAACACATACACAACTAGAGAAAAGTACAGGTTTCCCGTGGGTATCTCAAGCACAGTCCTGCTTTGGCTTCCGCCTTCAAAGTTGTCAATCGAGGAGTGACTTTCCCAAGTACCCAACCCTGCCCATGGCCAGGACACGCTCAATGTCATGCCTTCTCCTGCTTTGGCGCATGCAGAGACCCAGGGCCCCCAAGGGCAGGGCACCTCCCATCCAGGATAGCTGCTACAACAGATGGGAGAAAGTTGGCTGGACATGCCCCAAGGAGTGGAGTGAAGACCAATCTAAGTATTCCTTGTAACTCGGGACCCTCCCTGGAGGGCGGTCATCCCTCAGTGCTACAAACTCCCTGGTCCCTCCCATGTAGCTAGGCAGGGTGCAGGGACCCTAGCAAGGAGCACTGCCCTTGAGCCCACCTGCCAGTTCCTGGGACCTTGCCAGGAAGGCCATGGGGGGCGGTCACCTGCAGAGTTTCTCATTGTCAATGCACAATGGCCGCGCCATCCATGGGTATTAAAGGGACACTGTCAAGTACTTTTTTAAACTAGTTTTTAGGGTTTTTTAAAACTCTCTGTTGTTTGTATTATTCTCTTAAGAGCTTGAAAATAAAATTTCTTTCCCTATCATTAGTGTCCTTTTCCATGTGGGAGTTTTTCCTTCCTTCTTGATTCCCCTCTTTTCTTTATCGGCTCCACACCTGGTGTCTTCTTCCTTGCAAGAAATCATTTCTCTCTGAGGGTCCAGAGGGGGCAGGTGTGGGGGTGTATGTGAATCAATGACTCTGACCTCTCACTGTCTTCCCAGCACATGGATTCCTTCAAGTCAAAAAAGAGGACCACTCCCAAACTCTCTTTAAGTTTCTGCCTAGGAGTCCTAAAAGCAGAAACCATTAGTGCTTGAGGAAATCTGAAGAGACTTTTTACCCCATCGAGTCATTTCAGAGAAGCTGAGAGAACGACGGGAGAGAGGTGTGTTAGGCCTCATTTCCCCTGACAGTCTTCCACTGAATATCAGAAAAAAAGCTTCCAGTGCACAGCTCTGACACAGGGCAGGCACCAGGCAGCAGACCCTTCCTCCCTTCAACTTGCCTGAGCCCTCCGCCTCAGGCCAGCAGTCGGTCAAGCCAAGTCCTCAGTGGGATGTGAGCTAGGAAGGTTCTTCCTCTAATGAAGCTCACAAGCCAGCAGGTCAGAAAAGAAATAATAATTGGCACGAGACCAAAGAACACATGCAAGGAAAACATAAAAGTGAGAGAAAACCATCAAAATGGTACAAGTAACTTTTGTAGTGTATGTCTACTTCTCCCTGTGTTCTAGGAATGGACCATCCAGTTTAATTCAATAGTTGTGGAAAATATCAATGTGTTGGATAAACCATCTATTTCTAAAAAATATCAGGATGCAACAAAATATGCTTGTCACTATAGTGACCATCACGTCATCTTTTTTTTGGTAATTCACAGGACACCTCAGAAACTTATGGCCATCTGGGGACATCCAGAATATGCTATTCTGAACAAGAGGTGACTAATAGCATTCTGGAATTTGTTGGGTCTTGTTTACTGTCGGCACCTACAGTAGTACCTGGCACACAGTAGGTGCTTAACAAATACTCTGAATGAGGGGCACCTGGGTGGCTCAGTCAGGCATGATCGCAGGCATGATTTCAGGGTCATGAGATTGAGCCCCACGATGGGCTCCACAGTCAGCAGGGAGTCTGCTTGAGATTCTGTCTGTCTCCTTCTCCCTTTGTCCATCCCACCACTCTCTCTCAAATAAATAAATCTTTTTAAAAATTTTTTTAATATTCTGAATGAGTAAAACTCCTGGAACAACACAGTCGTACCTTTAGCATGGTGGAAATACACCGCCTCCTTTGTTAACTCACACTCTGGCTCTCCATATCAATCAGAGTAGAAAAGAAATGTCAGCTTTTGACTTCTCTACCCAATAGTCTGGTAAATTCCCTGTGCCTTGGGAAATGGAACTTATGGGTACAAAGATGAATGGACTGGGTTTTTATATTTTATATGCACCCTTGAGGAGCAAGTAGAAGAGCCCTCTGACAACCAGAGACCATTGCCCCCTGCCAAATGTCCAAATCACCCTTCATGCCATCAGACAAATGTCTAGACTTCAGAGAACTCACTGCGTGTCATCTGCAAGTATGGCCCCAGGCATGGGATAAGATACTAGCTAATACCTAATGCTCTCAGTATGTGCCAGGCATTAAATTAACTATGATATATGTATTGACACACTTTGCACGCCAGCGACTGATGAAGCAGATACCATTATTACCTTCATTTTATAGATGCAGATGCTGAGGCAAAAAGGTGAAGGAACTGGCCATAATCAGACAGAATTCAATCCCAGGCAATCCACTCCACTCCACTCCTCACCCCTGCAGGACAACAGACACTAATTTAAGGGAAAACTGGATCGGCCCAATGTAGGGAGGTCGTCATGGTGGAGGTCTACTGAAAAATTTTGGAAGTTGGGGAAACTGGGGATAAATAATTATAAACTATTTCTGTCTCCTACCAAAAAACCCCAAAACCAACAAATCAAGCAACCAAAACCCCATAAACTTGAGTGTAATCAAAAATCAATTTTTGATGCTGTCCAATCATATTGTAGTTGAATAGATATCTATGTAATGGAGAGTTGGCTTTATCTGGGCACTGGAGAATTCTGAAAAGACAATGGACACAGTTCAACCACATTTTTATGGACAAAGGGCCATAAAAAAAATCACAAAGTACTCTCCTTCTAGGAAAAAAAAAAGTTAAAAAGTATCCTATTTGAAAATTAGATTTTTGGTCCTGGTTCCAGGTGAGTGGTACAGAGTGGATAGACTGGGGGCTCTAAGCATAGCCACAAAATTTTGAAGAGCCCCAGTCAAATCTATCACCAGCTTACAACACACACACACACACATACACACACACACACAAATCATAGAATTTTTTAGTCTACGAGATAATCTGCTGCTAATTTTGTTGTTCTGCCCACTGGATCCAAGGACTCCTAGCAAAGAGTAGGGGCTTGCTTTGCCTATAACAATAACCAATTCCTAAGAGTAATGATGTGCTTTTATAAGCAGAATTCATTATACTGTGGAGGTGAGGAAGCTAGGAAGCAGGGGAAAAACACATCTTGCATTATTCCTCCTCACCTTTTCTCAATTACCCTGTTCCCTAGTAATAAGCAATCAAGAGTGATTTTCACCTGTAAGGGGCTGAAGCTATAGCGGTGATATAATGGTGAACCTTCCCCCTCACATGTCTCCACCCACCTTTATCGGCAGAATGACAAGTGGGAACTGGGAAGTTCTTGGGGAGCCATGGACAACTGGATGACCCTCCAAGATAACTCAAAGCAATCTGAGTCCAGGGTCTGGGCTGTGTTGGGTTGGTGACCAGCTGCGTTGCTAAGAACCCACCTGTGGCACCATACGGAGCCACAAGTCCTTCTTCCTTCTGCCTCTTCCCGCTCAGTGGCATCTCCTCTCCACTCTTCACCCAGCCCACCATGGAAATGAGAACCCATGGGGTGAAGGTTTTCCTCCTGCCCAAGCTCCAACCCGATGAGAACCACAGCCCTCATTACCCTGTCGGCCTCTGGTTGCCCGGCTGAGTCTCTTCTCTTTAAACAGGTAATGCATAACCAGGTACCAAATACCCTACCATCACACTCAGTTTTGATCCAAAGCCTCAATAAACAATCAGGGAAGAAGAGGAGCCATGGTCAGGGGGATTCCAGGAAGAAAAGGAAGTGGGCTTACCCTGTGCCTGTGCCCTCTTTGTCAGAGAGGGAAGAGTCCTGAGAACAGAGCAGCCTCCACGCCCCCGGTGCTGGTCCCAGGCTGGTCCTCGGCATGCTTGCAAGGCCCGGTTAGCAAGGAAGTGCATGGCACCTTGAACCGTCGGCAGCACGGCTCAGAGCACCGTCAGAGCATCCGCAGTCCTGGGGGTCCTCCGACCGAGGGGCAGTCCTCTGCTTCTGGGACTGTTAATCAAGCGGAGACTTGGATTCTGCTTCTGAGGATACTGCCCTTTCCCCTAGTCATGTAGGGGTAGTAATAAAAAGAGCAAAATGAGTATCGCTTGCCCTATGTCAAGACTTATCATGAACTTTTTACTTATGTTAACTCATTGAGTTCCCCCAAACCACCCAGCAAGTTGAGAACTACAATTACGCCCATTTTTCAGATGAGAAAACTGAGGACCAGAGACGTTCAGTGCCAGGCTGGGGTCGTGTAGCCATACATAGCTGTGCTGGGATTTATACCTTAGGGGGACTGGTGCCGTGTGCTGGGCTGTTAAACGCTACATTATACTGCCTTTCAGGAAAATGGGAACGCATATAAAAGGTTTATCCTGATTTGAGGGGCATGGGAGGGGAATGAATGAGCCCTATGTCAGCTGGGTGTAACCCAGATACCATCTGCATCACCTGCCTCTCAAAGTCAGCAAACGTCAGCAGGATTCTTAGTAATTTAGATCTTCATATTTCTTCTGTTGCTTCCTACTCCCATTTCCAGAATCTCCTGAATTCAGGGTTTCTGTCCCATTTTACAGTGATTCCTTCCCTGTAACTCTAGGTTAAACTCTACCCTAATGGTGGACAGGATCTCCCCTCTTTGGACCCAAAATACTACCACTTACCGTTCTGTATATGATAGCTTTACTGGGAATTTGAAGGTAATTGAAGAGTATTCATATAAAAACCAGTAGTGAGTAACAGTTATGTGGAAGGTTCCCCTGAGGTGGACATCTCCAATGCCGATCAGATACGACTATCTTCAAGGGTCTCACGGCCTAGTTACTAGACACTAATAAGAGGCTCCACATTTCACATCAAGAAAGCTTTGTTCATGAAAGAGCCTGAAGAACTCACTCTTACTAACTGTAAATGAGTAAATTAACAATATTGCCTCTCCTGGGGAATTATCACTTTTAGGAGGATATCTTTTTTTTTTTTTTTAAGATTTTATTTATTTATTTGACAGACAGAGACCACAAGTAGGCAGAGAGGCAGGCAGAGAGAGAGGGGGAAGCAGGCTTTCCACTGAGCAGAGAGCCTGACGGGGGGCTCGATCCCAGGACCCTGGGATTATGACCTGAGCAGAAGGCAGAGGCCTTAACCCACTGAGCCATCCAGGTGCCCCAGGAAGAGATCATTTTTAAGGAAAAACTCTGTAAGTGGTGGTATTTCAATCCCCATTGAGCAGGTAGAGGGTTGTGCTGTGTTCTTTAGGCCAGGTCGATCACAGCCGTGTACATGAATTTGACCAAAGGCACACATGCAGAAGGACAAAAACACAGGAGGTCTATGACAAAGGCATTCTCTTGAAAGTGACCCCAATTCGAGGCCTGTTGATGGAGCTGCTCTTCAGATGTCCTCAGGAGGATGGACGGACCCCCTGTAACAGGGGGAGACTAGCAGAAGAGGAAGATTTCTCTCAAGCCCCCTGAGCTCTGGAATGTCACTTGGTTTGAACAGCCTTTGTGCTGAGGCTGGATTTGGGTTATTACTACTCTGTCCCAGCCAGTGGCCATTCCAAGGGGTAACTAGTTGAGAGGGGGACCCTCTATACCTTCCAAGACAGGCTATTATATCTTTTCAAAAAATAGATGGAGAGGGCACCTGGCTGGCTCAGCTAGTTAAGCATCCGACTCTTGATTTAGGCTCAGGTCATGATCTCAGGGTCATGAGATCGAGTCCTGCATCAGGCTCCATGCTCAGTGGGGACCCTGTTTGAGATTCTTTCTCCCCCTCTCCCTTTACCCCTCTCCCAACTCTCTGAATATGTACATATATATATACATACATATAATCTTTAAAAAAAAAGAGAGAGAGATGCAGAAATTCTATAGTTGCCACATCCCTGAACATGCTGAGAGCCTACACCTGGTGAATTGTGGTGACATTATTGTAAGACCTAGCCCCCTTCAAAGCCTCAGGGCTGAAGTATTATCTCATGTTATCCATCAGTCCTCAAGTCATTTTGGTGGACACATGCTGCTTTTGTCCATCCAGTGCACAGAAATCCTCTTTCCCCCATAATGTGTGGTTTTGGTAGGGCTGAATCCCTAAACCCACTCCAGCCATAGCAACGGGACTGTGACTCTGGCTTAGATGACCAAAGTATCTTATTTCTTGGTCCGTAGGAATTGGTTCAGAAATGCGCACGTGCCCAAAGCCAACCCAAGTCTTCCAAGGGATTGTTCCATCAAAGCTGGTAGGAGACACTGTTTCTCTCCACGGTGGTTGTTAGGAACCTGGGAGTCTGGGAAAATGAAAGACCCCACTTTCTGCTGCAGGGGAAGCACCTGTCTTCAGAGCAAGGTCAAGCAGGGATGTGCAACACCAAGGGCAGGAGAGACTCTTCAGTCTGTGACTGAGCCTGTCCCTTCACTGGATTTCCCGGGACATTTGCTGATTAATTGAATTTTTGTTTATATTAGTCTAAGCTATGTTTATGTAATTTGCAACTAAAAAAAAAAAATTGATGAATACAAAGATTTCCATACATCTCAAAACAAAGCTTTGGCTTAAATCCATGGCACGTTGGTTGAGGGGCCAAAGGAACCAGAGTGGGTTGCTTCTCTCTCCTATTGATTAGGGCCCCAAATTTGCATTATGACAGTGTTCGCAATTATTCTCCCCTAATCTTTAGGAATCTGCTCAGGGGTATCCAATGATTAAGTAAGAAGATAATATGCATGCAGAGAGGGTTCTTTTAAACAGCATCTTTTAAAATTTTTGTTAAGATTGCTTGGGGGGGGGGACACAGTGAAAGGACCTAAAGAGAAAAACAAGCTGGCCTTAATCAGAACTCAGACTTAAGGGCTTAGGAATGGGAAAGACCCAGGTATGAGGCTATAGGACCGAGCCAGGGTGCCAGGATACATAGCAGGAGCTGGGAGGCAACCCTGAGAGCAAATCTTGACCCACTGGTCAATGCCAAAGGGGCTTCCATTATCCTTGGCATTGACTATATATGTAGTACGGCCCCCCACGTGTGCCTCTACGTGTGTTGTTAGTGCTATTGTTCTTACTGGATTAAGAACACCTGGTTCTGCACTTCATGAGTGGGGACCTACAGAAGCAGCCAGAATGAGACCATAATCCCTTGCCTTGTGGGCAAGTAACTTATTTTTTCCAGTCTCTGGTTCCTTACTAAAATAGAGATAATTTGTCTCTCAGGATCTTTGTAATATTGAAGATAATGCATATAAAATTGGCAGTGAATAAGTTATTGCTATCATCATTTTATTGTTCAACAGCATTTTAGGAAAGTTATAGCATTACCATAATGTATAAAAAGCACGGCTAAATCCAAGCAAATATGGGTACCCATCACCAACACACAGTGTCTTCATTTCAGTTTTCATTCAACTACAAGTAACAGATACCCAACTGGCAGGATCTTAAACAATTAAAGGTGTTTTGGTTTTGGTTTTGGGGTTTTTTTTCTATAATAAGGTATCTAGAGTAGGTGGTTGCTGGCATTGTTCCAACTGCTCAGTGATGACACAAGTGACCCAGACTCGCTCTTTCTGCTCTGGCATCATTACCATGCTTCTTGGTCCCCTGTGGGTGTAACCTCACCATCTCAAGTGGGCAGCTGTAGCTCAATGCAAGAGAGAAAGGACAAGGGCAGCCCTGGGCACATCTTTCCTTCCCATCAGGAGAGCAAAAGCTTTCCCAGAACCACGCTTCTACTTCTGGATGCTTTTGTGTTGGCGTGTGCATGCAGGCATGTGTGTGTGTGTGTGTGTGTGTGTGTGTGTGCACGTGTGTGCGTGTGTACTGGCCAGAAAAGTATCGCAGAGTTCCTCTTAGCTATAAGAGAAGCTGGGAAAGTGATTGCTTGTCTTTTTCAGCTCCTGCTGTGGGTTGCACCAAGGGAAAAGCAGAGGAGGATGGGTGGTGGGAGGCTGGCCAGCGCATCTGCCCCACCCGGTGGGTAAGCAGATGAATTAGTGCGCTGCTTTGGAGGGCCATTTGGTAGTATTCTATTGAATTTAAAATGCACATACCCTTCAAACCCAGGGATTCTATTTCTTTGGAATTCTCCTGGAGAGAGAGTAGCAGATGTTGCCTTCTCAAGTAGCTTGGGAAATGAGGATCAGAGCGGTATCATTGTAATCATGAAACAAATTGGGGGGGGGGGGAGAAAGCTAAGTGTGTATCAACACGGGAGTGATGAAGTGTGAGATACTGAAACCATGGGATGCCATCCACTATCGGAGAAAATGTCATAGACCTTGAAGGACTGACAGGGACAGAGCTCAAAGTCACGCCCTCAACCAGAAAATATAATCCGCAAAATGACAGGCACAATGATCACATATGTATAGAAGAACCAAAAAAGAACCCTACCCTTGTTTCAATTTTTAAAATGCTGTGTTCCAGAGAAATGTGGAAGAGATACTACCAAGCTGATCAGAGTCCTTTATTTCTGGGAGAGGATGAGGTTGGGAATGTGGAGATCACACTTTCCCTCTGTTTGTGTTATTTGCATTTAATAATAGGGATGACTTCGTGTAGTATTTGTGTCATTTTTTTTTAAAGATTTTATCTATTTGACAGAGAGAGATCACAAGTGGACAGAGAGGCAGGCAGAGAGAGAGAGAGAGGAGGAGGAAGCAGGCTCCCTGCAGAGCAGAGAGCCCGATGTGGGGCTCGATCCCAGGACCCTGAGATCATGACCCGAGCCGAAGGCAGAGGCTCAACCCACTGAGCCACCCAGGTGCCCTGTTTGTGTCATTTTTAAAATTATGGTACATATTTCACAGAGCGAAATTTTGTCAAGCAACCACTGAAAAAAAAGATTAGAAACCTTCTAGAAAACAGGTGCCTTGTCGTTGGAGGAAATCCTTGCCCATCCTTCCTGAGAACCTTGCTTTGGAGGAAGAGCTGCCTTGCGGCGGGGGGGGGGGGGGGGGGGGGGACGCAAGGCAAAGGATCCCAAGGGGCTTCCAAGTTTCTGTGCCTCTGTCGTTCTCCAATAAGGAAATCTGAGCACAAGGAAATTTGCCATTGAGAGTTCTTTGCTGATCCAGTGGAGGGCAAGGATGGGGAGAAGGATCTCAAGTTGGATTCAAGAGTGGCCTCCCCTACCTTCACTTTGGCGA
Source organism: Mustela lutreola (assembly GCF_030435805.1). NCBI lineage: Eukaryota > Metazoa > Chordata > Mammalia > Carnivora > Mustelidae > Mustela > Mustela lutreola. Next base: position 184,828,074 of record NC_081292.1, read on the forward strand.
TGGGCCTCCAGACCAGATGTTTTCTGGAGAAGCCTCTGCAGCAACTGGAGATGGGGAGTTTTTGCTGCCAGAAAACATTCGAGAGAAGAGCCTGCCTGGCTGAGAGCACAGAAGACATCTGACGAGGTGGCTGTGAGAGTGGCCCAGCCCTGCCTCAACAGAGCTGTAGGCAAAGCCGGCCAGCAGGACCAGCAGCCTCCAGGAGGCTGCTAGTGGGTTCTTTTCCCCTCTCCCATGCTTCTCTCTTCCCGCCTTCCAAATCCTCGCCAGGCAAGAGTTTTCAAGAAGCAGCCAGACTATGCCTTCTAATAACAGATGACGGTGGACAGAGCAGACGATACCAGTACCCCGCCTCCCCAGGCCCAGAGCAGGCTCCAGCCCTCGGGAGCCGTGGGGCTCCGTTTGCAGGAGCCAGTCAGTCCTCTGTCCCAAAGACGGGTCAGCTGGGCACAGCCCCTGAATGCTGCCCCGTGTCTGGCTTCCCAGGCGCCAGTCCTGGCCTCAGAGCCTGCCGGGTGTGACACAGGAAAGTCACTCAAGGAGACTGACGATGTGGAGAAGCCGGGGAGGGCTGCTTTCCGGGCTCAGAGGCAGACGGAGAACTAGGGACTCAGGCCGAGAAAACCAACAAACATCCAACAAAGAGTTCTCCAGCAGCAACGCCGAGAAGGGAAGGCACAGTGGGTGTTTCAACATTTTCATAATAAAATTGGGAAATTTTCATGATAAAATGAACAAAATAGCCCCCCATCACAGCACACGGGTGTGTCCGTGTGCGTGCCGTTTCTCTGGCCTGGAAGGCCCTTCCCCTCATACTCTTCGTGCATAAACCCCGCAGGTGACACGTGGCCCCCTTGGAATGCTACTTTCTCTAGGAAGCCTTCCCGGCTGCCTCCTCCTTCTGCCCCCACCCGGAAGAGTCAATCACGGGTTTCCCTGGGTTCTTATCTCATTTTGCTCACATCATTGTGATAGCAGCGATTCCGTTCTCATTTATAAAACAGTGATCTGCATGCTGATCCCATCAACCACCCTGAGAGCGCCTTTGAAGTCGGGACCGAGATTCATTCATCTCTCTACCTTACACGTGGTCTAGGACCACGGGAACTGATCACTGAATAAAGAGCTCAATCATTCATTCCTTTTATAAATCTCTATGGGGAATCGGAATATAATGGGCACTGTGCTGGGTGGTAATATTAACAAGATAAATAAGACGGTGAACTCGTTGGCCTCTTAGGGTCTACAGCCTGGGAGGAGAAGGCAGCCATACAAACGGATCATTCTAGGGAAGGGCAGTTGGTGCAATCATGCAGAGTATGCACAAGGTGGGAGGGGCTGTGAAGGAGAGAAGCTTCAGTTCTACCCCAGCGAGCTTAGGGTAAGTCTGCAAGACAGAGGGGCTGCTAATTTAGTACTTTAGTTCAGGTCGGTGCAAAGAGAACATTAGAGTCACGGATTCGCTGGTGCGGGGAGCAGAGGGCGTAAGGAAGAGCCCTCAGACCACAGGGCAGGCCTGACACCTGTGAGAAAGAGGAAGGGGTAGAAAGAGCTTCAGACATCAGGTTAGTTTCAAGGATGGTGTGGCCAGACCAACGAGGAGTCCCTGAGCCAAAAGCTCCTTGCTGGAGGACTTTCACATCCCATTGGACGGGGCTGCCTTCATGACCCACTGTGCCCCGCTGTTGGCCGGGAGCAGCCCACAGGACTCACGGCCTTGGCACGTGGCGGCCACTGCTGAGGGCCACAGGAGAGATGACTGACACATCTGTGTATGTAAGCATCAGCAGGCCTACAGGTGAGGGTATGTGGGAGAAGACAGAAGGCAAAAAATGCTCCAGGATGATGGTTCCGCATAAGCAAAGACCCCAAAGCATGGAACGGGGTGGCTCATTCGTGGCCTGTAGGAGTTGGGCATGAACGCGGTGTCGGCTAGGAGCATGGGGAGGGATGAGGAAGTGAGAAACGAGGCAGGCTGGGTGGCAGCGGCTCCAGCTTGGAGGGGGCTGGTGAGGAGTCATTGAAGATCGGGGGTCTTGGAGCAGATCAGGGCTTGCAAGGAGGCCCTGGCCACCACGTGGAAGAGAGTTCAGAGGAGGCAGCCTGGAGAGGAGGCACTGGCACACGTTTGGGAGTGACGTACTAAGGAGGTAGACGGGGAGAAGGAGAGGGAGAGAGGGATGCATAAGTGGCGGGATGGAAGAGCGAATGCAGGCGGTCAGGTGCAAGCCAGTGGACTGCAAGCCGGTGGTGCCTGTCCCTCGGAGACTCCGCTGTCTTCAAGTCCCTGCCCCCGGCTCCGAGGCGAGATGGAGACGAAGCTACTACTCGGACTCCTTGCCACCCAACAGTTCCCATTAGGTGAAAATATGCCCTGATGTATTACCAAGGAGGAAAAAACCTCTCCCCAACATCTTGCTCTGCAGAAACGCAGGAACACTTGGCCCCCAACGCCCTCCACTCTAAGCAGGCATGAACACGACTCCACTCCCAGTCCGAGCACGAATCCCCAGGAGGCGAGGCCCCCTTTCTCGCTCCATTCATTTTCAGGGCCAGATGGTGTTTGCCTCATTGACTTTCACTGCTGATGTCGCCTTGTTTGCTGTTTTCACAGGTTGCTACGTTTCGTTTATTGCAATCCATTCTTCCACTTGCCCCGCTTTGGCTCCCTGTGTCACGTTCATCACGACCGCAGGGAGACAAGAGGGGCTCCCAGCAGGCAGACACCTCCAGGGAGCAGACCCGATCTAGTTTCCGCAGCTCAGCGCCCAGCCCCCACTCCACCCGAACCCACCTTCCCGCTCTGGAAAACACGGTGGTGGGAGCCCTGACACCGGTAAATGCAGGTTTTTGTTTTTGTTTGTTGATCGTTTTTGTTCTTTTTCTTAAACACTGCTGATGAAGTAAGATGGCCAGGCCACCAGTAACAGCCATGATCAAAAGGATGATTTCTGGTCCAATCTCCTTCCTCTGGCCAAGCTCTCTATTACCATCTTGTATAAAACAGAGTCTAAAAAGCAACGTCAAGGATGTTCCCCACCCAGGTGCTCCGTTTGGTCTGCAGCAAGGACAGTCAGCTTATCCACCGGCTCACTGGGACCCCAGGCCTCAAGCGCCTACCCCGAAATCCAGAGGCTCCATCCTCTTTCTGGTCAAACAACCAACAAACATCCAACAAACAAAGAGTTCTCCAGCAGCAACAACACCGAGAAGGGAAGCCGCAAGCAAGGCATGTTCTACCTTCTGCTAGGAGCCATGTTTCCAGCAGTCCTGTTACATCTACCCTCTGTCCACTTGCGCCTCGTTGTTACCTTGACTTGGTCTGAGTTCTCTTGACTATTAGGTGTTTCTGTTCCACCTTTTCCACCACCTCAGATCCTCAAGAGTGGGAACGGAGGCTCTTTCCTCCTTTTGTGTCTCCAAGTGTCTGGGGAATGGCACATCGCCAGTATGCGATCGCAGGTGACTTGCAAGGCTTAGCTTCTATTTCTCCTCTAGGTCTGCTCTGAGTTCTCAGGCCAGCCTCTGACCCTGTCCCTCCATGGAAAGACCAGCTTCTGCTTGCCCACATGCCTTCTCAGGGCTGGGCTTCAATGTGTGTGACCTGTGAAGTGTTCTCAGATCTTAAGAAGAAATAGGACAGTTGGACACCTGGGTGGCTCAGCTGGCTGGGCGACTGCCTTCAGCTCAGGTCATGATCCTGGAGTCCCCAGATCGAGTCCTGCACGGGGCTCCCTGCTCAGCAGGGAATCTGTTTCTCCCTCTCCTCTCTGCTTGGGCGCTCTCTCTCTCTCTCTCTCTCAGAGAAATATATAAAATTAAAAAGTGTTAAAAAAAGAAAGAAAGAAAGAAAGAAAGAAAGAAGAAAGAAATAGGACAGAGAGACTCATGGTCATTTTCAGAAAGTGACCAACACTGGAAAAAAAAAATTCCTGTCTTCCATTTTTTTTCCATTTTCAGCATCCTTGTACACCCTGGTCCTTCTTACTTGGCTCTGCCACTTGCCTTTCTCAGCCTTCCTCCCTGCAAGTCTTCGTGACATTATGTAGCTATCTCACACTTGACTTTAATTGACTCTAAGTGTATTGCTCAAAATCTCTTACTGAAGAACCCACGGCCCCCTGGGCCCTGAGACTGCGCTTCGGTGGCAGTGGCGGTGGTATGTGTGCGTATGTTAGCGGAACTCAGAGAAAGAAACAATCCAGCAAATGCCAACTGGCAGCCTCTCTGGATCAATAATATTAACGATTTCAGAGACTTCCAGAGAGCGATTGCCAGCTCTTTTGGCTTTTTTCAATACCATTATCACTGTTACAAGGACACCCTAAGGCCCTTTTACTTGAAGTCATGACAAAATGCCCCGAGTGAGAGTGCTGTCGAGTTCTGTCTGTAGGGGCTACAACCTCAACGTTTCTTAGGGGGTGAGTGGTGGAGGCCAGGCTTGACCTTAATCTGGGGTCAAGGTTTCAGAGGGAGGGATGACACCGTCTTCTGAGAGCTCACTGCTTGGCTAGAACCCATGTGACCACTTGCTCTGCCTCACCCTGAGAATCTCCTCTTGCCTTTATGAACATGTGCTTAAAGAGACCTGGGGGCTCCCTGGCAAAATGAGGTGGTGTTTAAGTGCCCAGTCTCTGGCCCAGACATTCTGGTTCCACACTCTGCTCTGCCGTTTATTGGCTGTGTGCTCCTCTCAAGGCCCTCCATGCCTTGGGGCCTTGTCCCCGGTTCCATGCGGTGTGGCCATGGGAGGGCCTAATGATGAATGACAGCTGAGAATCCGGGCTGGTCCTTCACTGTGGGAGCAGGGGAGCCTGAGGCAGGGCATATGACCCAAGTGAGAAGACGAAGGCCTGAGAAATCTATGGAAGTCATTTATTCTTTCACCCAATGGGCACACATTTCTTGAGGGCTTGCTCTGGGTCAGGCCCTACGGTTCTGACTCCAGGTTCCAGACCAGTGCTACCCAATAGACATTTCATGTGAGCGACATACGAGCTTCAAACTTTCTAGTAGCCACATGAGAAAAGTAAAAGGAAACAGGGGAGATTAATTTTGATGATCTATTTTAGTCGACCCACGATACCCAAGGAATCAAGTCAACATGTAATCAATACATAGAGTCCGACCAAGGTACCCTATGTTCTCATTTTCATCCTGACACTTGGAAATCCCGTGTGTCCTACTCTTATGGCATGTCTCAGACGATGGCAACACAGGCTTTGACATCTGAAGACCTGCACTTGGACACGGCGACGGCTAACATTCATTGAGTTCTCATTAGGCGAGAGACATTGGGCTAAGCACTTCCCATACATTAAATCATGGCCTCCCACAACACAGCTAACAGGTATTGCTTCCCTGAGAATGACAAAAAATGGAGGCTCAGAAACTCGAAGTTGCTCCAAACCATATGGCTCCTGAGCACTGAGCCAGGGAACCCGGTCCGTCTGACGCCATGTACTTGGGCATGAATTTACCATCCCATTTACTGTGTCCCTTTGGGCCAGTTAGCACATGTGAATCTGTTAACAGCACGCAGCTGCTTCTAGCTCGCAGGGCCATGGTGAGGGATGAAAGAGGACTGTTGAAGGGGGCATGAGTCACTTCATCTCCCTCACTTGGGACAGCCAGAATAGTCAAAGCCCTTCGGGTCCTCCAATTTACATGAAAACTACCCATACACTAATAGGCAGAAATTCCGTGTCAGCCTTTTTGGGGCCTCTTGGTCCCCTTGGTCATGGAGTTCTAAAAGGACATCACCCTGGTCCCATGGCCACCTGCCGCTGTCCCCGTGTGTCCTGCGGGGCTGTGGAGTGCTGGGCTTCCCCCAGAGCTCGGCTCACCCTGAAGTCGACCCGAGCTAACGCCACAGGACACCGCCCTCCATGGTGGGCTTTTCAAGCCACAGCTCAGGGGCAGCATGTGAACTTAAAATTTCAAACTTCGGAGCCCACATTAAAAAATCACATTAAAAATCTTTCCATGTAAAAATTTAGATTTATAGTTTCTCTCAAAAAAAAAAAAAAGAAAAAATGAGGACACTAAGTCTCTAGTCCCACAAGACTACCACTGAGTAGCAGCTGTCCCTTTCAGAGGGGGCATGTGTCACCACAGGCCACCGTCCTCACCACTCCCTACTGATTCCTGGCACCAAAGAAGATGAGACTTTTCATTTATCATCACACGTTCGCCATCACTTTAGCTGTGGAGACCCAGCTGTCCGTGCCCGGGTCTCTGCAAGCTGCGAGGCCCCTAAGGCTGGTGGTTCTACCCTTCCCCCGCGTCCCCGGCACACCGGCACCTTGCTACACCTGCCTGGTCCCCGGGCCTTCAGCTGCACACACAGCCCCTCTCCTCCCCCTGCGCTGTGCCAGGGATTCAGCCATGCATCCCTGCAGAACCTGCAAAATCATAGCTTCCTTCTGATGAGCCTTTAAAACACTGAGCACTTGGTCTGTTCTCCAATGATACCATGAGTATGTGAACACATTTCTACGGGGGCTGACTGGAAAAACCCCGGTGGTCCACCTCTCCTCTGCGGGGAGTGGGGGGAGCAACCACGGTGTCTCACGGAGTTGTCCTCCGAAGGAGACCACGCGAAGAGCACGTATTCGGAAGCCAGGCCACCCAAACCTGAACTTGACTCCCAGCCCTCCCTACGTGTGTGAACTTGGGACAGTGACTGGGTGCCTGTGGACCTCGCACCTCCCATAGGGGACTGCTGAGGTAGAAGGTGCTTGCATGGGTCCGTCCGTGGAAGGCAGCACCCTCGTTCTCACAACAATGCAGATCAGGCGACCTGCTGTGCTATTGCAAGTGCCTGGCACATAGACAAATTGTTCCTGTCTTCTCTCCTAGTACCATCGCCACTGAATGCCAACTCCAGGAAAGGCTTCTTTTAGAGAGTTTTATCTCAGAGCAGGGAGGAAAGGCACTTCATTGCTTTCTTACACTAGGAAATATTCATGACAGTCAGCAAGGAGACAGGCTCAACCAAAAGTCCCCATGTCCTCTGTGTGGGCCCAACAACGCAGGAGAGGTGGACCGCAGGGTACGGACACTCGGACCCTTTGCGCAAAGAGAGGCCCAGGCCTACCTCCACGTGCGAACACACACAAGGTGGCAGCCCGGCTTGGTGCCCGGAGACACCCACCGAGTTCAGGCTACCATGGGCGAGGGGGAGCTGGGCAAAGGGGCTCTCCCCTGCACATTCTAGAGGGAGACTAGAGGGATTCCTCCCTGCAGACAGAACACGGGTGCCAACACGAACGGCAGGCTAAGCACAGTGAGGGACCAAGGTCAGGGGCACCCAGGTAAGCAGGAGATTCAGGAAGCCTGGAGGTCTGGGTCCAAGGTGTCCCAGTGCCGCCGACTAGCTGAATGACTTTAGTTAGATGAACCCTCTCCTCTGCTCTGCCTCCTCAGCCACGAGGGAATGGAGTAGGCTTCCTCTACTGTCCCTCTGGCTGTGACACTCTGTGCCCGTTCCCTGGTCTTCCATACTCGAGTGGCCATGTTTGCTGTGTGTTCTGTCTGCCTCAGTCCTGGCAGAGGCATGGAGTCATCTCCCCAAGCAAGAATTAGGTCTGTAAGGTCAGGGGCTCCTTCGAATCGCAGACCCAAAATGGGCTCAGTAGAAGCTCCCCCCCCCCCCCGCGGTGGCAGCTGGGCACTCCACTCTTCTTATTTATTCATTGATCCACCCCTCCCCCCATTTCCTCAATAACAGCACATACTCGTCACACGTAACATGAAATGGACACTAGGGAGAATGTGTAAGACAACCCGGGACATAAAATCCAGCAACTCGTCCACAGGACACGACCCCGGAGCTCTGCGAACTGGCATGTCAACGCATCCCGTCATGTCCTTGCTTCCGAATACATGTCATGGCTACCCCACGCCGCCCGACCTTCATGAGGCACGTGGGTGCAGTGGGGACCGGACAAACCAGGCCAACCTAGCGCCATCGAAAGCACCAGGCTCTCCGCTCGCTTCCTCCAGCCGGAGCCACCGACCCTGTCCGTGCCACACTCTTCCTCCCTCCTTAGCGCCCGGTGGATGGTCTGTCACCAGGGCATTTCCAGAGACTCTCCCTCCGAGGCCCGTGTTGTTGTGGCTCTGGCGTCAGGAGCCTTCTCTGCTTTTCCCAGAAGCCTGTGTGGCCTCCCACTGACGGAGGCCGGTAATAAATGAGTTCATTACCCCGGCTGCTGGGGCCCATGACAGCCCATCTGCTCGCGTGATTAATTAAAACTTTGACTGGCGAAGGAAGTGCCATCTCAGGGCCGGCAAGTAATTAGCTGGAGCATCTTCGAGCCCGTCGTTTCTGACCGATGCCTGAAAGGGAGTGGGGTCTTGGTGGGTCAGTTCTGTCACCTTCCTCTCCTTTGTGTTCCCCGCAGTCTCCTCCTCCAGAAGCCCCCCGCTCATTAAGCGAAGGCACAGTGGCGAGGCAGATCTCGGATTCTCCAAGTGAGGCAGGGAGGCCATTTCCTGAGAAATGGATTTTTGCACTCCTCCCAGGAGCGGAGAGTATTGGGTTTTGAAAAGAGGGTCTCACCCTCTCTTCTCTTGACCTGTGTGTTCGGGGACGTTCTCGTCCCCGTCTCTGTCTGTCCTGCCGACTGTGTGGGAAGCATGTCTGCAAGGTAGGCCTCGGGCGCAAGCAGAGCTCTTCACCCCACGGCACCAGAAGCCTGCATTTGGGGGGATGTTGGTGTCTTCCTGCTCAGAAATAACGCTGCCCCTTTGGGCCCCCATTATCTGTGATAATGGTCTGCTTCCCTCCACGTCAGAACCCAGAGAAGCTAAGTCTCGGACTCCAAGAATGAACCCCACTGCCTCTGGGACAGAGGCACCAGACTTCTTTTTTGGTGTAGCCCACAGGTCCTGCGATATTGGACTGAGATCCAACCTGGGCTTCTCGCTTGAATGAAACCGTAGTACATACTGATTTGCGCCCTCACAACCTAGAGCCACCTGTTGCCTTTGGCCCACAAAAATTCTGTGTCTGTTTCTCTATCACTTCTTCCCCCACGTCTGAGGCCCCAGTACTGTCCCACTACCCCTGAGACGAAATTTGCTTGGGATCTATCATTCGCGCCAAGATAGAAACAGCTGTTAACAGTTTAAACCATTATCTCTATTAGGAGCGTCTCCATTTTTAAAGACCAAAACCTTGAGCTGTGGGAATGAGACAGGTGCACTTTCAGAAAAGGAACCAGGGAATGGAGGGAGGCAGCCTTGGTCTCTTTTGAACCTCCTAGGAATGAACTTTCATTTTCGAAAACGCATTAAAACAGCCCCTCTGTTTCTCTATATCCTCAACGGTGTTCTCCCGCGAGTGGGCGTCATTTCACCATAGTACTACCAGGAAGAAAGGGGGGTGGCTAGGTCCCTCCTCTGGATGGCCTGTCATGTGAGGCTCACCTACTCTCAGGAACAAAGATGGAGATGTCCTAGAAATGACCTTGAATTATATATTCAGCTGCTTCCGGTCGGTGTTTGTGCTTTTTGCTACTTTGAAGTGAAAAGGACATGGCTGAGGGGCAGGGTGGGGGTCTGGGCTGAAGCGAACCGTGAGTGTGGTGAGGGAAGGTGGGCAGGAAGCCGTGGTCATCCGTGTGGGACACTTGGACTCACTGAGAGATGGCTTCAGCGGTCCAGTTTTGCCTTCCCTACAGGGTCACTGTGGGATTGTAAGGTAAAGTCCCGAGCTCTCTGCATCTGTATCTTTTACGTGTCTGTTTGCCTCCTTGTATGGAAATGGGGTGACAATCAGGGAAACGGCATGTGATCCAAGGGCTGAATTTTAACAGGGGAGACCTGTTCCTTTGTTACAAAGCCTCAGGGGCTCCCTGAGAATGGTGAAGGTGCTCAGTCTTGGATATTGGGGTATTTGTCAGTTTTATTTATTGATATGTCTAGAACAGTGCCTGGCACACAGTAGGGACTCCATAAATCTTTGTGGAGGAAATGAATGAAAATCAGTTGGAAGTACCTTTCAAGCCTTCAGGTACTCCAGTGTTTTTGAACTTTGTAAAGTCACGGAGCTCTATGATCAGGCAGTATCTTGCGCATCCTCCCAGTAAAGAAAGCGGAGAAGGAGCTACTCTGGTTCAAATGTGGATGGGAGGAGGGAATTCCCTCTCCCGCATCCCATTTTGAGTTTACAGGTAAGAAACTTGGGGCCAACAGACGGCGTGACCTGTGGAGCTAGCTCCAGACCCAGGGGCTCCTCTCCTCCCCTGGTGACTTCCCCACTACTCTGAGGTTGCCCCGCTGCCCGGGGGCGGGGGGGGGCGAGACCGGGGGGTGGGGGGCAGAGGTACCCTGCCTGGCCACCAGGGATTTTCTCAACGGGAACAGCCCCACTGCTATCTGTCATAGAGGTTAAGCTTCTGCACAGGCTTTCATTTGAGGGGAAGGATTACAACGCTTAAAAAAGAAAATCATTGCTGGGGAACCAAAGTTGGAGGGAGACAGTATTGAAACAGAGGTTGGTTTCCCTTTACTGTAATAGGACTGTGTAGAAGTCAGAACAGACATGCGCGAGGCGGGGACTAGACAAGCACTCTCCCTCTGCTTTCCTTAGGTGTGGGGGGGTTGCTTTATTCTGTGTGGGGAGGAGAATACTCTTGCCTCCCTGGCCAGGATTTAATTAGGTCGGAGAAAGGGAAGAGAAAAGGAGAAGCCAGGAAGGAAGGAGACCAAGGAAGAATCCCGACCTTGTGCCCTCCCGCTCTGAGACACACAAGACCAAAGGCCTCCAAGCTACCTAAGGCGCAACCAGCCAGCCTGCTGCCAGCGTCCTCCGGGCAGATATCTAGAGGCAGATATTGCCAAGAGTAGGAGGAAAACAGCAGGAGATGGTGTCCAAACTCGGTCACATGTGGAATCAGCTGGCGATCTTTATGCACAAGGACGCCTGACTCCTGAATTCGGATTCAATCAGCAGGTCCATGACCTGGGCCATGGGGTTTCTAAGAGCTCCTGGGGGGGTGGGGTTTCTATGTAGAGCAAAGTTTGGGGCCCACTGCCGGGGGGAGCAGGGGTCTGTAGCCCCGCCCAAAACTTCCCCAGTGAGCAGCCCCTGTGATTCTTACCCCACTTCTCACGAAGCCCAGGGGCTTCTCATGAAGCGTGGACCCCAGGGGACAGGACCCCAGACAGGATGGAGTACACAGAGGTGGGGCGGGCCGGCCAGCAACCTCATGCTTATTCTGCTCCACAGACCACAGGGAAAGGTAGAGAAGGGTGACGCACAGCCAAGAGTTTTGCAGAGGTGGCAGATTGTAAGCGCGACCCTGAAAGGGGGGGAAAGGTCAGAGAAGGTTGTGGCTGAGGTAGGAGGAGGAGGGACAGGTGTGTCAAGGTGGAGTAGTGAGCAGCCAGGTGACCCGGGGAGAGGAGGAAAGGAGAGAGGCTGGGGGACAAGCGAACTCCACCTGGCACCTGCACAGAACGGCGCAGAGGGGCACATGCCCTTGACACTGGCCCTGGTTCCCCACCATGTCAGGACCCAAGGGGGAGGGGAGAGATGGACTTCCACTGCCACGTGGCTGTTGGTGGCCGCCCACGGGATGGGCTCTCGGCCACCCCTCCTCCCCACTTCCTGGGGGCCTGTCTGGACCCGCACTCTCTCCCTGCAGGCTTCCCCGTGGCTGCCCAGCAGTCCGCCCTGCACTCTCCCATCCTTGCTGCGCGCCACTGGGCTGCACTTCTCTTTTCCAAGACGGCATTTCCCCACCACTGCCCATCACTGTCCATCACGCATCCCCCGGCCAAACCAAACCTTCCCGAACCGGCCTGAACCCCGCCCCGCTCTTCCCTCTTTACTAGATTCTGTCCTATTCGTGGCCCGGCTGACACGCCACCAACTCCAGAAAGTGTCCCCGCTTACCAAGACTGAACGTCATGTCTCTTTTAGCACCCTTAGAGCTCTCTGGGGTCCCTTCTGCAGCCCTTCTCAGCGGGCAGATTCTGGCTGTCCGTGAACTTCTTCAGGACGAGCAGTGGCTGTCCCGTTCTAATCTCCTCGGGGCACAGGGGTGTTTTGGAGACCATGGGTGCTCAGTGCATGTTCACTAAACTGAATATCGAAGACAAAGATCCTAGGACACAGGTCAGGGAGAAGACGTGCATGGGGACCTGCTTGCAGGGTAGCCGGACTGTCAAGACAGGCACCCCCTCTCGCCAGATGCAATCCCGGGTAAGATCCCACACGACGCGCAGAAGAGCAAATGTGAAGGGACAGGGCCACAGGGCTGGGACTAGACACTGACTAGGTGACTATCTCCCTCACGTGCAAATTCATGAACATCAGGACATGAACTCACGTGCACAGCAATCACCGCCAGCATTTATCGAACACTTGGGCTCACACTCACGTTCTCAATAAACCCTTCACAACGGTAGATCCTTCATAATCCAGCCTTCTGACCCCTTCCACTCACACAAGACGCACAAACATTACCTCCCCATTGAGCGAGAACAGCAAACTCATGAGTGTAGGCACACGCTTTTTTTTTTTTTTTTTTTTTTTTTTTAAACATACAGACTAAACTTACTGAGTGCCTTCGGTCCTTCAGGTGCTGTCTAGATAGCTGACAGACACAAAAACACACTCCCCAAAGGCCCCACTCACACATGCCTCTGTGTGTGTCCGACTCCACCCACCTTCTCTCCGCGCCACGCCGCTCTTTCCTGTTGACTCCACGTCTGTCCCCTGCGGACATCACACCCAACCTCCGTGGCTCTTATGGGTTGACTCTGGTTTCCCACGAAAGCGAGGTTAAAGTCTAATTCCCAGTATTTCAAAATGTGATCTTATTTGGAAATAGGGTTGTTGCTGGTGTAATTAAGATAAAGTCCTACTGAAGAACAGTGGGCTCCTCACCCAAGGACTGGTCCCTTATAACAAGACGCTCTCAGAAATGAACGCAGTGGCCCAGCAAGGGAATGTGTGCAAGGACGCGTGCCTGCGGGCACAGGCATATACCTGTAGGTGTAGTGTGTGAGTGCACGTGTGCGTGGTGCCTGTTAAGTCAGAAACTGTTGTCACCCCTCTTCCTTCCCTCTCTCTTTTTCTCTCTCTCTCTCTCTCACACACACACACCCACACACCCCTTTCAGTCCTAAAACTCTGAATGTCTTCTTGGTCTAAACTATTAATAAAAGTCGTGTTCTCCCTTGCCTCCCTTTGCCAGGGGGCCCATAGCAGCTCAAGAGTGGTGCTTAAATCCCTATCGGGGCACTAACCAAAATAGCCTATAAAAGGCATCCAACCCTGAAGCCGTTGGAGGACTCAGGGCCCACGGAGCTGGAGATGGGGGAGGAAAGTCGTTAAATCAAGGAGCCAAGTGACACATTGTGATGTGACCAACCTGCTGAGGTGCCAAGACTTGAAACACATAACACACACACGTGCACACACGTCTCTGCCCATCTAGAACCCAAGTTGCCCTTTCTCTGAGGGAGCTTCCCATTCCTTGTCTTCTCCAACACTCCTGGAAAGGCAGGTGTCCATTCTGTAAAAGGAAGCAGATGGCGTGCCAGGGGATGTCCCTAGACCACAGAGCAAGGGGAGGACAGAGATGGAGTCGTTTCTCTGAGCATTGTCACTGATCCACGCAGGACTGGGGTGCCCAGTAGTGCAAGTGCCGGGCAGTTTAAAGCCGGACAGATGCTGGCGTAGAGGAGGAATATAACATCGGAGAGGCTGGTAATGGGGAGTATGTACTGTGCACTTACCAGGTGCCAACCATTCGTGGGGGTCATCCTCCTTCAGCCTGGCCATGGGGGACCACAAACCCTGTCTGATGGCTCAGAAACCAGGGCTAAGAGCCCGTGAGTAACAGGGCCACAGTCTTAAGACCAGGCGGTGTTAGTGGCAAGATCTGAAACGTCATCAGTCTGATGCGGGGCTCGGCTTTTACTCGTGACTTCTGGTAGAAATTAAATTCTAGGGGGAAGACGGATGGAAAAGGACTTATGAAATCACCGAATGCCCAGACTGCAGGTGCATGAAGCCCTGGACGACAAAATTGAAATCCCAGGTCTGTATGCTTTCCTCCCTGGTTCTCCAGGTCCCACAGGCACCCGCCTTGGGCTGGTGGCTGAGACAGGCGGGACAGCAGCCTCTCAGGGCACTCACCCACGCCCTGGTGCAGGGACAGCACAGGTGGTGAGGGACATGGCACGCCCCCCAGTGGACCCTAGGGACGGAGATCCAGGAGAGGCCTGGGTGTAGTGGCAGGACCGGCTGCAGCTCTATCCAGAGACCTCGGCAGACTCTCTCTCTGGCTCTCACACAGGATGTGTGGGTGTGTGACCAGGAGGCTGGGAGGCCTGAAAGGGAACAACAATGGCTTACTCTGTGCGGAATGTGACTTCAGTGAATGGAGTTTAAATCTCAAAGCCACCAGTCGCTATACATCTAGCAAAATGGAAATCTAGAAGGTACAGCCACTTCTCTTGAGTTCAGAGCTAGTAGGTAAAGGAGCTGGATGAGAGAAACTTCTGGCTGGCTAACGGTTGTCTTCCCACCTTCTTTCCTGCTTTCAATAGGAGCAAGGGGAGGAAAAGGCCTCAAGAACCGAGGTCGCTCCCGAGACGCTCCTGAGCCACAGAACTACCCACAACTGCCGGCTGGTGCCAGCCTTCTCGTAAGCAGAGAAAATAAAGCCTAATTTTAAGGCAGTGTTAGCTGGGATTCCCAACACTTACAGTCCGAAGTTCTCCAGACTGTTCTGTGAAGCGCACATCTGTGCTACCGTGTCAGTGAGGGGAGCAAGGCACAGGTCCTTTATTCATTGCTCCCAAGAGAAGATTTTAATATTGTAAGAAGTGGTATGCAGCCTAAAGAAGACACAGTTGGTTTTTTCCCTTTCTTAACATAATTAATGGTATTTTGGATTTGAAGAAATACTGTATTTGAAAAGATCTCATGCCATGGACTGCTAGACCCATCAAGCTTCTGGGTCCCCAGAGATCTTGTTGCCTCTAAGTTGTCCAAACCGAATGGACAGTGGGATGGAAAGTTGAGTCTTTACTTCTGGGATGGGAGTCCACACATCTGTTTCAACAAGGCTCTAGCAACCCTCCTGCTGCCTTGAGAACGAGGTCCTTTTGAAAGGAAAACTTAAGCCATTTATGCCAAAATATTTATGCTACCAGTGATAAAACTTTTTTCAAATTGTCTTTGGGCCTGTGATACATCCTTCCGGATACCTGAGGTGTGGTCTCCAACTTTTGAGAGTATAGTTGATGTTTGAAAACACGGAAAGGTCACCTCTGGCCAAACCCTGTGAATAAGGATCAAAACAGGGCAGATGGTTTGCTCTAAGTGGGTGACTAAAATGAGCATGTTGCCTCCCAAGATGACTTTGAAGAAGACCAGAAGTCTAGCCCTTTGCTTCTCTCTTAAGTCCCTACCCACCACCACTGGCTCTGGACAATCTGCAAACATTTGCTCCTAAGTGTCCCAGCTCTTTCCCCTTGCAGGACCTGGAGGCACAACTATCTTGGTTTGGAATTATTACTATTTTTAAACTTTTATTTAAATTCAATTTAGTTAACATGCAGTACACTATTAGTTTCAGGGGTAGAATCAGTGATTCATCAGTTGCATGTAACACCCAGTGCCCACCACATCCCATGCCCTCCCTAATGCCCGTCACCCCGTTACCCCATCTCCCCCGCCACCTTCCCTCCAGCCACTCTCAGTTTGTTCCCTTGGTTTAAGTCTCTTATAGTTTTTCCTTCCCTTCACCTATGTTCATGTTGTTTCTTAAATTCCACATGAGTGAAATCATATGGTATTTGTCTTTCTCTGGCTGATTTATTTCACTTAACATCATACCCTCCAGTTCCATCAAGCGGCAAGATTTTTCTTTCTGATGGCTGAGTAATATTCCATTGGGGGTGGAATATTCTTTATCCATTCATCTTTCAATGGGCACCTGGGCTCCTTCCATTGTTGGCTGTTGTGGACGTTGCTGCTATAAACACTGGGGTGCACGTGCCCCTTCGGATCACTGTGTGTATCTGAGTAAATACACAGTAGTGCAATTACTGGGTCGTACAGTAGTTCTATTTTAATTTTTTAAGGAAGCTCCACGCTGTTTTTCTGAGTGACTACACTGGTTTGCATCCCCACTAACAGGGTAAGAATGTTCCCCTTTCTCTGCATCTTCGCCAACATCTCTTGTTTCCTGACTTGTTAATGGTTTGGAATGATTTTTCCTCTTTTAGTAAAAAAAAAAATAAATAAATGAAAGCCAGAAGTAGACTAGTATTTCTATGTTACTTCTCACAGATCTCATTCCTCAGCTTTCTGTCTGGTCCAAGTTAGACTCTCACCCTCTCAGAAGTGAGTACGTTCTGTTCCACCCACTTCATGGGGAAAACGTTGTGATGCAGGCCACGGGAAGTTGGGGTTGACAAAGATGGTTCTTGGGTGTTGAAGCTGCAGAAAGGATGGGTCACACTCAGGGCAACTTCTGCTGGTTTTCTCCAACCCCCATCAGACGTTCTCAGCCGGGGCTGGGATTTCATACCACTGGCAGCAGAAACGCCCCATGACTCCCTTTGACCCCCACCTCTGCCAGCTGCCGTCAATGCTAACGGATAAGAAATGGAATATACTTTCCAATCTTCTTACTAGGATTGTGATGGAGAAAAGTGACACATATTAGATGGTCTAGATTAGATGGTTTTGCTCTGCCTCTGAGCAAGAGTGTTTCTAAGGCAGACCAGCAGAGAAGGGAAGAAATCTCCTTCCTGTTTTTGGAATCCCTGGAGATCCCTCCACAGGGTGGGAAGAGTCTTCACACCGAAACAGACACAGCGTCCCAGGAAATACACAAAAGCCACGTGGCCGCAGGGAACGTGCGTCTGCCTCTTTGATGAGGTGTCGGATCTTGCCCCTCTTTCCCCCAGTTAAATAAATCCACACCCAACAGCTTGGAGTGAAACTTTCCAACTATGAGCAGCAACAAATGTGTCACACACGCTACCCTTCTGTGTTTTCCATGCCAAGCTGTTATGGACGGTTACTTTTAAAGATAGAAGTCATCTGCGTTCTCACTTCTGGAAGGGGAGTTACAGATGTTTGCTTCTGGCTACAGAATCAAGGCTTGGGGGCCACAGTGTTACCTAAGGAAGGGGCCGGGTTAAAAAGTTGCGTACATGTGACTGATTTCAAGTTGAAACCTTAAGGAATCCATGTCATCCAGAGAGGACTGGACCACCCCCGTGGTCAGCCTGTCTCACCCCTGCCTTCCCTGAAGCAGGTCAGAGTTCACAGCTCACATGCAGCCCTGAAATAACTGACTTCAGACACATTAGTGAGGAGTGAGTATTTCACTGAATGGAGTGGGGAGGCGGAAGACTCCCTCCCACCCCACACTGGACAGAACTAAGAATACAATGCCTTAGGGACGACTGTGCTTCCCTCATCACTGAAGTCCCCCTTCCTGCCAACTGGCCAACCTCTCCTCTTTCTCTTGACCACCCCTCTACACCTCCCCCCTCATTCATTTATAACATAACGTTCATCAAAAGAAAGGGTAGAAATGAGCCAGAACAAGACCATTGCCATGTCTGTTTCCTCAAGCTTCCCCGCGGCGTCACCTTCCTCCATAGGTCTCTCCCCACCCTGCTGTCCCACCGTGTGCTCACGGATCCTCACTCTGGCCCTGCGGGGGCTCCCATCGTTCCCAGCATCCTGAAACGGTGAGAGGGCAGACAGAAAATCAGAGGTTCTCCCGAGCTAAGACATGATAGAAGACACGTGCTCTGGGGCTTGGCAGAGCACTTACCCACCTGCGATGCTGCAGAGCAAAAGGCAGGCGGGCCTGGGAAATGTAAACTGTAAGGCTGGGAATGAGACACGTGTCTCGGTTGCCTCTTCTCTACCTACGCCACCTGCTCCGTTCCCATTATTCAAGCAGCCCCTGCAAAGCTATAGATATAAACCCCCCTTTGACTGAGAAGGTCCGGTCTTCAGGACAGGACATCTGTAGGCCACCCTGCCCACAGATGAAACACAAGTAACTCCGTTATTCTGTTGCTCACAGAAGTTAAGGGACTTGCTAGGGCCACAGAGCTAAGTGTTACTGACATTAGGAGTCTCGAGCATGCAGCACTATGGAAACACTATGGCATTATGTCTCTCTAAAAAACAGAAGTAAATGGAGTCTGGAGTTAGGTTCAGATGGAGAAAAGAGGTGCTTCCTTTCTTTCCAAGGTGACCACAGGAAGCCAACACTACCAAGCTGGGATTTTAACTGCTGAGCAGGGGGACTGACCTACACGGAAGGGCCAGTGTAGGCTGGAGGAAGCCCCGTGTCCCCATCACCCTCTGGATACTCTCCCACTAGAGGGAGGAGGACTTACAAATGTGACTGATGACTGGATGGTTTATTAGGTGTCATTAAACCCAACAGCTTATATGGACACTAACCTCCACAGGCATTTCTACTTCTGCTCCACGCTGCCGGCCAGACAAGAACGATGTTCCTGCTCTGTCCCAGGCCTCGCAGCCGGCTGGGGGCAAGACCTGGAGGTAGGCAGCAGACTATTAGATGAAGCCCTGAGCTGTTCTTCTGTGCTGGTTTCCACTTTGCTGTCTGCTGTATGTACTGAGTTCCCGCAGGGCATTAAAGGGAAAGGGGTATTTGGCAAGGCAGGAGGATATGGCCATTCCTTGGGCCCTGGTTTTGATACTAACTTAATATGGTCAAAATCTAGGGGGACAATATCATCTAAAATCCCTATTAGAAGGCCACTTTGGAGAGTGAAAAAGGGCATTATGAAGATGATGATGATGATGACGTCTGGACAGTAATGCCCAAGTAAACTGGTACACATGGTTACCTTACCAGACCATCAACACTTACCCTGGGCTCTAACCCCCTACCTTAATCACACTGAGACTGTAATTTTCATGTAATAACTAGAAAGAAAGCCTACGTAAAACAGCAACAGATAATTATGAAACTTAGCGCTGGTATATTCAAGGTTCTAAAAGAAAGAAGACAGAAATAAAGACAGGAAGGCGGACCTACTCAAAAGTTCTGCCCGTACCCTCTATTTTGGGTTTTCATAAGACCATAAGGCTTTTTCTGAATAAAGCATGTTGCAGTTTACAAAAGTTCGCTCACAGGCATGCTCTGAGGCCGGTAACCAGTCGGGCACAATGACAAAGGTCAGACAGCACGCACCAGAGGCAGAACCGATTTCAGATCTGGGCTAGCCTAGTGTCTTTCCCTACCCATGCTGCATCCCCTCCAGGCAGCGACTCTAAACGAGTGACCAGCTTGGGCTCTGAACCTACAATACTGGGAGCAAAGGGGGCCAAGGGGAGACAGTGGACCAAACAGAAAATCTGTTGCTTCAATCGTATCAGCTGCAAAGACAAGTCATTACCACCGCACATATTCCAAACAGAAATATGTACGTGTGCACTTATTTTCAAAGCCATCAGGGACTAGGTTTAAAAAAAAAAAAAAAAAAAAAAGCCTATTCTCAACATGGTTTTCTAAATAATTTTCCAAGATTCTAGTTTTTTATGTAAATTAAGTGGCAATCAAACTCCAACATTTAGAAGTGGTTCTTAACAGGGGGGCAGCACGTACCCTAGAGGGGGCATTTGGGTTGTGATTGAGGGGCCGTGCGGAGTCCCCTCCTTTAGCTCCACCTCCTCTCTAAGTCAGTATGTGTTGGTGCCACAGAAGACCAAAGGTGGCAGGAATGATGGCCTGTGACTTCCGACCACCACGCAAACCTATCATCTGTGGGACAGACAGGCCTCCGAGGCCTAGCCGTGGCTGGCAGACGATCCTGTATTACCACTTGCTGCTCTCTAGGTCACAGCGGTCAGAACGCCAGGGAGTTCTCCAGATCTGCAAAACTCGTCTCAGGGAAATGGGACCTCGGGGTGCCCAACCGGAACATCACGCATGCCGTTCCTCACGAGGGTGTGCTCTGACCGAAGACACACAGCCCGTACACTGTGCCTACAGAACATGGATTCAGACACTGCATGGCTAATTTTATCCTTTCTCTCCCTAGAGTGTTAAATGCAACTCTTTCTTCAGGTATTTGGATAATTTAGGTAAAAGTGGGGTTAGAGAAGCACAAATAATCCCACAATGCACAACACAAATCAGCAAGTATCAGATCTAAAGGACTAACAGGATTCAAACTCTTCCTGGTCTGAAGGGCTGGAGACAGAAGGGCTGTCTCCAAGAGGGAACTATGCAAACTGCCAAAGACCAGTGATTCAATCTTATCAGGCCATACCCACTGACCTCATTCATACCCCCAGGTGGGTCCGATGAGCATAATACAGACTTTAGAGTACAAAGTTTTCCCTCTTCATACGAAATGGTTCAGATCTGTCCAAGTCACAAACATCCCCTGGGCTCCAACCACCCAACTAGACAGTAAGATACAGATGGCATCCTTCATGGGGGTTGCTTCAAATGGGCACCTGGATATCAAGACTGACTAAGGTGGGGGCACCTGGGTGGCTCAGTTGGTTACGCAGCTGCCTTTGGCTCAAGATTGTGATCCAGGGTCCTGGGATCAAGCCCCTCATCGGGCTCCTTGCTCAGCGGGGAGCCTGCTTCTCCCTCTCCCTCTGTCACTCCCCTTGCTTGTGTTCTCTGTCAAATAAATAAATAAAATCTTAAAAAAAAAAAAAGAAGAAGAAGACTGGCTAAGGTGTGCACAGTATTGAGGGGGTGTCCTAGAGGCTCAAGTGAACCACTCCTCTCTCAACTCAGCTGACTGAACAATGTTCTGTTGTGGAGAGTTGTTTTTAAGCAATGCATAGAGGGTCTCTAATTCCCCAGCACAGCACTCAAAAATTCTTTCGCAGATGATTCATAATGAGTGACAACCATTTATTTATACTTATATTCAGCCATTTATACCTTTAATATAACCTTTGCAAAATGAAGGGAAGCAGTGACCGTTTGCAGGGGTGCAGAGGATAAGGGAGACTGGGCACCGTGGAGTTTGGGATACCAAGGAAGGAGTTAGAACTCAGGGAAGGAATGAGGTCTGGGGGGACAAAGGGGGGTTTTGCTATTTTCTTATTTTAAGAAAGGAAACATCACCCAGACAGAGCGCAAAAGAGACTCGGGTAGAAATGGAAAAGAATGGGACAGGAAGGAAGAAGAAAGGAAGAAGAACACAACCATACCTTCTCCCTGTGAGACTGGTAAGTAGGCAGTAATGAAATGATAAAATCCTAACTAGGGGGGTGAACCTCTGCATTTTGTTTTCTTTTCTTTTTTAGGGTTTGCTGATATGTCAGAGGCTGGGCCAAAAGGGTGTCGTTTCTTCATGAGAGCACTGCCACAGCTCAATACGTGGGGCAGTGGTGCTCCCCCCTCCCGCCCTGCTTAAGGAAACCACCTATACACACAGCTGACGTAATGTGGGGACTCAAAGGCTTAAAGAAAAAGAGAGAGCCAGCCCTTAGCCATGATTTCCCAAACCCACCCTTCTGCTGGTAAGAAACTAATGCCACCATTGGATCAGCACCGGTGTGACTGCCGCTGGAGGATCCGACCGAGGACTCCACCTCTGGGGGAGAACTGAGGAACTCACCAGTGACATGCCATAGCTGTGGACAAGACAGCTTCATGGGGGCCGCAATCCTCACCAACATACCAGGTCAGGAGGAAATCCATTTTCCAGAAACTTCAAAGTACGGGCATTATACACTGAGATCAATAAAGACCACAAAAGAAATAATACACCGATGAGAAAATAACAAGGATTCTTTATAAACGTGGGACTGAAATTATCCCTTACATATGTAAATATTCATTCCAGAGAATTAGGAGAGTCACTTCCACTTGACCTATGGGGACCATCTCCAGAGCTTCCTGTTCCCCTTGAAGGGCCTCCTCTGGACAGAGCTCCCGGCGTGATAGCGATGGCAACTCTCGTAGATTCCCCACGCAGCCACGACCTAGATCAAGTCCAGCTGTGAACAAAAACAATACTTTCAGAAGGGAGCCAACTCTGGACCACTGCCTCTCCGGTGGGAGACCATTTAACAACAACGGCTGTCCTCACCAGTGGCAGAGCTGGGCTTGCGCACCGACTCACTGCTACCTATTGTAGGCATTAAATACCAAGTATCTCATTACCAGCTAAGGATTTCTCCACAAAAGGACTGAGAGTGTTTACTGGAATCAGCTGTCACGTGAGGCTTATAGGCAGGAAGTCTCCACCCGTGAAAGATGGATACAAAGCCAACACTGACACTGCCTCCCAGGTACCCAGACGTGGCGTGAGAAGGTCCAGAAACCCCCAAACGCCTATCAGCCAATTTTGTTTACATTAAGTTAATTGAGAACATTCAAGAATTAGGCTTCCGAAAGGCTGTTTTTATTCGTCAACCCACACAAACTGCATGTTGTATTGTTTATTTGGGTTGAGAGCAATTTCAGTAAATTATGACATTCTGCTACTAAAGGAATGGCCTCGCCAGCTCTTTCCAGTCCTTCACAGGAGAGGATTAAGCTGAATGAACAATATAAGTGAAACCAGAGAGCACAGGAATTTCCATTATGAAATTACCTATCTGATTAAATTTATAATGGCAATAAATAATAGTGGAGGGAGCTTCTGGTGTGTCATCAATTAAAACCCAAACAAGAATCAAGTCCACGGTAAGCAGTGCTGTGGCTGTGTTTACGGCTCGGGCGATGTCAATCCAGAGAACACCTGGTATGTATTAAAAGCACTTACTAAATCATCCACGTCACCACCTTCTGCAAATACGGCTGCTGTGTCTTCTTTTGGATTTTCTTTAGGCTCCAGGAACTGTGAAAAGAAAGTCAGGCACACCACAGTGACATTTTTGCCTCTTTGGATGGAGGGCACTGTCTCCTAGCAGCGCCACAGGCAGATCTAAGAAGGCCTACTCATCCCCAAAGTGTCACTGCAATGGCCTCAAAGAAACCACGCCTTCCTCTGGCCCTGGAGAAGAATGATTTTGAAGTTGAATAGCCCACACTCACTCGTCACCAAGTGAGTCACCCACTCCCTCTTGTGAAGAGGGAGGAAACATGGCTCGCCAAGGCAGTGACCCCACGGAGGGCCCATACCAGGTGCAGAGGACACCCAATATTCCCATTTCTGCTTCCAGAGAGGATATGTGTGCTCATTAGGGTTAGGAAAAGAACCAGACTCCCCAAACCAGTATGTCTTGGTCTCTCCTGAAAGGAGCCTAAGAATCAAGTGTTTGAACTCAGCAATTAGAATCTCATTCCTCAACTCTACTGAGGACAAAAGGAAGGACTTCCTGTAAATGATGTGAAACACAAAAATGGGGGAGCTTTTAGAAGGCTGGACAATTCCTTTTCTGGAAATCCTTCAAACAGTGTTAGGAAATAAATGAAAAGGAAGGTGGATGAGGAAGTTTCTAGTGCATGCTTCTGCTCAGCATTAGTATTCAAGACCTGGAGCTTCTAAACAGCAGATGTGCAGAAAAGCAAGGGCCTTGAATTGAAGTCTGCAAGGATCTAGGGATGAATTTCAGGTTTTGAAAGGGTACTGGGTGCCCTTGAAAATCATCTGAACACTTCTGCTCTCTGTCCTGTCCCTCCAAGAAACAGCAGTGGGGTCTCCTTTCCTCAAGGCATGTAGTCACTGCATATAAGAGCTAGGTTTTTGTGAGCCACTTATCTAACACCCAAAGGTGATCTACCTTCCAGTATCATATCTGAAATGGCAGCAGAGCCAAAACTGAAGGAGTGTTTTTAAAGGGGTGAGCTGGAACGGGGGGCATCCCCCTCCCTGTCAGCATTCCTCAGGGTCCATGTGCATGGAGCGCGCACACAGTGAGCCAGACCCCGAGCCCCCTCTGCTCCCCCGCAGCTGCCTCCACCCAGGATGGAAAGGTGTAGTTCTACTCTTCTCACTACCTCAGCATGAAAACATGGCAAGAACTGCCTTCCCTGTACATTCCTGTTATGATACAATGGACACCACTGAGGCCTCTGAAACCTCACAAATAGGTTAAAATATGTCTCTGACAAACCGTGAACTCATGTCTCTCTTAAACATTAGGCTCCAGTGCCGCAAGTCTCAAGTGCAAATCTCAAGTCTCAAGTGCAGACCTGTGCAGCAAGTCTCAGGAAGCCAGTGCTGCAGGTCCTTCTGTCCCTCGTGTCCAGAAACTCACGCACACAGGGAACAAGAGGCGACAGTGGAGGCTGTACTGGCAGAACTGGAACCGCGGACATGGCCATGATGGTTTGCTTTTGACTCAACCTCCCTCCTGGACTTTGTTTTCCCTCAGTCAAAACCACCTCACCATTCATTAACTACAGTTTTGACTGAGAGAGCAAGGAATTAACCTTCTAAGGACATTTATGGGTCTCTCCATAGCCCCTGTTGACCTTACATTGGACCATGCCCAACACTGGGAATCACTGGTATGAGAGGCAGGAAAGGCGAGCAAGAGGGGTGGAGAGCTCTGGTCTGCAACAGAACTGTAAAGGAGCTTCTGTATCACTAATCCTATTTACGTACTTTGGCTGATGATTAATAAAGATATCTGAGGGCCAAGTACAGAAAAATTATTCACACATGTATTTGCATGTGGTGTATGTCTAAAGATTAAACTCTGTTCTTGCCTAGATTCCAAGATATCTAAGAAACTCTAGATTGTGATCCTAATTATCATTACTAAAAGTGGTTTTTACTTTGTTCTTCTTCTTCTTTTTTTTTTTTTTAAAGATTTTATGTATTTATTTGACAGAGATCACAAGAAGGCAGAGAGACAGGCAGAGAGAGAGGAGGAAACAGGCTCCCTGCTGAGCAGAGAGCCCGATGTGGGGCTCAATCCCAGGACCCTGGGATTATGACCTGAGCCGAAGGAGGAGGCTTTAACCCACTGAGCACCTTCTGAAGACCGACACACTCCCTGGGCTCAGCAGTTCTGCCATCCACCACATCCTTTATCATCGCTGGTAAGAGGCGGCATGGTAGGTCCCAATCCAGGAAATCCCTAATGTTTCCTGGCACACAGCCTCTACAAGCCCCCAACTCCCATCTCCTCCTCACCGCACAGCCCCTTTCCCAGCTGCCAGATAAATGAGGACAGGACTGTCGGCACAGTGTGACCGCGCTACATACAGTTAAACACAACGGCACATATTGGAGACTAGGCTAAGGTCCTAGGAAGGCAGGAGCAGCAGCAGGCAAACTCTCACTTCCATCAAGTTCTTTAAACAACTGCAAGTGATTTTCCTGGCAGATCTGCTCCGTACTTCTGTGTAAGCAAATGATGGCTAAGAGCTGGGCCGCCATCGGTTATCTCCTCAAAACCCCAGGCAAGGCTGATCCCTTACACATATCACTCCTCTTCATCAGTTTTTAACTGCAAGTAATTTGCAGGCTGTGCAGTGTGACGGGAAGCTAGAGATACAGCAGAGAATTCAGTGGCTGGCCTGCTTTCTCAATAAAAGCAGCAGATTCTCTGAATGCAGCAGGAAGGGGCAGGAGCCAGCTCTCATCTTCTCTTGTGTTCTTTCCCTCTGCAATGCTCAGAAGTCGAGAACAAACAGAAAGGACACTTGTGTGACACACTCCTCCTTCCTCAAACCACCAGGATTTACTTGGGGTTACCAAGAAAGAGTGTCCTTACTTGGAGAGCTTTATGAAATGGATGAACTATTACTTTGCAAGCACACTAAAGTACGATCCTGGATACAAGCAGAGAAATGGAGTCGATAACACCTGTATAGAAATTTCCGTCTAATCTCTCCAGAAGACTAAAAACTAACAATCACCTCATGCTCAGATGGTTACCAATCCCAAATTAAAATCACATGGCTTCCACTGGGCTGACTCTGACACTATCAGGTGATTCCAAAGACTCACCCATAATTCAGACATATAAAAGCATCAGGAAGGACAAGTCTGTTTGCATGTATTTTGTCTAAAAGGACATACTTCTGATTTCAATGTTCAGTGTTATAAAGGCAGCATTGCACAGGAGAGAAATCCTACAACTTAGTGTAGGAGAACAAAACCCTAACCTTCGCTGTGTCAGTTCCTCAGTAACCCTGGGCAAGCTGCTTGACCTTTATATAATTAACAAAATAAGACTACTACTACTCACCCTATCGCCTGGGGTTATAGCGAGTCTCAAACGAAATAAAGTATGCAAACTTGCTTTGTCATATTGTAGACTGTATGTTCCAATTCCTAGGAAAATGCCCAATACATGTCCACCAAATGACAGGTGCAAGAATATCCATAGCATTTTTAGTGGCACCTGGGTGGCTAAGTCAGTGAGGTGTCTGACTCCTGATTTTGGCTCAGGTCATGATCTCAGGGTCATGGGACTGAGCCCCATGTCAGACTCTGACCTCAGCAGGGAATCTGCTTGAGATTCTCTCTCCCTCTCTCCTTCTGCCCCTTCCCCTGCTCTCTTTCTCCCTCTCTCTCTAAAACAGATAAGTAAATCTTTAAAAAAGTATCTACAGCATTTTTACTCATAATTGCCAAAGTGTGGAAACAATCAAATGCCTATTATAGGAGAATGCATAAATACATTGTGGTATAACCATAAAAGGGAGTAGTATATAGTCATAATACAGAAAGAACAACTCTAACATCATGGATGAATAAAGTTAAGGATAGGCAAAACTGCTCTCCAGTGACAGGTGTCAGAAGAGTGGTAACCTCGGGGGCCGGGGGTTCCTGACTGTGAAGGCTTCCAGAGAGACGTAAACGTTCTGTATTTCGATCTGGGTGGCGAACGCCCACAGCTGTGGGCTTTACCAGGTTACACATTTGAGATCCGTGCATTTATTGCATGTTATGTTCTACCTCAACAGTATTTTTATAAAATTGTATATTAAAAGCACTGGCTGAGGTACATAAACAATGAATTTTGGAATATACACACAAAAAATTAAATTAAGTTTTAAAAAAGTATCAAGCTCTAAACAAATATGAGGTAAAATTGCGGTACTTTCCTTATTGCTTTTCCTTGAATTAGCATACAGAACAACTCCACCAGAGATTTACGGCAGAGAAGGAAAGTGGAAAAGAGCAAAGAAAAAATATCATGGGGTCAACGGAAGACAGTAGTTAAAGAAAACTGATCTCCAGTAATGATTCTTGAACTTTATGTTGTAACCTTCACAAGACTTCGAAGATCTCTTACAAACTCACACACTGAAAGCCGGGTGCACTCCTGCGAGAGGGACCGCGAGCATCTTTCCCGTGTGTGGATGTGGCTGGTAGCGTTCTAAGGTGGAGGCACGAAGAGGTGGCATCATGGTGTGGCAGGAGGAGGACTGTCCTAGGACGGCAGGGCTCTTGATTCGAGTCAATTCTGCCAGCCATCAACTAGCCAGGAGACACTGCAAGTCAACGTCACCTCTCTAGATGGAGTCTGTAAAATGACCAGACTGCTAAACTCCTATGACCTATGAGGCTGCGGGGGAAAATCAATGTCAACAACAATAAAGAAGGCCAGATTGGGCAGCCACCAGGAAAACAGGTGCTAAAAAGATACCTGCCCCCCTTCCAAGTTCAAATCAAATGATTATTTAGATACAGCTTGGCCCCTTGGGATCCTCTGAGATACAATACGACAAAGCCACAAGGCTAGTCCTCTCTCCCTTCTGTGCTATTACTATGGAGTAAAAAGAATGGAGGACCCGGGGTCAGTCCTAGAACAAGACTCCTCGCCAGGGACTTACTAAGAGATCTCAGCCATGTTATTTTCTTTCTCGGGGCCCTCAATTTCTTCATCTGCAATATAAGGAGTTTGGACTAGATCAGTGTTTTTCAGGTTCTGTTCCTGGGTAATCCCACCCCGCCGCTCCCACCACCCGACTGAGGAGCAGCCCCTTTCTCGGTTTCAGAGATCAGGCACCCCCGTAAGCTTTAGTTTTAAAAATAAAAACTCCTTTAGAAGATCATTAGAATTCTTTCCAGCTGAATAAAATTATATACAACTTAAGCCAATTTCCTCTGCCTGAGTTAAGGATCTGGCTTGTTTTAATTCTTCTAACCCAGGGCTTCCTAACATCATTATCAGCATATTGGGCCAGATAATTCTTGATGTGGGGGCTGTTCGGTTTCCCAACATCCCTGGCCTCTGGTCACTAGGAGTCAGTAGCAGACCCTGTGTGATCATTCTTGGTTGAGAGTCACTGTCCTAACCCTAACACAGGTTAGCAAGAATAAACTTATTTTAAAAAGGAAAAGAAAAAATTCTTTGATGAAGAAGATAAACTTCAAATGATGAATCAGCCTCTTCTAACCTCCCACCAGTTCAGGTGTTTTACTGATGGTGGCCTGAGGCAAAGAACCTTCTGGATGCTCCTGGAACGTGCCAGGATTAGCCACACGACACAAGTCCACCTCAGAGCCACACCCTGAGAACAGTACCGAGATTACCAAACACCAAGTGCTAATGGTGCGCCTAACAGGAACAAACAGAAACAGAAAAAGTGAAGTGAAAAAATGGACAGGTTATAGCAACAATAAAAATGTGAAAATGGCATCACGGTTATGTCCAGGCTTCAAAATGAAGTGAGAGCGGTCAGTGAATTTAAAAAAAGTGGCTATTTAAAACTTACATCGTGGAAGAAATTTCTATTTCTGTAGCAGGATTGACTTACCTAGATTTCTCAGAGTCATAAAATCTACTTTCTCAGAGTCATAAATTCTATTTTCTAGAATACACCAAAGACAAATGGCCCTCGTTAAGAGGTGCAAGTGTAAAGTTATGATCTAATTTTCACTTAAAATGGACATCTCTGAATAATTATTTCCTTTCAAATCATCAACATTTAATACAGATAATTTGACAGCTTGCTAACTTTAAATAACTTATGTAAGTGTCTTGGAAGACTTGAAATGGGCTGTGAGTACTGTTCTTCAACCTCGATTATAGTCAGGTTTCCCTAACTGATTTTATGGGGATCGATCAAACTTGACAAACGCCTCCTTTGAAGGCGATCTACTGCAGTGCACTGTCAGAAGGGACTCCCCTCCCTGAGCGGGCTGAGGTGTGTCCTCTCTCCTGGAAACCACATGGAGCGGGCTGCTCTGAGCCAGACTCGCCCCCAGTGATTGTCCCCATCACCCCCGACGTGCGCACACTCTCTTCCACACTTCACTCCAAAAACCTACAGGTGCCAGTTAAAAACATTTTTGATACAAACGATTATGTCTCCCCCCTGAAAAACAAAATAAATGTTTTGGAAAGAAAAAAGATGACAAGTTCTCAGAGCTGTCTTCAATTACGACCAACTGAAATCAGTGCCGCTGACACTGGAACCACTCAAGGACACCACCCCAAACCTCGTCATTAACTCAAAGTCCTCTCTGCGGCTGAATGGACAGCACAATTCCCCACGGTTAGGCTCTGTGTCCTGAAGTTCCAAAGAAGACACTGCCTTTGCAGCACAGAACAAGCCTCAGACAATTTGCAAGAAGCACGTCATCCCTTCTTAGATTTCTTGCCTCTCTACTATTCTGGACTCACTTAGCTATGACACCTTTGGTTAAGATGCACTACACTGCCGAGAGGAAAAATACAACCTTTTTTAGATCGCTGCTCTAATCTTCCTTCAATAACAATAACATGTACTTAACTCTCACCTCGGTGACAATTTTTTAAATGCAATAATGACGAGGGCAAGTGAGTGGCTCAATCAGTTGAGGTGACTGCCTTCAGCTCAGGTCATGATCTCATGGTCCTGGGATCGAGCCCCACATTGGGCTCCCAGCTCACTGGGGAGTCTGCTTCTCCCCCTGCGCCTCCCCCTGCTTGAGCTCTCTTTCTCTCTCAAATAAATAAAATCTTTTTAAAAAATTAAAAATAAATTAAATTATTTGTCTTGACTTATTTTACTTGTTTAGCAAAAGCTAACTGATAAGCCTTCATGCTAAGCGATGGTTAATTTTATGTGTCCACCTGGTTTGGACCACAGTGCCCAGCTGTGGTGCTAAACCCTAGTCTGGATGTTGCTATGAAGGTATTCTGTAGATATGATTAACATTTACAATCAGCTGATCTGAAGTGAAGATTACCCTTGGTCATATTGGTGGGTCTCATTCAATCAGCTGAAGGAAACCTGCCTCAGGACGGTACCATGGAAATCTTGCCTGAATTTCTAGCCTGCTGGCCTGTCTTACGAATTTCAGATTTGCCAGTCTCTACAATTTCACGAGCCAATTCTTTAAAATAAATAAATCTCTTCCCAACCCACTCACACACACACACACACACCCACATCCATATATATAGTCTATTGGTTCTTTCCCTCTGGAGAGCACTGAATGATACACTCCAGTTCCAAGGGGAAACATTATCATGCCATTGTATGAAGTAACAAACAAATAAAATCAAGCAGTTAAATGACATCCTCTCGAGTACTGATATATTTATAGCCCTGACTGGTGGGAGAGGGTACAGACACAGTGGAGCCCCTTCTGAGACAATCATCAGCATGTTAGTGTGTGCTTCTAAAATTCCAGGATTTTACTTCCTGAAAGCAGGGACCATATATGTTCTTTAACAAAATGCTTCTGCCAGGCAAAGTATAGTTAATACAAATTCTCATATAATCTAACTTCTTTCCCCAAAAATACTATGGTTTCTGCCAAACGCCTTTTTGAGTTGAAACTATAAGGCATTTTTAAATGTAGCCTGAATTTCGCCCTAAGCTGAATACTTCTAGCCTTGTTCCTGCCATTCCCTCACTCCCTCAACAGACTCCTGTCCGCCAGCCCAGACCAAACTCTCCGTGAGCATGTGTAGTTAAGTTTTTGAATCTCCGTTATCTTCCTCTGCAAGCCTACAGTGAGTTTCTAGAGGGCAGGAGTGTTGTCTTATTACCCAGCACAATGCCTAGCAGACGGCTGAGGCTTTAGCCCGTGATTGAGAGCTGCTGGGTGCTGTCCCAGTAGGACTGGCTCAGTTAGAAACCATACCTGAAGTTCAGTGTTATGAACCATATACTTTTTTTTTTTTTTAAGATTTTATGTATTTATTTGACCAAGAGAGACACAGCGAGAGAGGGAACATAAGCAGGAGGAGTGGGAGAAGGAGAAGCAGGCTTCTCGCTGAGCAGGGAGCCTGATGTGGGGCTCGATCCCAGGACCCTGAGATCATGACCTGAGCTGAAGGCAGATGCCTCACGACTGAGCCACCCAGGCACCTGAACCATACACTCTTGAGGTATGGACGTGCCTTACTCTGGAATACGAGGGTCTCTATCTTGCTTAACATTTTAATCACCTGAGGGGCTTTAAGAACTCAAACCCTGCCCCCAGAACTCCATTTTGGACTACCAGAATCTTTGGGGGTGGGGCCTGGTCATCAGTACTTCTTAAATGACAGCTCCCCAGGTGACTGAAGTGTGGCCTTGTGGGAATCACTGGACTACCTGGATTTCACAGCCTTTACCAAGGTCTCGGCTATGCTTGGTACGCACTAAGGACCTCAGGAGCTCTAGAGCTAATGACACTGTGGTTCCGGGTGAGTTCTAGAATGAGGACTGCAGTCTTTGGAAGACTGAGGGAGTTTACAATTTCTCCTACAAAAACACTGCAGTTGAAGGAAAAGGAACTAGCCAATTGGTCAATTAAGAATGCTGGGAGTATACTAGTTCAGTTACTCTTAAAATTTAAAATTTTTAAGGAGGAATGGGCATCAAGAAAATAATATTCATTACAATACTTCATCTAAAGATGGTGTTATTCTGCAATACCTTTTTGGCTTCCTCAGCTGTGACGGAACTTCCAGGGGCTTCATCTTTGGTGATCAGAGTAATTCCATCTAAAAAGTAATTCAGAGTGAAATCTCAGTGCAAAGAATCAATCCTGATCGGATCGTACCTTCCTCTCCATCACCCCCCCATCTTCCCATTAGAGATTTTTAAAACTCCACAGGTGCTCTTCTCTATAGAAATGAAGTCTGTGAAGGCACTTAACTCACACTGTTCCTTCCATCTTATAGTATCCTGTTTCCTACTTAGCCTCTGTAAAATGAAGGCCACATCTCAAGGGCTACCTGCTGCATGAAGTCTTCCCTGATTAAAACTCTCCTTCAGAGTTTTTAGCTCACTTTGTTTATGCCTTTGAAATGGCTGTCATCATATCTTACCTTGTATAAACTACGTGTACACATGTTCTCTCTCCTAATGGACCATACTTTTCTCAAGGGTAGGGAATGGGTTTTATTCATCTTTCAATTCCCATCAATGTAGGCATGGACAAGCTTAGTAAATAAATAAGTGAACGACTATATACTTAGGCCCAAACCCATTAGATACCCAATATAGGAATCTGCAGACATTTTGACTTCTAGTAATGTTACCAGCTACTGATGGAATGGCAAGAGGCCCCAGCTGGGAGGCAACATGCTCTCACAATGGTTATGTCTATCATTTAGCACATACATCAATTTTAGCTCAGTGAGAGCAAATCAAGGATAGAAAATCTACCCTTTAGTTTTCTCTTCTTCCTAAGATTTTCTTCTGCCTCAAATGGCTGATGCATGATACACTTTCAGAAAAGCATATACATTTAACATCCATTTGTACCTAGAAATGGCACAGGTCATGTGTATTCTCTCAATAGGATACAAGCTCTCAGAAAATGCGTACCTTGTGTATGTCCTGTAAGTTTCCTTTCAGCCAACAATATGCTGGAGGCAATCAATAAATACCAAAACCAATCTCCTTCATCTACTAGGCTGGCAGCAGAGACACCAGAGTGATTTGAGTAAGTCTCATTCACCACCTATTCTAATTGCTTTTGCTCCCCAGTGTAGAAGTTAAAGGGCTGAAAAATTAACTGTCAGGGAAATAGTTGCCTGAGTGATGAAACGCTGCCCCTTAGAAGCTGGATAGACAGATATGCAACTCCTTTTTACAGAGTTTGCCCAGAAATACAGGTTCAAACTAATCTGAGGGTCCTACTTCAAGTGAAAAGTTTCAGAATCTTCAACATCATTGTTTTCATAAGAGGTATTTTTAATAGGTAGTATCTTATACTTGGTTCTGAAAGAAAATCAAGTCAGGTGAAAAAAACCGGGCACAAGGCATGAAGGAAATCCAACATCAAGCCCAACACTGAAAGAGTATGTGTTGCCCTCTTTCTAGGTTAAGTTTGCACTGGTCTCTGTGAATAAGTAAGGGAATGGCTTTGGTGCACGAAGATGCTCGTCTGCTGATATGGAAAGCCCAAGAACACGCTCACGAAAGGTGGTAGAAGGGCAAAATGTGGGTGAGGTCAGTGTTAGTGCTGTGGGTCCGGCAGGATGGAAGGGTCTAAGAATCTGAGAAAGGGGGCAATGTTTGCCCACGCGGGTTCTTCCAACTAACAGAAAAGGTACCATCTTGGAAATGGGTCATGCTGCACAAAGTTTAAGATAGGACCTACATGTTCACTATTTATCACTTTTTATTTATGTTCATTAAGCTTGCTTCTAAGCCTTGTTATTTTCATTCACTGGATCCCAAGCATTTTCCCAAATCCACAGGGAAAGTCACCAGGTTGCCACGTAACACACCATACAACATAATTTGTTTCGATTTAGAAAAAAACAGCATAAATATTTGGAGAAAATGATAAAAGACACCTTACCCTGAACGACAATTTCCCAGAAATGATTTAACTGTTTCATTTCCACTTTCTCTCGAAGCGCTCTCAGGAAATCGTTAAAGCGCTGCTCCTCTGAAAACTGGGGTGGCATGTGGGGGCAGAAGGGCATCAGGTCAGAGCAAATACAGAAACAAGTCACTTCCAGGACAAAGCGCTACGTATCCCAAATCCACTGTTATTTGTAAGAAAAATATATCATGTCCTTCTTTGGTAAATGGGAGATCTGGTCTGGCATTCCAAATTTCAGCTAGGTTTGCGGCGAACCAGAAATCCCTCCATCTGTGGAAGGTACACAGCTGCTCAGAGCTGCACTGGTTTTTTTTTTTCGGGGTGGGAGGGTGCCCAGTGCTGTGCTTTTTAACTTTCAATATGGACAAAGTCAAACAAAAATAGAAGAGTTTCCTGAATTCTCAATATACCCAACATCCAGCTTCAACAACTGTCAAATCAGCCAATCTTGCCTTCCCATACACCGACCTTCCCCCACAACCTTGGGATTGTTTGGAAGCAAATGGGGAGCATATTATGTCATCTGTAAATATGTTGGTATGCAGCTTCTAAAATACAGAGAGGGACTTTTTAAAAAATACCAAAAACTACTAAAAATTCCTTAACAGGAGTAAATGACCAGTCACTATTCACTTTTCCCAGTGATAAAACCCTTTTCTCTGTTGTGTGTGTGTGTGTGTGTGTGTGTGTGTTGTACAGGTTTGCAGCATAAAAAGTTCTCTACATTAAGAGTGGCTGATATGTCTCCAGAGTCTCTTTTGATGCTCTTTTCTTGTTTTTTAAAAATTTTTATTTTTGAAGAAATCCAGTGACTTGGTAATTTCAGCTGGCGACAACAGGGCACAAAAGTGTTACTGGGTGCCCCGTCTAATGGGGGCAGTGCGGAAAAAGCAATACATTTTCACCACCTTTTCCCAACTTGCCAGATCCTTCTTCACCTGCAGGATCCTTAGGCTTTTACTGACTTAATTTGGCCCATATTCTTCTTTATCTGTAGGGCATCTGGATCATCTACTTCTGTATCTTCTAATTTTAACAGTTTTCTCATTTTCTTATCATTCTTTGTAAGAACCTAAACAACTCAAGAATTTGTTCACTCTCCCAGCCAATACTTACTAAGCACCCACATGAGAACACACACTACAACTGCGCCTACTTTAAAAATATACTTTCTAATTTAAACTTGTTCACTCTTGCCTAGAGCTTACATATAAAAGCCTAGAAATAATTTGGAAGATTTTCACAGTGTTTTCTCAAAATTCCTAATAAAACAAACAAAAAACCCACATCAAAAGTAGGGTGTGGTTCTGAGTAATTAATTTTCAGCACTCTTGATTTTTCCTGGCACTCCAGATCCCTACTCCCATCTTCATAATATCCTTCTCAATAGTTATACCAATATATATTTTCCATCAATTTCTTTAAAGTAGTTAGCCAGTCCTTTAATGCGTGGGTCATCAGAGACAACAATGTAAATCTCCCTGGTTCCCCAAGTAGGAATCATACAGCCTTGGCTCTAATGTCATAAAAAGCGGACTCCCAGGGATGAAGCAACCCACTCAACCCACCCATCTTTATACCCCCTCAGAAATGACAGTGATAGTAAAAAGACTTAGTCATTTCGGCATCTCTTGGCCAACACGGCTATTCACGGTGAGAACAATGATCTGCAAAGCCTGTGCTTACTTGTGGGCTGCCGTATGTCTTCCGTGAGATGATGGCTAACCGTTTAGGAGGAGGAAGGCAAGCAAGGATAGCTAGCGTTACCTGAATGGCTTCTTCCCGGAAGACTGTAATGCAGTCCATGCTCTTCATAAAATACGGTGTTTCATTAGTTTCCAGAAACTGCTCAATGCGATTTATTAGTTGGTGACTTGCTAGAAAAGACAACAAATTTACTTTCCTCATTTTGAGTGATGCTGGTTAGAGAGAATATATGCTTTGTGTGCCTGTAAGTACGTACTAGGGTTCACGAGCTTCATGGTCAGTAGGCACAAAAGCTATTCTTTGAGAGGGGGTGGATGGGAAGGGCAGGTGAGATGCAAAATGCTGATTCCCAAAGTCTGTATTTGACAAGTTTGGGTAATACTTACTGGTATCTGTCAAGAAATAAAATGTAATTTCTACAATGCTTAGAATTATAGCTAAATGTTCATTTTGGGACTAACACTAAATGTTTATTTTTTTTTTTAATTGTGGTTTTTATTCCCCTTCCCCCAGAATTTAGGGGACAATTGCATAATTCCAAACTGTCTTCCCTAATATGGTCACGGAAAACAGATCCTCTAGTCTCTCCCCTAATCCCATTCATGATAAATGTCAAACAGTGCCAGACAGAGAAGAGTAATGAGCCAGGGATATGCCATCTTCTACCAATCAGAGGTCAAATTTGAAAAGACCAGCCCTCGTCTTAATTTAGTAATATCCCTTTAGTACGAGGAATCATTGCTACATATCTTCTGCCCTTGAACCTGAACACTCTCTCTGTTGCTCAGTACTCTACAAGCCATGAATACTTAATAAACAATAACTGTCAGCAAGCAATGTCATAAATTCTACAAAAACATTAATAATGTTATTGTTTCTAAGATAGGTTGCAACTTGAGGCTGTCCCACACACAAGTATTTTTCAGTGTGAAAAAAAGTAGAGGAAAATAGAAACAAAGTCATTAGGGAATATAAATCACTGAGCAGATTGAAACTGACCCTTAACGACTGGTAAAGAACAAACCAAGGAGATGTACAGATTCAGGGCATAAAGGCTCACTCTCAGTTATGCCCTGAAACCACTTATTTGCTGGCTGGGCGGGCAATTTATGCTGAACGGTCAAGGTGAGGCCACAGTCACAGCCTCATCTGAGCATCATAGTAATTATGAACAGGTACATGCACAATACTAATGAAACTACTTTCAAGGCTCGCCTATAAAGGCTCGAGGCCACTAAGTGAATCACAGTGACCTGAGCACTGTTCGATGCCTTATGAAAAACAGGAAACTCAGTGCCATCAATTTACTTCCTAAGGATCCTATAGTCTATGGAAAGGATTAAAAAGCTGGGCAAAGTGGGGCACCTGGGTGGCTCAGTCAGTTGAGCACGCAGTCTTGATTTCAACTCAGGCCAGAGTCTCAGGGTTTTGAGACTGAGCCCTGTGTCGGGCTCCACGGCGGGGAGACTGCTTGAGATTCTCTCTCTCCTTCTGCCCTTCCCCCCACTTGCATGCTAACTGAATAAAATCTTGGGGGGGGGGGGGCGAAAAACGGACCAAGAATTTCTTAATATAATCATTCTGCAGCGAGAGAAAAATATCCCCAGTAACTATTGCATCTCTGCCACCAACTAAGAGATTATGATCTCCATTATAATAAAGTACTTAGCAAATTTGAGGGATTAAAGAAACACTTCCCTGCAATTTCTGAAATCTTTACCAATGTATCCTGCAGTGGTGAATTAATACCCAACAGTACCAAGGAGAGAAAGGATGTCTGGATGAGTCTTTTAAAAAAAGGTAAATAACAAAGCCCTGATTAGTAGGCAAAGCGGAAAACCAACAAGAAGCTCAAAGCAAGAGAAGCTCTCTCTGTTTTCAGCTTGGAGAGGTGAGGTGACAGAAGGGTTTGACGGTGCTCTCCACCACTTACAGCAGCCCACTTGCTCTGATGAGCTGGACATAAAGATACTCAGAGCTACCAAATTCGCCATCAATAACAGCACTCATCAGCCAAGGGTAGTAATCTTAGAGACTCAGCTCATTTCTTTTGAAATGAGAGGGAGGGACCTTAGTGAGCTACAATGTAAATGTTTCTCTTTATGCAGTGAGTATTTTCATTACTTCGACCTAGTACATATTTACTGTGTGACTGTTACAGGGAAGACCCTGGAGTATGTTCTGTGGAAGACATGAGGTTGAAGTCCTTGCTTTGAAGAGCTGATAGTCTACAAGAAGATATAAGACATATACAAAAATAATAATAGGAGGTAAATGTGAAAAGGACTATGACTGATACAGCAATATGTCAGCTGATGTGAATTTTTAAAAATCTCTGGTGACCGATTATAAGATATTTTCATGAATTAACATGGCTTTTTCGCTGAGCAATGAAAAATGGAGTTGGCCATCACAGAGCAGAAAACAGAATGAGCGGAAGTATGAAGAAGAGATGTGGGAAAGCACAGGGTGTGTCTGAAGAGAAGCAAACGGTCCAGCACATGGAGTCCAGCACAGGAGGGGAAGGAGGAGGAAGAATCAGCTAGGGGAAGGTTGGAGGGCAGGTGGCTCAAGAGGACAACAGTCTGTGTGAGGGTCCTAACGTAGGATGGAGCTTGGCTCTAGAGCAACTGCAGGGGAGAAGGGCTGAAGACCAAGCTTTTAGGGAACTGCAACATTTAGAGCTCGTAGAGAGGAAGGGGAGCTGACAAAGTTGCTAAGAAGACGTGGTAAGGGAGACAGGCAAAAACCAGGAGGGTATAGCGCCACGGATGCCAAGAGATGAAAGAGGAGAGCTATGTGTTGTGTCCAAACACTATGACATAAAGACTGCAAGAAAAAGAGTATAAAAAGCACAAGGGATTAGGTACTGAAGCTTAGGAAGTCCATATATCAATGAAATAGGGACTTAGCTGCTTTGGGGAAAAAAAAAAAAAAAACAGAAAACCAGTTCCTTGGCCCAATTTATCTTGACATGTGATGGAACACACACACACACACACACACACACACAATTTGCCATTTTACAGAGA
Organism: Mustela lutreola; assembly: GCF_030435805.1. Taxonomy (NCBI): domain Eukaryota; kingdom Metazoa; phylum Chordata; class Mammalia; order Carnivora; family Mustelidae; genus Mustela; species Mustela lutreola. The sequence continues at coordinate 184,866,503 of NC_081292.1, forward strand.
AAAGTATTCAGGAGACTAAAATAAAGCAAAAGTTAATAATCCATATGCAGTAATGACACAGTTAAGGGACATAAGGAAAAGGAAGTAGGAGTCTGAAGATGTACTTTCTATTTAAGAATGAAGTTCTTATGTATTTGTGGGCCTACCTGGATGGAGTTTTCTGATTTATATGTTAGACTGTCTGTCTTTTCCTCCAGAAGTTCAGGAACACAGAGAGATAAGTATATCCAAATTGCAATAAATCCAAAGAATACAAAGAACCAGATTTCGCCCTTTCAGGAATCATCGGTTATGTGGCCTGGGCCTCTGGCTCATGATTCTGAATTCTGTCAGTCTATCCAGACTATTTTGTGGTTCACTGACTATCATGAACCATTTAACACTAGCAAATATCCATGATGGAAGATGCTTTAATATCCTGAATATCCTGAATAACATGTGGATGAGACTTCCCTTCCGAAGTTTGGTGGCACTTCATGTTTTCCTGCCATTTTTAATAAAAGCAATCCAGAAATGGCAGACAAAATAATATTCTACTTTGGCTAGAGGACGCTTTTGAAGCCCCTGTCCTCCTTGCCTCACATCAGGGAAATGCTGATCATCACGGTGCTTGTCTCTGCTTCTACATCAATTACAGGGTATGGCATGGCCTGTCAGTCTTCATACTCAGTAAATCACAGCCCCAATTATAATTCACCAAAATGCTTTTCAGAATTAGTCAGAGGCTCAATAATACCCATTAGTAGCTAATATAAAAGATGGCCATTGAAAGGGCCATCCATCTTAGGCAAGGGCTATCATTTATTTCAAGGAGTCTTCAAAATCAAAATGGCCTAAATTTTGAGATTTTAAATATGGGCATTATATATTAGCCCAGCATCTCACATATGTACAGACTGTGGATAACACAAAATTAGTCTCAGTAATACTTTAGTGTTAACATTAAAAAATGCAACCCAGATACAAAACTGTTATGTATAGGGAATATGGCAGGTTTTTTGTTTGTGTTTGTTTAATCTGAAATGTATGCTCTCCCCCTCTAGAGACAATATTCACCACCACCGAAAATCCCCCAAAATGAATCACCTCTCTTCTTAATGTACAGTCACAGGGGCCGAAATACCCCGGGCCATGTGCTTGTCAGTTTCCAACTTGACATTTGCTTACTACCACTGTTCTCTGCAAAGATGTTTCTAACAGAATGAAAGGAAGTCATTTATTATGGGTTCTTTCCCCTCCATCGGACAGAGCCAAAACAGCAGTGGGTTCACTCATCTGTCACACATTATTTATAAAGGGCTATAAACTCATCTCAAATGATTTTGCTCAACTCAGACATCATTCAGGACATTTCCCAATTTAATCTTTCTCACTATCTCAATGCCTCCTGTGAAATGTACTTATTGGAAGGGTACACACTTTACAGAAGTCAGCAGTTAAATTATTTGTAAATGTTAAGAACAGATTTATGCAATGGCAGTGGCATCTTCACAAAACAAACTTAAAAAATGATGATATAAATTAAGCTCTTAAATAAGTATATGGTCAGGTCAGTAATTAAGAGAATAAAATAATAATAATACCTATTGGCAAACAAAACTCAAAGCAAGTAGTCCAGTAATAAATGCACACATAAATACAATGACCATTTTAAGCCAGAAATGTGTAAGCAACACGTGCGTGATAAGAAAATGAGTCTGTGTTTCAATACAGGCAACCAGAACAAAAATGGATTGCCAACAGGCTTATGGCTCTTTACTGCAGGATATAAACTGGTCATTGTGGGTAGAGGCTGTGTTCCTATCAGTCAGGGTCCAACGAGAAGAACAGAAATCACTCTGAGTATTTCACAAAGGAAGTGTAATGTGCACAACTGTTAAACAGGTGATGAAGGGCTATAAAGCCAACTGAGAACGGTTCTGTCATCCAGAGATCAGAACAGCAAGAAGCCCTTAGCACCCCTTGGCAGTGCAGGGTGAGGGGAGAAAAGAGCAGAGGGAAGTGCAACAGCTAGAGCTCACTCATGGGTCTGTCCAAGGGGAGCCGAAGCCATGGAGGACTGGAGATGCTGCCTAACACAGACAGGGAGGAAGAAACACCCCAGCTTTTCCCTCCCTCCTTCCCTCCTACCAATTTCCCACCAGGGTCTCCTAGGGGCTGAACCCTGTAGGAAGCCAGTAGTCATGGGAGGCTGGGAAATACAACCTGCAGGGGTAGCTCTGGCCCATCCCCGCCCCCACCCCCATCTGGTGCACACAGGGGAAGGGTGAGGAATGGATTCAGGGGCCATTCCACACAGTGTTACTATGAAGCCATAGAGGTGGATGGATGCCCCATTTTATGCACTGGATAGATCCTGGAGATACAAAATTAACGAAGAATTCTTTAAATAATAAAGGAAGATAAAATGTGAGGGTTTTTTCTTCTAATGAGAGGATGAGAGGATACAATGAAATTCAATAGAAAGTTACCGAAAATGTTCATAAGCATTTACTTAAAGCTTTTCTCAGCCAATTTTGTATATATATTGTAAATATATATATAAATAGATATACACAATATATATCAAATTTTATTTATACACACACACATACAGGAGGTACCTGGGTGGTGGCTCAGTCAGTTAAGCGTCTGCCTCCGCTTAGGTCATGGTCCCAGGGTCCTGGGATCACATCCTGCATTGGGCTTCCTACTCAGCAGGGAGTCTGCTTCTCCCTCTCCCTCCACCCTCCTGCCCTTGCTCATGCCCCTTCTCCAGCATGCTCTCTCTCAAATAAATAAAATTTTTAAAAATATATATATTTAAAGTATACTTCCACAAAACCAGAATTACATTAAAAAAAGAGAGAGAGAGAGAGAGAGATTTTCATGTTTACTTGAAACATCTTTAGCGCTACAGATACCTCCCTTTCCTTCAGGTTTAACCCTGTGAAACCCAGTGCACAGTGGCCACACAACTGTGTGGACAGCGATGACAAACCAGAGGAGCGGGAGTGACTGAACCCTTCCCATGGTGCTTCTCTCCTTTCATAGAAGTCAAAGCATCTTCTAAAAATTGAAGTACAAAAAACTTACCCCAAATATTTTCCTTTCCAAGACAAAATATATGCTGACTTATTTCTTAAATGTCCTTTCTACTTCTATTTCCAAAAAAGGATGGATATAAGACCTCAGGCAGAATCTGCCCTCAATGCTTGTGGTTCTCGGTCTGGCGAATCTGGTATTCCTCATTTTATTTTAGTTTTGTGGTCTTTAATGAAATATATTTTGTTGAGGGAAAAAGAAATCACCGGGTGGCACCAAAAGAAACTGAGAATTAGGAAAAAAGGATAAGCTTCACGTAAATGATGTGCAAACGTATTACTTTGAAGAAGCTGGACTATGAAGCGGACACAGCTCTGTCCTGCTCTTTGCCTCTGCCCTGATCTTCCCCCTTTTAGAAACTATTGTGCAAGATGATTTGCCCCAGCATTCTCCATTGAGCAGAAAGAGCTGCCTGCCTCCCTTCTGAGAGCAGAAACAGTCCATGGCCCTGACACAGAGACCACCACAGCCACAGTATCACAGGTGACCAGTGGCACAGGAAATCGAATGAAGGATATAAAATGCTGACCACCTCAACAACACACATACAGCCTTGGCTGGCTTTTTATTATTATTATTATTTTCTTACCAATAACTAAAAAACCCAATTAAAATCTCACCATTTAAGCTCCACAATTTCAGTCACAGCCCATTTTTTCATGCTTAACGATTTTCTCATTAAATGCAGTAATTTCTTACAAATTGCACTAATAAAAGCAAGTCCTGCTGGGTGTTCCCCCCCTTTTAAATGTTGCCTTTTCATTGATGTGTTAAATTAAAACCCCAGGCACAAGGAGAAGAGTAAATGCAAAGTCTTTATTGTCAGAATCCATTCCTGCAGACTGAAATCTCTCACGTTTTATTTTTGTTTTTACTTGAGCTAACGGTTGAGTCCTACTTTATAGCCACAGAAAGGTGTCTTGGTCTTAGCTCACTCTAGAAAAAAGGTGATAGTGCAAGCTAATGAGAAACTAGAAAAATGGCATCCAGAAAACCCACTAGTAGTAAGGTCACTTTATGTAAGAGAACATTACAACAAATCTTCATTCTGGAAGAATAACAGCTCTCATCTTAAATAACTTGATGATATAACTCAGGTCTACAAAATTTTAAGTTTCCTGGTCAAAGGGTGGGTTCCATGGCATTCTATGGTCTTTTTGTTTTTTATTAACAACATTCAATTTAACCACTGAAGACCCACTGAACATGTCCCACAAAACCTGAAGGTTATAATGCATATTTACAGATTTACAGGGCATACAGCAGTTTGCTTAAAAGAAAAAAAAAGGACATATTTTGGTCTTTAAGTGTAACTAATTTCCCCAATTCCAAAATGAAGTGCATTTAAAGTCCAAAATTGGGACACGATGCTAACATAAGAAAGAAGCTAAAGGAAGACTTTTTCATCTAATGAAGTGACTTCTTTGGCTCCTTTATGTAATGTATATGCCATATGTCTGGAGGTATGTGTTAGGTGTGGGGCTAGGAGTAGAGAAAGAGGGTCTCCATAATTTTCTAACTCTAAAACTTGGTGAAGCTTCCTAAAATAAAAGTGATATAGAAGAATTAATAACCTTACCATGTGGACTTGATCCTATTCCAGATGGGCAGTAGGAGGGAGGCAGAATGCAAGACGATGGTGTTTGGTACTATAGCAATTTTACAGTATCTGTCTAGCTTCATACCAGAGTGGATGTCATCCACCTAATGCAGGAAGTAAGTAGAAGGAACCAAGTAGCCATAGTAACAGTGCAGCCAAGAGGAAACACTCTGGAACAGGAGACCAATCTGGCGATGGGATCCAATTAAAAGTTGGTAATTGAATAGGACTGAAATTCACGTATCAGCTGAAGAGATACAGTGAGTGGTGACTCAGACTCCACAGAAAGGAAGAGAGAGGTTGGTGGCCACTGCTTAAATGTGCTTTTGTGGACGATGGTGGGATGGGTGGCACAGTGTGTTATGATGCCATAAGAATCTGAGTCACTCTTAAAAGGACATATCAAGTACCAGAAAATTTAGAACAACTATGTTTCATGTGGTAAATCTTCCTACAAACTGATAAATAATGATGCCCTCTGTTTATATGGCATCCTTCCTTCAGATCCTTTTTCTTTCTTTCATTTATCCCCCTCTTTTTCGATTTTTGGGAAGTAAGTTGTATATTTTAGAGCTCAAAATATTGAGATATGATTCTTCTACCACTTCTCCTTCAGTGGGGCTAAGATTTATGAATTGATCCAAAGAAACTAAGAATTAATTCCGCTGTAATTACTACCAGTCCCAAGCACTGCTTTGTTAAAATCAATAATAGAAACAAACAAAAAAAAATTACTTAGCAGTATACAGAGAACATAAAAGCAGATGGAGGTTATCAGTCCCACCGATGGCAGACCACCAGCATCTCTGATAATGTATCACATTACAATAAAACCATTACTGGGCACAGGTATCCCAGGATACACTAGCTCTTAAATCACAAGCATCTCCTTAGACTGGGATTTGAGGGTGAGAAAAAAGAATGGGCATTCGTTGTGGAAGGAATATCATGAGCAAATATAAAGAGGTAGGAAAGCCAGTGTCACAGGGTATGAGCGGGAATACGGTTTGGTCTGAGTACAGAGTTCACAAAGGGGGCCTGCAATGGCAGAAAGGAACCAGGTTGTGGAAAGCCTTGAAATGAGGGACTAATTTCAAAGACATGGTGAGTGTCTGATTAAGGGCTGACCCTTAATCAACTCTGGGCTGTAAGAAGCTAAGCCTGGGGGATCCTTGCTGGCTCAGTCAGTGGAGCATGCAAGTCTCGATCTCAGGGTTTAAGTTCGTTGGGTGTAGAGATTACTTAAAAATAAAATTAAAACAAAAAGGGGGGGATAGCTAAATCTGTACCAACATATGGGATGAGCTGAACAAGAACAACGTTGAGGATAATTAATATAGGATGCTATAACTATCCAATGGTGAAGTAATGAAAGCTTGAATTAGGATACAGGTAGTTAGGATGGAAAGGAAGAGACAGACCCAGAATGTGACAGAAATTAGGAAAGAATTACACAGGGCTACAAAGTGGTCAGAAATGCTCAACGGTCACCTCAGCAGCAGTAACAGAAAACCCTTACTTCTGGGGAAAATCCTGTTAGCACGTTGAGGACCAGGACACCCTTAGGCTGCCATCACCTGGGATACTTTTCTTTGGGCTCTCTCCTGTCCAGCCTCTCATGGCTCAGGTTATGCCAGACTGGTCTCTGAATTCTTCCTCAGACTGGTCACGCACCTGCATCTATACCCACACTGCCTTGTGTCCCACTGCCTTGGATGAACTATCTGTGCCTCGAAGTGACCCCTTCCACTGGTGCCCCAGACACCATACCTCTTCCCTTCTCAAAGATCTCATTCAGTCTCGTACCTTCAGAGAACACCTCTAGGTGACTTCTTCCAGATTTATATTTAGAACCCAGACCTCTTTCCTGAAGTCCAGACCTGCATAACCCACTTAGCATGTCTCCCCCTTCTCAGCAAAAAGCAATTCCTTCCAGTTGCTCAGGCCAAAAAACTTGGGAGTCATCCCTGGCTTGTTTCTTTCTCTCACACCCTACATTCAAATAGCAAAACCTACCAATTCTACTTTTAAAGCGTATCAAAAATCTGACTTCTTCTCACTTTCTCACTTGTATTACTATGGTAGCCTTCTAACTCATCTGTCTACTTTCACCTTGCCCATTCTCAACATGGCAGCCAGGGCACTTTTAAAACATAAAGTCAATCAGACCAACCTTTACCTGGAATTCCTCAGTGGTTTCCCATTTCACTCAGAGTAAAAGCAAGAGGTCTAGGAGGCCCTACTGTGATATGTAACCAAGATACCACTCCCCCCTCCCACCCTGATCTCATCTACTTTACTTCAGCTACCCTGGTCCCCCTGATGCTCCTAAAAGCAGCTAAACACACTGCTTCAGGAGAACATACTGCTCCCTCTGTCTGAAGAGTTCTCCCCAGGGACACCCACTAGGTTCTCTCCTCCACCTTCCTTAATTTTCTATTCAAATGACACCCCAAAAGGAAGCCTTCCTTGATCCTCTATAAGATCATAAGCCCATCTCACCCCAGCACTCAAAAATATCCCACTATCCTGTTTTAATTTCTTCTGTAGTGCTGTCGTTAAGTTGAATACCATTCTCTGAAAATTCATGTCCTTTCCGAAACCTCAAAATATGCCCTTATTTGGAAACAGGGTTCTTGCAGATGTAATCAAATTAAGACAAGATCATAAGAATGGGCCCCAATCTAATCATGACTGGTGTCCTTATAAGAAGGGGGAAAACTTAAGAGCACTTGGGTGGCTCAGTCAATTAAGCACCTACCTTTGTCTCAGGTTATGATCCTGAGGGAGTCCTGGGAATGAGCCCTGTAGTGGGCTCCCTGCTCCATGGCGAGTCTGCTTCTCCCTCTCCTGCACTTCCCTCCTTCATGCTCTCTCTCTCAACCACTCTCTCTCCCTCAAATAAGTAAATAAAATCTTAAAAAAAAAAAAAAAAAAGGAGGAAATTTTGGACACACACAGTGAGAGAGCTCCCTGTGAGGAGGAGCCAGAGACTGGAGTGGCGTGTCTACAAACTAAGGAACACAAAGAACTGTCAGCTGTCACCACGAGCTAGGAGAGGGGCACGGAACAGATTCCCCTCAGAGTCCTCAGAAGGAACCAACCTTCTTGACATCTCCACTTTGGAATTCTAAACTCCAGAACTGTGAGAAAATAAACTCTAGTTTTAAGCCAGAGTGGTTTTTTGTTACAAAGCCCTTGGAAACAGACACAAGTCCTTGCCACCATTTGACATTTATTTTCTTATTTATTTACTGTCTGTGTTTCGCTGCAGTGACTAGCACATAGTAGGATGCTGGTCACTTGCTAAATGGATGAATGAACTGCCTAAGCCTCACTGGTTTACTCCTGCAAAACCTCTACAAAATGAAGATGTCTTTCTGAATGCCTTCAGTTTAAACCCCCACACTGCATTTTTACAACTGGTCACCACTAAGGGGAATGGACAGTCTAGAACTTTTTTTTTTTTTTTTATCACCACCCTTCACTTTAATTTTACAGAGATGGAGATGGTGAAAAGAAAGCTCTATGGAAGGGGAGTACACAGAAAAAGAGTAATAGGCTGTGTAAGAGAGTGTGCAGGCCTGTGTGGAGAAGAAACCACTTTTTTTAATAGGGGTGGAGGAAGAGGAAGAGGGAGAAGGAGAATCTTAAGCAGGCTTCACACCCAGCGTGGAGTCCGACACAGGGCTCGAGCTCACAACCCCAAGATCATAACCTCAGCCAAGATCGAGAGTCAGATGCTTAACCAACTGAGCCATTCAGGTGCCCCAAAGATACCATTTCCAGCACTGCCCTGACTACGCGGACACAGGCATCTTTATTGTCGTCACCTACTATTACTCAGCTCCATCCCATTTTGCTGGAAGCTCTTTTTTCTCCTCTTAGATCATGTTGCTTGAGATCACTGGGATTTGGGGTGTACTGGGGGGGGGTGTTTTACAAAATGTACTGTCTATGGCTATAACCCCAATTTAGCACACCCTAAAATATTAACCATCTTGACCACAACACAGAGCATTGCCAGGGATTAACAGGCTTACTCCTAACGGCAGAGAGTAAGAAAGCAAGACAGAATACGAGCTGCTGGAGGGACTGGAAGAGAAGGGGACAATGGAGGAGGAGACTTCCTTTTCTTAACTTTTACACACTATTCTATTACTATTTGATTTTTTTCAATGAGCATGTATTTATTTTTTTATTGAGGAGAAGTCTAAGGAGCAATAAACAACTGTTTCTATTTCTAGTGAGTCTTAAATGGATAGACATTTTTCATGGGTTGGCATTTACTGATGATGAAACTCAGAATACTTCTATTTCATGATCCTTTTATTTCTTTTTTTATTTTTTTGCACCGTCTACTTTCCTCATTCTTTCTGTTTATTACTCATACACCTAAAGGACTATATTAAAAAGGACCTTCAAATTACTTAACTTTACCCACTGTCCTCAGGAAAGACTACCAATGTGAATACGGATTTGCTACAGGAAAATCTTATCTCTGGTTTATATATTCACCTCCCCCAGCCTATACATTTAAAGTTTCAATGTATAAGTCTCGTTGGCTTCATTACAGTCCACCTAAGAGTAATCAGAAATGGAGACGATTACAGGATAATCCAGCCTTAGTTATTCCATATATTTTCTTCTCAATGTATGAGACAAAGAATGAATCAAACAAAATAAACCCATGCTTGAGAAAAATGGCACAAAAGAAGAAACAATGAACATAAAAATTTTCCAAATCTGTAAGCAGTGACCTAAGAAAATAGAGACTTAAATACCTACTGTCAGGGCACTTGGGTGGCACAGTCGACTCTTGGTTTCCTCTTAGGTCCTGATCTCAGGGTCATGAGACTAAATATTGGGCTCTGTGCTCAGCGGGAAGTCTGCTGGAGATTCTCTCTTGGCCTCTTTCTCTGTCCCTCCCTCGACTAGTGCTTTCTCCTCTCTCTAACTCTCCCTCTCTCTCAAATCTTTTTTAAAAAAATAAAATACCTGTTATCACTAAAATGTAAACTGACTTTTCAATACTTACAACTAATCATCTTCTGTGCTCCAACAAGTTCCTGAATCTATAGTTTTCCTGTACAGAGTAAGGTGGTCATTTGTTAAAGTAAATGAATTCCTCATGAAGCAGAAGATTATGAAACACAAACATAATCTTGTGATACATTATCTAAGTTTTTTTTTTTTTTTAAAGTCCAATACCTGAAGAATTTTATTTAAAATATACTCTATTACCTGAATTGATAATATTTTCTTCACTGGTACTCTGCAGAAATTCACTTGGGTCTCCAGATTTTTGTTTAGCTAGGGTCAGGTAAAAATTATAGAGGTCTTACCAGTCCATAAGGTCTCAAGGGGAATAACTTTCAATACTCAAAACATCATGGAGAACAACTAGACAGAAAATCAACAAGAATATAGATTTGAATAAACTATCATCTAAACTCACCTGACATTTGCAGAACCCTCGACATAACGACAGTAAAATATACATTTTTTTTGAATATACATTATTTTAAAGGGCATGTGGAACATTTGTCAGAACAAAGTATAGGTTAAGCCATGAAACAAGTCCCAATATATTTATAAAGGTTGAAACCATTCAAACTATGTCTTACAACAGAATTAAAATAAAAATCGGTAACAGAAAGAAAGGTGGGAAATATTTCAGAGATTTCAGGTAACAGAAAGAAATACCTTCCAGTATCTGCAAATTAAACACTCTTCTAAATAATCCAAGGTAAAAGAGGTAATTGCAAAAGTAAGAAAGCATTTGAACTGAATGATGATAAAAACATGATGTATCACAATTTATGATGCGCAGCTAAAGAACTGGTTAGAGGGATATGTATAGCTTTCAATGCCTACATTAAAAAAGAAATGAGGTTTCAAATCAATAATCTAAGCTTCTACTTTAAGAAACTAGAAGAAGAGGATCGAATTAAATCCAAAGTGAGCAGAAGGAAGGGAATAAAAAGGACAAGAGCAGAAATCCATGAAATAAAAACAAAATAATGGGGAAAAAGTAAGAGCAGAAGTTAGGATCTTCTACAAAAAATAGGCAAAACCATAAACCTTTACTCAGATTGACCATGAAAGAGAAAAGATACAAGACACTAAATCAAGAAGAAAAGAAGGGAAATCACTATCAGCCCACAGAACTTAAGAGAAAAATAATATGAGTAATGTGAGGCCAATAAATTAAACAATTTAAATGAAATGGACAAATACTTGTAAGGACATAAATTACTACAACTGACTTAAACAGAATGGAAGATCTGACCAAACTTATAATGTGTAAAATAACCAAGTATTAGAAAGTGTCCCACAAACAACGCTAGCCTAGGTTTCACTGGAAAATTCTATCAAATATTTTAAAAAGAAATAATATTAATCTTAAAGGGGAAGAAAGAATACTTCTCAACTCATTCTATAAGGCCTATATTCCTCTGATATTGAGGCCAAAGATGTTGCAAGAAAGGAAAACTATGGAAAAGTATCCTTCATGGACATATATACAACAATCCTAACAAAGTATCAGCAAAATGAATTCAGGAACATACAAGAAAAATTACACACCATGATGGACTGTAATTTATCCCCACATGCAAAGCTGGTTTAACAACTGCAAATCAGTGAATATAACACAGCCTATTAATAGAAGAATCAAACACAACGTAATCATCTCTATATAGAAAATACATCAAAAAAAAAAAAAAGAAAGAAAATGCATCTGACAAAATTCCACATGCATTTGTAATAAAAACTCTCAACCAACTAGGAATGAGAAAAGAAAATCTTCAATGATAAAGGGACTGAGAAAAACCAGAACATCATATTAACAGTAAAGATAAAAGCTTTCCCCATAAGACAAGGAACAAGGATAATCACTTCTATAATTCTGTGATTGTTGGATATAACAGCCAATACAATGAAGAAAAAGAGTGTTAAGGCATACAAATTAGAAAAGAAAAAATAAAGCTGCCTTTATTTGCAGACAGCACCATCTGCATGTAGAAAATTCAGAGTACAGGGCACCTGGCTGGCTCAGTCAGTTAAGTGTCTGCCTTAGGCGCAGGTCCTGATTCCAGGGTCCTGGGATCAAGCCCTGTGTTGGGCTCCCTGCTTGGCAGGGAGTCTGCTTCTCCCTCTCCCTGTGCCACTCCTCCTGCTTGTGCTTTCTCTCTCTCCACGCACCACCCCCAAATAAATACAAAAAATATTTTAGAAAACTCAAAGTATATAAAAATAATTAGAAATATTAAACAAGTTTAATAAGATTGCAGGATATAAGGTCAATATACAAAATCAAAATTCCTATATATTGGCAACAAACAATCCAAAAAATAACTTTAAAAAAGTCCAACCACAACAGCATTAAAAAGAATAAAATACTCATAAAAATTTAACAAAAGAAGTGCAGGACTTGTGCACTAAAAACCACAAAACACTATGGAGAGAAAGTAAATAAAAACCTAAATAAATGGGAAAATATCCTGTGTTCGTGGGTTTAAAAATTCAATATTGTTAAGATGGAAATCCTCCTTTAACTGTTCCATATGCTCAATGCAATCCCTATTAACACCCAGTGGGCTTTTTTCTGTGAACTGAAAAGCTGAATCTAAAATTTACATGGAAATGCAAAGGACCTGGATTAGTCAAAACAATTTTAGGAAAAAATAAAATTGAAAGACATATGATAGTATATCAATGCTTACTATAAAGCTGAAGTAAGTAAAATAATGTATCAATGAAGAACAGACATAGATCAGTGTAAGAGAACTGAAGAGTACAGAAATAAAAGGATGGTCTTTCCAATAAATGATATGCTGGGACAACTAAGGTTACCCTATGAAAAACAATGAATCTAGGACACTCACCCTCATAATAATTTATAAAAATCAACTCAAAATGGATTATAGACCTAAAATTTTCAGAAGAAAATCTGTGTGACTTGGCTAGACAAAGATTTCTTACATAAGACTACAAGATGATAAGCCATAAAAGAAAAAATGCTAATTAAGAAAATAAAAATTAAGAACTTTATACTTCAAAAGACACCACTGAAAAGATAAATCACAGGCTGCGAAAAATATTTGCAAATCACATATCTGACAAAGGACCTGTATCCAGAATATATATAGAATTCTCTACATCTAGATAAGAAAATTGAATTAAGAAATGGGGAAGAGATTCAGATAGACATTTCACCTGAGGAAATAAGACATATGAATGGCCAACAACCACCTGAAAAAAGGTCAGCATCATTAGTATTTAAGAAACTGCAAAAAAGTCCCACACAGGGATGCCAACACATCGCCACCAGAATAGCTATAATTGAAAAAACAACACAAGCGTCACCAAAGAACTCTCAGTCACTGCTGCTGAGATGTTAAGTGGTAAAGCTGTCTGAAAGGAGTTTGGCTATTTCTTAAAAAGCTAAACATAAACTTCCCAGCAATTCCACTCTCAACTAAGAAAAACAATAAAATACAAACACTTGTAATTTTCATAGCATTACTTATAATAGCTAAAACCTGGAAACTATCCAAATATACCCATCAATTAGTGAACTGATAAACATAACATGGCACATCCATAAAACAGAGTATTATTCAGCAATAAGAAGAAATCAATTACTCAGGATGCCTGGGTCGTTCAGTTAGTTAAGCGTCTGCCTTTGGCTCAGGTCATGATCCCAGGGTCCTAGATCGAGCCCTGCATTAGGCTCCCTGCTCGTGGGGGAGCCTGCTTCTCCCTCTGCCACTGCCCCTGCTTGTGTTCCCTCTCTTTCTCTCAAATAAATAAAATCTTAAAAAAAAAAAAATCAATTACTGATACATGCTACATCAACAAACTTCAAAAACATGCTAAGTAAAAGAAGCCACATGCAAAAGACTGCAGATTGAGTGATGCCATTTATGTGAAATTTCCAGAAAAGGTAAGCCTGTAGAAACAGAAGTGGTGACCTGGGGTAGTGATAGGAAAAAAGAATGGACTACAAATGGTCAGGGGGACCTTTCTGGGGTGAGGGAAAATTTTTAACTGGATTGTGGTGATGATCCCATAACTATGTAAGTTTACAAAAGATCATTGAGCAGCACACAGAATTAGTGGAAAGACTTGTGGAGATCTACCACAGATGGAAAGGAGTCCTCCACTACGTTTCCATGACAGAATAACTGCTGAAGCTCAGACGGTGAATTTCATCCTCAGTGCCCCAAGGAAAACACTACTAGATTCCAAGGGCAAGGGAACTGTCAAAAAGATCGCTCCCAAGAGAAATGGCTTCTGACTCCAATGGCCTACAAAGGCTAGCCTCAGTGTTTCAGCTGCATCTCATCACCACGGAAAGATATGAAGAGATAAATTCCAAAATTTCAGCAGTTTAATCTGACAAAGGAAATGAAAATGGGCCTGTAGCAGTCAGCTCTGGCTGCCATAACACAACACCATGGGCTAAGGAGACTTCAATGTAAGAAATTTATTTCCTCACAGTTCTGGAGGCTAGTGCTAACACGGCCAAGTTTGGGTTGAGGGCTCTCTTCCTGGCTTGCAGTCAGTCACCTTCTCACTATATCCTCAGATGGAAGAGAGAAAAGACAGGAAAAGAAGAAGAAAGCATAAACCTGATGTCACTTCTTATAAGGTCTTCAATACCATTATAAGGAGGGATCCACCCTCATGTCATCTGAACCTCATGACCTCTTCTAAAGGCCCCAAATCCAATATTATCACATTAAGGGTCAGGGCTTTAATGTATGAACCTTGGGGAGACACAGTTCAGTCTATAACAGGACCTTTAATTACTATTCACTGAAGATTTTTCTCCAACTGTCCATAACAAACCACAAAAGATTTAAAAAAAAAAAAAAAAAAAGTTGGGGCGCCTGGGTGGCCTAGTCAGTTAAGCATCTGCCTTTGGGCTCAGGTCGTGATTCCAGGGTCCTGGGATGGAGTCCTGCATCAGGCTCCCTGCTCAGCACGGGGGCCTGCTTCTCCCTCTCCTGCATACCCCCGTACTTGTGCTCTTACTCTCTGTGAAATAAACAAGCAAAAATCTTAAAAAAAAAAAAAAAGGGGGGGGGGGGCGGGGGAATTGTTTAAAAAAAAAAAAAAAAGTTAACTATTCTCTTTTGCCCAAAGGCATCCATATTGAGGACAATATCCTCAAGCCCTCCTGAAACTGTGCTCCACATCTGAACAAAACTCCCTTCCTTTTTCTAGCCTAAAAAACAAGCATGCCATTTTTAAAACTTTCATGCAGTCGTGCCTAACAGACAGGACTAACTGTATCAAATTATACTTGCCACTTCTTTCTGTGTCAGCATATTTTTTGCCTTGGGCTTGCAATTTGAAAGGGGAGGGCCCAAACACTTTTATTGCATTGAAGTGGGACTCCAAGCTGTTTCTAGGCTCCTCTTAACACATTTCAGCTGATTAGTGACTATTTTAACAAAAGCCTAACATCCTTTCCTAAACATCTTAATTGGTTAAGAGCTTCTGTTGTTTGCCACGAGCAGTCCCTTTAAGTCATTGATTAAAGCAGTTTGCACATCAGCACAATCTGAAATCAGTTTCCTTCTTCACCCAGCTGGGCGTAGGAAGCAATCTTGAGGACAGCCCAATTCAAGGAGAACCAAGTGCAACGCCCTGCGGGATGGTCACACACCATGCAAGCAAGAGGCGCAGAATGTATAGGAGGTTGAGGGCAAGAGCCTAAGCACCCTAAGGAAGTACTTCCCCTGCTCCCTCCTCCCACATCGAGCTCCTGAGCCCACAGCACCAGCCAGCTGGAGAACACACCCTCTCTGGGAAGTCACTGCTCCGAGTCCCTAGTCCTGAGCGAGCCGCCTGTGAGCAGCCTCCTCGCAGTCCGGTGGGCAGGGTCATCGCGGCAAGCCGACGGGTCCCACATTCAGTGCTCTTCTGGGGGCTCTGACGTGGGGAAAATGCTCATGTGAGTTCCCCATTTTCAGCCAGAGGGAAAAATACCCTTTCCATGTTTAACACAAAAAGGGGGAAAAAAATCACCCAGCAGGTTGAAGGCAGGAACTTCGGCCTGACAGCAAAGATCGGACTGCTGGAGGCGGGGCGCTGCCGCGGAGCACATCTGGACTCCCTGATCGCTCTCTGAAGAATCTCCGAGCGCTCACTGACAACAGACCCACAGCAAACAGCCTTTTATTTTTGTACTACCAGTTGGCTCTCTTTCTTAACGGATAGCCAGGCTACATTTTACAAGAACCATACCCTGTAATTAGACATCTTCTGATTCACAGATTGACAGGAACTTGAAAGAATTTAAAAAGCTGAGTAAGAATGGATAGCAGCCTTTTAGGAGCGTTGATGAAAACCAAAAAGATCTGAGAGTGGTTATGTGTGCATGATGGCCTTTGCTTCCTGTGTCATGTCTCTTTTCTTTCTTCTTTTTGCCTTCATTCAAAGAATTTCATTTTAATTATTTGGCTGACAAGTTTCATTATATTAAAATGTAAACTGCAGGGCAGTGCTGTGCCATTTAATGAAATGTATGCATCCTGTGAAGAAGTTTAAGCCACAAGATCCAGTGTCCTCCCCACACGTGCAGTCATCAGTGGAAAGTCAATGGCTCCCGGCCTGAGTCCACCCGCATGAAGATGCGGGAGTGAGACCCTCGGAGTCACGGCTGCATAATCATCCTGTCAGTTACTCAATTACTAACACACCCTTGCAGCGGGTCTCCTTTAAACTTCCAAATAAATGGATCGCTGTTTCCAAATATGACTTGTCATCAATAAATGAGTCATAAAATAACCCTAACAGTCAAGTTCCAGAGTTTAACAATTTAAAACCAAATCAGTCAAAAGGGAATCCTGGGAAGAACAAATGGCATATTTAATAAAAAAAAGATGAAGTATGGACTAAGCCTCTAGAACCCATAATCATGTATTTTCTCTCTCTTGACTAGATGTGTCACAGCTGTTTTGTGACAGGACTAAGAAAGTATGTCACACTGCTAAAAAATAAGACAGAACTTTATAGGGCTTAAGATGTTTACAATTTCAGTTGCTATTTGTATTTTGTATCCTTCTTTCAAGACGTTCAAGGTATCCAACAGAACTTATTTTTTTTTAATTCACCAGTTCTGTGTAAAACAACAGAAAAGGGCTATATTCTTATCTTCCTCTATTTATCTGGAAAGAGAAGCTACATAAACCATACCCAAGATTACATTAACACACACACACACACCCCCAATGGGAAATTTCTCCTAGATCTCAATTCTTGGGGATCCACAGTTTGGGTTTGCCTCATGGCAGAGTCATATAATGCACATAAGTAAACAAAACTGAAAAAAAAATGTCTATTTGGCTTTGATGAATGATGTAATTTTATCATGAACTGTTATCACTTTCTACCTAGTGTGGTAAATTTTAAGAAACACCCTAGGTGGCTCAGTGGGTTAAACCTCTGCCTTCGGCTCAGGTGATGATCTCAGGGTCCTGGGATCGAGCCCCACATTGGGCTCTTTGCTCAGCAGGGAGCCTGCTTACCACCCTCTCTCTGCCTGCCTCTCTGCCTACTTGTGATCTCTCTGTCAAATAAATAAATAAAATTATTAAATAAATAAATAAATAAACACCCTTTAACACTTAAGGGATATTGTTTGATAATCAATGAGAAAGAGGTACACGGGAGAACAAAGGCAAAAAGACTTGAGGATGAGAAGTGGTCCAAAGAAAGTGAGACGGAACAGATACAAGAAATATAATGAAAGGCCTCAGAGCCAGAAAATAAACTGATCCTCACCTAATCAGAATGGGTATGTGCACACTCCTGCTCCCTGTGCTAAAATCTAACGGTAAATGTCCATACTGGTCCCGCTTAGGATGGCTCTTCTTGACAGGTTTGTTTTTTAAACCACCATGCTCCTGTGAGCTCAGGTGGGTGGAATGGAGCTCTACCACCCTGTCACTATTCAGAAGCCTAATACAGAACCTACAATTATTTTCTTAAGTGAACTTTTTTCTATTTATTTATTTATTTATTTGAGAGTGCGTGCTCGTACAAGAGAGAGCACGGATAACGGAAGGGACAAAGGAAGAAGCCGACCGCCTGCTGACCAGGGAGCCCTTTGGGGAGGGCTCGATCCCAGGACCCTGGGATCATGCCTGAGCCCAAGGCAAACACTCAATCAACTGAGCCACCCGGGTGCCCAGAACTTATCATCTAAGTGGCAAAAACAGGGTCCAGGGAACAAAGCCTCATTTCATTCTTTTATCTGTCTCCACAGATCCAGATTTCTGATTTGTAAGGTCCTCAGAGAACCTATTTTTGACACACTAGGTACATTCAAGCTACTTGACATAGTATCTCATACTTCGTGCGAACATCTCAATTCGGACCCATCTTGATCACATGAATTTAGAGAGTTGAAATAATGTGGCTCTTCCTCCTCCTCTAACCTGCTGTCTTTCAACCATTATTGCATTCTTCCTAAGTGAAAGCAGGGAAGGGACAAGGAGTTTGAAATCCATGGTGTTCCTCCAGCGGCTGGTGTTGGACTGTTTACATAAAGGGATCCTGGATTCAAGGAGTCTCTGAGAACGCTTTGGACTCCAGTTCTTCCAATAAGCCATAAGTGCAGACAAGAGACATCCCGGATGAGGGCGCTCATGCGCTTAGGACTACCGTGTGAGAGAAACAAGTCTACTTTCACCACTGAGAAATGATTATTATACATATGGCTGTGGTCAAGAATTTTTCTCTTGTAAAACTGCAGTGACAGAATGGTGGGGTGGGCAGGGTGGGTGAAGGAAAGGCACCAGAAAAAGAAGAGCACCTCAGAACCAGAAGCATCAGTAGCCAGAAAGAACACATTCCTGGGGTTCAGTGTCATCTCTAGGCCAATAAGCTTAAGACAAGAAATATCCCTCACACTGAAAACCAGAAGGTAAAAAATTGCGTAGATGCCTAGTTTAGACGGTTGGTGTCCAGGGGAGGATCACAACACTCTCGCTATGACTATTTAAGCCAGATGGAAAGAAATTATACCCAGGTTTCAGTTTATAATTATAGATGAACGGGTAAAGTTCTAAGGGTAAAACTATCTTACTCTCTGTTACTGATCATGCTTTTGGCAACTGAATTTAAAAAGATCTCCTGGAGATGAGAGAAGAGCTTCCCCCTCCTTGCCCTAGGCACAGATTCCTGGCAGGGACAGAGGAGAACAATGCCAGAAAGGTAGCTTCAAGTTTGGAGGACAACTTTGGGCTTTGGGGAAAGTGAGTCTTCACCACAAAGGGCCTTAGTAGAGATGCCCGAGCAGAACAAAGCTAGGAGAAGTAATGAACAAATGAAACTCCTGGAGCTTGAAGCAAGGCAAGGGAGGATAAAAGGGAAGCCAGGTTAGGACCACAAAACAGAATCGGTTGCTCACAGGTGGGCTGTCTCATTTCCCCACAAGCTCTGCAGAAAGTCCACCTTTGTGAGGTCACTATGAAACTCTGACCCAGTCCTAGACAGAGGAACAGAGGGACACCATCATCACACCAGCAGCAGCGCACCAGGACTCAGTCATATTCAACATAAAAGGTTGGTCTCCTCCTCAGAAGTCCTACCTACAGACACAAGGTTGAAAATACATGACCTTATTAAGTCTGAAAAACAACAAAAATGTGTAGGAAAAGATGGCATTAGGAATCAGGAGAAACAGTCAGTTAAATAGAAAAATCCAGTATTTGAAAAAGACATGGATTTGAATCCCTATGTGATTTTGGAGGGAAGTTCATTTCTCCTAGTCGTACAGTTTGTCCCCCAAAGTGGGGAGAATGCTACCTATTGTAATTTATATGCCCTGTAGGGGTTACCTGCCCTTGTCACTTTCATAAGATTGCTTCGAATCCCCAATTCCATGGCCTGGGGTAACACTGTTTTCTGGACATGTGTGCAAATTCTTAAGAATTTACGCTCTCATGAGCTCTTCAGACTCTGGTCTCCTATGCTCTCAGGTCCTTTCTCTGCTCTGCCTGAAGTAATTCCAGACCCAAAACTCTTGTCTCTTTACCAGTTTCCCCAAACAGAGCTCTCAAACCAAGGAATCCAGAATTTTATTGACACTGAAGACTGGCAGTTATGAGTTGGGAACACATTGCTGAACAGTGTCCTTATATACATTCATTCACTTCCTCTCTACCTTTACTTTCTTTCTTTCTTTCATTCTTTCTTTCTTTTTTTTAAAGATTTTTATTTATTTATTTGACAGAGATCACAAGTAGGCAGAGAGGCAGGCAGAGAGAGGAGGAAGCAGGCTTCCTATTGAGCAGAGAGCCCGATGCGGAGCTTGATCCCACGATCCTGGGATCATGACCTGAGCTGAAGGCAGAGGCTTTAACCCACTGAGCCACCCAGGCGCCCCACTTCCTCTCTACATTTTCTACTCACCCCTTTCTTTCCTGAACTAGCTCCAGTTTTTCTACTTCTATGATGTTAATAGATTCCCTCTTCTCTGAACCCTAACTGGCCAACCACCAAGCCGAGACAGAGACTTAGCCTCTACCCTAAGCAGTTACCAAAATATTGTTCCAATTAAAAAAAAACCAACAAGCCGAGTTTTCTCAGAAAATTCTAGCACCAACTATTAAAGCTCTACCGTCTTCTCCATTTGCTCACATGACTGCAAGAGTGCTATGTGGGGTAACGGAGACAAAGAATATAATAGCTCAGCATATGCTATTACATACAGAATATGCTGGCACAATGACTTTAACATAGCAGACACTAGTGGCTGCCTTTACATTCTTGATCATGCCAGATTTAGTCCCTAAAGAGACCACGCCTTTATCAGCCAGAAAGACTAGTCCCTTCCAAAGGGAGGACCCCTGCCTTTGGCCAAGGTAATCGACAACACATAACCGAAAGCTAAGAAGGCCTCCATCTTTCTTCAAATACATGATAATCATGATAGTCAACAGCTGGCTAACTTCTGACAGTAATGACTGTGCATTCTTCCAAACACAGTCACAATATGCAGCCAAGCAGAAAAAGCACAGGCGTAAATGCCGTGAACGCTCCCTTCTATCACCCCCATACATGAAAAAGAGAAATTCTGAAGTACTGTTTCCACCAATCCTTCTCGAAAGCTGTCACTTTAATTTTAGAGCCCATTCATCTACTGAGTTGTAGTTTTGCTTTGTGTTGAACTCAAGAGATTTTCTCTTATATGGCAGCTCTTAACAGGACAAAAAGCTCTGTCCCCACCTCAAAACACAAAACACAAAACACATACAGAATATCACAGTAACAAAGCTTGTCTTCGGAAATTCTCAGGGGCTGGCTTCCGGTGTCCCTGCCAAGATGGTGGTCCAGGAGACCGTATGCTCTGGGGCTCAGCTGGTCACGACTTCCTTTGGGCAACAGCACAGCAAGCTGAGGCATCTTGCTAGGATTCTTGGAGTCTCAAGAAGTAACCTACACCTATGCCACGCACTGCAGAGGTCAGACTAGAAACTGGAGATTTTCCTAGACATTTGGAGTCATTTCCCCTGCTAAAATGTCAAGAAGCTGGGAGAGAAGTTCTGTGCACATGTTCACATAAACACAGAGGAGGCAGCTCAAGACAGGCCTGACCCCGGGTGGCAATAATGAACACAATGTTCTCGTATGCACAAACCCGCAGATTTAGAACTGCCAGCCACCACTCCTTAAAGAGTAAATAAACACAGGAACTGGAACAGTCAAGTGAATGAATGTTGGTCCCAGATCCTCTGTCCTCCTAATATGAGCCCAAGCCTAAATGCAATTCCAGGTTATAATTCATAAAGAGAAAGTGTGAGGATGTAGTTAATTTTAGAAAGATCAAATCTAGTTGCAGCAGCAGAGTGTTCTGGGACTTGTGTAAAGAGGCTCAAACCCTTAGGCCAGGCCTAGAACAAGATTTACGGGTCACTGAAAAGAGGAAGATATGACACAAAAATGTTTTATTCCAGGGACACCTGGGTGGCCCAGTCATTTAACCATCAGACTCTGGATTTCGACTTAGGTCATGACCTCAGGGTTGTGGGTTCAAGCCCCGCACTGGGCTCTGTGCTCAGCTCACGGTCTGTTTGTCCCTCTCCTTTCGCTCTTCCCCCCTGCTTTCACTGGCTTTCTCTTTCTCAAATAAATAAATAAATACAAAATATTTTTAAAAAAATACTTCTTTAAAAAATATTTTATTCTGGGGCGCCTGGGTGGCACAGTGAGTTAAAGCCTCTGCCTTCAGCTCAGGTCATGGTCCCAGGGTCCGGGGATCAAGCCCTGCATCGGGCTCTCGGCTCAGTGGGGAGCCTGCTTTCTCCTCTCTCTCTGCCAGCCTCTCTGCCTACTTGTGATCTCTGTCTGTAAATAAATAAATAAAAATCTTAAAAAAAAAAAAGTTTTATTCCAAGCTCATTCACAAGACCCCAGAGAACTTCAGTGAAGTGGAACCAAAAGCTCTAAGGTTCTGGCCTATGGTTTTCTTAATAAAAAGCCCTACAGATTAGCTCTTTCCCTGCTTGGGCAGACCTGTGCTGAGTTCACCCTGTGCTCAGAATGTTGCTCTGATGATCTCACCAGCGACAATCACAAAGGCCCACCAAGAAAGAAACCCACTATATAAGGTTACCAACAAAAGGCTACATACGCTTCTTAATCTAGATTATAAATCTATCGCCCTAATTACATATCTTCCCTTAAATGCAGAGCCAACAGCGCAGCACTCACCTTCCTCAAAGCTGGCCTTCTTCTGCCTCACTAGAACACGGAAGTTTTCAGCAGGATTCACACTTCCAACCTAGAACACATGCACGGACAATAAACCCACAGATCACTTCTCTTTTTGGCAGCACCTCAGGCAATATGAGATGGCTTATTGTAGTAGTAAGTTTGCTCTTATAATATAAAACCAAAGACAAAGAGAAGGTCCTTTCTATTCATTTCCCTTTCTGGGGTTGTGTTCAAAGCAAGCAGATTCCTGTGGCCAAAGAGCTGCCATCTGTACTTCCACTTACCTCTCTTTCTGGAAGCTGACTTCTTTCTGGAGAGGTCAGAAGTATTACAACCTAAGTCACCAGTCAGCTCAGCCGGAAAGCTTTATGGGACACAATGCTGGTACATCCAGACACCAAACCAACTAGAGGATTCTATGGTTTGGGGTCTGTCCAGAATATATCCGCCCCACAGAAGATGACACGAGGTATAACTGCCTGATACTTGGTTTGCTGAAATGCCCTTTTGTGGGGACTGCTGAGGTCTCTCTGGCATTAGAAGTTCTAGTAGAACATGCAAACATGTCCAAGCTGCCCATGTCCCCCCAGAATAAAAGCAGATATTGTGTAAAGATTTACCATAGTGCAAGGGGGTAAAGTTTCAAAGATGAAACTATGCCACACTATATAGCACTTCCTGATCCTGGTCTTTAATCTTCTAGTCCCAACCTAGAGACACCTGGATGGCTCAGTCAGTTAAGCAACCGACTCTTGATTTTGGCTCAGGTCATATTCTCTGGGTTGTGAGATCAGGCCCCGCATGAGGCTCCACGCCCAGGGGAGCCCCTGCTTAAGATTCTCTCTTTTCCTGGGTGCCTGAGTGGCTCAGTCATTAAATGTCTGCCTTCAGCTCAGGTCATGATCTCAGGTCATGATCACATGAGGCTCCCTGCTCTGTGGGAAGCCTGCTTCTCCCTCTCCCACTAACCATGCTTGTGTTCCTTCTCTTGCCATGTCTCTGTCAAATAAATAAATAAAATCTGGAAAAAAAAAAAAATAGATTATCTCCCTTATACCCTCCCTGTCCTACCCTCTCCTTAAAAAAAAAAAAAAAAAACAGAAACAGAAACAGGGGTGCCTGGTGGCTCAGTGGGTTAAGCCTCTGCCTTCGGCTCAGGTTATGATCTCAGGGTCCTGGGATCGAGTCCCGCATTGGGCTCTCTGCTCGGCAGGGAACCTGCTTCCTCCTCTCTCCCCTGCCTGCCTCTCTGCCTATACTTGTTCCTTCTGTCAAATAAATAAATAAATTCTTAAAACAAAAACAATAACTTCCAGTCCCAACCTAATAGGCCCAAAGTATCACTCAGTTCACAGGAGAAAAGATGACAGGCTTCTATTATTCCTGGTAAACTTTGATACAAAATGTACTAAAGTTTCCAGTTGGCTCTGGCATAGCAGTCAGAAAAGCTCTCAGAACAACTAAGGTCATGATCTTTTTTCCTTTACTGTAAAACACAAATCAAAATCTAAATCATTTTAAGATGTTCAGTTTTCCTGGGAGCCTTTCTTTTTAGGGTGGAAAAAAGGCATGTCTTAATGCTAACTATCCTTCCTAGTGCATTTGGCTAGTAAGGGACAATTTTTAAGGTTCACTGATTCAAAATAATGCCACTTAACAGAAGGCAATATATTCAAGTTCCAAAACCTTCTCACATTAAATAAAGTGTCAAAGGATCCCTGGTTTGAGAAAACCCTAAACTTGTGAAGCCTGTTCTGAAGTTATACATCAGAAAAGAAATAGAGGAGTCATGCTCTTAAATTTTACATATTCAGAGACTAGGACTCCTCTCATCAACCTCCACTTCTCCTATCATTTTAACTAAACAGAAAGCTGCAAAGTCAAGCCAACCAAAAATTCTCTCCTGGAAGTGCTACTACTGAGCTCTTCCAGGTGCTGCACACTACATGTGCTCTGCGCACATGTGTCACGGAGCTGCTTCTGTAATTCATTCCCTGACAATAAAGGAAGCAGTGTGGGAAGGAGGTACATGGTTCATATATTAGAGACACCAGAGAAAGTAAATTACTAGTGGACGAACAAAAATTGCTGCGATCCTCCTCCTACCCCCAAGTCCCAACCTTCCAGGAAGGCGGAAGCACCCTGGGGAAGTTCTGCTTACACTGGTGACGCTGCCTTCAGCAAGGCTGGAGACGCTAAAGTCAGCCGCCCCTTCCTCAGTCTTCAGTTTTTTAGAAGTGGGTCCCTCTTCATGGCTGGAAAAAAAATAAATGGATTTTTTTCTCTTAAAACAGACTAAGTAATACTAAAACCAGACGTGGTTGACCTGTGAAGTATACATTTATTTTTCAAGGATCAAAAATCAACAGCCCTGCTTAGTTCTTCTTGACAAGGAGCCTGCCCCCCACAGGCCCAGAATTTCTGAAGGCCTGCCGGGAGCAGCCCTGGCTCTGCATCACAGAGCCAGAAAAGTCATAATCAGTAGCCGTAGCACAGGGCCCCCTACAAAGAGGAAGCTACAAGCAAAAGTAAAGGAAATCCGGCATTTCAGGAAGAGACCCATTTGCCCTTCAGATACCATTTGCTAGCTTCTATCTCAGAATCGATAGCTATTAGCTTTCCATGGACATGGATGACCTTTGTTTGGATCTAATACCCCATCTTTTCCACCATGTATGCGACAGCTTTATAAGCTTCTACTCACAGCTGTTAAAACTTACTAGACCATCCCTAATTAAATATGCAAGACCTTGTTCTTAGAGGAGTCCTTAAACTATAAAAAACTACTTTCAAAGAAAGCCTTTTAATTTGTTCTTTTATAAACCTAATTCTGTTTTGGGCAATATGTTAACAGTCCAACAGCATCTGTGTAGTAAGGGAAAGATGATTCCAAGGAACCATATCAAACATCTTGTCTCAAGTAACATGCTGGCTTCTACAGCCTGCCTTAAAGTCAAGAGGAGGACAAATTAATTGCAAAGGAGAAGAAAATCAAATCCAAAGACTCTGCCTATAAGCTCCCTTAAGCTGCTGAACATAGAGATACGAGAATTTTTCTCCCAGACAAATAATCAATCTGGGGTGAAAGCAGCTGTCAAGAAATGGCTGAATGAGAAGGAAAGTTAGCAACCAAGATCTAGTATCTCTAAACGTGGTGTGTTTCTGTTCAAAAGCCCAACCTTCAGAGAATGAGCCTTGAAGAGGTTATCCTAAAAACAAAGAAAAATGAGGCATAAGCTGGCTTATTCAATGATATTTCAATAAAGAATCTCTGTGTGAGAAAAAAGAACTGAAGTAATTATTAGAGCCTCACAAACATGAATTCAAACTTTTATTACTTGACATCTTTCCATTCACCACTTGCCTTTTCCTTTTGAAAAGTAAAGACAGAAAGACAGAGACCAAGAAACATGAAAAGGGGTGAGTGATTCAGAGTAAGAAATAACCACACAAAGCCTGGATGGCAAAAATGGGAGGAAAAATTGCCCAAGCACAAGGAAGCATGAAATTCTGTCAGAACTGGAGTCCTTTTAAAAAAGTCACAGCCATCTCAGTGAACCTTTCCCATTTCTTCCCAAGAGCAATGCAATACTCCTGGATTCAAGTCTCACGTTTTCCACTAACCCTGGACCCTTTAAGTTGCCCTAAAGGTATTGACTGGTATTTTAATTCTTGTATATCTAGAATATCTAGTCTAGCAAGTGACTCCCCTCGCTGGTCTTCAGTTTGCTCCTCAGGAAAACACTATGATGAAAAGTACCATGAGCATATGACTACTCATCAACAGTCTCCAAAAATAAAAATCACCTCATACAGTGCTGTTAAGAAGCATTAAATATATAAAAGCCCTACGCTAAGTTCTGTGAGAACACAAGGTTGAATCGCATGAAGAATTTCTTACACCTTCCAAAATATGGTTCTAGCGATGGAAGGACAGAGACCTATAAACCAATCCTCCAGGACTGGGCAGGTAAAGGCAATACGCAGAAAGTAGTGAAAAATTGAATATGGTTAATCTTCTCAAGACTGAACCATTTAACAGCATTATTAGGAATTTAACATATATTAAATGAATACTGTCTCTCTCTAGTGGGAAAGGGCAATGACTCTCATCCCAAAATTATCTAAAGAAGCCGAACTCCAGGAAGATAGAAATTATCCACGTAAGACCCTAGCAGACATACAAAAGTCAACAGCTGCTGCAATTGGATGTCAGAACCATGGACAATTTACTATTCTTTCTCATTTTATTATTATTGTCTTTTATAAGTATGTATATATTTTGTAATTCATCTATTTGGCCAGACATTTACCTAATAGTTACTATGTGCTGGCCACTATACTAGGCTCTAGATTGTAAATGTGCAAAACATAATGCCCAACCAACACTTTCAGGAAATTCAGCCAAATAAAAGAGATAAAGATACAAACAAGCGATGAACAAACTACTGTGGTAAGCAGCAAGTCCCTCTAAGAGGACGGCCAGTTGCTGTACTGGGCTGGGGCATGAAAGGCAGGCTGGGAAGCAGTGAGAAAGGACAGGAAATAACAGCAGTTCTCCCTTATCCATGGTCTTGCTCTACCGTTTCGGTTACCCGCGGTCAACTACAGTCTAAAAGCAGATGATCCTCCTTATGACTTATGGTCCAAAGGTCAACAGTAGCCTCACGCTACGTCACAATGCCTACATCACTGACCTCACTTCGTCTCATGCAGGCATCTTATCATCTCACAGCATCACAGGAAAGATGAGTCGAGAGGAACCACATTCACAGAACCTTTATTACAGTATATTATTATAACTGTTTTCTTTGATTATGATTGCTGTTGATCTCTTGCTGAGCCTAAGTTATAACTTAAACTTTATTGTAATTATTTAATACATATATAGGAAGAAAACTTAGCAAGGATAGGGTTCAGTACTATACATGGTTTCAGGCATCTGCTGGGGGTCTTGTAACATATCTCCCTGTGGATAAGGAGGGACTGCTGTATCTAAATCATGGACACAGAAACTACAAGGAAAGAAAGTGGATCTCTAGGGAGCTAGACTATGAATAAGTACTTCTCTTGCCACTTAACTAGGTTTTCTCATTTGTGTAACGGAATTTGATCTTAAGTCAATGCTAATGGAAAGCCACTAAAGCAAAGGTTTTTAATCAGGGGTCCAAGGATAGTGACAAGGAATATGTGAATCACCTGAAATTATATGCAAAATTTAGTATATTAGGTCATTTTCCTGGGAGAAAGGGTTCATAGTTGTTTGGTTTTTATTAACATATAATGTATTATTTGTTTCAGGGGTACAGGTCTGTAATTCATCAGTCTTACATAATATACAGCACTCGCCACAACACATACCCTCCCCAATGTCCACCACCCAGCTGCCCCATCCCTCCCACCACCCCCTCCACTCCAACAGAGGGTTCATGGTTTTTATCAGATAATTGAAAGGGTCCATCATATGCACACACATACACACAAAGATTTAAGAATCATTGTGTTGATGTGATCAGATTTGTTTAAAAAAAAAAATTCACTCAGGTCACACGATGGATTGGAAATAGGTAAGACCTGAAACGGAAATCAGTTCAGGTTTTATCTCAGTAAAGCAGGCTAAACTGAGGCCTGTAGAAGGGCACTGGCAGTAGGGGAAGCTAATTAAGAGCTAACTTTTTTTAAACATTAACCACAGGCTAGTCACTACACCAAGCATATTTAAAATACCTCAGTTAAACTTCACAACAACCTTATATAGAGTTAGCTCTCATTACTGACCTTTTACAAATGAACAAACCAAGGTTCAAAAGTGCCTGACCTTGTCTAAAGCACACAGTTAGTAAGGGGGCCCACAAGGGAATTCTGTACTCTAAGCCACTCTCCCGTAGGGCTCTGAAAGGTACCTATTTGTTACCTCAGATAGCGCAGAGCAACTTGTCAATTTTTATCACCGTTGAAGGGAAATGCATCAATTTAGATCCAACGTAGAGTTGGATGACTGCAAAATCAATGCTATTAGCCACTATACGAACCGGAAGCAAAGGAGGAGGTTTGAGGTAAAGCTAACACAACTTGGTAAACCAATTAGACATGAAAAGTAAAGGAAAGGTATTGACTCCCTGAAAATTAAGTGTCGTTCACTGAAACACAGAATAAAGCATGAAGAGGGTTTGAAGGGAGCATGGAAGGAGACAGAAGATGATAAAGTCATTTCTGGACACACTGAACTCGAGGGATCTACAGACACTTCAGATGTCCAGAGCCCAGGATGGAAGTATATGAGAATAGACAGATACTCAGTAGTTTTTGAAAACCTGTACGTGAAGTAACAAAAGGTCTTGGGACATGCATTGCTAAGGCAACATGGCATAATGGCTGGGAAGGTAAGCTCTGGAGTCAGACTGTATGCAAACCCTTTTTCCCAGTATTTAACCTACTGTGATCTTAGGCAAGTTTCTTATCTTCTCGAAGCCTCAGTGTCCTCAGTTTTAAGAGGGACTTAACAAAAGAATCTACTCCCTAAGACGGCCAAGACGGTCCACACAGGTAAGGCAAGTTTACAACACACGTACCTGTGTCCAAGACACGTCAGCTCTTTCTGAGGAGGAGTCCCTACAGGACAGAACATGAACACTTAAGACGCGGCGGGGTGGGGAATGGGGGGGGGGGTGGCAGACCCCAGAGGCATCTTAGAGGAAACCGCAAAGGTTTAGAAAGAAAATTCTGGAGAAGCTAAAGTTAAGGAAGATATAGGAGTCCCAAGGAGGAAAATAACTGACAATGTCAAGTGCTACTAGGAGGTCAGGAAAGGAAAGGACCGCCAGGCTGAAGGAAACTTCACAGTCAGTGTTTTATGGAAGACAGATTGCAGGGAATTGGCTGGGAAAAGCAGCAGTGCAGACTTTTCTTCCAATATGCCTACCTTATACAAGAAAAGAAGATAACGGGCAGCAATCAGAGGGAGAAAATTGAGAGCATGATTGTATTTTGGCTTAGAGGAAACAAATACAATCCCAATGTGTAGAGGCAAAGGAGTTGGTCAGAGGGAAAAGATGAAAATACAGAGAGAGGGAGGAAATCATTAGTGGACTAAGGCATCAGATGAGACAGAAGATGACATCCCAGGACACAGGTGAGAAGGACAGATTTTGGATAGGACAAGGCACACCCTTCCACTGAGACCTGAAAGAAGGAAGTAGGGGTGCCTGGGTGGCTCAGTTGGTTAAGGGTCTGCCTTAGCTCAGGTTATGATCCAAGGGTCCCGGAGTTGAGCCTCCCATTCGGCTCCCTGCTCAGTGGAGGGTCTGCCGCTCCCTCTCTGTCTGTCCCTTTCCCCCACTTGTACGCACACTCACTGTCTCATTCAAATAAATAAAATCTTAAAAAAAAAAAAGAAACAAGGAAAAAAGTAAGTGAAGACAGATGCAGCACAGGTATATTTTTAGAGGAAATGGGCCACAGAATTGACGCATTCTACCTACGGGCCTCTATCTTCCTTATGACATTGTTATCACCATCGGAGTCATCTCGAACATGCCAGGGACATGACAAAGATTTTGTAAATCGTTTCCTCACCAACACTGTATTCTTTCTATGTGTTAGGCACTGTATTGGGTTCTAGCCCTCCAGTAGTCAACAGCATATATTACTCAATTAACCCTCACGACAACTCCATGAGAACTATACCCAGCAACCCTATTTACCCAGGTGGAAACTGAGGCTTAGGGTGGACAAGCAGCTTGCACCAACGGTCACACTGCAGAGCGAGAGGACCAACTCACACTGTCGGACTCTGGAGTCTGAGGTCTCTACCAGTAACCAGGTGAGGCTGGTCACTGAGGGTATGTGGGGAGGATCTTAGGGGACTTGAAAAGAGGAGAAAAGTTTAGATTGTATCTGCACAGAGACAAAAAGAAATCAAGATCACATAGAAGTTAGATGCACAAACAGGATTAGACCTCCAATGTCATAATTCTCACATTCGAGTTCCCTGTCCAAGAGACATTACTGTTTCAAGGGTGTGCAGCAACAGAGAGAGGCAATGCTTTCATATGGTAGGGGTAAAAGTACATTTTGGGACTACATTGTCAGGTGGTGCTCTTACCTTCTTGAAATGAATGAAATCACACCTAATACTCAGGCTTCAATAGGTCCAGCATGAGCAGAAGATCTCAAATATTTGATGTTTTACTGGATAATGATACTATTACAGCTTTGGGTTCTGACTCCTGCCTTCCTTTCAAATAGTTCAAACAGCTTCAGTATCTGTAATTTCATGTTGAAAATATCTCGAGATGAGGCTGTTTTTACGTAGAGAAACTCTCGTAAAGGTAAATCAACCAAAATCAGATCGAGAGTGTCAAAGCTGGAATAAAAACTGGTGATTCCCAGCTCAGGACTCCTGTCTTGGCCGGACACCTCCTCCCAGACATTTGCCCACTCTCCAATCTTAGCCCCTCACCTCTACAATGGAACTATGTACCGTGAATACGGAGGTGCTGAGTAGACACAAAAACATGGCTGTTGTTAGCAATTTTTCCCTGGTAGGGAGACCACCTCTAAAGCTGACTGAAGCCACATCATTAAAATTGAGGGGTTTAAGAACCTTGCAGAAGGGACTGAGTCATTCTTCATAAATACAGGAACGACTCAATAAATATTTGTTAACTGAGTCATTTCTGCAGTTCTTAAAAACCTGAAAGATTTCTGAGAAGAAAGGGCTGAGAACAGGCGTGTGAGTAGGTGTGTGTGAGCGAGATAATTCCCAGGCCCCCAGCCCATAACTTGGTCCTGTCGCAAACCACTACGGGAGGAGAGCACCAGCAGCCCGCGTGCTCTGGCTTCCTCAAACAGTGAGCAGGAGGAACAGAGCTGAAGGTGTCATCACTGTGGGGATCAAATCACAGAACAACAGTCTTCCCGGCCCCTTTGTGGTGTGTTTTTTAACCAGCTAATTTACATTTTAATCAACAAGAGAAGGGAGAAACGGCCCATTTCTTTCCCACAACACCAGAAGGTAATCAAGATCATGAACTGGAGCTTTAATACACAG
The DNA here is from genome assembly GCF_030435805.1 of Mustela lutreola. NCBI lineage: Eukaryota > Metazoa > Chordata > Mammalia > Carnivora > Mustelidae > Mustela > Mustela lutreola. The sequence continues at coordinate 184,897,978 of NC_081292.1, forward strand.
AGAGAGAACAGCCACACGACTGCAGCGAAACCACAGCAAACCTGTCTCGGGCAGAAAGGGACTCAGAAGTACACAGAGCTGTTTTAAAAGCCCAATCCAGAGGGATACACCAGATGAGAGAAGAAGGAAAAGTGGATTTTTAGTGACAGTCTTCCTGTGTAAAGAGAAAGAAACACCTCTCCAGGATGTGTTAGGAACACACATGATAGAATATACCAATGCCATGATTTTTTATTTTCAGTTCCGACAAAGCCTGGGGTATTAACCTCTATAAAGAGTCACAGATGATGCACAGCTTTCTATTCAACTTGGGAAGTATTTCAATAACTTAATAATTTACAGAACCCTGTGATGGTTTCTGAAATTATTCCGTACTCTTCCAATGGGGTATTTACAAACAATATGCTTTAGTTTGTCAATAAAGTTTTCTTTCTTTGGGAAAGAAATCAAAGAAAAAAAGGGAAAAAATTATGGTCTATAACGGACTCTTAGAATGTAACCTAAAGAAATGAATAGATCATTTTGATTTGGGGAGAAAAGTCACCAATAACTGAACCCACACCTGGCAAAAATCAATGTTATACACCTAAATGATTCTGAATCATCAACTATAACTTCTTATAGTTTTTGTTTTGCTTTGAATGGAAACTGACACAGACTGTAAACAGAATCTGATGAGAGAAAAAACTTTATTCAGCTACTTCAAAGCCTGACCATAGGAAAAGCATTTTGCAGTCCTTAAACTACAAATCCCTTCCTCCTGGCATACCCAGGTACATCACTGATCCGGTATGAGCACAGCTAAAGAGCTAGGTTTTCATCCTCCCTTCCACTTTTCCTCCAAAAGCCTCACTGCTATTCTCGGATGCCAGCCTCCAACTGAAAAACCTTATGACCTTGACTCCTGTCCTCTCATTCCCAGCACCCTACTTTAAAAACAATAAAGGTTAGTCTTAGATGTTCAAAAACTGTTTAGCCTTCCCATTAAACATAAATCACCAAGACTGTGATGCTGATCAAAATATCAACAACCCAGAAGACAGCTCTAAATTCCAGATAGAAAAAAAAAGAAAGAAAGAAAGAAAAAAGAAATTCCAGGTGAATTTGTAAGGGTAATAGATCTACAATGGACAGATAGGAGAAGCGACTACTTTCAATGCAAGGGTCAAACATCAAAAGGTTTCCTCCTTCAAGCACAGGCAACCCTTAATTCTAGAGGTCCTCTAAGACCTGCCCAGTCTCACATGCTCCAGTGTCAAGTGCAACTACATCGAGTACTTACTTGTCTTGGAAAATGTCCTGAGCAGTCACTTGATCCTTTTTCTTGATGGCTTCAGTCAGTGGGAAAACAGTCTTTATTTTAGAGAGTGGAATTTGACATTGAGCTGTCACCTCAGTGGGGGGGTCCAGCATATTCAAAATATGCTGCTGAATTGGGGGCAGACGCTCCCGGGGATGTAAAGCTCTGTGTAGCAGACACTGTGGAAAAGGAAGAAAGGTTTTGAAACACAGATGTAGACATCATACATGACTTCACTGCAATTTTTGATCAGAGCTCCTGCATGTTTAGTTTGCGAGGGCTACAGGATTCCTACCACATGTAAAAGGGAACAAAGACGTGGCCTTGGAAGTACCGGGGTTAGCAGGACACCAGCTCTGAGCCTGGAAGCGACATCAGCTGGAGGCCTCTTAGAGAAAAGGCTCATTTTACAGAAAGAGGCTGCTGTTTCTACCACCTGGATGATAGGCGAGTCTCCCTAAGACCCATCATTCCAGAAGCGTCTAATCCTTCTAGCTCCCCTCAGCAGAATGCTTTCTCCCTTGCATAATCTTAGACGACGATGTGTTGGGGGGGTGAAACGGGGCTCAGGCAGAGCTGCCAAGCTCAGTGAGTCCCAGGAGGAAGTCTGCCGGAGAGACAGAATACTGGTCTGTCCCAAACCCTCCCAGAGTGCCGAGTTTGGGCTCTTCTCCATCCACTTCTGTCCACGTGCTCTCCCATCACTCTTGTCTGGGGACCATCTCCTCTCGTGGGATCCACCGCGATCACCTTCTAACGGGTCTCCCTGAATCCATTTCCACCATCTGTGAAGCCGAAGCGGTCTTAAACCAAGCCCTTCCCACACCTTAAGAAGTGACACACACCGCAGCACCTCCCTCATGTGCCTCCCTCCCTCTCACACCCCAACTAGGCCAGGCTCTTCCTGCTTCACCCCCATGGCAGTGCGGCCCAGCCTTTGGGGCCTTGTTTATCGCTCTCTCTGCCTCATAGGGCTTCCCTAAGATCCCCACGGAGTTGGCCCTTTTTCATCCTTCTATTCTCTGCTCAAATATCGCCTGCTCAGAGAGGCTCAACCTGACACTCTGTGAAGGAGCCCCTCTACTCCCATCCTGCCGCCCAGCTATTTCCTGTGGCCCTGTTTTCTAGTTTGTAAAGCATTTATCATTATCTAAAGTTATCTTATCAGTCTTCTCACTTATTATTTAACCTCCCTTCTTAAAAGCAGAGATCTTGTTTGTCTTGTTAACTGCTGAATGTCAGGTACCCAAAACAGTGGGTGGCAATGATAAGCAGCCAACAGTACCGGTGGAAGAAATAAAGGATTCTTTCCTATTTATGTTGACACAAGTGTCAAGAAGCGGCCCCAAGAACAAGGCTGGGATAGAGTCTAGGGCTGGTTCTGCCCTGCTCCAGTGAGTGGAGACCTGGCGAAACCACTTATACTCAGTCCCTGGTACTGCTTTCTGGCTGTGAATGCTAGCATCTGCCCAGAAAAGCAAATACTATCAAAGGAACACAGGAAGGTAAGCAACAGGAGGAGTACAGGGAGGTAAGCAAAATGAAACTACCAATTCACTGACCTTTTCTTTCCTTTGCTCTACATTCCAAAATTCAGTTGAAGAACAAGACTCCTATTATTCCCACCTTCAAAGATTTAAACATCGGTAATTTTTTCTTTTTTAAAGATTTTATTTATTTATTTGACAGAGAGAAATTACAAGTACACTGAGAGGCAGGCAGAGAGAGAAGGAAGCAGGCTCCCTGCTGAGCAGAGAGCCCGATGCGGGACTCAATCCCAGGACCCTGAGATCATGACCCGAGCCGAAGGCAGCGGCTTAACCCACTGAGCCACCCAGGCGCCCAACATCGGTAATTTTAAAGAAAAAAAACAAAAACAAAAACAAAACTAGAGAGCTGAAAATTTCTTATAATTCAAAATACTGTTTAATATCCCAAGGTATATATGATTCATACTGCCCCACTACAGGTTTTCCTACCCTGTAGAAAATGTAAGCTGACGTATCCATTCTAAAGAACAAAAAACTGCAGCTTAAATAGTAAATATTGTCTAAGTTGACACCCTCTAGAACTTTAATGTGCCACCCCCTCATCCCAATACACCAAACCACACTCTTCCTTCTCCATATTAGATTCATTTGTCTCAGAGTCTGATTCCCATTTTCCTCTTTCCTAATTACTCAACGTTCCCTTGAGCAACAATAACATCAGCTTGTTTAATGTGAAGCAAAAGGAGAAACCAAAGTGATCCCAAACCCTGTGAATCTACCCCCAACCTTCTTGTGCATGATTCTTTTTTTTTTTTTTTAAAGATTTTATTTATTTGTCAGAGAGAGCAAGCGAGAGCGAGCACAGGCAGACAGAGTGGAAGGCAGAGTCAGAGAAAGAAGCAGGCTCCCTGCAGAGCAAGGAGCCCGATGTGGGACTTGATCCCAGGACGCTGGGATCATGACCTGAGCCGAAGGCAGCTGCTTAACCAACTGAGCCACCCAGGCGTCCCTTGTGCATGATTCTTAATTCACAGTGCTCTCCCTCAGGTCATTAAATTATCTACAAAGCTTAGAAAGCCCTCAAGATGTAAGCAGTAATCCAATACCCAACATAACAGACTATTCTGGAAGATTCGGGGATATTCAATTGACATTTCTGGGAAAAGAACTAGGGCAAACAATGGACAAATATCCTACCCAACCTCCCCACCGAACAATATTCCAGATCTTCAGTATGAATTCCAGGCAATTGTTTCAAATAGTGTCATCACCCTACAGGATGTGTTCTAAAGCATCAACCACTCAGGTTTTTTCAAAGGATATGTTTTAGATGAAATTAAGCAAGATACTTATCAAATTCATTCACTCAAAAAACCTCAATTCATTTAAAATTGGAAGTTATGAGGAAGTAACACTTTTTAATAGAGGAGCTGAGATTACAATCTTGAATTTATTTCTCTTTTACAAACTGTTTTTACTTCATGTGATTTTTACAATTTGAAAAAGGAAAAAAATCCACGGGCCACATAGTTAGCTTATAAGCTACCAATATGTTGATTTTACCAACACTGTATCAATGATTTAATAAGAGGCTGGTGTCAGGGTATACTTCCCCTAAAATGTATCTTTCAGCACTTCTTTTCAAAATTCAGAATTAAATTAACCTGTTGTCAACAAACTGACGGTTAACCTCTCCATCCTTCTGCCCCTTACTCCCAGCTCATTTCCTCTCAGCTATGAAATGTTTCATTTATAAAGGGAACGTTCCTGGACCCCACATCCTTGTTAGCTTCCCGTGTCCCCTTTCTCTTTCCCCCGCTCAGTGGAGCCTTCTCCCCCAGCATTGGACTGTGCCACTACTGGTCCCCGGCCCCCTACTCCACTGGCGCCCCCACCCCCCCTGCCCAGGCCCTCAGTCAGCAGGGGCCCTCAAGGTCAGCGAAGGCCCTCAGCATGTGCTCGCCCTCACTTGCCAGTGTGCAGCATCTGACTTGTTCTTTCCTTCTGGACATGCTTCGCTCCCTGTGCTTTCCAAGGCACCAGCTTCTCCCTAGTTCTTTCAACCTCTCTGACTTTTTGTGGGTGGGGGTAGTGATGGTGACAGGAACATTTCGTTTTGTCTTTTAACAACCCTTCTTTTTCTGTCTATCCCTAATTATTTACTCATACATTGGTGTTCAGGACTCCATTCTCTTTTCTTCTCATGCAATATACTGTCCCCAGGGGATCTCATTCACTTCTATTTCTTTTTTTTTTTTAATATAATTTTTTATTTTTTATAAACATATATTTTTATCCCCAGGGGTACAGGTCTGTGAATCACCAGGTTTACACACTTCACAGCACTCACCAAAACACATACCCTCCCCAATGTCCATAATACCACCCCCTTCTCCCAAACCCCCTCCCCCCAGCAACCCTCAGTTTGTTTTGTGAGATTAAGAGTCACTTATGGTTTGTCTCCCTCCCAATCCCATCTTCTTTCATTTATTCTTCTCGTACCCACTTAAGCCCCCATGTTGCATCACCACTTCCTCATATCAGGGAGATCATATGATAGTTGTCTTTCTCCGCTTGACTTATTTCGCTAAGCATGATACCCTCTAGTTCCATCCATGTTGTCGCAAATGGCAAGATTTCATTTCTGTTGATGGCTGCATAGTATTCCATTGTGTATATATACCACATCTTCTTGATCCATTCATCTGTTGATGGACATCTAGGTTCTTTCCATAGTTTGGCTATTGTGGACATTGCTGCTATAAACATTCGAGTACACGTGCCCCTTTGGATCACTACGTTTGTATCTTTAGGGTAAATACCCAATAGTGCAATTGCTGGGTCATAGGGCAGTTCTATTTTCAACATTTTGAGGAACCTCCATGCTGTTTTCCAGAGAGGTTGCACCAGCTTGCATTCCCACCAACAGTGTAGGAGGGTTCCCCTTTCTCCGCATCCTCGCCAGCATCTGTCATTTCCTGACTTGTTGATTTTAGCCATTCTGACTGGTGTGAGGTGATATCGCATTGTGGTTTTGATTTGTATTTCCCTGATGCCGAGTGATATGGAGCATTTTTTCATGTGTCTGTTGGCCATCTGGATGTCTTCTTTGCAGAAATGTCTGCTCATGTCCTCTGCCCATTTCTTGATTGGATTATTTGTTCTTTGGGTGTTGAGTTTGCTAAGTTCTTTATAGATTCTGGACACTAGTCCTTTATCTGATATGTCGTTTGCAAATATCTTCTCCCATTCTGTCAGTTGTCTTTTGATTTTGTTAACTGTTTCCTTTGCTGTGCAAAAGCTTTTGATCTTGATGAAATCCCAATAGTTCATTTTTGCCCTTGCTTCCCTTGCCTTTTGCGTTGTTCCTAGGAAGATGTTGCTGCGGCTGAGGTCGAAGAGGTTGCTGCCTGTGTTCTCCTCAAGGATTTTGATGGATTCCTTTCGCAAATTGAGGTCCTTCATCCATTTTGAGTCTATTTTTGTGTGTGGTGTAAGGAAATGGTCCAATTTCATTTTTCTGCATGTGGCTGTCCAATTTTCCCAGCACCATTTATTGAAGAGGCTGTCTTTTTTCCATTGGACATTCTTTCCTGCTTTGTCGAAGATTAGTTGACCATAGAGTTGAGAGTCTATTTCTGGGCTCTCTATTCTGTTCCATTGATCTATGGGTCTGTTTTTCAAGACAGCATGGTACTGGCACAAAAACAGTCACTTCTATTTCTACACGAAGAGGACTCTCAAGTCCCTAATTCTCTCCTGGGCTCTGTACCTCTACTTCCAACTTCCCACTGGGTGCCTGTACCGGGATAGCTGACAGCTCAAATTTAACCCCTGCAAACATACACAAACTGCTTTTTCTGTCTGTTCATTCTGTATTCCCCATCGTCATTGACAGTGAGGCCATCCTTCCACACTTCTTCATCCAAGCTAAGATCCTGTTCTCTCCAATTGCGAGTTCCTCTGCCTTCAACATTTTCCCTCTCTGCTCTCCCTGTCACCATTTAATTCAGGCCTTCACAGGGCCCACTGCACCTTTTCTAATGGGTCTCTGCTCCGTCTCCATGTCACGGTCAAATCCCATTTCTACAAACCCATCACCCACCTGCTGACAAAACCCTGCCGGGACTTCCCACTGCCTACAGGGTAATGCCCAGGGGACCGGCTCCTCACGATCCACCTGCCGCTTACCTTCCCTGACCCCCTTCCCATCATCGCCCCACACAGCCTATGCTGCAGCCAAGTGCAACTATCTGGGAGTCCCCAAGTCCAGCGACCTCCTCCCCACTCCCAAGCTTCTGCACATGCTACTACTTCTGCCTGCCATGTCGCTGTCACTTCACACATCCCCTTTCTTCCTCAGTGAAGCCTCCCTCCAGTCACCCACTTGTAAGAATCTTTTCCCCACAGTGTTTTATACCCATCACTGTTGTACCTATTGGCTTTGCATCTCCATTCCTCTCACTCTTCTGGGGGCAGGAGTCTCCTTTTAAGAAGTGAACTTATTCTATCTTTAGCTCATGGGACAGTGTTAGTCCTCAACAAATATTTGTTTTAAAAAAGAAAAGTGAAAAGGCGCACTATGGGACGCCTGGGTGGCTCAGTGGGTTAAAGCCTCTGCCTTTGGCTCAGGTCATGATCCCAGAATCCTGGGATTGAGCCCTGCATCAAGCTCTCTGCTCAGCGGGGAGCCTGCTTCCTCCTCTCTCTCCGCCTGCTTCTCTGCCTACTTGTGATCTCTGTCAAATAAATAAAATCTTTAAAAAAAAGAAAAAAGAAAGAAAGGTGGGTAAGCTGTAAAAATCAAAGTTGCCAGTGCCTACAGCTTTGAAAGGTATCAAATACCTGTCCACCAACCCCAATAAACACATATTGAGGCAGGCAGAACCCACCCAAGATAAATCTGCCAAGTATCAGATGTTTCCACTTTTCACTACAGTGACCAGATACTTTTGCAAGCTTTCCACACCAAGTGGTCTGCTCCTCCCTTCTCACAAATGACAAAGAGCTTCAGGTCTTGAAGTCCACTTGACAAAAACACCAAAGAAGTTTATACGAGTAGTATATACTTAGAATACTGGAGAAGTCACTGAGTCAGCCTTTTCCATGTTAAGCTTTATATTCTAATTTTAGAAGAAAAGATTTTAATTCACTACTTAAAGCAAATGTAAGCATCAAAAAAACCAGGCAGTTTCTTCTGAGTAGGAGATCCCTTAAAATTACAATAGGCCCTGATACAGACTTGAGACAGTTAAAGATGCTTTGAGAAAGGAGTAGAGAGGGATAACCAGTGGTGTCTCCCTCACCTTCCCCACCCCTGCAAGAGGAGGTCGTCCCCGCCCCTGTGGGGAAGAGCATGACTGAAAAAGCTGCGTGTGAGGTCTGTCAGCTTCGTGGGGTTCAGAAAGGCCTATACTACTGCCACCAACTTCACCTGGGACTGGAATAGTCCTTCAGGCCATCCCTCCCCTGTTTCAGCACAAGTCAGCTCTCTTGTCAGCCTTCTGGTTCCCTTAATCCAATCTCCACCTTCCAACTCCTTCAGGTCAATACTCAAAAATACCTATTTTACAGTTTTCTATATTATAGATACTCTTTAATAATTTCATACTATAACCTTTTGATCTGACCTCCATACTAACTTTAGTTATGAAATTTTGACAGATGTGGTACTGAAAAACCGCTTCTCTAATACTGTTATACAGTTCATAAAAATTCTCCAACTATCTGGATATTAAAAACAAAGCAAAGTCTCATTTGTATAAAACAGAGGAGGAAATCCTAGAAAAGGCATAAAAGAAGAATCTGCTTTTTATTAAAAAACTCCCTTTTAAAAAAAAAGAAAGAAAACTAGGCTTCCTCCAGAAAAACAATTTTTCTTTTTAAACATTTTTAATTTATTTATTTGAGAGAGAGAGAATGTCTGAGAGCACAAGCAGGGGGCAGGGTTAGATAGAGAAGCAGACTCCCTACTGAGCAGGAAGCCCACAGGGCTCAATCCCCAGACCCTGGGATCATGACCTGAGCCTGAGCTGAAGGACTCTTAACCAACTGAGCCACCCAGGTGCCCTGAAAAATAATTTTTCAAATATCCTAATTTTTTTTTCTTTTTTTCTTTTTTTTCCCCTTTCTTCCTAACAGTTCAGAGTATTTTTATCTTTTTTAGAGGAAGGTTATTATACTTCCATTAAATAATGCAACTGAAGCTCTCAGAGAACAAAGATGCTTGTTTGGGACTGACCAATTACACTAACTTTTCACTCAGGTCTCTCTCATTAAAAAAAAAAAACAAAAAAATAACAAAAAAAAAAACAAAACAAAAAAAGACTGGTTCAGGGGCGCCTGGGTGGCTCAGTGGGTTAAGCCACTGCCTTCGGCTCGGGTCATGATCTCAGGGTCCTGGGATCGAGTCCCGCATCGGGCTCTCTGCTCAGCAGGGAGCCTGCTTCCTTCTCTCTCTCTCTGCCTGCCTCTCAGTGTACTTGTAATTTCTCTCTGTCAAATAAATAAATAAAATCTTTAAAAAAAATAAAAAATAAAAAATAAATAAAAATTTAAAAAAAAAAAAAAAAAAAAGACTGGTTCATCTTTTTTCTCTTACCTGAAATAATCTCTGAAATTGAGGATTTGGGATTTTGCTGGTTGGAAACAAGTCTTCAATGGTGTCCTCCTTGTCACCTTTCTTTACCAAGCTCATGGAGTCAATCAGGGCATCTACTGCACTCAACTGAGCCTCTAAAACAAGCATAAACAGAGTACACAAAGGAAAATGATTACCTCCACTGCTCTTCACTAAAATAAATGCCTTCCATTCAGAGATTCAGGATTACCAGCAGGTTATAGACAGTCCGGGCTTAGCCAGAAAGTAGTCTCTAGTTACGCAAGTCACTTAACCTGAGTCGTGGTGATCTCTTTTGTAAAAGAGCTATTTAGAGTAGCTGGTCTCCTAGGTCCACTCAGTGAACTTCTGCAGTGTAATATCATCCCGAAAGGCAAAAAGTTTGTTCCAGAGGAAGCACCACAGACATACAAAACCCAATCTCTATATGGAGACTCAAAATATTCAGTATTCAATGAGTTTGTGATATTCAAAAAATTAGTAATTAGCTAAAAGAGAAAAACATGAAGAAGAAAAAGAAAATACCTTTGGTGATGAGACATAAGCTTCACAAGGATTTCCTATAAGTTGTATCAGGGTAACTAACAGGAAGACAGAGAAACCTAATGGGAAGACACCAGTAGACCTGAGGGAGTAGACACCTTCCCAGTCTCCCAAAGTCAGAACAAGCTCTCTCCCCTCACAGACCTCACAGCCTGTATGCACACCTGCATCCATGTCTTACCCCGCTCCATTCAAACTGTAAGATCCTTGAGAGCAGAAACATGACATCTTCGTTACCTCTCTCCTAATACCTAACAGAAAGCAAGTGCTTCTCTATAAAAATCTACCAATGCAACAAAAATGGCACAGTCCAAGCAATGGGGATAAAAGGCAACGCTTTCCAGAACACTTCTACCTAAACCACCATTGTGTAGCTTCCATTCTGCTGATTCATACAGCTGTTAAAAGCTGAAGCGCTGTTTTTGGATCATTCACAGCTATTAGGCAAAAAGTAGAAAAGAGTAAGCAGTTCCTAAAAAGCCCATTGTGCTTCTGTTCTTCATCTTTTCAAGTATCTCTTGTACTACAAAATGAAAGAGCATACTACAGATTTTTCTCCTGATACATTTCTATCCCATTTTCGGACTTTCCAGGAGAGATTTCAGACACTGGCATGGCATCACCATCTTAAACTGACTACCGCAGAGCTCCCCAGGCAACAGGCTGGAAGCTGCACCTGCATGTGTGAACATTCGGTGACTTTCACCTGCTACGTCAAACGAGCATCCGGACACCTCTGTGTAAACAGCAACTGGGGCACCGGTCCAACAGTTTCAACAATCCATTTCCCAATGGGCAACATGCAAATAAAAATATGCAAACTCACAGAAAACAAATCAAGAGACTGAAAGATACTTCACATTTTAGATCCCAAGCGAATGATTTATGTCCATGTGATAATTTCTCAACAAAGTTCTCTTTTTCAAATGTCTACTCATTTAATGTTTGAAATTATCAACACGGAGAGAAATAATATTGTAACACAGTGGAGGCTTCGATACATTCAAGTCCATGCCTGGCCCCACCAAGATGCAGAGGGATTCATTTCTAGAAGGTGAAGACACAAACCCTTGGGCCTATTGGATTATCGGCTTTGCTACAGTGCACTGCTCCTCAAGGATCTAACAAAAAAAAACAGAGAACCCATCTCTGAGACTCAACTCACAATTCCCTAGTCCTACAATGACACAGATTTAAACTTTCAAACCAAAACATCTACTCACTATTTTGTGTTCTTTTTGGTATATATATTCTCTACATTCAGCCCACTCTGATATTTTATTGCAGCTGTCTTAAACTATGACTAAGATAGGATTTGATACCTATGTGAACCATCCCAGGAGGCACCCTGACCCTCATTGCCGGATGCATAATAAAGGCCTTTTCTCATCACGCTCAAAGTAACTCCTAGAAGCAAGGAACAAAGCAGCCTGGAGGGTTAGTATAAACTGCAAAGAAAGAACAAAGAGAAAAAGTAACTTACAGAACTTAACTTTTCGGTTCAGTTAGTTACATCATATTTTACGTAGGACACTACAGTCACAGCTTTGACACTGCACGTCAGCTCACTTCAGCAGAGGGCAAACTGGTATGGCACTAGAGAATGCACATCCACTTCCAAAAAGCTGCTCCCTAGCTACAAGCTCTGTGTCAGAGCAGGAAACCAGACAGTGTTTGGAGAGTTCAGGGCAAACCCATCCCGACTACGAAAAAACATGATGCATCCCCTTCATCACCACTGTGTATGAGCACGAGCATGGCTGGAGTCCAAGAAATTCCACCCTGTGGAGGCCCCCAGCCCCAATTAGTGACTACAGGTAGGTGATTTCCCAAGGACAGTCTGCCTTTAGAGCCAACTAATGAGCAAAATGAAAATAAACTCACCTGTAGGAATGTATTTCTTATTATTTTTCAAAGATGAAAACATGTATTGTCGCAAGTCTTCCATAAAAGGCAGCTGCACATATATTAAACACTAAGGAGAAAGAGAGGAGGTAAAAGCAGAAACCAAATTAATGGAAAAAATACAAAGCTGGTCCCAAATGCCATGCAAGTGGTGCAACAAAAGTATTCTCAAAAATCAGACAAGTCAAGTCTGGTACTGCTTTGCTTTCTGTTTTCACTGTATACAACCATGAACGGCACAAGAATATTAAACATAAAAAAATACTTAACAGAAAAATTATCCAGAACACCTGCAAAATGTGTGACCAATACAACAAATGGAAAAGTCATGGTGACTGGAAGGCTGATCAGGAAGTCAAGGTATTTGCCTTCTCTTTTCCAGTTCTACCACAGAAAGTTCCCTGAGAAACAGGGAGACGGTCAAGAATCTAGGCCTGTATTTTCAACAAGAGAACACCAAATAAACTGAATTTTTCAAGGACCACAAAAAAGGTCCTTGAAAGGACCACCCTTGACCTTTATCCATACTCTTCATTTGTAAAAGCAAGGGCGCTCTCTATCCCCAGCAGGTTCTGCGAAGTCAAGAAGGGTGAGAATGGAGAGGTCACTGGATTAGACAAGCAGAAGGTTACAGGTCACCTTCACTGATTTGGTTTAATAATAAGCTCCTTACATTCACGCTCTTTCATTACAACTGGAAGTGTGGTTCACAGACCATCTGCGTCAGCCTTATTTGAGAATTTGTGAGAAATGCACAATTTCGGGCAGTGCTCCAGACCTACAGAATCTGAACCCCAAGTCATTCCCAGGCACATTACGAGCTGAGAAGCACTGTTTGGAATAAAGGAACTGATGGAAAAAAATTAACATGAAAGAACTATGGGTTTTACCTCATAGGTGTCCTTGATATAAGGAAACGCCATGCCAACTTGAGGATTAGCTCTTTTGTCATAGACATATCGAACTACGGCCACCATGTCCAATTCATCCAAAGCATGAATCAGGGAGGAAAGTGCCACTGCTGCTGCCTGATAAAAAAGCCACTGCATGAACACAGAGCCAGTGTGTGTGAACTTCCCCAACACACCTAAATACAGCTGACCTTTGAACACACGGGTATGAAATGCACAGGTCCACTGGCACACAGATTTTCACAGTATTATAAATATATTTTCTCTTCCTTATGAGTTTCCTACTAACATTTTTTCTCTAGCTTACTTTACTGTAACATAGTATATAATACACACAACATACAAAATACATATTAAATGCTGTTATTGGTTAGGCTTCTGGTCAAGAGTAGGCTATTGGTAGTTAAGTTTTGGGAGAGTTAAAAGTTACACTGGATTTCTGACTGCTTGGGGTGTCAGACCCCCTCACTCTCTACCCTTGTCCACTGTTCCAGGGTCACCTGTACTTACAAGATTTTTACCTAAGAAAAAGAAAGTCCTTTTGTTTTTAAATTGTATGTTAAACTATATGTTATTTCTACTATGCTTACAACCTATATTATAGCTTTCTTATCAATGCTACTGAAAATGAAAGTGTCCATTGGCAGTTACAGATTATCAGTATAGCAAACTCCTAAGCTCTAGTGCTATAACATTTTCATAAATAATTTGAGTTCTGAGTAAGTTTTGTGCTTATAAAAATTACTCTTGGACCTTACTGTTGTTAACTAGATCAAATATATAGACCGAACAGGAAAACACTGAGTACTTTTAGTGTTTCCAAAGCCTCAGATGGAGTTACTAGTATTATAATTTGAAACTGGTAATAAAATAGAAAACCATTAACTTCTTTTTTCTGGACCCTTTTCATGCCAGACATTAAAGAGGTTCTGCTAACTCATTTCCTGGCTTTCTCCAGAATGAAAATATTTAGAACAGTGTTCCTAAAAAGCCATTCTTGCCTGGTTCACATTGATTTTTGAGTCTCTTCAATATATATTGATCATGTATTGATTAATGCTTTCCCGCATATTTTGGTCAGATAAATTCAGATGTATATAACAGAATAGCTTTTCTTAATTGAACTACACTATGATATCTACATGATTATACAGTAAAGAAAAATAACTATACTGAACCTTAAAAAAAAATCATCATCCACCTTATTCCGGTTTCAGATTTCTTAAGTGCCCCTCTGTCTACTTCAAGGCCACACCGTACACACCTCCATTTGATCACACTAACTGTAAGCTCTTCTGGAACTTTACTTCATTATATGTCTCCTCTCTGTCATCACTTCAGTCTTTCGTCTCTCAATTCATACCCTCATCCTCCCAATCAACTCCATCCAGTCTCAGCCTTTCTAAACACAATCTTTCTTTGGCCCCCTCTCTCCAGAAATTACTATCTCTATCTTTCCATTTACCTCTAAATTTCATGAAATTTGGTGTTTTCACCAAATGGTGTCTTGGTGTTTTCACAGCTTAGAACACAATTATTCTTCAATCTAATACAGCTCTTGCCCTCATCTTATTTACTGAAATTACTCTCCAAAGTCAGCTATGACCTCCTAACTGCCAATCCTTGGTTCCCATTCTATTCATTTGACCTTTCAGCAGCATCTGACCACGCCCCTTTCTCTGCACTTTCTCTCTGGCTTCAGAAACAATACTCTTCTGTGATTATTCTACTTTGTGGATCATTCCTCCCCTAACTCTTCTCTTCTTCCACTAATCTTGAAATTTTGGTCTTGGCCTTTCTCACCTTCTCTCACTCTGAAACTCTACTTCGGAATTATTTTATCCAGTCCCATGAGTTGATGAATCAAAAATCTGTATATTCAGCTTTAAAACTCGAAGATCCAGACTTACACTGCCCACCAGCTGGTAGTATATCACAGGAATTGAAACTGTTTATGACCAAAACTAAACTACTATCTTTCCCCCGTTCTCCTCCAGTACTCCCTACCTCAAGAACTCTACCTCCCATACAACCAAATGAGAAGCCCAAAGTCTTCAGTAATGCCACCCAACTCATCCTTCCCCTTCAAGTGTTTACCAAATTGTACTAAATCTACCTCTCTCTATCTCTCTAATCTATTTCTTCCATCACTGCCTCTCCAGTTCACAGAGCTGATCACGTCATTCCCTTCCCTAAGAAACTCCAATGGTTCAGGGCAGCTGGGTGTCTCAGTTGGCTAAGCATCTGACTCTTGATTTGGGCTCATGTCATGATCATGAGATTCAGCTCCAAGCTGGAATCTTGCTCAATTGGGATCTTGCTCAGCATGGAGTCTGCTTGTCCCTCTCCCACACCCTGCTCAAGTATACATGCAAACTCTCTCTCTGTCTTTCAAATAAATAAATAAATAATCTTTAAAAGAATCTCCAGTGGTTCTACTATCCCAGCCTCAGTTAGCTGACCATTATTCCTAAACAAGTCTTATACTCTCCCTCCTCTGTAGCTTTCTACTCTTAAAATTTCCTCCTAGCTAGAAAGCCCTCTCCATATCTCTGTCTCTTGAGCTCCTAACCTATTCTCAAGGCCCAGTAAATTGATACCCCATTTTAGATTTGCTTTAGTCTCTCCATTTCCGTAACTCCCCAAACACAGTCTGAACTTTTCTCAGTATTATAATTACTCTTTATCCAAGTTAGCTACGTACATTTTCATTTCCTCCACCAAAAACCTATGACCTCAATACCTTGTCATCAAAATCCTCTAAAGGTTTTGTGGCAGATTCATTACCTTTCTAGTTCAATTCACGGAATATTTACTTAGTGCCTACTCTTTGCTACACAGTCTTAGACCCTATAAGAAAACAAAGGTAAGTCCCTGATTTCACTGAGCTCATACATTCTTTCCTAGCACAAGTGAGATACGTACCAAATACAGAATGTGTACAGTCTAGCAAGTCCCATTAGAGACCAGAGAAGCACACACAATGGGAGTCTGAGGACAAGATTACTTCCAATTTATTTGCAAATTTCTATCTGGGTATCTTTGACAGAACCAACTGGGATATTAAAAAGAAGGAAAGAAGGGGTCAGGAATGATTGTGACACTGTCAACACAATGCTACCTCTGTGGGAAACTCAACTACAGCTCTATTTCCTTTTCTTCCTTTTCTCCTCCTCCACACACAGTACAAATTATGTGCAAGTATAGATTCTCTATACAAGAAAATTGTATGCTAATGACCAGAGAAAACACATTTTTAAAAGGAATTATTGACAGAGTCATAGAATATTTGAGCTGAAAAACAACAGTATTTATTTAGCTTAACCACCCACATGATGAAGAAATTCCCTCCCCCAAATCTGACTGGCACAAATAAAGACCCTGCTGAGAAATATTCAGGAACAGAGACCTGACTGTCTCACAAGAAACCAATTGACCTGGAGGTAGTAACCCTTTTGATAAAAATAATTCTTTATTTTGAATAAAACTGCCACCTGTTGGAAGGAAAACTAGTTAAATTTCTATTCCACATGATAATCCTCTAATGTAAGAAGGGGGCTATTATGTCTGACGTCCCACGTCCCTAATACTTCCTTTCCGACCTACAAAGTTTTCTTGGAAGTCATCACCTGACATAACTTCCCTAACCCCCCTGCCTATCTCAGTAGATCCCATTATTAGTACTGTCCTTTGAGTAGGACATCAAGAATGACACCAAAGAGTGAGACCCTTTGCCATTAGCAGATGATTTTTTTTTTTCCTTGAGTGACCTCGAAGTAACCCAATGATCTATAGGGTCTGTATGAGGTTGGGCTGGAATGATGCATGCCACAGGCTGCCCTTAGCTAGCCAGTTTAGATAACCACATAGGTGATAACACAAAGATGCTGACAAGAGTCTTTATGACATACTGGCAATCACATGAAGTGATCAGAGTTTTCTACGTGCAGGAATGGTAAGCTGGAGTTAAAATTCAGTTTAAAATGCTGTCAAGCTATGATGACAACATATACTACAAATGTATAATTCCCAAGAGGATTTGACTTGGGGAAAAAAAATCCATGAACAAAGATTCTCATGTAAACTAAGATTCACAAATGCTTACTATGCTGACAAATCCATTTGGTACTGCCAGGAAACAAAGCAATTCTCCTAAGTTAACTGTTCCAGTAATGGCATGGCCACTCATTAGATCGGCAGCCAGGTACCCCTCGGAAGTGAGGAGAAAAAGCGGAAAAGGAGACAAGGAGGACGAGACCACTTCCGCCACCGCCCTCCCCGCACCCCAACAAGCCTCGGACATCCAGTTTACTAACTTCAAATGCAAATATATCCGGAACTTGGATCCCTGCTTAGGTGGTCTCAAGCAGACCTGAGACTGCCATATCCCAGTTAAGATCAATATCTCGATAGGACAAGTTCCAGCTTGGAGGCTGAACAGCAAACATTTACAGAGAGGGCAGATACGACCAGGTAGGATGCGATGGCCATGGGTTGTTAGCTGGGCTAAAACCAGCCTGAAAACAGAAACTCCTAGGGAGGTGGGGAAAAAGTACAGAGAGAGAGAGGGAAGAGGACAAAGACGAATTTCTTAATGAGGGAAGTGGCCCAGTGAATCACTAACACTCATCTCCAGGAGGCTAAAGCTAAGCACTAAATGTTCAGTGCTTAATGACAAGGAAAATGTCACCCTGACCCCAAGCCTCCTCAACATCTGACCAGGAGATTCCCACATGTAAATGCATTTGTTCAAATGTTCTTTTTAACACGTACCTGGTCTCCAGCGGCAGGACTATGTCCTCAGGCCTTGTGCTCACGCTGTGACAACTTCATTTATCATTTCTCCATTTTCAGAGTTAAGCTCAGTGAACTTTCCCACTGTTGTTGCAGGAATTAACCTCATTTTAAACCATAAAAGCCCCAAACAACTCACTTAAAATGACATTCAATTCTGTGGCACTACCTCAAAGGCCCACTGTCAACTCACCTCATCATCTGCTGCTGCAAAAACCTTTAGGACTTGATTTCCCATAAAATATCTCCTGTGGACCTACAAGAGTTAAGTGAGGAAAACAGTTTGGTTTTGATCCATAATAAGTTAACACCTATAGCCATTATGCCATAGTTACTAAGAAATTCTTATTCTCTTAGTTATTGTGCCACAGTTACTAAGAAATTCTCTTCAAAATGTAAAAAAACTCATGGGGACTAGAAACAACTTTTTATTTGAGGTTCAATTCAATTAAACACAATACATCTCTGAATTCCAAGGACATGCCAAGCATTGTTCTGAGAGCACTGTAAACAATAATGAACAGGGCAGAGTCTGGTCCTGAGGAGCCTGGACAAATATGAAACCAACTGCCCTGCAGGTTTAGGGAACTGCACTGCAAAGGCACAAGAGTGCAGCATTCTAGCTCAGGGCCCTGAGAGCACATGAACAGGGCACCCAGCTTGGTCAGGAAGGGTGAGGGCAGGCTTCTGCAAATGGTGACACCCAGGACAAGACTTCAAGGATGCACAGGAACTAACAAAAAAGTCTAGCACAAGTGTGCTGGGCAGAGACACTAGTGTGAATCGAGTCTGGAATGACATAAGAACATAGAGTAGGTGCAGTACCCTAGCATGAGGGGAGAGGTGCAAAATTAGAGTAGCAAAGATCATATCGTGAAGTGTCTGTGAGCAAAGTTAAGCAATTTGGACTTCATCCCAAGAGCAAAGACGAAGCACTGCTAAACTGCAAAGGGACCAGAGTGAAAAACTACTTATGAGGGGCAGGGGCCATACTGGAGGAGGGGAGACTATAGGGAAACCAAAAATAAGTACTGCATGTCCTCCTGTCCCCCTTTTAATTCAGTTACTTCTCTGGCAGGGTATCAGAGGAATCAAAGCAGCACCACTGATACCTGCTTAGAAATGAAGACTGAGGGCGCCTGGGTGGCTCAGTGGGTTAAGCCGCTGCCTTCGGCTCAGGTCATGATCTCAGGGTCTTGGGATCGAGTCCCGCATCGGGCTCTCTGCTCAGCAGGGAGCCTGCTTCCTCCTCTCTCTCTCTCTCTCTGCCTGCCTCTCTGCCTACTTGTGATCTCTCTCTGTCAAATAAATAAATAAAATCTTAAAAAAAAAAAAAAAAAAAAAGAAAGAAAGAAATGAAGACTGAAGAGTTCCTAGCATCATAACCAACCCCCTGCATCTACTGACCAAGATCAACTTCTCTCTGCTCCAGGTAATCCTGACCCTGGAGCTTAGCTCAAGAACATGCCATGTGCTGCACAGGGCAACGCCCCTCAAGTGTTCTTCTGCCCTCCCACCCCTAAAGCCAAGACACTGAGCACAGTTACTCGGGTCATGAATTTCAGATCAGTTGTTTTGGATAGGTCTTTTCTAGCTAACTGGAATTAGGAAGACCCACTTTCCAACAGGCCAGCTTTTACACACAGGCCTGAAGAGAAGTTCTGCTTCACTGGAAAGACCTAGAGGCACTGCCATTAACAACCTAAGTTTTAAGTCTGTAGAACTTACAAGGTGAATACTTTCATTTTTAAGAAATAAGTATTTAGTGTAATTTGTTAGAGAACTGTTAGAAACTCTCAACTTCCAAAAAGTATTTTTGCCATTAAAATCATATCAACTTTCAGTAAGTACTCCCAATTTGCAGCTTAAGAAGTTTAAAAACATACCCAACAGTTCGGGCATATCAGGGAAAACAACTCTGTACCATTGTGGAATTATTCTAACACCAAAGCATACAGAGACTATATCCCACAGCAACACGAAGAAGCTCAAATTCAGTATGCCAGGTAATATTTATTTTCATTACAATTCTCAATTGAATTTCTTTAGAACCAACAAACATTGCTTTATCCCTGTAGAGCCTTAGAAAATACACGCTACAAGAAATGCTTATTCATTTTCTCTGGTTGCCTACCTTAAGAACATTTAATCTAAGATCTCCAGGAATCTTTAATAGCCCTTTCTAGAGTAGTATATGATAGCCCAGAGCCCTCAGTGAGTTACCACATTTCCCGCTATGTGTTTTGTGTATCTCTGCATCGGTGTCTAAAGAATGTATGACTTAAGGACAGGCTTCAGATCCTAGACCTCTTTGTTGGGTGTAGAGAAGGGTGCCCAGCATAAACCAGTGACATTCTAAGAGGCCTGGGGTCATTCAAAACCCAAGCAGACCTTCATTCCTCTAAGACACGCTATCACACATAACAGTTTAGAGAAAGCAGCACAGTAGCAGAGAACTGAATGATGTTTCTTTAAGGCTACTGTAAGCCAAGACTGACAGCCAAGCTAAGAAGTGACTCTTAACAGACTATATTCTGATTCATGCTAAGACTGCTCAACTTTTCTGTATCTTGGTTTCTCTATTCAAAAACTGATGATAGTTGACACTAATCCCCAAACTATACTCAAACAAATCTAAAAGTAAAATAAATACACATCATAAATAAAAGGACCAACTAAAAGCATACCCTCTCAAATAACACTAAGAGAAAAGTTCATTTCTTTTGTTGCCAACGAGTAAGAGTAAGTGCCATACCTGAGAAGATCTACAAAATCCCAAAACAGAGAAGCACTTCCCCTCTGATTTATACTTCATGAGTTCCTCATCCACTTTAGAGAAAGGAACGATATCACTTCCATAGCGGAACCCTGGAGAACAAGAGAAGAGCATCAGTTAAGCATATGGGGCCTAATTTTCTACAAGTTGAAATTAGCCCTACGCATACATTAACAATACATGCATACTCCAGATCAAGCCTCCATATACTGTTCCCTGGAATCAAATTACTGCCCCCTGTGATCAGTGAGGAAAAAGTAGTGGCAGATACAGAAACAACATACACAGTATAGAGGTGATTAAAATCTAATTACATTTTTTAAGTAGCATCTTCTGCAATCTAGTTACCTTAATGATTATCCAGCCTAGAAGAAAGAATGTAGCAAATGTAATGTATTAGTTATCCTCCAAAGATAAACTATGGTTGACTGAAGTACAAGTGTGATTTGTAAACATAATAACAAGAACACATTTATTCAGAAACCTGGAGACCCGCAAAGAAAAATGCCCAAAGGAAATTTTCAGAATAAAATGTTCTCCAAAATGCATGCTGAAGACATACAAATGCCTAATAGGAGAAGCCAAAACTCTTCTATTTAGGAACATTCAATTGATAAGTTGGCTATTTTTATGCATTTAAATTTACTTCATTTCTGGGATTATATTATGTTTTTTCCTTTTTAATTACTTGGTTATTCATACAAATTCATATAAATACAGGCTCTTAGTTTCTTAAAAATAACTCCAGTCCTGTTCCAAGGCCTCTGTTCTATGGAAAGTTGTACCCTTTCAATATATAGTCTTCTGTATTTGGTGGGGAGAACGAGTATCAAATCTCAAGGATTCTGGCCTTCGGCAAATGGAAAGGAAAAGCACGTGCACCTTTATTCCGAGAAACAAAGAAACTTCTTTGTTTGGGGTAGAATCTGTGATCCAGTTTATCTGTTCCTGTTAATCTGTTGATGCCACGCATTTAATTAAAAAAAAACACACATTTGTATTTTCATATATGTCTTTTTAAAAAGCTGGTGATAAAAATAAAAACCCCAACAAAAAATTATCAGGGAGAGGTGCCTGGGTGGCTCAGTTGGTTAAGCGTCTACCTTTGGCTCAGGTCATGATCCCAGAGTCCTGGAATCAAGTCCTGCATCAGGCTCCCTACCCAGCAGGCTACCAGCCCAGCAGGGAGCCTGCTTCTCCTTCTGCCTCCAGCTCCCCCAGCTTGTGCTCTCTCTCCTGCTCTCTCTTTCAAATAGATATATAAACCTTAAAAAAAAAAATTATCAGGGAAATGTATGGCACGTGACTAATAGTGGTTTTTCCTAACTCTTGCCAGTCACGAGACATCTTACTTGAATTTTTTAACTTGAAAATTCTAATTAAAACTGCGTGCTGCGAAGTGTGTAAACCTGGCGATTCACAGACCTGTACCCCTGAGGATAAAAATATATTATATGTTTAGAAAAAATAATTTAATTTAAAACAACAACAACTAATTTTTAAGGTATTTAAAAAAACAAACAAACAAACAAACAAAAAGACCTGTCTTGTGTTTTCTGGTTCATCTACTGAAAGGAAAAAAATCAGTACCTAAATTTTGTACATGGCAAAAAGCACAGAATAGACTGCAACATAAAACCGTATTCGTTTGCATACATAGGTCTGCTGGGCCTGTGTCTGCCAAGAGGGGGCAGAGAGTGGAGGAGAGGCAAAGGAAGAATGTGGGTAGCTGCACCAAGGGACAAGACAAAAGCTGCCTCTGTGCCCTCTGAACTCAATGTTTACTTCTTCCCTCTCCACTGCTCCAGCAATAAGTGAATAAATGTCCTTTTCGCCTAAAATAAACAGAGATGTGTTGCTTTTGTTTTTTGGGTTTTGGTTTTTTTGCTTGCAACCAAAAGAACTGGCACCTTACCTCCATCATATTAATCTCCCTAATACACAATCTCAATGACACTCTATTCCTCCAAACTAGAAACAGCTCCAGGTTGCTTTCACGATTAAGCATCAACTCTTCAGCCTGTCATTCAAAGCCCTTCCTAATTCAGAACAGTCTGCAGAAACACAGACTCTGAAGTAGGGCAGTCCTGGGTTCAAGTTCTGCCCGTTGCTAGCTGCAGGACTTTGAATACGTGAATGAGTGTCTTTCAGCCTCAATTCTTTCATCTGTAAAACGGAAACAAGAATGTGATGCCTGTTTCAGGAGGCCGGTCTACGGGATATCACTTCCAAGTACTAAACTGTGTAGGTGGACACACCAGCCCAACTACCTGCTGTCCCTGAGAAGGCCTCTACTTTCCTGGTCTTATACCTTTAAACATCCTCTTCTTTCTTTCAGTCATTATAGGAGGATCATACGATTAGTAACTGATGGAGGTATGATTCTAACCGAGATCTGACTCCAAAATTCACATTTTGTAACCACACTATCATATGGAACTGAATTAAAGAATTAGTAGGGATTGCAGCATACTAATTACATTTTCTACTGATAATCGATCAGGAGAAAGAAAGGAATCACAACCACTCTCCTCCACACTACACACAAACACTGAGAGTTAGTGCCATAGACGAAAGGCTTTTCTTCAAGGCTTGCAAATTAACACAAAGCCTGGCAATGAATTTACCTAAAGACTGGCTTCTATCTTAACCATCTTGGTATCTTCTAATTTTAGCTCTTGAAAATTCAGACACTCTCAGCTAACTTGTAAGCCCTCTGGAGAGGTGCCCTCCAGACATACTACACAGATCGAATGTATCATACAACTGTAAACAACCTTGTGAACATAAAGCCATATAATGGACACAAATGTTTCTGATCCCCTAAACTACCTGAAGGGAGCAGAGCTAGCAAGATCTTCAAGACCTGAAATTGGCACTCAGAAGAATAATCACCATGGAAGTAAACAAAGAAACTCCTTCGGCCACATTAATAGAAATACTCTTAGCTAGTATGTTTCAAACTTTAAAATAAAACCAAGTATTAAGTCTTGTCACTGGAGTACATGTTGATCCCAGAGGGAGTACCCAAGTGCATCCTGGGAACCATCCTGCCTCGGACCCAACAGATGAGCTCATGGTCCCTCCCATGGTCATGTCTCTAGAACTGAGAAAAACATCCACCAAACACTACCAGCACAAACCCAAGCTGGCCTCCCACTGCCCTGAAGCAGCTCTCTCACAGGCGCACCTTGAATAGTGTCTTCCTTCAGGACCTCTGTTTCATTGTCATCATTTAAGCAATAAACGGTTTCTTTCTGTAGATCTTCTTTCTTGAGGGTTCTGGCATCCACAACGGTCCAAGACTTTTTAACTCTCTCCTGTATAATCTTAATTCCAAAAAGAAAAATAAAGGGAAAACAAGTAAAGCCAGGATTCTAATGAAAAAATGAAAACCCCATATATTCTCTGCTTTATAAGAAAAGTCTGTAACAATTACTCTAGCTAAACCATTCTGTTTGCTCTGGCCAACTGTGGAAATTTTCACTTATTTCATAACTCTTCCTGCATTTAATTTTCCCCCCAAGGTAATCCACATATAAATATTAATTATTTATATACACATAAGCATTTTCTATACAAAACCTTCATATTCATAAAATGGGACCACACACTGTTACTTGTCTTCCAACAGAGAGAAAAGGGAGAGCTGTCTATCAGAAGCCAGAACTCAATAAGGAAATCCAAAAAGAAAACTAGAAAAAAAAGAAGAGAAGGGATGCCTGGGTGGCTCAGTCAGTTAAGAATCTGCCTTCAGGGGTGCCTGGGTGGCTGCCTTCAGCTCAGGTCGTGATCTCAGGGTCCTGGGATCGAGCCTCACATGGGGCTCTCTGCTCAGCAGAGAGTCTGATTCCCACTCTTTCTCTGTCTGCCTCTCTGCCTACTTGTGATCTGTCAAATAAATAAATAAAATCTTAAAAAAAAAAAAAAAAAAAGAAACAACTTTCAGGGGTACCTGAGTGGCTCAGTGGGTTAAAGCCTCTGCCTTCAGCTCAGGTCGTGATCTGAGGGTCCTGGGATCAAGCCCCACATCAGGCTCTCTGCTCAGCAAGGAGCCTGCTTCCCCCTACCCCGCTCTCTCTCTCTCCCCGCCTCTCTGCCTACTTGTGATCTCTGTCTGTCAAATAAATAAATAAAATCTTTAAAAAAAAAAAGAATCTGCCGTCAGCTGAGGTCGTGATCCTAGGGTTCTGGGATCAAGTCCTGTATTGGGCTCCCTGCTCGGCAAGGCATTTGTTTCTCCCTCTGCCTGCTGCTCCCCGTTTCTGCTTGCTCTCTCTCTGACAAATAAATAAATAAAATATTTTAAAAAATTGTTTAAATCTCCTTTAAAACAAAAAGAGAAGACTGTATTCTATTCCAGGCCTTGATGGCAGCTGAAAAAAACCAGCACCCTCCAAGGTTTTCATGGATGTAGCATGTGTCTTAGAATTAAGGCCCTGATTATAAAAAGATCACTTGAATATATAAACACGTTTTTGTGTATTTTCTACACTTAGATGTTTGTTTGTATGTATTTAATTTGTTCATTTAAAGAAAACAGGCAAGAAAGGTCACACAGAGGCACAGATTACAGACTCCTACTCAAACTGCAATTTCACCAATAATCACCAAAAGCAACTTATTTTTGAAAGTGTGCTATTTTGTACACATATAAAGAGATTACAAAAGGCAATTTCACAGTCACAAGTCAATAGTTTTTGATAGTTCACAGATGCTGTTACTGCCAGATTATTAATAACTGAACTGGGTGAGACTGAGTTTTCAAAATTCTGGACTTCTTTAGTGTATATCTGTATTTCTGCTATGATACTACAGTGACATGATTTCATGCATTCCATTTTCTTTCAAAAAAGAAAAAAAAAGTAAGAGAAAGGAAGGAATCTGGATTACAGATGATTTTTAAAATTTTCTATCCTAAATGCATTTTACATAAAAAAGCTAAAGAGAGATGAGATGAACAGGGAGAACAGTTAGAGAGGCAATAATTATGGTAGTAATAACTCACAAATGAATTGGCAGTTCCTTATATAAGCATATTTGCCTGCCTGATGCATTGCTTTAAAAAATATGAGTTTGGGGGGGTGGTGCCTGGCTGGCTCAGCTAGTAGAGCATACAACTCTTCATCTTGGAGCTGTGAATTTGAGCCCCATGCGAGGTGCAGAGATTACTTAAAAATAAAAAAAATTTAAAAATTAAAAATTGAAAATTAAAAATGTGTAAGTACCACCTACCGATTTATAAGCCACGATCTTTATAGACAAACTGGAGCCGATGGTCAGAGTGCAGTGCCAAGGAATCGAACGCTTCTCAATTTTCTTAAAGACACACAGTTGTCTCAGACTCTCACTTAAATAAAAAATAAACATATATGTAACTCTCACTTAATAAAATATTTATATATACAATGAAAAAATACACATGTAACAAAAACAATTTTAAAACATTAACCTTGCTGGGGGTGATGCAGTTAATTTTCCAGAACAAGAAGCGAATTGTCATTTATCATTATGAGAGGAACAGCAAGGGATGGCAGGAAAATGACAACCACCAGTTGGGAGAGAGCCAGAATACAACCGAGTTGGCTTAGGAGGAAGGAATTGAATTACATTACCGACAGGTGAAAAAGAACATCTCTCTCTTCCCCTACTCAATCTTCTCTTTCAATTCAGCCCCTGGTTCTTAACGATTTTTTCAAGACCAAGGACATGTTGAAGATATGATAAAAGCACACTTCTTAGAGTTTGCCCACAATTTAAAGGGATCACCAGCTCCCTGAAAACCATGGACCTAGATATAAGAACCTCTGGCTTCAGGATATTAAAAGGTGAGTCCCATCCCAAAGTATCGCTGCTCATAACTCTCTAACTTACTACTTCATTCCAATCACCTTAAATAAAAGTATATATATACACACAATGGAGAGAGTTAAATAAAGACCCTCCAGGGAATAAAGGAATTTAGTCCATATTTAGTCTTAAGATAAAGCACGTTAACTCCAAGTTTTCTACTGGAAGGGATGGGGAATTGGGAAGTAACAAACACAATGTAAAGGGTTACTTTATTTGAAACATAAATGAGGATCAATTCTATTTTTATCTGGTCCCTAATCAAACACAATAGACAAGATTATAGGAAATATTTGGAATTTCCTATATTCACTAAGAAAGAAACCAATGACCAAACACATTCAAAGCATATAATCCAGGGACGCCTGGGTGGCCCAGTCAGTTAAGCATCTGCCTTCAGTTCATGTTATCATCCCAGGGTCCTAGGATTGAGCCCCACGTCCAGCTCCCTGCTCACTGGGGAGCCTGCTTCTCCCCCTGCCTGCCACTCTCCCTGCTTGTACTCTCTCTCCCTCTGTCTTTCTCACAAATAAATAAATAAAACCTTAAAAAAAGGGGGGGGGCGGTAATCCAGACCAAGATCAATTCCCTTGGCGCAAATGCAAAACAAATCTACAAAAAGGTAGAGAATTATCTGACATTATTCAGAGTTAAGGACAAAGAGGTTTCAAAAGACTCCAATTTTCAGAAATAATCCATAACAAACAGTAGATATTCTACCAGGCACCGTACTTCTAGTCTATGATAATAAACAAATAAACAAAGTTAATGATATTTCTTGGCTTTGGACTGTTGAGGAATGAAGGGGTCTGAAACAGATCTAACATATCCATAGGACATTACTTAGTTTGAGTCACATGTAAAACCACTGTAAGTTTTGAATTCAGCTCCAAGAGAATTTCTAAAAATTAGCATCTAATACATAACATCTGAGAACAAGTGGATCATTTCTGCAGTAGACCTGAATCTCCTCAAGCGAAGTCTGGATGAGGACAAGTCTGGCCCAGGGCTGTCCAGTACAACTTTCTGCAATGATAAAAATGTTCTATTTCTAACCATGCCTGTCCAAAAGGCTGCTGAGTACATGAAATGTGGCTAGAGTGACCAAGCAACTAAATTTTTAATTTTATTTAATTTTAATGTATTCAAATTTAAGTAGCCACAGTGGATAATGGCTGTTGTATCAAATCAAAGTATCTTCAAATTGTGAGGACATGAGGACAATACATGGTAATTTCCCTCCCGGCTATGATACAGGAAAATGAACTTTTTAAACATTAATTTGTTTAGGCCTACAATTTTTATTTATCACATCATGGTGAATTTCTTAGGTTAAGACCTATAGTCTGATATCAGAGCAAGCCATGTCCAAATTTGAAATAAAGAAGTTAGAAGCGCATATCTGCGCACAGTACAGTAAGAACACGTATTATGATAAGAAACGTCACTTTACAGGATTCCTTCCTGATTCCTTTTCCAACCCCTATGGAAACTACAATTCAATTTCTAAAATTCCCATTACCCACAGTCTTTCAAGGTGTATGTATTTAGAAAATCAGGATTACTGTTTGTATTTCTTGTAATATATTAAAAATATAAAAATTTCAAAATCATAGCTGAGAAAAAAATTGGGGTATGTATCACCTAACTACTCAAAAATATCTCAATTGCTGAACTTTTATTTCAATTTAGAACTTTGCTCAAAATGCCTGTATTTTGTGTGTTGATTGATGAACAGGAATTAAGGAGTACTCTCCTGCAGAACATGAAATTCCACAAGCCATACTATACAGTGTTCTACTGCTACTTTTCCCAAGTCAGGCTCCTCAAACCTTCTTGGGTTCTTTGCTCAGAATAAATCCATGTCCGATTCCAACCAAGAATACTAACATGGAGACTAACACAGTCTCTCCCATTGTCTCTAACTGAAAGGTTGCAAAGGCAGTTTGTTTTACTGTTAATCAGTACTTCAAGGATTTCACATTTTTAAAATTGTTTTGCCTTTACAAAACCCACATAAAAGATATAGATTATAAATTCATTATATTTTGGATATTTTGTTTTGTTTTGTCTGAACAAACTATTTTTTGACCAAAAATTTTTTTTAAAGTCTTTTAAAGAAAAAAAGTCTATTACAGTTAAGTATGCCATCTCTTAAAACCTAAATCAGAGATTAAGAGGATACCATTTCAGATCTGAAACCACTTTTCAGAATTAGGAATGTATTTTTCAGGTGAATAAAAAGAAAGGGCCCACGAACTGTGCCCCAAACTTGGCATAAAGAAGAAATCTACTATCTCATCTTTTACATTTTGATTTGTTAAATCTTTTGCAGTATCTATACATTTCCAAACTTCAAACACACTGTCCTGGAAATAAACCAGAAGTCTTGTTCTGACCACACAAACAGAAAAGGGGATAGGGGGTTGGTGCACTGTTTCTTCAATAAAAGTCAGAACATTTATTGAATAATGGCAGCTAATTCAAGAGTAGCTAATTAGGGAGCCCCGATCAAAAGAGAAATTTACATGGTCACTATTGAAAGTTGCAATCAATGTTTTCACTTCTTACCTGAAGGAATAAATTTCATCTAGCCCATCTTCACCTTCTAAAGACATCATCACCTTTTTCACCATCCGAATACCTTCTTTTTGCTGCTCAGTAATTCCTTTTAGAGGAAAGGAGGGTCCATGGTGGTCTGAGCGTGCGTTCCCATCTCCCCTGTCCCCAGTTCCATCCTCCTTGCCAACGGGGAAAGGCAAACTATCAGGAAAAAATCAGCAGTAGTTAAGAAGACAAGCTCTGAAGTCAAGAAATAAGCTGGGCTCTAATCCTGTGACTGTGGATCACTAGCTATGACAAAACGGGCATGTCGGTCATCAGAGCTTTAAATTTCTCATCTGTCAGATGGCACTTACCGAACTTAGTCAATATTCTATTAGTTTCAAGTGACTGAGGCCTTTTTGGTTTGCTGAAGGGGGGGAATTCGTTGATTTACATAACCAAATAATTGGAAGTGCAGGGTTGCACATGCCTTAGGAGGACTGGATCCAGTCTCAACCACGTTAAGGACTACCTGACCCTCTCACTGTCTCCATGTTGTCTCCATGTGCCTTCATGCTGGCTTCACTCTCTGAATGGCTTCCTCCACATCGTCTCTGAATGCCTTTAAGCACACACTGTCCAGCTCTACTACCAAAGAGGAGTGGACTGAGTATCTAATGCTCTAGCATCAGTCATAAATTCAGATAAGCCAGGTAGAAGTGGTAGCCTGGGGACTAAGAAGATGTTGGCTCTCAGCTGAGTCATGAGGTTAAAGTGTAGGAAGAACTGCTTCCTAGAAAAAGGTGGGCACTAGTCTAGGCAGCCAAAAAGAATAATAAAAAATAAAATAAAATAGCCTTTAATGATCCCTTGATGTTATTATGAAGAATTAAATGATAGAATGTGTACAAAATACTTAAATACATGTTACCTTTATTACTGTAGATCTAGCATTCCCATATAGACATCACTTAATTGCTGGAAATAGGGAAAACCAATTTTGTTCTTGTGTTCCACACTCCAGTTGTTTGAAATGAGACTAAAACTAGATTGTGACTACCAGTCACAGAGATTCAATAATCAATATACAAAATGAAAAATCAACCAACCAAACAAATTTTATGGTAATACTGTATATGGCACTTTCTAAATGCTTTCATGTAAACAACCTCATTTAATCCTTCTAAGTGGACAGAGATTTCTATCTCCACATCCTAAAAAGCAACTGAAGCTACAGAGGCGAACCAAGCTGGCCAAGCCACACAGCCAGTGAGTGACACAGCAAAGACTGTCCCCTGATCAAAAGATAAAGTTCTTTCCAAGGCAGCGTATCACTTCACTCCCCCTGAAACCCAAAGAACAGACTTTTCAGTTCACTCAGCGTCACCTACTGGTCACGCCCATGTGGATGGTTATTTTTAAGGTAGTTTCTTTACTATTTGATTTGCTATAATTAAAATAATGCTCCCTGTTTAAATGTTTTCTACATGCACTCCGCATGACAGGCACAGATGTCCTGTGAGACCTACTGGATAAAGAGCCTCCACGAAGCGGTGTATGGCACACAGGTCCTGTACCAGGCCACTGCTGTTTCTACCACTGTAACCTGAACAAAGAGGGGAATGAGATGAAAATCAAGAGTCGGGAAGCTCTCCAACAAAAAGAAGTTACAGTAACAGTTCTTTCTACTCTGCTTTTGACCACATTGACACTTTCACAACAGCCAACAGAAGAAACTAAAACAAGGTCCAAGGAATGAGATGAGCCTGCTCAGAACTCAGTGCTGCTTGGGCCTGTTCCAACTGGAACAAGCAGTCATATCTGGGATACATCAAACAATAAAACCAGAAACTTCATTTTGTTATGCTGGAGATTTATAGCATAGGAATAGAGCGTAATGCCCAAGGAAAAAAATGCAACCTGTCAACTAAGCAGAGATAGACGACAAGGCTATATTCCTTCTTCGACACACTTTACAGTATCACTCAGGCAAAAAAGCCCTTTCCAATGACTTTGACAGAAGTGCAGTAGGCTTCAACCATGTAAAGGCATCCTGAAATTATGAACAGGGAAGAGGAGCCAGGCAGGGCTTTTGAAGTACTGTGAAAACCTCAACTCAACACGAAGAGAAGTGTCACTTAAAAAGCACTTAATTTCTCTGAAGTACTATCTTAACAAGTATCAGTTTGATAGGTTACTCTGAACTATTTTTCTACAGTTCTACAGAAAAAAGATGCCCCTCTGCAGTCTTAAGAGATACATACATGCAAGAGAGGTTCTTAATTCCCCACGGCAGGCCTTTCAAAGAAGCCAAAGGCTTACCGTTCTAAGCTGGAGGCTTCCCGGTATAGCTCTCGATCTGGAAAATGAGTGTCCCCAGAAGACTAATAAGTCAACATCCTATACCATCACTCTGCTTTCACCAAAAATAGGACAAGATAAGACAAGTTTCAAATGCAGCAGGAATGATCACTGTGGTAAAAAAAAAAAAAAAACAACTTTCTTGTTAGGGACAGAAGATAAAGTAAATGCCTGGGATGGGGCGGGGCATTCAAGTTATTGGGCAAGGAGAGTTTCTGTCTTGCAATAAATGGTGAAATATTTTGTGAACTTTTTGTTTTTTTTTTTTAAGAGAGAGAGAAAGTGTGTGCTAGCGCTGAATGGGTGTGGGGGGAGGGGCTGAGGGATGGAGAGAATCTTAAGCAGGCTCCA
The DNA here is from genome assembly GCF_030435805.1 of Mustela lutreola. NCBI lineage: Eukaryota > Metazoa > Chordata > Mammalia > Carnivora > Mustelidae > Mustela > Mustela lutreola. The sequence continues at coordinate 184,929,422 of NC_081292.1, forward strand.
GGCTCAGCACAGAGTCCACTGCAGGGCTAAACCTCACCACACTGAGATCGTGATCTGAGCCGAAATCAAGAGTCAGAGGCTTAACTGACTGAGCCACACAGGCACCCCTTCTTTGAACATTTTTCCCTGGAATCTGCATACCCCATTTCTAAATACACAAAAGCAAATTACATTTTACATACATGTGCATATCCTTTAGATTTGAAAAAGACTTAGAGATAAACATTCTATGTGTTTAAAATGATTCTCGTGTTGAAATCTGTCTCTACCCTAAAAACAGCTCCTGCCTGGGGACGCCTGGGTGGCTCAGTTGGTTAAGCAGCTGCCTTCGGCTCAGGTCATGATCCCAGCATCCTGGGATCGAGTCCCACATCTGGCTCCTTGCTCCGCAGGGAGCCTGCTTCTCCCTCTGACTCTGCCTGCCACTCTGTCTGCCTGTGCTTGCATGCTATCTCTCTCTCTCTCTCTGACAAATAAATAAAAAATCTTAAAAAACAAAAAAACAAAAAACAGTTCCTGCCTGCAAAATAGAGTACTCTAGAGCTATTGAGCAAAAGAAATCACCAATCTGGGAACTGTTTGGGTAAAGTCCTCTACATAGGCAGGGGATAAACTGACTATCCTCAAAGGTTTCCTCAGTTCTTTGAGTCTAAGAAGAGCCAATAAACAATCTGCTAGTGAGCTAAATTCCCATTTCATTGTGACTTTCATCCCTTCATCACTAAAACTCAAGGGTTCCTGGAACAGCGGGTACTCTCGTGAACGTTTGCTGAAGTCAGTCATCTGACATATTTCGACTCTAAGCACAGAGAGACTCCTGGGAACCAAGCACTCTAGAAAGTGGCCCCACTCCCTGTGTTATGGGAGTGCAGGACTGGTCTTCAGACATTATTCTCATGGTCTTACAAGAACTGCAGGGAGATGCCAAATTTCTTCAAGTTATGGATTATAACGTCCAGCTGATCTTTGCTGAATGGGCTGCTGAGGTCAGTGAACACTTCAATATGCCTCTTCTCAAACTTCTTTCCTCTAAAAGAGAGAGTTATTACAATAAGAAATCATTCTCTTGAATTTCTACCCACAAACTCAAATATACTTGGTCAACGAACAGAAAGAGGTTAAGAAACTAATCTAGATAGTTAACAAATGTGATTACATTCTAGAATCCCACGTATCATTGATGCTCAATTAAGATCCTACTAACATATAATCAAGTAACTACAACCTACGAAACATATAATCAAAATTTTTGAGCAATATGGAAATATTAAATCCCTGATTTTCGAACTCTAACTTCAGTTAATGATGTGGTCATTGTGATTAGAAAGGATCCCTTTTCCAGCCTCCACTTAGCCAAAATGTAAACAAGGAATTCTCCCAGGAACTACATCAGCCTTGCAAGGGTTCACTTTCCAAATACCCTGGTCAGATTCCACTCACAGGGCCAGGGGCAGGACTTTATACAAAATGTAAAGAGATTGAGAAATGATAATACAAATCTAGGCCCCAGATTTTGTGCAAATGTTCTTCCTAACAGTCAAGGGATGGGTGGGTGTGTATATATTCAAAGACCCACATTTTAAAGGCACAGCAATTAAACAAGTAATGAATTAAATTTTTTTTTAATTTAAAAAATTTTAATTTAAAAAAATTTAATTGTTTTAATACTACAACTTTAAAAAATTTTTTTAAGTTTTTATTTTAATTCCAGTTAGTTAACATATGGTGTTCTATTAGTTTCATGCATTTAATTCAGCAAGATTAGGAACAATACCATCTAACTTTTTTTTTACGTTCCTGGTAATTAACTTAAGTCAAATAAGAAAGGAACTTGAAACAAGCCAAACATTTATTTCTCCCAGAGACATTCTCATCAACTATAGCCCTTCCTCTTTTTAAACTTAAAAAATAAAGGGCGAACTGGACCACTGAATTCTATCAAATGTTTCCTTAGCCACACAAACATGCAGCTCAATTACAATGAAATCACACAACACACAGAATACATCAACATGTAATTTTAGCCGAGAAGCTCATTTCCACCTCTCTTCAATTGAGACACTTACACAGTTTCTTGTTGAATCACATCCATGCACACAATGAGTGCATCCAGGACTTGGCTAGTTAAGGGCAGAAGATACCACTAAAGAGTCCCTTTATCCCAAGAACACGCAACTTCTTTACTTCTTTCCAGTGAGGTCAACAGGGCTTGAAACTGTGGACTCTGGGCTGACTCTGTGATGATTTAAAAGTACTTGCCAAATTGCCCTTCTTCCAAAGTTTATCTGGAAGGTAATCTACCATATTCCCAATTATGGAGACAAAAATTATGAAGCCATTTTACTATCTCTAAATTCATTTGTGCTGATTACAGTCTACTCTTAAAGATGAAGTGAGGTATAATTTAGCATTTGCAAGTCACTCAGCACAGGAACACCTCCCAGTGACCAGGGATACCATTACTGTTTACAAAAGTAAAAGTAAGCCCTTAAAATCATAGCATCTGTGGAAGAAATTGCAAATCTCGGTTTAGATATCATTTATCTAAATATATATTTAGATGACTTTTGCAACAAAAATACCCTCTGTCTAGGAAAGCACTGAGAACACTACTGCTTTATTCTACTATTATCTTCTCTGCATCCTAACATCTCTAACCATCTCTACCAACAATCCCTCTGCACATATCAATAGACAAATATACCCACAGGTATCTTTCCCTTATGGTACTTCCCAAGTCCCCAGTATCACTAACAGAGCGAAAGGGTAAGTGACTGGAGGGCCAAATCCAAACTGATTAATTTCACATTAAATCCTAACATACACCACCTCCATGTTCCTAGAGCCAAAAACATCCATATTCTTGGGCTGAGACTCTAGGGAGCCTCACCATAACTAGATTATGATTCATAACTAGATTATGATTCCCCAGTATAAAGGAAATTTCGTAAGAGTCTTCTCTGGTTGAAAAAGGATACAGTCAGCTTGTTGGGAACCTGGTTGGATTTTTCTTTCAATGTCCTCCAGCAAGTCAAAATCTGGTAGCATCAGGTGTCTGTGCACTGTGATGTTCTGATACTGATCCTTACCAGCAAGGGCATTCTCGGTGCCATCTGTACCAAAAAGGACTAAAGCAATTTCATCCCTGCTCTCAGCAAACACCTAGAGAAGAAAGTTAAAAGGTTAAGAATCATTGAGTACCACCTGGAAGCCATTGGATACCTAACCTTCAGGGAGTAAGACAACCATACCTATGGCATGTTCCTGGGGTCACTGTCAACAACAGAACACTAGGCCAGATGGTCCACGGGATGATGATAGACAATTCCTAGCCTCTAAGAAGACTTTCACTGAGTATAGATCTTATCATTCATTTCAACAGAATTTGGACATAGGGGAGTAGAGACTGGTAACTGCTCTTGGTGTCGTCCAGCCAAATCAGACTTTAATTCTCAATGAAAATAAATTATGGATAATTTGAAATTATTTTAATCTATCCTTCTGGAATGATGACTCAAGGTTTCAATTTTCCAGAGGATTAGAAAAATAACTGCTGGTTCATGTCCTGTATCCCAGCAATTTCACTCACAGGTATATATACCATAGAGAAATTCTTGCATATGTACTCAAGAAGAGAGTACACTTCAAGAGAGTTCACTTGGACACTGTTCACAACAGGAGAGAAGTGGAAACAAACTAACTACCCATCCACAGAATGCAAAAACACACTACAGAATACTTATAGAACAAAATATTACACCTCAATGAAAAAATGAATAAATTTGTGCATGCTTATCAGGATGAGTAAATCTTAAAAACATAAGGTTGAGAAAAAATAAGTTGCCGAATTATATGTACCATATAAAAACATTACACACATTTTTGAGAGTTTCATATGATACTAAATATTATTTATGAATATGCTTAACATCCAAAAGTATAAAACATGCATAGTAATTACTGCAAATTCTGAGGAAAAGAGGAAAGGAGAGAACTGGGAAGGGATATACAGAGTGCTTCAAGTTTATCTGTAATTATTCTGTGTGTGTGTGTGTGTTTAAGATTTTACTTAATTATTTGAGAGAGAGGGTACATATGAGCAGGGAGAGGGCAGAGGAAGAAGCAGACTCCCTGCTGAGCAGGGAGACCAACACAGAGCTTCATCCTAGCACCCCGGAATCATGACCCAAGCTGAGAAGCTTTAATGACTGAGCCAATCAGGGGCCCCTATTTGTAACTATTTTTAAGAAAAAAAGAAAAAGAAATCAATCAAATGTGGCAGAACTTAAGTAGTGTATAGTGCTAGATAATGGAAAAATAGCTTTCATTATATTATTCTCTGTATTTGCCTCTTTTATGAATCATTTCTTCTTTTTAATTATTTTTATTTTATTTTAAATATTTATATATTTGAGCGAAAGAGAAACAAAGATCGTGAAAAGAGATAGCGAGAGAGAAGGAGTGGGGACGAGAGGGAGAAGCAGGGAGCCTGACTTGGGACTAAATCCCAGGATCCTGGGATCATGACCTGAGACAAAGGCAGACCCTTAACCAACTGAGCTACCCAAGTGCCCTGAAACAGTTCATAAGAAAATGTAAAAATAAAAAACAGTATCTGACCCAAAAGGCAGTCCTGTTCCCACCTACCTAACCCAAGACTTTTCCATCCGTGGGAAGAATGCTGCCTGGGAAGAGGACGGAATCCTATCCTTCTTTATTATTGTTTGGTCTCTCAAAGTACCCACCATGCTAATAATTCCAGATACAATTCCTAGTTGCACCAGGCAGAAAAAAAATCCTAGTTATTGAGGTTCAAACATGTCCAGCAATGGGGCAGCCCAACTAGAATTCTACCTCTGTCCTGGACAAGACTTCATCCTAAAGCAAGGTAATCTTGCTCAACAACAAAATCTCAGCCAGGAAAGGGAAGGAAATTTTGAATGCAGCAGGAGACAGGCACCAAGTGCTGTTACCCAGCCTTCCAGATTCAGACTCCCAAGGAAGAGGCAGAGCCGAGAGGAAAAAGTGCAAGAACGGCTTCTCTTAAAAAAAAAAAAAAAAAAAAAATCTAGGGGCGTCTGGTTGGCTCAGTTGGTAGAGCATGCAAGTCTCCATCCCAAGGTTGTGAGTTCAAACACCACATTGGGCAAGGAGCCTACTTAAAAAATAGTAATAATAAATAAGTAAAATAAAAAACAAATTTAAAAAAATCTACACATTGAGATATAGGACCATTACTTAAATGCAAATAACACAAATTACTAAAACTAGGAATGGGGTTAGAGGCATTCTCTTCTTGACACATCGAGGACTCCAGGTCATCAAAATTTGTTAAAATCAAGGGTGACAGGTGGGATGTCATAGTGCCTAGTGAAAAGGGCAGCACCCAGAAGAAACAATGGAGGTGTCCAGGAGGAGTAGGAGCTGCCACTGAATAAGGCAGAACTTCATGGCTTTAGGAAAAGTAGCAGTCATACCAAGAAGGGACAGAAATCAACAGGGGAGTCTTATTCATCCCATTCCTGACCCCCCTGAATGTGAGCTAGTCTAAGTGACTTGCTTGGCTGCTAACAGCAGAAATGACCTCCTTGGATTTCTAAGGCTAGGTCATAAAAAGCCATACAGGCAGGTCGCTTGGAATAACCACTCTTAGAAACTTTCTTCTTAGAACCAGCTGCCACCCTGTAGGAATCCCAAACTACATGGAAAGACCACATGCAAGGGTTCTGATGGACAGCCCCAGCTGAGCTCAGAGCCAACAGAAGATTTAACTTCTAGCCATGAGGGTGAGCCAGCCACCTTAGGAGTCCAGCTCAGTTTAGCCTTCAAGTGATTCAGCCCAGCCAACATCTGAATGCCCTTGCATAAGCGACTGCAAGAAGCCAAACTGAGCCACCCAGCCATCCCTTAAAACCAGGAGAGATAATTTAAAAAAAAAAAAAAAAAAAAAAAAAAAGTAATTTAAGACATTAAGTTTTGGGATAATGCATTATCAGCAAAAGGTTACTTGGAAATTAAAATCACGAGGTTAGTAAACGTCATGACGGAGCAAACCCGGGCCGCCTAGCTCTAGAGACTATTTGTAAACATTTTTATTTTGCCTTGTTTCTGATAAAAAACTATAATATCTAATGGAGGGGCCAAAACAAAGGAAGAAAAAATGTCAGGCTCTAGTGGTAGTTGGACTTGTACATAGTATATGTTAAAAAAAACTCCTCAGATTCCCAAGACACTGAGGTTGGGGGTGCCTGGGTTGCTTAGTTAGTTAAGCATCAGACTCTTGATTTCACTCCAGGTCATGATCTCGGGATCCCCGTGCTGGGCCCTGTGCTCAGCATGGAGTCGGCTTGGGATTCTTCCTCTCTTCCCACTGCCCCTCCCTGGCTCATATCCTTTCTCTAAAAAAAAAAAAAATTGAAAAAATATAAAGTACCAAAAGTACTGAGGCTGGACATCCTAAGCAGGCTGGTATCTTGTGTTACTAAGTGGAGACAACAAGCAGTTAAAACAAAAGTTATAAGCTCAAAACTTACCTGTCGCTGCACAAACATGGTCATCACCTTCCTTGCTAGTTCAAATGGGGACTCTTCGCCAGGAAGGGAGTTACTCATGGCGGAGCCCACATCCATACACAGTACAACAGCTGCCTAGAAACAATGTCAGAGAGTGAGAAAATGTTAATAATGGTCATTAAAAATAAAAAGAAAAGAAAAACAGGTATGGCCTTTGCTTATTTCACTCAAAGAACCTGTCTGTACTCTAGGAGACTTAGGGACTACAGGACAGAGGGAGGGAGACTGTTCTACTTAAAGAATGTATGTAAGACATATAAATGTTTATAACAGTGAAACTTTAAATAGTCCTAATATTTTTTGAAAAATAGAAAGCCAGGATGCTCCAGGATGCTGCTGTTGCTCAGCCTGAGCCCAGGAGTAAACCCAGAGGGAGCAAACCTAAAAACAACCCACAGACCAGAGCTAAGTCCAGTGCAGCGGACCCCAAAATACATCAGACTGTAGTTGACGTGCAGAGCCACAAGCATGAGAATAGATGCTTTTTTCCTAAGCCTCTGATTTGGGGGTAGCCTGTTATGAAGAAGCATTTTTGAGGCAAAAGGTGATGGCTACAACCTATACATACTGAAATGCTATACCCCATCAATTTGAATCAGTTCGTAAACTGGGGTCTAAAATGAAGACTACGACACCAAATCTATCCTAGTAGAGGACAAAGACACACAAACAAATAATAATGGCAGAATATTCCGTGACAGATGCATGCGGTGGGCACTGAGAGAGTAAACAGGAGGGGCATCTACCCAAGACTGGTGGAGGGGATGGTAGAGTAGATAAAGGAGGGGTAAGGAGGCAGGAAAGCCTTCTGGATGTATGTGATCTTTGCGTAAGCCTTAAAGAAGAACAGGATTCAAACACAGGAATATGGGGACTTACAGGTAAGGGAACCACAGAGATGCCTCATCAATAGACAGCAATTGCATACATCGGGACTAAGGGAATAGGAAAACAAACTAAAATAAAATAGTTACATGCAAAATTTTACATTTGGCATCCAGAATTCAAATGAATATGAGTTGGAGACCTGAACAAATGGCAACCCACGATTTCAGTGTGGATTATAACGTGAGTCACCAACATGACGGCTACAGCACTACATTCCCCACACCTATTTCATGTTTTTAGGTTGTATCAACAGTGTATTAAATTCAAGGAAGGAAAACCAAGAGTAGATTAGCAACCTGGAGATCTGAGATCCAGTCCCACCTTTATTACCAATTAGCCTTGAGTCCCTGGCTGACTGTCACTTAACCTTGCTGTTAATTCCAGGCAGGAAGCAGTTGTTGGACTAGATGTGATCCACGGTTTTTTCCAGAGTTAATGTTCTTTGACAGGGAGTCTCACCTGTGCTTTGTACTAATCAGACCACAGGTGACAAACCATGAACAATTCTGAGCACATCTTATGAAGATTAATTACAACAGGACATGAGATACGCAGGTTAGAGAAGGATCTACAGAACAGGGTATGTGAGGAACAATTTGAAAAAAACTAGATATTTGAGCCAAGTGAGAAGATTTAGGGTTACATGATAGTTCCTCCCAAATACTTGGCAGCTGTGTTAGAAAAGGACTGGTCAGAGAGAGAGAGATGGAATGGATCAACAGATGGAAGTTACAGGAAGACTGTTATGACTCATACAAAGGAGAAAAATAACATTAAGAAGTGATCAATAGGGGCACCTGGGTGGCTCAGTGGGTTAAAGCCTCTGCCTTCCGCTCAGGTCATGATCCCAGGGTCGTGGGATCCAGCCCCGTGTCAGGCTCTCTGCTCAGTGGGGAGCCTGCTTCCTCCTCTCTCTCTGCCTGACTCTCTGTCTGCTTGTGATCTCTCACTCTGTCAAATAAATAAATAAAATATTTTTTTAAGGGGCACCTGGGTGGCTCAGTGGGTTAAGCCTCTGTCTTCGGCTCAGGTCATGGTCCCAGGGTCCTGGGATCGAGTCCCGCATCGGGCTCTCTGCTCAGTGGGGAGCCTGCTCCCCCTCCTCTCTCTCTGCCTGCCTCTCTGCCTACTTGTGATCTCTGTCAAATAAATAAATAAAATGTTTAAAAATATATATATATATTTTAAAAAGTGATCAATAGAAGAACCACGGTCTTCTGAAGCAATGATCTCCTGACTCTAGAAGTGTTTGAAAAATCTGGGATGCCTGGGTGGCTCAGTCAGTTAAGCGTTCAACTCTTAGTTGATCTCAGCCTCATGAGTTCATGCCCCACATTGGGCTCTATGCTAGGTATGGAGCCTATCTAATAAAAAAAGGGGGGGTGGAAAATCTGGATGTGTTCCTATGAGAGAAGTTACAGATGATTTCTAAATTTGGTTATACCTCAGACAACACATGGAAAAGAAAGACTTCAAGTTTTTCCCTAGTTTACAAAGCATAGAACATAATGCATTAATACTAAGAGATTTCTGGAGAAAAGAGAGTATGTTTGAAAAAAGGTGATAATAAACTACAAAATTCCTTTGCAAACGATAAGGTGTACACCCCATAGTTTCAATGCCCTGAGCATAAGAATCTTAAAAAATGTAAGGGTCCCAAAATATGTCGTCCATTTATCTAATATAGCAGAAAACGGTTTTAACCAGAAAACTCTAAGGTAAACCAGAAAACTCTAAGCTAGAAGATTAAGTCTTTTTAGTCCAGAGAACTTTTTTTTTTTTAAAAAAAAAACTATTTTCAAACCAGAAAATTCTAAGTTAAAGAAATAAAAGTCCTTTATTAGGAATCAAGTAACCAAAAAATGGCCATCAAAGGGTTTTACCATACAGAACTTCTTTCTGGAAGCAGAAGAATGGTCTAGGTGATACTTTTAAGTTCCTATCCCGCAGCATTAAGAAAACCAGGAAATGGAAACTGAGCAGCATAGATCTAGCAACTCTTCATTTGCACAAGGAAACAATACAGGCTGTTAGAATTTTGCTCCCAGTCCACCAGCCAAATACAGCTGCTGCAATGTTTTCAGCAGGTGACAGGAGGAACAAAAAGATAAGTAACATCAAATGTTCATAATTGCTTTAATCAACATTTCCCAATGGGAGTCGTGGGGACTAGGGATCAGTTGCTGAAACATCTATCTTGCTTAACTATACCAGATGCCTACTAAAGGGCCTAGCCTTTCAATGTTTGGATGAACAAATAATTCTCTGGAACACACTTCCCTCTAGTGATCATTCAGAGACAACCATCACTTTTTGTCTATATTGAAAAAAATCATTTTAAAAATTCATCATAATGTGTATTATTAATCAGGGACACTGAGGGTCACAGGTTCCTAGCAACACAGTAGGGCTCTGAAACGAGACAGCCTGGGTTCAAACCTGAATTCCATCTCTTAGGGACCGGATAACCTTGGGATAATCATTTCACTTTCTTTATGCCTCATTTTTCTCAACTGTAAATTGGGGATAATATTTCTCACCTCATGGGCTTGTCGTGAAGATTACATGCAATCGGAAAAGCGTTTAGATCAGTGCCTCACAGAGTAAGCTTTCGATAAATGTGAAATATTAGATTATGATAGGGGTAATAACATGCTACTTTACATTTTATGATAACGTATTTTAGGGGCGCCTGGGTGGCTCAGTGGGTTAAAGCCTCTGCCTTAGGCTCAGGCCATGATCCCAGAGTCCTAGGATCGAGCCCTGCATCGGGCTCTCTGTTTAGCAGGGAGCCTGCTTCCTCGTCTCTCTCTCCCTGACTCTCTGACCACCTGTGATCTGTCTGTCAAATAAATAAAAACAAAATCTTTAAAAAAAAAAAAAAAAAAAGAAAGAAAAAAAGATAACGTATTTTACTCACGGTCCCTGTCTTAAGTTTTACAAATCTGTGGGTAGGTGTCTACCAAAGCTAACTTTCATTCTCTTACAGATTCTAAAAACCCAGGCTCAAAAGAAACGGAGGAGATGGAGAAACTAATGGAAGAGAAGGGTGGACTACGAAAGTAAGAAGGAGGCAGGGGGAGCGGGGAGAGTGGGGGATGAGGAGGTGAAGAGGGAGTGAGAGGTTGGGAGGGCTAAGGAGGCGGAGTGAATGGGGAGTGGGCGAGGCTCAAATTCAGGTATCCGGGCTCCAGATCCTCAGGTTGTCCCTGCGCGGCCGCCCCTCTGGACCCAGCGGTGGCCCGCCGTGATCCCACGATTCCTGCTCCCGAACCACCCTCTCCGGATCCCCTGCATCCGCAAGGCCCAAACCCGCGCTCTCTCTACCTTATTCCCGGGCCGCGCCATGTTGGGTGCGCCGGTACCGCGGCCGCCTCTTCCGGGCGGGAACCCCGAGCGCCGCTACTGAGGTCCGGCAGCGTCAGAGCCCGAGCGTCGTAAAAAGAGCCGCTTCCCATGGAACCTGGAAGGGGCGGGGAAACTGGACGCCTGAGCATGCGTAGTCCCTGCGTGTCCCAGCCACACACACCCCCAACCCCGTAAGGGGTTTGTGCACAGTGAGTTGCTCGGGTCTGTAAAACTAGATTAGAGCAATTGACTTCACGGAAACAGTTTCCGTTTCCTGGTGTTGAGATCACCAACACCAGGGTCAGAGTTCTGGAGTTCGATTTCCATGAGTATGAGTATGAATCCAGAAAGTCCCTTATCTTCTCTAAAAGCCTGTTTTTTTCCGAAAAGGGAAGATAGAGGAAGGCTTCGCAGACGCGATGGCATTGGAACCAACTGCCGAAAGAACAGTTTTCCAGGCTGTCAATAGTGGGATCGATTCCTTCCTTTGCAGAGGAAATGGAATGTGCACAGGACAATGTGCACAGGACGAGGCACAGAACAACACCTGCGAAGGATCTCCCAATAGTTTGAAGCGTCGCCAGTTTGGAAGGAAGGATATTAAGCATTAATACTTAAGGATTTAATTTGGAAGTCCAATCTAGGGAATGTTCTAGAGGCGGCGGTGATCAATCAGAATGCCTGAAGGGCTCGCTAGTTTAAAAAATGGTTGGGGTGGCCCACCTGGGTGGGCTCAGTGGGTTGAAGCCTCTGCCTTCGGCTCAGGTCATGATCCCAGGGTTTTGGGATCGAGCCCCACATTGGGCTCTCTGCTCAGGGGGAAGCCTGCTTCCTCCTCTCTCTCTGCCTGCCTCTCTGCCTACTTGTTATCTCTGCCTGTCAAATAAATAAATAAATGAATTTTTTAAAAAATGGTTGGAGTTTTTGAATGTGGATACGTGAGACCCAGACCCCAGTCCAAGAAAGAATTCTTGAGATGTCTTTGGTGCAAGAAGGTTGATTTATTAAAGCACAGGGCCAGAACCCATGGCCAGAAAGAGCTGCCTGGGATCGTGATAGGTGACTGATTACATACACTTTGAAATTGGGAGGGGACTAGGAGTAGCATAAGTCTCTGAAGAATTTTGGAAGCAAGGTTTCCAGGACCTTGAAAGGGCTAGGTAGTGTTAGGAAAAGGTCGTTTATTACTGTTTAGTAAACCCTCAGTCCTGAAACCCTACAGATGTATATTGGTGCTTGGGGGATGGTTGCAAACATGTATCATTTAATATATGAAAAATCCCTTTTTGGAAACTTCTTTGTCTTTACCCTTCCTCCCACCTTAAAAGTATATAATGAATAGCTCCTCACAATGCCTGGGCGGCTCTTTCTACCCACAGGTACTTTCCCCAGGGTTTAATAAAAACACCATCTTGGAGCACCTGGGTAGCTAAGTTGATTAAGCATCTGTCTGCCTTGGGCTCCAGTTGTGATCCCAGGGTGTTGGGATCCAGGCTGGTGTTGGGCTCCTTGCTCAACAGGGAGTCTGCTTCTCCCTCTCCCTCTGCCTGCTGCTCCCACTGCTTGTGCTGTGTGTGTGTGTGTGTGTGTGTGTGTGTCAAATAAATAAAAATCTTTTTTAAAAATAGGGATGTGAGGGTGATCTGGCTATGACATCTGTCACCTCATTGATCGACAGGGTTGATTCAGCTGATCTGGCTTGCTAGGCAGGTATCCCCTCCTCCCTCACCACGCCATGTTCCTGCTTCCCAAAGCTGCCTGCTCAGTCGAAGAGGATGACCTTCCCAGATGCAAGAGAGGACCGTTCTTCAGTCAAGGGTGTAGAAGGAGCTGCGCTCCTCTGCTAGAACCTCCAAAAAAGCTCTCAGGGTCTATTTGTAGGAGAACATAGGGTAGTCAAGCTTCCAAGACTCCAGACATATCCAGATGAGGTGCTGTATGTGGCAGTCTGCCTTTCTTAAAAAATAATTAATTAATTAATTAAAAATTTAAAGAAGTAAACACCATCTTTTTTTGTGGGGGGAGGAAGAGAGAGGAGGGAAGGAGGAACAGAGAGAGAGGAAGAGAATCTTAAGCAAGCTCCATGCCTAACACAGAGCTTGATCTCACCTCCCCAAGATCAGGATCTGAGCTGAAATCAGGAGTCAGACAGAAAACCAACTGAGCCACACAGGCACCCCCTCAGAACACTTCTTTGTATGGAAAATGTCTCAAGAATTATTTCTTGATTGGTCACTCCTGGCCCATGTCACATCACTTCAAGCTTTTGACTCAAAACCAAGGAGTTCTTTTAAAACTCAAATATTTTTTATAAATTATCTATATAAGAGGTAAATCAAATTAGTAAAAATTCACTATGGTGAAGGAAATTTGTATGTTTCATGTTGATGAAAACAAAACAAAACACCTCTCCAAAGGCCTGATATACAAGGGAAGCCATTTCAGATTTCTAAGTCACTATGACTGTGATGTAGTTTTTGAATGTGTATAGGTTAGATCCAGAGCTGACGGCCAACAAAGAATTCTTGAGATGTCTTTGGTACAAAAAAAGGTTATTTTATTAAAGCACGTGGACAGGACCCTTGGGCATGTGGACAGGACCCTTGGACAGGACCCTTGGGCACGTGGACAGGTTGTGAGGGATGACTGATAATGTACTTGAGAGTTGGAGGACAGAAGGAAAAAGTTTTTCAAAAAAACTTTGAGATGCTAAAGAAGACCTACAAGGTATTGGAGGCCTTGCCGTTGTCAAATGAAGGTTGTTTTTCGTTCTAGTAAGCATTAACAGTAAGACAGTTGGGAGCTTCCTGGAGAAACTTTATATCCTTCCTATCACGAGTCCTTGGCTGCAGGTTATAAGGAAATTTTATTTTATTTATGTTCCCTTTTACCTTTGTTTCCTATATCATAATGGATGGGTGGGTGATGTTAGGACTCCAGGAAATTGAGTCTATGGGTCTCTGGAAGATAGGCTATGGATAAGAATACTTTTTTCTCGTAAAACACTAAGACATTTATAAACTAAGGGAGAGATCATGTCCTCTTGGGCATGATCTCTATTGTTAACCTTTGGTTTTGCCTTCCTTTAGCTTTAGGGCAGCCAGGAGTTCCCAAGGAATGCCAAAGACAACACACCTGGGGGTGAGTGGGGGAGGGACGGGGTAGGTTGTAGGGTGTCAGCTTGTGCTTTGTCCTCAGCTGGCCTTCTGCTCTCTCATTAGTTGTATATGATCTTCGTTCAGACCCAAAACCTGATTTATGGGCTGCCACACATGCATTGTACATAGGCTTTGTGAATGACAAAAAATATCTTGTCCTTGAGTTACTGATCAATACTCCTATTCCCTGCATCCCTTTATGATAAAACTTGTGATTCCTGCCCATATGCTAATCTATAATCTCAGTGGAAAAAGTACAAAACCCTGTAAATACTGTTAATTTCCCAGAGCACTCTCTTCCCTGTGAAGTGTGTTTCCCTGGCAGCTGTCCTAACTTGGGCTCGAATAAAACTCTTTCTCACTTTCAGAGATTCTGAAAGATTTGTTCATTTGGTGTCAACTATATCAGGGCTTTTATCTTGTATGTATTTTCTCTCTTTTTTTTTTTTTTCCTCTCTCTCCTTTAGCTCTCTTCTCTCTCCCTCTCACCCAAACCTCCTCCACTATAGGTTTGTTTCCTCGGACAAATAAAAGAGATTCTAGTACCTCTGCTTGTTTGCACCTTGGAGGGGAAGGTGGGGAGGTGGGCAATAATGTTAGCCACTATGCTTTTGCAACACTGCCAAATGTAAGTCCAGGGTGGCCATGAAGGGCACAATGCAACTTTCAGGTCATCTAAACTTTCAAGATTTAGCATCATTTTATTGAAAATCCTGGAGGATAAAGATTTTATTCCCTCTTGGACTTGAACTGATATGAAAATGCTGCTCAGTGTCAATAGACAGATGGCTTAGTAGCAGTGTCATCATGGACCAGATATGGTTTACCCAGCTCGGCATATTATGGCTGTAAAGCCATTGGAACGCGCAGTCCTCCTTGATGCTCGCCATAAAGATTAGGCAACTATGAGCTAACAGAATGTCCATAGATGGTATTAATTCTCTAGGTATCTGCTGATAGCAAAGATGAGATTCCTTTTGATCTCTTTGGTCAAGTCTTCCTCAAGTCTAGACGAGGCTTTTATATACCTTAATAGAGCCCTTGTGAAATGATTTAAGCTTCCTCCACTAGGTTTTGAGTCTAACTAGTCTGAGAGCCATGTCCACTTCATCTCAGTATCCCTTGGCCCCACCCTCAACCCATCCTCCTCCATTTCCACCACAGCCACCATACCCTAGTCCTAATCGTGATTATTTTTGGCCTTGGCCATTGGTTTCCCTAATCCCAGAAAAATCTGACAAATGCAGTTGCGATTTCCTAATGTAGGCTTAGGTAAATATGTGATCTGCGGAAAACAGTCCACCTAAATGGACTCACCATAAATGAGTGGTATGTGGGAAAAGTCAAAACATAAGGATCCATATTAAGATCATTATACATACACAGAACAGCAATCATGCTCACCCTTTCTCTGCAAACAGTAGCATTCAAAGCAATTTTGGAGAAATTCAAAGACCATCTGAACAAAATTAATTTGATTTTATTTTTATTTTCTTTGTTATCATTTCAGTTGTTTACATTTCTGCAAAAGCACCAGAGAGCACCAAGGTTACTTTCAAAACAGCTGGGCAGAGTTTTGTTTTGTGTGAAACTAATAATAGTTTTTGTTGTTGCTATTTTTAAAGGGGGTTCTTCTGAAAAGGGTGTTCCCCATACTTCAGGCCAATGTCCGTGGCCTTCTGTGGGAGAGCGGTACTGACCTGTCTGGTTTGATTGACAGCCATTCTGAATGTAGCTTCTTCCTGAGACAGGAACAAGAAATGGGCACCAGCTGTTCTTGTGAGGACCCAAACCTCCAAAATCTGCTCGATCTCTTGGGATTCGATCTTTTTGACATTAGAAAGACACCCTCAGGAATAATTTTAAACAGAAAAAAAATAAGTTCAGATTCTATTCATCTAGATTCATCTGGTGTTCACCCCGCAGGGGCCAGGAAGACATGCTTTCATAGCACAGTGAAGATACTGTTGGTTAAACTCCAATAAGGTCCGACTGAGTGAGGCTGTGAGGTCTTGCCAAACAACAGAAACCTAACCCTGTCTTCTCCATGCTTAGGGCTACTGATCCTTGTTGGGGGAAGTTTGCAAATCCTCCCTACACAGTCTTTAATATATAGATTAAATTAAACATCATAACCCAGTCCTGCCTTCACTACCAGGAAAAAAGTTGTGCTACTATTGTATTCAACTCTCCATTCTTCCTTTCCAAAAACCCTGAAACCACATGACATTACAGACTAATTGCAAAGTACATGAGATGCTAATTATCTACTGATAGCATATACATAGTATATGTAACTAGTATCTATGAGGAAAATCTCTGTGTAACATTCAGCCCTAAATAAATAAATAAATAAATAAATAAAACAAAATAGCAGTTTGGGATCTGAATATATTTAAATAATTACCGTGAGGCAGAGATTCTTTTATGCCTACCAAAATTGCCATGTTTCTCTTTTTGCTTAAATTAGCAGAACTCAAATATTTAACCTGAACTATAGCTGCCTAATCAAAAAACTATATTTCCCAGCCTCTTTTGCTTGCAAGGTCATGTGACTAAGGCCTAGCCAATGAAATACAGGAAGTGTTGAGCTTGAGCGAGACTTCTGGGAAGTCTCCTTAAACAGGGAGAATATACATGTCTTTGCTCCTTCCTCTATTCTGCAAGAACCATGGATGCGAGGGCTAGAGATGTGGTCACCACTGAGGTTTTGAGGACAAGGCTGACGAGGGCTATATCCTAATGGTAGGGGAAGAAAGCCTAGGGTTTGGATGACTTCATCAGGTCCCCTGATGATCAACCTTCAGGTTTCTTCTATATAAGAAAGAAAGAAACTTCTACTTTGTTTAAACCACTTGTATTTTAGGATTTGAATTCTATGCCATTAAACCAAAATCTAAGTGATACACTCAAATCTTTACATTCTGCTGCACTATGGTAGCCCAGCTTCCTAAGCGTTTCTCTCCTACCTACATATTATCTTTTTGGTGAGCTTGGTCTCCTTGGTCTCCTCTTTACATTCTGCTGCACTATGGTAGCCCAGCTTCCTAAGCGTTTCTCTCCTACCTACATATTATCTTTTTGGTGAGCTTGGTCTCCTTTGGGCCTCATTTTTCTCCCTGTCACATTTAGTCACATCCTTCCTTGGGTTCCAGTCACCAGTAACATCTTCAAGCTCCTGAGCATAACACACAACTGTACTCCCTGTCCCAGATAAATGGTCATTTTAGGACATGGAATGAAAAGAATTCGTCTGTGGATAGACTGCTTTGGCACAAATTGCTTTTTTGTTCCTTGCCCTCCTGGAACCACCAAGATGGTAGAACAGAACAGTGTGTGCTAGAATTTTCCGGGACTGAGAGGGGAAAGGGTTTAATTTAAAGAAAGAATCTCCTGGAATTGGGAGACAATATATAGGCTACTAGGACCAGAGAAGGATGGAAGTTATTGGAAGTTTAGACAGTGGAAGTTTCTACTTCCTGGGTGGGGTCCTTGTTGGAGAGATTGCCTGAGATATTGTCAGAGTCAAGCAACTCTACAATGCTGTAGGGGGAACAGTCCTCCAGACCTAGCTTGCTGCACAGCCAGCCACAGAAGCCTTTCTCCATGTCCCGAGCAGCTTGCCACCATGCTCCCCAGGACCATGAGAGCTGGACCACAGCAGCATAGAGGCCCAGGGAAGAGGCCATGGCCATGATGAGCACTGGATAGAAGAGAATGAGGCAGGGGCAACATGAGATCTTGTGCCAGAAGGTCCTCTCCTCATTGTACACAAGGAAGATGTTGTACCAGGTGATCGTGCCATAGTAGAAAGAGACAACAAAAGAGAGGATAAAGACCACAGGCAGACAGACCAGTGTCCAGAGGACCACATGGGGCCCACGATCCGCTCCCATTTGGCAGGCCTTTCTGTCTTCAGGTGTTATCTCCCTTGATGACCCTTTAGGCTTAGTCAATTCTTGCAGCTCCTTCTCTGTTAGTGTGACATGGATGTCCACCATCTGGCCCTTTTTCTTTCCTCGTGTGATGGTGCCAGTTAACGTGACATAGCGGCTGTCCAAGGGCATGTTCCACATCCCTGCAGGGCATCAAGGATGTGACGTTAAGGTCAGAAGAGTGGACATTTAATCACAGGGTCATCATCTGAGCTGGAGGCTGAATACCACAGTTCCTGTTTTTATAGCACCTGGCACAGTCCTGGAGTCAGTGATTATGGGAAGATGAAGTGGGTGGACCTCCCTCCCTCCCTGATGTTATGACTCCCTCAGGGGACTCTTATTCCACACACGTGGGCTCTGAAGAAACTGTGAAGCAGGTTGACTTGCTTTTCAAGTTCTCTCTCCACTTTGCTGGTCCTCAGTCTTGGCACGATCTCTATAATATGGAGGGGTATGAGGAACTTTGCCATAGACACCAGTTCATAACGACCTTTTTCTAGTGTATAAGTGCGTGAGTATCACTGATGTGTGTGAAGATTGTGCTGCACATGTGTCCTACCGATGGGCAGTGCACTCCCCTTCCCTGCTCATCTCTGTCTCTATGCTTCCTTGAGACGAGGCTTCCTCACATGCCTATGGTCATCTCAGCCCTCATGTCCAAGCTCTGGACACACACACCACACGTATCACACATGTACACTGTCCTCATACACATACCCACACATTACCACCACCACCACCAATCTGCCGTCCTTTAGTCATCCAGAAGTGACACCAGAACTACTGAAACACAGAAGTCTGTGGCCCCTTGGTATGTGAAATATAGTCTACAAGGGGAGGTTGGGCGGGGTGGGAGGGGCGTAGTAGGCTACTGGAGTAGACTCCAGTAGGCTGGAGTCTTTCTTCCATGGCTGGAAGAAGTAGGAAGGTTGTACTGTTCACCCAAAACCTAATGATCTCAAAACCTCCCTCATCTCACTAAACAGTAAATGACACCACCACATCCTTCTCTGTTGCTCCTGTCAAAACTCTAGGAATCATTGCGGACTCCTCTCTTTCTCTCACTCCCTACCTCTGATCCATCAGCAAGTTCCAAATCAGACCCAGAATCCAGCCTGTCAGGGCACCTGGGAGGGCTCAGTCAGGTTAAGCATCTGCCTTCAGCTCAGGTCATGGGATCAAGTCCCCCATCAGGGACCGTGCTTCTCCCTCTGTCTGCTGCTCCCCCTGCTTGTGTGTACTCTCTCTCTCTGCCAATACAAAAAATATTTTTAAAAAAAGAATCCAGCCTATTTTCCCTAGCTAGCTTTCCTGAGGTCACCCTGGTCCAGGCTTCTACATTAGTGCTATTGTGGCCTCAGGGTTGGGACAGTCTCTTATCAGCTTCTACTCTTGTCCCTTAGAATCCACTCTTTATAAAAAGCCAGAAAGATGGTTTAGAAATAGAGGCTATCTCTCCTTTGCATAAAAGTCCTCCAATGACTTCCATTTGCACTTTAATCAAATCCCAAACTCCTTACTATGACTTGCAAGGCCCAGCATGAACCTCTCCACCACGGCTGCTCGTCTTCCCTGAGAACAGGGGAGTAGGCCAGTGGTGCTTCCATCTTAGGATCTTGGCCTCATTTCATAGTCGGCTCCTTCATTTCGTTCAGATCAGCTCAAGGGCCACTTTCCAGAGATCCTCACATGGCCAGGCGATCTCCTTCCCCACGCCCTCCACTGATCATTTTGCATCACTGTGGTTTACGGTCTTTGCAACTCATACCACTCCCTGAAATTAACTTTGAATGACTGCCTTGTTCACTGTTGGTCTTCCCTTCACTAGAAGGCAAATTGCACAAGAGCAGAGATGTTGCTGGTCTTTTCTACAGTGGGCTTATGTCTTAGAGAACAATCCTGCTACACAATCGATCTACCTTACCCGTCTATTGCTGCATGGTGATGCTTAGTCCGGACACTCCACAGCTCCGTTAGCAGCAACAGGTATTTTCACACATGCATCCTTATGCCCATGGGCCTAAGTTTCATGGGATACTGAGAATTTCTAGAATGTAAGACATGCAATCTGAATTTAATAATTATTAATAAATGTCCCTACGAAGTGGGTAAAACAGAATTCCATTTCCACTGGAGGTACATTGACAGCACAACTATTTTCTCACATTGATGTTATCCTAGTGTACCCAATTTTTGGCCAACCTACACGTAAAGGAATATTACCACTCACTGCTATTGTAATTCAAAGGTTCCTGATTATTATAAAAGTCAACTATTTGCTTCTTTATCTTACATGTATTAAGTAATTAGCATAGTCTTAAAAAAATAAATAATTAGCATAGTCTGCTTGTATTATTAATTTTTGTGTATAAATCGGTCTCTTCGCTTACACTAGGAGTTCAGAAAGGACAGAGATGATCTCTGCATCACTGCGAAGAGAACAAAGTCAATGTTTAATAAATACTGCTGATCTGTAGAATGAAGACTGTGATATCGCCAAAAGAAAGGTATCAATAGGGGTGCCTGGGTGGCTCAGTGGGTTAAAGCCTCTGCCTTCGGCTCAGGTCATGATCCCGGGATCCTGGGATCAAGCCCCACATCGGGCTCTCTGCTCAGTGGGGAGCCTGCTTCCTCCTCTCTCTCTGCCTACTTGTGATCTCTGTCTGTAAAATAAATAAATAAAATCTTTAAAAAAAAAAAAAGAAAGAAAGGTGTCAATAAGTCAAAGTAGGTCAGTGAGCCAATCCCTGTCTTCTGGAGAATCCTCATTCCTTCCTGTGGCTTTAGGTAAGTGGCCCCAGAGACTCACCTTCATCTGCAGGATAATCTAGGAAATCATCTCCCTCCTCTTCTTTAGGCCGGTCTCCACTTTCTGATTCCCCAGGCCCCTCATCTAGTTTCTCATTTTCTGACCGGTAGATGATGATAGATTCAGGGCGGGACTCTTTCCTCTTCTTTTTCCTGCGACCCATTGTGGATTCCCCATCCAGGGCCAAGGCAGCAGCCACAGCCTTCCTCAAAGAGCCCTGGTGGTGAGGGCTTGGGAGCTGGCCCTCGCCTTCTACGGGTGCCAGCTCGTCCATGCTGCTTCTCTTGTCTAGTTATTCCTTGTGAAGAGTCTGACTTCCTTGAGCAAACTCACGATCCGCACAGCACAGAGCTTCTTCCTGAATGGGGCTAAGCAAAGATGTTCCGTCAGTGCGTTTCACAGGAAAGATAGGCAAGCAAAGCCATCAATAGGAAGGAAATAGGATGAGATGGAAAGGGGTCTGGGAGATGATTCTCAACTTGCCCGAAAGCTTCTCCTCGCTTTCCTTCTCATATCACTGTATTTGGGGAATGCTGCAGAAATACTCTTACAAGATTGGATTGTCGTGAATAAAATTTTATTTGTATTGTAATAATATTTGTGTAATTTATGCAAACTTATAAATTATGCAAAACCCATCAGTTCAGCTGGAAGATGTTGAGTATGAGAAAGTTGGGTGAGAAAGCCTTATAGATAAATGGGATTTAAGAACTACTCTCGCTCCCACCAAACATGACAATTTGGATGGCTGGGGCCAGTAATCCAGTCATCTGGCTGTTGAGTCCTGCAACCATACTCAAAAGGATGAATGGAACTTTTAGAAAACTCCCCAAAGATGGCACAATGTCACCAATCACGTCTACCATGGTATTCTATGAAGAGCACATGCCTCTTGGCTTCTTGTTAGCCCAAGATCCCAGAAAATTCCTGGGTTCTCTCCTATCACATGTGGGGAGACCAGTGGAGAGGATGCATAGTTGCCCACTCTTAAGATTCTCTCTCCTTTCTGTTCTCCAGGTAAAAAGAGGTGGGGAGAGAGGAGAGTCTATGTAACATCCTTTAAAGACACTGACTGGCCTGTGATTTGGGTGCATTGAACCATTGAGAAGACAGAAATGCTTTCAATGCTGCTACCAATCAGGGAGAAATTAGCAAATACCCAGTTAGTCAAATTCAGGCAGCTAGTTGCTCAGATGGTCTTTTTTTTAAGTAATCTCTACCATACAACATGGGACTCAAACTCACAACTCACAACCCTGAGATCAAGAGTCTCATGTTCCACCAACTGAGTCAGCTAGGTGCCCCACTCATAAGCTTGCTAGCTATTTATTTATTTATTTATTTATTTTTAAAAGATTTTATTTATTTATTTGACAGACAGATCACAAGTAGGCAGAGAGGCAGGCAAAGAGAGAGAGAGAGAGAGAGAGAGAGAGCGAGGGAAGCAGGTTCCCTGCCGAGCAGAGAGACCGATGTGGAGCTCGATCCCAGGAGCCTGAGATCATGACCCGAGCCGAAGGCAGAGGCTCAACCCACTGAGCCACCCAGGTGCCTCTCATATGCTTTTTAAAACAACAACAGCAAACAAGAACAAAAACTAAAACTCAGAAGCATGTTATTATGGACAGTTTCAAACATACTAAATGGAGGACCTTATTATTATGGAAAGAGGCATCTGTACAAAAGACAGAGAACAACCTTAAGGACCCCTCCATGTCCCTATGATGATAGCTTCAATAATAATCAAAATATTCATAGCCAACTTATTTAAAGGCAAACCTCAGACACCATTTCATCTATTTCAGTTTGTTTCTCTCCCATATAAAGAATCTTTGGGAAAAAAAAAAAAAAGATACCCACAATATCATCATACCTCATTGTTTTTAAAACAATTCTTTAATATCATCCGATATCCAGTCAGTTCAAATCTCCCTGTTTGTTTAACAGTTTAAAGTCTATTTTCTGGAATTGGGATCCCAATAAGGTCTATGCAATGCACACAGATCTTATAAGATGCCTGTTTGTGTGTGGCAGTGCCATCCAGTAGAATTCCTGCATTACACCTCGAATGATGCTAGCGCAACTGAGGAAATGCTTTTTTTTTTTTTTTTTTTTTTTTTTTTTAATGAATTCTAACCAATTTAAAAATAGCCACATGTGGCTAGGGACTACACTATCAGACTGGTCCATATGTTTGTCCTCCAATTACTTTCTTTCCAATTTCTTTGTGGAAAAAAAGCAGGTTATTTTCCTTGCAGATTCTCCCAGCCTAGGTTTTGCCGACTGCATTCCCACACGGTGTTCTGAACCACACGTACTTCCTGTACACTGGTAGCTAACTAGGCTCGATCGGATTCAGGTTGGAATGTTTTGGGTTGGTTGTTTTGGCTAGACAGTGTTATAGAGGGCATTTTGTACTTCCATCTGGAGACAAATAATGGCATTTTGGCCATTTTTAAAAATGAAATTAGTAGCCATTGATAATCATTGTCTAGACCCACTAATTCACTATGAGTTGCAAAATGGTGATATTCCACTGGATATCAGGCACTGTGAACAAACTCAGTTTTAAACTTGGTAGAGGAGACAAGCAGCCCTGTTATCATCCATTATTATTACAAATTATACT
This sequence comes from Mustela lutreola, assembly GCF_030435805.1. Lineage (NCBI taxonomy): Eukaryota > Metazoa > Chordata > Mammalia > Carnivora > Mustelidae > Mustela > Mustela lutreola. The sequence goes on from NC_081292.1 coordinate 184,952,764, forward strand.
GGGAAAATATCTTTCTGTCATGACTGTAGTGATAGCTTCTATTAATATGAAAAATTTCTGAACTACTTACCTCATAAATTCCCCATTCACAAATAACTGTATTTACAATGAAGAGTTGCTAGATTCTACTACAATCCTTCCACCCCAGGATCCTGGAGACAGGCTACTCTCCAGTAACTCCAGGTTGCCTTATTCTCAACTTCCAATTCCTCATTTTGTCCCAGTGGTCTCTGAGTATTTCCTTCCTTTCAATCCCACTTGCGTACCCTTTGATTTCTCTTTATCCCCAACAGTGAGGCTTCTTCTCTCATTTGTCTGAAGCGGTCCTAATGTCCAGTGGGCTGGCCCAAACAGGGGAGCAAAAATAAACAAACAACAAATTGAACTAGGCTCTAAATGCCACTCAATTCGAAGCAAATCTCATGTCTTAAGATTATCCATCTTTGACATTATCATGTGACAGGGCCAACTCTATATCGTAATTCTTCAAATGCCAAAACACACTCTTTTCCCCTCATCTCAATGCATCTTAAGACCAATGGACTGACTTCTTACCCCAAAGCCTGAGCTACCTTCTGGGCAAGTATCTCTGCCTGATTACCCTTTGTCCAAGTTCTTGTCTTCTACAGTTTATTTTCTTATATATCTCTCCACTGGATTGCAGGCACTTAAATTCCACCACCTTTGTGTCCTGGGCACATAGCCCAGACTGGAATAGAGAGATTTTGACTGACAGAAGTGAAATGTGCCCAGGTAGAATGGGAGGGTTATAGGAAGTCCTCAAGCCTGTCTTTGCCTGGGGTGAGCTAGGCTGTTTGAACAGAAGGCGCATCTTCACCATCTTAGGCAAGGAACTTGCCTATGACATGTTTCAGAACACAAAAATCCAGAGCACAAAGTCTTCCCAAGATAAATTGATTCAGAACACAATGAACCCACCTATTAGAAAGATTAAAGCTCAGGTCATGATCCCAGAATCCCAGGATCGAGTCCCACATCGGGCTCCCAGCTCCACGGGGAGTCTGCTTCTCCCTCTGACCTTCTCCCCTCTCATGATCTCTCTCACTCTCTCTCTCAAGTAAATAAATAAAATCTTAAAAAAAAAAAAGATTAAAGCACCTAAGGGAAGTCAGAATTTGGAACTCAGTGATAAGAATGTTGAATTTGATTTAACACATGCTTGCCTTACTGGTGTCAAGAAGCGCAAACAGTGCTCCCCTACCAAAGGATCCCCAGGGCAGAACGGACAGCCAGTGAAAACGGACTGGAAGAAGAGGCTATGTGTGCATCTCCCTAAGGTTAGAGGTTTATTGTTAAGAATGTGCGTGAATTTTGAAATTCTTTCTAAGATTCTGTATTTAATATAAAAATGTTTTCCCTGGTATAAATCCTCTAGTAAAACTGATGCTTGGTAAGTCATACCAAGGTAATTCTATGATGCGGGTGACCTCTGAACGCACCACTTTATATCTACTGTAAGAGTACAAATACCAGAGCTTGAGAGTGTGAAAATAAAGAAATTTCACTTAAAATAGACTCAGGAAGGCCTGGCAGGGGAACTCTGATTCACATACCACTCCTTGCAGCCTGCACAACCAGCAGAAAGAGAAAGTTAAGAATTATCTTGACAATTGTTTTTTTTTTTTTAAGTCTTATGTGTTTAAGTAATCTCTACATTCAACGTGGGACTCAAACTTACAACCCTGAGATCAAGAGTCTCATGTTCCACCATTCCATTATCTGCTTTCAAGAAAAGGAAGATTCCTCCCTGCCTCAGCAATAAGGCACTAACCACTACTTGCAGCCAAAGTGAAACGACCACAGCCTTGATCTCTCTGGTCTTCAGTGAACTTGTGTCCAAAACAACTCTCTCCAATTTCCTCTCAAAACTTAATAAAATCTGATCTTACCTTTGTCTCTTTGGACTTATCTATGGTTCATCACGCATTCATGGAATAATAATCACTCGTTATGGGCTTGTGCAAACCGAATGATGTGTGGTGTTCTAAGTCTTCTGTTTGGTTGGCCACGAACCAAAACAAACAGGGACAGACTGGTGTTAGGTAAAAGGAAGAATTTCTAGATCCCCAGGACAGAATAATAAAACAAGAGTCAAGAGAAGCATTTGTGTCTCCTGTAAAAACAAATGTGACTATCTGGTGAGCTGATGAGGTGTGGGAGGAACAATCTGATCTGTAAGCAAGGAGGGCGATGACCCTTGGAGACCCCATTCAAATCCTTTAGAGGAAGTAGGAAATAATAAAAAGAACTGGTGAGCTCCTGGTAATTCACCTTAAGGGTCTGTTCCCTGCCTCCGGTACAGCTAATTTTACACAGGTACTCAGTCAGTGTGTACTAGCAAAACATGTAACTGCCTCTGACTCACCTCAAAACATGATCTGAAGGGCTCCTGGCTGGCTCAGAGCCCCACGTTGGGTGTAGAGCTTACTTACAAAACAAAAACCAAATAACAACAACAACAACAAACTCCATGATTTGAGAGTACAAAATGGCCCAACAAACTTTAAGATGGTTTGTTTGGTAGTTATGATAAAAGATAGCCCTCAGAAATGGTTTTAAACCTGTCCATTGATCAACAACTTCCCTCAGTGAAGATGTTTTTGGAAACCAGCCCATCAGAGTCCATCCCTAGATGGACTAGAAGTCAATCAGGTCAGTAAATTTACCTGTCAGAAGCCAGGGGCTTCCACGGATGAATTGACTTTCAAAAGTTTATTCGAACAGACAGTTGTTGGTCAAACAGGTTTAAAATTACTCCTGGTGACTACCTGTTATGGCTAGAGAAAGTACTTTTTTGTTCTATTTGCCGTGAGGATGAAACGATATCAGGTATGTTTTAGAACAAGGCATATTCGTTATTTATTGTCCTGTAACAAATTACCACAAGCTTCGAGGTCTAAAAAAAGAACTACATATTCTCCTATACAGTACTCTGTGCCAGTCATCTCCAAGTGTCTCAGCTGGGCGAGGAGTCGTCTTCTCAGTCTGCTTCCCACCTACAGAATTTGGGGGTCCAAAGGCCTTTTTGCTTTTGGACAGTCTCTGAATTCCTTAGGTATTCTGTCAATACAATTCTCTTAAAACTTTGTGGCTCTCCTGTGAATAGTTTTTCTGGATCAGAAATGTGAGAGTATCTTAGTTGGATGATTCTGTCTCAAGGTCTCTGAAGATGGCAGGGCAGCCCTCATCTGAAGGCTTGGATGGCATCAGAGGATCTGGTTCCAAGATGGCACACTTGCATGGTGCTGACTCAGTTCCTCCCTATATGGGCCTCTCCATGGGCTGTCTGAGAATTCCCACGACAGTGCCTGGTTTCCCTCAGAGTGATCTGGGAGCAGATATTCTTCTTGACCACTCCAACTTTTTTTTTTTTAAGTTTGTTTATTCATTTATTTATTTTTTGAGTAATCTCTATACCCAATGTGGGGCTCAAACTCACAACCCCAGGATCAAGAGTCACATGCTCTTCTGAAGCAGCCAGGTGTCCCTCAACTGTACTCTTGATCCTCTTATCTTCCTCATCCTTGACTTCCTTCCATTCTCTAATAGCTCAACTTCTCCCTCTTTCTTGAACCTTTCTTTACCTTCTTTGACTTCCTGTCTTCAATCTCTTGCTCCCTCTCAAATTCTTCTTTGGCCTCATTTACTCCCTTATCTATCTCCTCCACCCACAATAGCCAGCCCTTTGAGACTCCATTCTCAACCGACTACCCTCTATTCTCAACAGTATATTCTTCTCCTGTTGAACTATGCAGCCTTCCTGCCTACCTCTGCAGGACACCAAGAATGCCCAAATATGGATGTCAAGAATTAATGTATCCTCCAGATGGATTTCCAGCAGCCTAGTGGATATTCTCTACTTAAATATCTCATCGGGGCGCCTGGGTGGCTCAGTGGGTTAAGCCTCTGCCTTCAGCTCAGGTCATGATCCCAGGGTCGTAGGATCAAGCCCCACATCGGGCACTCTGCGAAGCAGGGAGCCTGCCTTGCCCCCGCCGCCCCCCGCCTGCCTCTCTGCCTACTTGTGATCTTTGTCTGTCAAATAAGTAAATAAAATCTTAAAAAAAACCAACCCTCATCATTTCTAGCTATGCATGTTTAAACCAAACTCATCTCTTTATTTCTAGCTGACTTAACCTCTTAGTGTTACGAAGAGGACAGGTAAAGGGGGAAGGGAAAGGAGAATGGGAAGGGGAAGGAAAAAGCCTACACCATTTATGTTGTGCCTATTCTCATAAAAGAACATTTGCTTACTGTATCATCTGTTAGTCTCTGTGTTACTTGCTTCTATATGGTTTTCCCATTTCATTACATTCTAATACTTTTTTGGACAATACTATGTGCCAGATATTGTACAATTGTCCTAGGCACAATAATCCTAAGAAACAAATACTATTTTACAAATGAGGACATTTGGACTTAAAATTAGTAAGAACTAAAACTTATTGGATATTTACTACGTGTCAGGTGCTGTTCTAAGTGCTTTACAATAATCATATTACTTAATTGCCTCAGCAAACCAATGAAGTGGGCACTATTTTATTCCCATTTAGAGAAGCAACTTGCTCCAAGTTACGTGGTAGTGGGGCTGGGACTTACAGCCAGGTTTGCTCATTTCAAAGCCTATATTCTATTCATGGGGGGCCATGCTGTCTGCCAGCATTTACCCAAGATTCTATACTTAAACCCTTAGAATTGTCTTGGATGAATCCATTTCCCATGTTAGAGATGGATTCCTATGTCTCCAATAGTAATCACTCTCTGCTACTCATTCCTATGAAGTTTCTTTGATAATGTCTTCACTTGAATGTTTACTACCTCCATATACCTCTAATACTACTTCTTCCAAGCTGGTCTCTCACCTTCCATTTCAGAATTCTTCCTCAACCATGTTAAATGGTGATTAACAAAAATACATCATTTTTATGTTGTCCAGTAATCATCACCATCTTGCCATGACTAACTAAACTATACCTAAAGGGTCTGTCTGGAGTTTGAGGCTCTCCCCATTCATGGCCCATGCTAGGCTTCAGTAGCAAACTTTCCCCTTCTGCACAACATGACTAGTCAACACATGTACTTATGTTAGTTCCATCACCATCTTCACTCTTCTCAAGCTGTTTCAAGCCTGGCTCAAGACAGACTCACTGACTCATGTCCCCCTACTCCAGCCCACCCATCTGTCCCCACCCCAGTCCTACTGTTGCAGAAGAGTGGGGAGAATGGAATGAGTGTTCAAGTATAAAATGGCTATGATGGATGGATACTTCAAAAATGCTAGTTTCCAATCCCTTTCTTTTGCCTTCTTCTACTCTGTATTTTAGTAGCATTTGTCCTCTGTGCTATGCTCTCTCGGTGCTTAATTCTGCAACATTTCATATCATCTGGCATTGAGTATGAATGGCTTCATTATTTTTCATTCATCTTCCCAAGGAGATTATACAATTTTAGAAATCAAGACCTTTCTTATACTTCTTCACCTCCAATGGGAAGATCCTATGGTTAGACATATAGCAGACACTCAATATGTCCTTGTTGACCCAATAGGGCAGAGGGGAAGGGAAAGTGCCAATCAGACACAGGATATAAATGGTAGTGCCTGGAGGGTTCAGTCCATTTAGGATCTCACTCTCGATTTCAGCTCAGGTCATGATCTCAGGGTCATGAGATCGAGCTGCTGTTGGGTCTCCTGGCTCAGCGTGGAGTCTGTTTCTTCCTCTCCCTCTGCTTCTCCCCCTGCTCATGCTCTCTCTCTCTCTCAAATGAATAAATAAAATCTTAAAAAAAAAGAAATAGGATATAACTGTTAAGAAAGGAAGGCTTAATTATCTTCCCCATTTTTGTACACTTTATTATGCTGTTAATATCCGATCTGAGAAGCAGGTTCTGACCATTTCTCCTTCCTTTTAGAGTCCATAAAAGAAAGAGTAAAACAAATTCCCCAGTTTCCAAGGCTTTGATCAATAGAATTAAGAGAGGAGACAGGACTTTGCTCTTTTCTCTGGAAGTTAGGCCTCGCCCATCCCTCACTTCTACTGCAGTCTGAAGATTATTAATAAATGTGATACAGCAGAACAGTAACTTCAATCAAACACTAACTCTAAATTCTTGGTCATCCTAGGGGAAAAATAGATTTTAAAGAACAAGTTTAGATTCTCATGCATTAAATAACTGGTTTTAAGCTACTCTTGAAGGAAATTCTGCAGATAATTTTTAATTCTTTCATCCACCACTTTTTCCCACCTCCATTGCTACCGTTCTTGTCTAAGAGGTCTTGCTTTGCTTTTCTTTCTTTCTTCCTTCCTTCCTTTCAAGATTTTATTTGTGTATTTGAGAGAGGGAGAGAGAGAGTACTCATGCCTGTGTGTGTGGAGCCTGATGCAGGGCTCAAGACAGGGCTGGATCCCAGGGCCCTGAGACCATGACCTCAGCTGAAACCAAGAGTAGATGCTTAACCAACTGAGCCACACAGACACTCCAAGGACACCCTTTCTTACGTGTGGTTCTAAAAACTGCTCCTTGTCTTCTGGCTTCTACTACTGTTGTCCTCCAATCAATTCTCCACTCAGCAGTAAGAAAGAAGTTTTTTTTTAAGATTTTATTCATTTATTTGACACACATACAGAGAGAGAGAGAGAGAGAGATCACAAGTAAGCAGAGCAGCAGGCAGAGAGAGAGTGGGGGAAGCAGGTGCCCCACCAAGCAGAGAGCCTGATGTAGGGCTCAATCCCAGGACCCTGAGTTCATAACCCGAGCCGAAGGCAGAGGTTCAACCCACTGAGCCACCCAGATGCCCCAGAAGGATCTTTTGAAAACATAAATAAACTCGTGCCACTTTCTGCTTTAAACCTCCAGTGACTTCTTACTGATACAAAACAAAATCTAAACTTTTTCATGTGGTCTAAGGACCTACATACTGTGGCCCCTCTATCCTGCCATCCTATGTAATATACCACCTCCTTCACAAATACCTTCTATGCTACAATTGCACTGGCTGCCTACACATTCCTCAGGAGCACCCAATGTTTTACCACTTAAGGCCTTCAATACTGTCTGCCTTGCCTTGTCTCTGCTCCAATCTCGCCCTATCACATGGCGAGCACCTTGCTATTTCCCAAATCTCTGTTTACCTGTCAGCTCCTCCAAAGCTTTCCTGACACCAAGCCTAAAACGGGCTCCCTACCCTGCTTTTCATGATTCTTTATCACAGCAGCCTGTTTCCTGTATAAGACTTAACAACATCCATAATCAAGTTCTATTTCTTCTTTCTTTTAATTTAATTTAATTATTTGAGAGAGTGAGCACGAGCAGGGGGAAGAGCAGAAGGAGAGGAAGAAGCAGACTCCCTGCTGAGCAGGGAGCCCAACATGGGAGCTTGATCCTGGGACCCCGAGACCATGACCGAGCTGAAAGCAGATGCTTAACTGATGGAGCCATCCAGGTGCCCCAAGTTCTCTTATTTTGCTTGTTTATTTTCTATCTCCTCTACTAGACTAGAAGGTCTAGGAAATAGTTCCATGTAAGTAGGCCAACACATACATGTTTGTTCAATAAACAAATTTTAAGTGACTGAATTAATGATTTGGGCTGGGGGAGCAGTCTGAACTGGTAGTAATTAAAGATTAGTCTGATTTTTGTCAAAGACTGAGACTGAAGAAAGGTTTAATAAAAAGACATTAAGGGGCACCTGGCTGGCTCACAGGATGGAGCATGTGACTCTTGATCTCAGGGTTATAATTTCGAGCCCCACATTCAGTGTAGGGAATACTTAAAACTTTTTTTTTTCAATCTTAAAAAACAGAAAGGAATATTAAAAAGTTCCTTTATACTTAATAAACAATTATGGTATAATTTTATCTGTTTTCACCTCCAGTAATGGAGGGTTCTGCTGGTCACATGACTCTCCTCCTAAAGATAACATTTCCCAGCATCCCTTGCATCAGGTGTGATCGTATGACTAGTCTCTGGCCAAAAGCATGTGAGCAGCTGTGATGTGTGCAACTTCTCTGCTTGGCCCTCTCTTACCTCTTTTCACCTTCTTGAGACCTGGAATGTGAATCTGATGAGCCATCTTTCACCAGGCAGACAAAAGCAACCCAAAAGAGATGACAGTGGACTGACACAGAAAGAATAAAAGCCATTAGAACAGCCATAAACCCTCTTCCTCTGGATTGTAATATGAGAGAAAAATATTTATCTTGGGTTGTTGTTGTTGTTGTTGTTGCTGTTTTTAAAAGATTTATTTAGGGGCACCTGGGTGGCTCAGTGGGTTAAGCCTCTTCCTTTGGCTCAGGTCATGATCTCAGGGTCCTGGGATCAAGTCCCACACCAGGTTCTCTGCTCAGCAGGGAGCCTGCTTCCCCCTCTCTCTCTGCCTGCCTCTCTGCCTACTTGCAATCTTTCTCTATCAAATGAATAAGTAAAAATCTAAAAAAAATAAAGATTTATTTATTTTGGAGAGAGAGATGGCACAAGCAGGAGGGGCAGAAGGAGAGGGAGAGAGAATCTCAAGCTGACTCTACCCTGTGCCCAGAGCCTGATGTGGGACTTGATCTCACAACACTGAGATCATGACCTGGGGCAAAACTAAGAGTCAGTGGCTTAACTGACAGTACTACCCAGGCCCCACAATATTTATCTTCCTTTAATCCAGTATTATTTTGGTCTCTTAAGGCAGCCACACAGAAATCCTACCTAATATACTAGAATTGCCCCAAAAGTTGGTGGGTTCTAATTTGTCAGCCCTAATGCATAGGTAGATCCTGACACACATTTCAAAGTTAGAGCATAAAATGACATCATCCCTGATAATGGGTGGTTTAAGCAGTTTTTATTTTCCTGGGTGGGGGGGGGGGCGGATTCTAAAACTCAGCTGTCCAGTACAAAGGACATCACACTGATGTTCGCTCAGCACCCACACCCTCACCCATGAAACCCAATGGAGAGCTCAGTACAGTCTGTACTACCATGGCTAAATGTCAGCCTACATTCACATGTTGAAATCATGTTTCATATGTTGAAATTCATAATTATTGAATTTGAATTTGAATTGAATTATTGAATTTGTATGTTGAAATGAAGATTTTATTTTGTGCTTGAAATGAAATGTTGAAATGAAAATTTTCATTTCAACAGATGAATTCATGTTTAAATTTGTATGTTGAAATATTCGTATGTTGAAATCTTAATCCCCAAGTGAGGGTATGAGAAGGCAGAGTCTTTGGGAGGTGATTAGGTTATGAGGGTGGAATCCTCACACACGAGATTAGTGTCCTCATAAAAGAGACCCCAGAGAACTCTCTTGTTCTTTTTGCCACGTAAAGAAACAGCAACAAAATGGTCATCTACGAATCAGGCTCTCACCAGACCCCGAATCTGCCGGTACCTTGATCTTGGACTTTCCAGCATTCAGTACTATGGAAAAAAATGTATGTTATTTAAGCTACTCAGTATGTGGTCTTTTCATTACAGCAGCCTGCACAGACTAAGACAGCTAGTATTCTCTACGTGTAAGGAGTTAGACAATAGTGTCCTAAAAGGAGTTTTATTAAAAGAAAATCAAGAGTTCCTAGGCATTCAGTAAAAACCCAAAGATTCACAACACCACAAAGTGAGCACACCTGTCCAGCTATGGGGCCTTTCTCAGGCTGAGTCATCACAAAAGTCTCAAGTCCTTGCTTTCTGCCCGCCAGTTCCCCTTCAGTCACTCAGTCACTAACTGCTGCCACCCTCCTGCCCACCCCCCCGCAACCCCTGCCAAAAACACACACCTCCACAGTGGTATTACACGGCTCCTTTAAGGACCTCTCACTATCATGCATGATATGGATAATTTCCCCGGAGTCTGCTCCCAATTCTCTGCTCCCAGGTGGTCATGGGAGCAAACGTGATCCAGTGCCTTCTCCAAACCCATCCGGATACCCAGCATAACTTGGGGGATTTGGTGGGTGGAGAAACCAGGAAGCTTTGAAGCCTCTGCCGAAGTGTGCATTGCAGGAAAGAAAACAACCTGCATGGATGAATTATGGCTGGAAAAAGCTAATAAAGGGCAAGGACACCCGGCTTACCTTCTGGATACAATAAGGAGTGTGTGGGCAGCAGGGGAGGGATGCTATGATAAACGTAAGACCACAGGTCTTTGCAGAAATAGGAAGTTGTTTCCCTCTCTTCCACCCACCAAGCCAACTGCTTTCACAGAGAAACACAGGCCCATTTGGCATAGGTTGTTTAAAATTTCCTGTTAAAGTTCTGGATTTTAATTGTTGTGATTAGTCCAAATTTAAATAAATTTCCATGTAGACAAACCACCAAACAAAGCAAAATATGAATTGTCTGCTATTTTGCTACCTTTGGTTTACAAAGCTTCAAATCAAGGCACCCTGTGTCATTGATTTCAGAACAATCGGGGTTTTTGTTTGTTTGTTTTGTTTTTTATTTCCATACTCCCGCAGAGTTGTTTGGTCACATATGTGACCAGTTGTGACCCATATGGTCACATCTCCCTTTCCACGGAATCTGAATTGGGTCTGGAAGAGTAGAGTATGATCATTTTCAAGTTAACCTACTACTATTACTACAGTGAACTGTGCCTTGCTCCTGCCTTACTGCTCTTTCAGTTCTCATTTCTGTATCTGTCACCCAAAGAGCCACATATCCCCTGTCTGGGGTGGCCATACCCTTCCACTAGCACTGTGATTTACCACCACGAGATGCACTATGTCAGCTAGGAAATAAAATGCTTACCATTTTACCACCAAAAATCACCATTAGCTCCTCTCAGGAAGACAGTCTCATCAATGTAAAGGTAGAAAGGAATCTGGCTCAGAATGATGTCCATGATTGGAGCCATGTTGGATTAGCAACTTGAAACTTCTAATCTGGTCAGTGGCTGTTAGACTGTATCCTGTTCCTTCATGGTCCGGTGAGCAGTATCTCTCAGGTCACTGCCCAGTCTACCTGACCTGAAAGGCTCTCACACTGAAGGCTGGTTCATTATTTAGAAGCATCTGGCTTGTCTACAAAGGAAACAGCTCCCGGTAGCGAGGGTAGTGGGTTACGAGGAGCTCGAGCATCTTAGTATTGTTAAGAGCTATAAAATTGGATCTTCCTTGTCTGAGCTTTTGTTCGTTTATAGGGAAACAGGGGTGGCCCTATTCTCACTCCCATCGTATCTACATGCTAGAATGAAAACTCTACAAACGCAAGGACAGGAGTCCCTGGGTGACTCAGTCAGTTCAGCTCCTGCCTTCAGCCCAGGTCATGATCCCATGCAGCCCCATGCACGCTCTTTCTCTCTTAAATAAATAAAATCTTCAAATAAAAAGAAAAAGGCAGGGACAGCTAACTGTACCATCCACTATACTGGAAACACTGACGCTTTGTTTCCTGTGAACTGTGAACTGTGAATTGGTTAAGAGTCTTGTTTATGTAAGCTGGTTCAGTTCTGGACTCTTACTTCAAGGTGAGGGCGTGGGATGGGGGTGATTAGATGCCTCACTGACATTCTTTTTTGCACCAAGAATCTGTGAGGCTGAGTGAGTGCTGAGAATCTCACAGGCCCCCGTCAGTTATGAGCCAGCAGCTGCTTTGAGGCATGAAGAGAATGAAGTTACCAGGCAGATGGGGTGGGGGAGGGGTGGGGAGATGGGTGAGCAGCAAGCACATCCCAGAAGACAAGGCAGTCAGTGCTAATAGGGGATGGCACAGTGGTAATGTGGAAGGATCATGGCCCAGGAGATGCCTTCCCCCCCCCCCCCCGCACCCTCGGAGAGCAAAGGGGGCAGTGATGCAGAGCGTAGGACAGCTTTTGATTCAGCCAAAGGAACATCAGTGTAGCATGGCGTGGATGCCCTGTGAAGAGATGGCTCAAACCAGAACCAGAATTAAAATCTAGAAACAAGGAGGCTCTATTGCTGAACCTCCGGACCTTGTGGGGTTAGCAGTCTTTCAAACCCTGTCCTTGGTGAGAGACTGGGCAAAGAGCACATGCCTTTTCGTTTTAACAGATCTCTTAAAGAGACCTCAACATTTCTCTTAATCACAGACTCTCTGGACAGTGAAAAAGGGCCTTTCTGACTGCTCAGACTGCAACTTCCTTGCAGCCCTGGAACGGCTCCTTATCATCCTCAGCGGGTGACATTGGCTTAAAGCCAGCCCAGTCGCCTTTTCACTGGAGGACTTGGGAATCCCTCAGTCTCCTCAGTCGCCATACAAAGGCTGCAGTGGATGCAGGCCCACAGGGACCCACCCTGGCAGAGCTATGTGAATCCACAGGTCCAAACCAGATCACCAATCACATTAAATTACACTTTTGATAAAAGAATCTTTAAAAGTAACAACGTACTCTTTGCTTTCAAGAAAGAAAGCAAGGAATTTTCTAGAACAATAAAGCCCTAGACCTGAGTCACTATTTCTCATCCTACTAAAAAACAAATACTTTGTCATTAAAATCAAAGCACTCTCTAGCAAATGGGAAGCAGAATGTGGAAGAGGTGTCTTCCTTCCTTTAATGAGTATAGATTGGAATTCGTCATCAACAAATGAGAAGGGCAAGTTTTCTTCCTTCCTTTTTTTTTTTTTTTTTTAGAGAGAGAATAAAGTGCAAGAGGGTGGGGAGTGGGATGGGGCAGAGGGAGGGGGAGAAATCTCAAGCAGGCTCTGTGCTCACAACCCTGAGATCATGACCTGAGCTGAAAACAAGAGTCAGGTACTTAACTGACAGAGCCCCCAGGGGTCTGCCAGGGCAAGTATTTCTTAAAGGAGGTCCAAGGAGAGTAAGGTGATGGGAGATCAGAGAGGAAGGGATGTCTGATACCACTTTTTTTTCTTTTAGTGTTTCCTTTTTTAAAATAAACATATAATGTATTATTAGCCCCAGGGGTACAGGTCTGTGAATCGCCAGGTTTACAAACTTCACAGCGCTCACCATAGCACATACCCTCCCCAATGTCCATCACCACACCCCTCTCCCCCTCCCCCCTCCCCCCATGATTCCACTTTTAACAAGACCCATTTCTAATCTGCTTTGTGAATAACTAGCTGGGGGGTGGACCCAACAAAAGGATGGCCTTTGTTTGCTTTTACATCATTTTAATACCTTGTAGGTGAAAATACAGAACTCTGACAGCACACGGAAATAGCGTGTTCCCTGAATTGTTAAGACCACAGCACCACACACATTCCCTAGATCTGCCAAATTCTTAGGCCAAGTCTCAGTAGGACAGTCCAGGCATAAGCTCTCTCTGGTGGGGGGACAGCGGGAAGCTAGATGAACAATGCGGAGGAGAATCTGAATAATAACCCTGGGCTCCTGGACATCAAACTGCGGATGAGAAATCTCACGCCCCTCCCCCATCCTCCGAATGCTTGCTTCCCTGCTTGAGGAATGAACCCGATGATAAGGATCTCACACACCTACATCAGCGTCCTTGCAGGAAGCACACACCCGTGGATTTGTCAGTTCTGCAGCCTGGCTGAAATGGATTAGATCTCGAATGGGGTAAAGGTTGCATCTTCCCTTCATTCCTGGGCGGGGGAAAGGGAGATGAGGTGGCGGTGGGCTCGAGTTTATTTTTAAGATCCTTTATTGTCTTGGTTCTGTGGATAACTACAAGGGCATCCCACTCCCCACCCCCACCCCCACCCCCAACTCAGCGCTCAGCGTCCCTTCCAGAGGGGGAAAGGATCTGGAGGCCAGATTTCTTCCCCCGCAGCTAAGCCTGCCCCTTTCCTTCCCAGCCAGAGGCACACAGCAACTGGAGCCGGAGCCTGCAGCCTCTCCTTCCCCAGGTGCCCTGGAGAATTCTATCTTAATTAACCAGGAGACCTAAAGCACCGAGGATTTTTGGAAATGAAGCACGCGCCCGCTTTTTGTCTGCTTCCCTTCCTCCGGTCCCCACGGTCGCACCGAAATTTAAAAACAAAAACCCAAACCCAACGAACAAGGGATCTCACCTACACATGCCGCGGACAAAGTCTGGCAGAGGACCCAGACCCGGTCGGGCAGCGCCGCGGGGGAGCAGCCGTCCGCTGGGATGATAGGGACCTGCCGCGGCGTGGGAGGGGGGGGGTGGTTGCGCGGGCGCCGGGGGCGGAGCGACGGGGCGGGGCGGGGCCCGCGCGGTCACGTGGGCAGGGTGCCTATACGGTTGCCCTTCCTAGACCGACCCGACAGTGACCTTAGCGCTCTCGGGTTTTAGACTCTCCGTCGCCATGGCCTTTTGGGGCGAGTGCAGGAGCTGTTTGGCGCCGGGCCTGCTGCAGCACCAACTGGCCATCGTCACCGGAGGGGCCACGGGTATCGGAAAGGCCATCGCCACGGAGCTGCTGCACCTGGGTACGCGAGCGGGCCCCTCAGGGTCAGGCTACCTAAGGTCAAGAGGTTGGCAGAGACACACACTGGCCTCACGGGGTTTCTGGAGCCAGGAGGTAGGCGGCAGGGCTGGGAGACCTGGACTGGCCAAGCCAAGAGGCTGTACCTGTAGGAGACGTTGAAACCGCGGGGGGGAAGGGAAGAGTCTCTAAGAAATGCTGCAGAAGCCTTGAAGGATGAAACCACTATTTGTGCACTAAAGGGAACAGTTAGAATCACAGATAACGTGCTCGAGGTGGGGAACAAGGAGACCTGTGGAAACGTGCTGTGGAATTCTTTATAGATGTGTTTAAAATGAACCCGTCCTATGAACCGAATGAGGAAACGCGGGAAGACTTTTCATATTTTTCTCTTTATCACTGGTTTATTTAATGATAACGTCATTGCCATTTCTGTTTCTGTTTTTATTAACTTTTCTCCTCATGATGCGTTGGACTTACCTGCTTTGCAATTAAAAAAATTACTGCTGAACATTTTTAATTTTATCTTGTTGGATGCTGGTTATTTATATATTCATTTAAATATTCTTGAGCTCTGGGGCGCCTGGATGGCTCAGTGGGTTAAGCCTCTGCCTTCAGCTCAGGTCATGATCTCAGGGTCCTGGGATCGAATCCTGCATCAGGCTCTCTGCTGGGCAGGGAGTTTGTGTCCCTCTCTCTTTCTGCCTCTCTGCCTACTTGTGATCTCTGTTTGTCAAATAAATAAAATCTTTAAAATAAATAAATAAATATTCTTGAGCTTTTGTTCCGTGTTAACTGCAGCCCAGAAGTTGTTATTTCTGTTGTTAGGTTCTTTGGAAACAGTTTGATACTTTAAGAGAGACTTGTTATACGTTAAGTATTGACCTGAATAGCCTTTAATCTAGTTAATCTAGAGTAATTTTGCTTCACCACTCAGGCCATACCCTTCTGAGTATCTTACCCATTGCTTTTCAAATGAGATTTTGCCTGTTTGAAACACTTCAGCGGGGTGCCTGGGTGGTTCAGTGGGTTGAAGCCTCTGCCTTTGGCTCAGGTCATGATCCAACAGTCCTGGGATCGAGCCCTGTATATGGCTCTATGTTCAGCGGGAAGGCTGCTTCTCTCCCTCTCTCTCTGCCTGCCTCTCTGCCTATTTCTGATCTGTCTGTCAAATTTTAAAAATCTAAAAAAAAAAAAAAAAGAAAAGAAAGAAACACTATCTCCAGCGCCTTCTTGGCCTACCTTGACTCCCAACTTCATCTCATCCTGGAATCTGAATGGTTCCTCTTCCTCCTCCCTGGGTTGTACCTGGGAAACTCTTCAGGTAGCAAGCTGGAATGATCATAGGACTCACATTGTTTGTTTCCACTCTCTGAGATAGATCACTGTGCCATGCTACCCCAAGTCCTGTGCCTGAAAGCTGTTCTGCATTATACTTTGACCAGGTTTTTTGTTCCATTGGTCCGGAGGGTAAACTCCATTATTGATGTTTGATTTTAACCAGAGGCAGAAGTCCTGATTCACCATTTTTTTAAAAAGACTTTATTTATTTATTTGACAGATCACAAGTAGGCAGAGAGGCATGCAGATAGAGAGAGGGGGAAGCAGGCTCCCCAGTGAGCAGAGAGCCCCATGCGGGGCTGGATCCCAGGACCCTGGGATCATGACCTGAGCCGAAGGCAGAGGCTTTAACCCACTGAGCCACCCAGGCACCCCTTGATTCACCTTTTCTTAATGGGTACACATGAAAGAACTTCTGAACTTTTTTTGTTTTTTTTTTTCTTAATTTAGACAACCAGTGAAAGCATATTTATCAATGAAAGCATATTTACTATTTCTTGACTGTTTTCTTTTCAGGGTGTAATGTGGTCATTGCATCTCGTAACTTGGATAGATTAAAATCTGTTGCAACGGAACTGAAGGCCAGTCTGCCCCCCAACAATCAGGCTCAGGTCACTCCCATAAAATGCAACATCCGCAATGAAGAGGAGGTAATGCAAATATGTCTATAGCCTTTATTCATTCATTTTATTTACAGTAGCAGTTCCTAAAACTAGTGCTTCAGATGTTCCTGTGGTCGAGGTCTTAGAGGAGTTTAACTAGAAGCAGAGGCTGTAAAAGAGATTCTTTCGCTAATGATATATTGAGTATTACCGCGTGGGGGAGGAGAGGAAAGAAACAATCTTTAAGGAAGCTAAGCAAGGATGTGGGCTCAGCGAGATTACTTTTTGTGCCTTTTGCCCTTTAAGTCATTTCTTTATTTTTTTTAAAGATCTTATTTTTAAGTGATCAGTCATTTCTGCACCCACCGTGGGGCTCAAACTCACAACCCCAAGATCAAGAGTCACATGGTATACCAACTGAGCCAGACAGGTGCCCCTTTTAAGTAATTTCTTAGTGTTAATTTTACCTGGATTTCGGCTACTGGTAGTGATACCATTTACTGCGATAGACTGCAAGTTCTTCTCCCAGAGTAAGCTATCAGTCCAGCTAGCAAGTGAAGTTGTTAACCAGTTTACTTTGAACATTTTTCTTTAGGTGGAGAATTTGGTCAGATCCACCTTAGATGTTTACGGTAAGATCAATTTTTTGGTAAACAATGGAGGAGGCCAGTTCACGTCTCTTGCAGAACACATCAGTGCAAAGGGATGGCATGCTGTGATTGAGACCAACCTGACGGGCACCTTCTACATGTGCAAAGCAGGTGAGTATGACCAATAACCCAAAAAGGCAAGGTGTCTTTATTTAAAGTTGTAGAGAATCTTTTTTTTTCTTTAAAGATTTTACTTATTTATCAGAGAGAGAGAGAGAGCACACATAAGCAGGGGGAGTGGAAATGGAGAAGCAGGCTACCCCTGAGTAGGGAGCCCGATACCAGACTCAGTCCTGGGACCCTGAGTTCATGACCTAAGCCGAAGGCAGAGGATTAACCCACTGAGCCACCTAGGTGCCCCTAGATCATAGAGAATCTTCCAAGAGAATTATTGGGGATTCAGAAACTCCATGTCTGCAGTACTGACTGCCCTGATTTGCTTGCATAGGACACAGAAATGTAAATTGCTGCTTTTCTGGATAGTCATTTGGCAATATTTGTAAAATATGGGAATGGTTTATCTTAAAATTTTATTTCTAGGAATTTATCATGAGAAAATTATTAAGAATCTGTACAAAGATATAGCTACGAACTTGTTCCTGAAATTAAAACAAACAAACAAACAAAACTCTCACACTTAGTTTTAAAGAAATGAATCTGTTTAATCTCTTGTAACTTGTCAAATCTTCAGGGAAAATGCCGGAGTCCACATCCTTTCTGACTAACAACTAATTAGCATGCATGAAGATCTTTGGATTGAAAGTTATATTTCATAGGTGATGGTATTCAACCCCTGACATTGAGTAATTCAAAGGTTTTGTTAAAAACGATCGAAGATGTTTTTGTGATGAAAACCACAGAACAGGTAGAATTCCAGCCCAAAGGGTCTTCACCCTAATATGGATTAGGCTTTATATTCTTAACATCTCTATGTCAAAATCTTGCAGACATTTCCAGCTTTCAACTTCATCTAACTGTAGTATAAAGCTTTACATTCGTTGTGGCTGGCTGTTTCATGGGAACCTCTGATTTATAGCCCCTTGGTCAGAAGCACAATGTAACAAGCTGGACTTGTGATTGGCATCTGAGACTACCTCACATTTCTTAAAGAAATATTCCCATGACAGCTCTGGAAGTGTAAGGGGAAAAACACAAAGATGATTTCAGAGTTTGTTTGTGTGTGTTTTTTTAAGACTTTATTTATTTATTTGACAGAGAAAGACACACAGAGAGAGGGAGCACAAACAGGGGGAATGGGAGAGGGAGAAGCACACTTCCCACTGAGCAGGCAGCCTGATGTGGGGCTGGATCTCAGGACCCTGGGATCATGACCTGAGCCAAAGGCAGACACTTAATGACGAGCCACCCAGGTGCTCCTGCATTCAGAGTTCTAACATAGAGTATTCTTTAAGAAAAGCAGAAAGCCTGTGTAGGGTAATTGAAATAAATTTATACCGTTTTATTTTTTCATAGTTTTTTTGTGTGTTTTTTTTTAGATATTTGATATGGCATATAGATCTTTATTTACATTTCCAAGCTTTTTGGGCTATTCATGACCTCTTTCTTTCTTTCTTTTCTTGTTTTAAAGATTTTATTATTTTGACAGAGAGCAAGAGAACACAAGCAGAGGGAGCTTTTTTTTTTTAAATTTCATTGTCTTTTATTTTTATTTTATTCATATTTTTTATATTTATATAGATATATAAAATATATTTGTATTTTATTATATTTATTATCATTTTATTACCTTTTATTTTTATTTTATTTATATTTATTATCTTTTTTTTTTTAAGATTTTATTTTTTTGACAGAGAGCAAGAGAGCACAAGCAGAGGGAGAAGCAGGCTCCCCACTGAGCAGGGAGCCTGATGTGGAGCTTATTCCTAGGATCCTGGGATCATAACCTGAGTTGGAGGGAGATGCTTAACTGACTGAGCCACCTGGCACTCCGACGCCTGCTATTTTGAATGGGCTCTTTTCCCAATTATTTTCAGCTGGGATATAGTTGGTTTATGGAAGAACTACTTTTTCAAGTTCATCTTGTAGCTTTATCTAGCAATTTGTAGTTTATCTAACAGTTTTTGAAATTAGTCTTTCAGGTGTTTAGCTACACAATCATGTTGTCTAAAAATAAATAATGTATTTCATTGAGTGAAAGATACACTCAATGTATCTTTGGTGAAATGCACCATCATTTTATATACTACTAAGAAAGTAGAAACAGCGTTATTTGTACCTTAAGAAGCCACCAACTGTAAAACATATCCCAGTTGGGATATGTTGGGAGACTTGATACGGTTAATGTTGTAGTTCTTCCCGAATTGGTATGTAGGTTCAATGCAGTCCCTATTACCTTTGCAGAAAATGACAAGCAGATCCTAAAATACATGTGGAAGTGCAAAGGACTCAGAGTAGCCAAAACAGTTTTGCAAACCTGGAAAGGTGGAGGATTTATACTTCTTGATTTCAAGATAATGTGGTACTGGCATAAGGAGAAAAGAATAGATATTTTGGACAAATTTGAAAGTCTAGAAATAAACCCTTATAGTTGTGATCAATCCCTTATATTTACGATTTTTGCCAAGGGGCCAAGGCAATTCTGTGGGGAAATGATCGTCTTTTCAGCGATGGTCCTGGACAGTTGGATATCCACATGCAAGAAGACCCTTCCCTCATACCATAAGTAAAAGTTAACCAAAAGTACAAAATGGACCGTAGACCTAAATGTAGTTGGTAACATTGTGTAACTTGTGGAACTAATAAAGCACAAAATCTTCATGACCTTGACTTAGGTAGAGTCCTGAGATACACCATCTAGAATAACATGTATGAAGTAAAAAAGATTGATAAACTTGACTTAATCAAACGTAAATATGTTTGCACTTAAAGAGACAACATTAATAAAATGAAAAGATAAGCCAGACTGAAGGAAATCACACATCTGATAAAGGACTTGTATCCAGAACAAAGAAAGAGCTCTTATCATTCAGTATTAAGAAAGCAAACCAATTAAAAAATGAGCAAAATATTTGAATAGCTATTTTACCAAAGAAAATAACTGAATGGCTGATAAGTACATCAGAAGATTGTCAGCACCATTAGTCATTCGGGACATCAGATCAAAACCTCAGTGAAATATCACTTCATACCCACTAGAATGGTTATAATAAAAAAAAATTGGGCAATAATAGCCTGGAGAAACTGGAACCCTCATGCATATCTGGTAGAAATGTAAAATAGTGGCGACACCAGAAAACAGTTTGGCAGTTCCTTAAAAAGTTAAACATACAGTTGCCATATGACCCAGCAGTTCCATTCCCAAGCATCTACCCAAGAGAAATAAAAACCTATGTCCACCCAACAGTTTGTATTTTTCATCACCTGCCAGTGGAAACAATTCAAATGTTCATCCTCTGGTGAGCAGACAAATGAAATATGGCCTGTCTGTTCCCTGGAATATTATTCGGCAATAAAAATTAACTATTGAGACACGTTACTCTGTGGGTGAACCTTACAGATACTATTCTAAGTAAAAGAATCCAGACACAAATGACCCCATATGGTGTGATTTCATTTATCTGAAATGTCCAGAAAAGACGAATTTATATAAATGGAAAGTAGATGAGAGTTTGCGTGGGGATGGCTTGGCTGCAGATGGGCACAAAGCAATGTTTTTGGGGGTGATGGAATGTTCTAAAACTGGATTGTGATAGTGGTACATGGCTCTATGTTTATCAAAATCATTAAATTGTACGCATAAAGTGGATGAGTTTCTTGATATATAAGTTATATTCAGTCAGGATTTTTAAAAAGGGATTGTAAATTTTAAAAAATTTTAAGATTTTATTTATTTATTTGGCAGGGAGAGAGATCACAAGTAGGCAGAGAGGCAGGCAGAGAGAGAGGGGGTAGTAGGTTCCCTGCTGAGCAGAGAGCCTGATGCAGGGCTGAGCCAAAGGCAGAGGCTTAACCCACTGAACCACCCAGGTACCCTGAAATTAAAAATTTTTAAATAGCAAGCAAGATGGCGGGACCGTGAGTGAGAAGAGAGTCAGGACGCTATTTCATATGATTGTCATTGGCTGTTTCCTGCAGTTTACAAGTCCTGGATGAAAGAGCACGGAGGATCTATTGTCAATATTATTGTCCATACTAGAAATGGATTTCCAGGATTTGTGTAAGCATACTTAATATATATATACATATTTTTTTTCCTATGTCTTGGGGTTTTGTCCTCTGAATGGGGGGAGTGGGGTGGAGAAGATTTCATAAGTCACAATCCTGAATGCTGTAATGAGTTTCAATCTCAATACTTAACATTGCCCTTTATTTGATCTTCAAAAATGTACTTGCAAAACATTCCTACGCATATTAGACTTGCCAGATTTACCAAGAAAATAGAAACAGGAGGCCCCATTAAGTTTTATATTATGTCTATCCCAAATATTGCTTGGGGCATATTTATGATAAAATATTTTCTTGTTTATCTGAAATTCAGATTTAACTGGTTGTCCTCTATTTTATCCAGTAACCCTAATCCAGATGTCACTAACTGGTCATCAGTGTCTGAAGAGATTTTTTGTTGTTGTTGTTAACATGTGGAAATGAAACATATTTAGATTAATTTAGATTTGAATACTGTGAATATATATCTTCAATTTTAGACAGAACTGCTAAATTATTACTCTGTAATAGAGTTGGACATGTTTGATTCTTACTGTGAATTTGGTAAATTTTTATGTTGGAAATAGATTTTTAAAAAAAAGTCAATCAGTGAACTAACTTAGCCTCCTGGCTCAGTAGAGTCTTAATAATCTAAAAGGGAGTCCACATAGAACAAAGAGAAAACAGTGTGCCAGGAAGCTATTTGAAAACCATACTTTTAGTAGTTAAAAAATCTGGTTTACAAAAAATTCTTTTTGTATTTAATTTGTATCTATTTCATTTTTATTTCTTTTGTATATTTGATGAATTCTGATTCCTTCCCTTTTTTTAATTAAAAATTTTTAAAGATTTTCCAACATAGAATATTTCTTTTTATGAAATAGACCTATCCTAGTGTTATAAGAACAAAGCATGCTAATTTTTACATATGTATAAAACTGCATAAGATACAAAGTTGAGTGCTCTGTACCTTCTCATTCCAGAGATAGCCTGTTAACCAAGTAAGACCATGACCTGACTTCCTTTATTAGTAATATGTAAACTGTAATGTGCAGGGTGATATTTTGGCACTGCATGAATATCCTCTTTGCCATTGTGATTTTTGTAACCATTGTTGATTCTTACCTGAATCACTTAAGACATTAGGATTCGGAAGATGTCGATTTTTCTGATTTCATAATTGCTTCTGTATTTATTAGCTGATATTCTTCTGTAAAATGACTTTTCTGCAACAGCCATTCCTTCTTTCTCTCTGTATTTATTATTATTTTTATTAAATTTTTTGGTAGACCACTATGAGGGACTTACAGATTTCTTTTCAAATTCCTTTATTCAAATGCACGTACTATCTCAAACTTAGAAATTTGTATTGTTTCCACATTTTGCATTACAAATAATTCTGCAGTGAATAACACTGTACATATTTGTTTCATAGTTGTGGAGTTATATCTTCAGGGTACATCCTGGAAGTTGGATTGCTGGGTGAAGGTGATGGGTAAATGCATACTTTTAGGTATTTCCAGCCAACAAAGTGTGAGAGTACATGTTCCCCAGAGCCTGACCCAAAATGTGTGTTGTCAACTTCTGGACAGTTCTCTTGATCAAGGAATGGTATTCTCTGTGGAGCATCTTTTGAGTTGTTGAAAGCCTATCTGGTGGGGTGCCCGGGTGGCTCAGTGGGTTAAGCCTCTGTCTTCGGCTTGGGTCATGATCTCAGGGTCCTAGGATCCAGCCCTGTGTCGGGCTCTCTGCTCAGCCAGGAGCCTACCACCCCACCCCACCGCCTGCCTTTCTGCCTACTTGTTACCTCTTTCTGTCAAAGAAATAAATCAAATCTTAAAAAAAAAAAAAGGCTATCTGGAAATCTTGTATATATGGTTGAGTCATATTGCTGTGTTGGAACATTTTTCTTAATCCTGTCTAAGGCTAGTCTATTTTCTATTACATCTTTGCAGGGTAGTTTAGTCTGAGCTAAACTGAGTGGACATCCTCGTCATGTTCCTGATCTAAAGGGGAGGGCTCTCAGCTTTTCTCCATCAAGAATGATTTTCGCTGTGGGCTTTTCATAGATGGTTTTTATGAAATTGAGGAATCTTCCTTCTGCCTCTACACTCTGAAGAGTCTTATTCAGGAAAGGATTTGCTGTACTTTGTCAAATACTTTTTCTACATCAATTGAGAGGACTATATCGTTCTTATCTTTTCTCTTATTAATGTGTTCTATCACACTGATTTGCGAACGTTGAACCACCTTGCATCCCAGGGATAAGTCCCACCTGGTTATGATGGATAATCCTTTTAATGTACTGTTGGATCCTAATGGGTAGGATCTTGTTGAGAATTTTGGCATCTATATTCATCAGGAATATTGTTCTGTAATTCTCCTTTTAATAGGGTCTTCGCCTGGTTTTGGGATCAAGGTAATGCTGGCCTGATAGAATGAGTTTGGAAGTTTTCCTTCTGTTTGTATTTTTTGAAAGAGCTTCAGGAGAATAGGTATTATTTCTGCTTTGAATGTGTGGTAGAATCCTCCAGGGACTCCATCGGGCCCTGGACTCTTATTTTTTTGGAGGTTTTTGATCACTGCTTCAATATCATTACTGGTTATTGGGTCTATTCAGGTTGTCAATTTCTCCCCATTACAGTCTTGGTATTTTATAGGTTTCCAGGAAGACATCCATTTCCTCCAGGTTCCTAATTTATTGGCATATAGTCATTGATAGTAATTTCTAATAATTGTTTCTGTTTCTTTGGTGTTAGTTGTGATCTCTCCCCTTTCATTCATGGTTTTATTAATTTGGATCCTTTCTCTTTTCTTTTGGATAAGTCTGGCCAGTGGTTTATCAGTCTTATTAATTCTTTCAAGGAACCAGCTTCTCGTTTCGTTGATCTGCTCTACTATATTTCTGGTTTCTGATTCATTGATGTTTGCTCTAATCTTAATTACTTCTCTTCTCGTTCATGGCTTAGGCTTTATTTGTTGTTCTTTTTCCAGTTCCTGAAGGTGTAAAGTTAATTTGTGCATATGGGACTTTTCTATTTTTTTGAGTGAGGCTTGGATGGCTATGTATTCCCCACTTAGTATCACCTTTACAGTATCCTGTAGGTTTTGTACCGATGTGTTTTCATTCTCATTGGTTTCCACGAATTGTTTATGTTCTTCTTTGATTTCCTGGTTGATGTAAACATTCTTAAGCAGGATGATCTTTAGCTTCCAAGTGTTTAAATTTCTTCCAAATTTTTTCTTATGTTTGACTTCTAGTTGCAAAGCATTATGGTCTGAGAATATGCAGGGAATAATCTCAATCTTTGGTATTGGTTGATATCTGATTTGTTTCCCAGTATGTGATTAATTCTGGAGAAAGCTCCATGTGTGTTTGAGAAGAATAAGTATTCTGATATTTTAAGGTGAAGTGTCCTGTACTATATCTCTGAGGTCCATCTCGTCCAGTGTGACATTCAAAGCTCTTCTTTCTTTGTTGATTTTCTGCTTAGATGATCTATTGCCGAGAGTGGAGTGTTGAGGTCTCTTATGTAGTGGCTGCTCCCATGTTGGGGGCATAAATATTTACAATTGTTAGATCTTCTTGTTGGACTGACGCTTTAAGAATGATATAGTCTCTAACTACAGTCTTTAGCTTAAAATCTAATTTTTCTGATATGGGAATTGCTACCCCAGCTTTCTTTTGAGGTCTGTTGGTATGAAAAATGGTTCTCTATCCCTTCACCTTCAATCTTGATATATCTTTATGTTCAAAATGAGTCTCTTTTAGAGAGCATAGGTATGGGTCATGTCTTTTTATCCCGTCTGCAACCCTGTGCCACTTCATGTGAATGTATAGGCCATTCATGTTAAGAGTGATTATTGAAAAAGATATGATTTTATTGTCACATTGCCTGTGAAGCTTTTTTCTCTAGATTGCCTCTGTCAATCCTGTTCTATATCACTGTTGTGTTTTTTCTCCTTTTATAGAACCCCCCTTAATATTTCTTATAGGGCTGGCTTTGTGGTCATATATTCTTTCAGTTTCTGCCATTCTTGGAAGCTCTTTGTCTCTCCATCCATTCTGAAGGACAGCCTTGCTGGATAAAGTATCCTTGCATTCGTGTTCTTCTCATTGAGTACCCTGAATATGTCTTGCCTTTTTGGCTTGCCAGGTCTCTGTGGACAGGTCTGACATTATTTTGATGTTCTGCTCTCTGTACATAAGAAATCTCTTCCTCCTTGCTACTTTCAATATTGTTTCCTTGGATCTAGGATTTGCAAATTCTACTTTTGTATGCTGGGGCGTTGGTCTGTTCTCATTGATCTTGGGTCCTCTCTGCGTCATGGAAGTGAATGCTTATTTTCTTCCCCAGATTAGGGAAGTTCTCAGAGGCGATTTGCTCAAATATATCTTCTAGATCTCTCTCTCGCTCGCTCGCTCGCTCTCCACTCCCTCAGGGATCCCAGTAATTCTGATATTGGAATGTTTCATTGAGTCGCTAATCTCTCAGTTTGATTCCTTAGGCTTTAACTTGTTTTTCCCATCCTGCCTCAGTTTCCTTTTTTTCTATCATCTTATCCTCTAGCTCACTAATTCATTCTTCTTGTTTACCCCAGCAGTCAGACTATCCAGTTTAGACTGCGTTTCATTCATAGCATTTTTAAGCTTTGCCTAATTCGATTTCATTTTTGCCCTAAGCGATTCTATATTGTTGTTAATATTTTTCTCAAGTCTAGATTTCCCCTTGTAATTGTTACTCTGAAGTCTATTTCTGACATCTTGGTTATATCCATATGTATTAGTTCTGTGGCAGAGGCCATATTCTCTGATTCTTTCCTTTGTTGGGGTTCCTTCTTTTAGTCATTCTGTTGAGGGGTGGTTGAGGGAATGTACAGAGTACAAATTATTGACCACAACCCAAGCAAGATGCACCTGCTTTATAGGGAACTTAGGGTTGTCCGTTTCTTGTTCTTCCAGCCTGTCTTCTGGGGGAGGGGCCTGCCACACTGTCACTGAGGCAACCCTGTTTGGGCAGAGTTGTCCTGCCCCCTGTGGGGGGAGGGAGATGGGCTCAGTGAAAGCTGGTTTGGCGAGAGACGGGCTTTGGTTCTCTGGTGGCTTTATGCGTCTCTTCTGAGAATCTGAACAGAAGTGACCATATCCAAACCTTTGTCCCAGAACAATGAGATTGCAGTCTGCTCTTCACTGAGCTCTCTAGGCCACACTGTCTCTCTTTCTATCTGTGCTGCTAAAAACTGCAGCATCCTGCATTGCAGGCTGCACAGCAGCACTCCCAGCCCTCGCTCCCAGGGCCAGACTCTCTCCCATTTGTGCTTCTAAAACCGCAAGCTGCACCCCCGTTCACACATGTACCCATGTAGTTCCAGGCTTCAGTCTGGTAGGCTGCCCTAAAGTCCTTTCCCCATGGCTACCAATCTGTGAGTCTGTGCCCAGTCCCCAGTGTAGGAGGCCTTTGCCTTCCTGGTACAAATTGTGGAGGTTTCCTCCCCCATCCATTTATCTTCCAGTATCTGCCTGCAGAATCACGGCTTCCCACTTCATACCTCGAGGCCATCCACTGCAGACATGCTGTTTGTAGAGATCCAGATATATCTTCTTATATCTTAGTCTGATTCTTGAGTGTTCAGAATGATGTGGTAGATAGCCAGCTCAATTCAGGGGACCGGTTGAAATAGGGCTCCCTACTCCACCATCTTTACTCCTCCCTCAAAATAATTATTCTGATTGAAAGAGGCCTGATGAAAAAGAGTGTAGTAACTATGGTAGTAACTATTTAAGTTGTAGAAGCATTGAAAAAATTGGTTGGTGCTATATTCATGGAGAGTCATGCATCCTTCTGCTTCTTATTTATAAATTAGAGGAAGACAGTGAGGCATTGTGACAACCTTCAAGACAGTTTATCACTCACAATCTGTTCCAGTACAGATTATAAGAGATTTAAAATCATATATGATACAGAAACAAGGCCTTCATACTTCAGAAAATTGGTCATTGAAAGAACAGCGGTGAGACCTGTCATGTAAATGGTAACATATAATCTCAGTCAACTCATAGTCCAAATAAATGTCTGTCCCTCCTGGGTTTTCCATTAGAAGAACGGTGACTAAGGCAGCACTTATGTGACGTAGTCATCACTCTGAAGCTGAATTGTCCAGTATCTACTCTGTTCCAATGGGAACCACTTTCTCTTCCTGGAAAGGGAATCTTCACAAACCCCCATGGCCCATTCAGGCATCTCATCCACCTTGACCTCCGAGGAATGTCCACCAGAATCAAGTCTTTCAGAGCACAGGACTGGATAAACTATAAGTCTCTCTGGATTTGAATGAACTCTCTGCTTTTTTCTTCACAGTTGTCAAAGTTTTTTCTGGGTTTTGGTGTTTGTTGTTGTTGTTTATCCTCAGAGAGAAGCAGATTAGGATGTGCTGTTTGGGGATCCAGAGTAACTTCTTTCAGTCCTTGTATCACTTTTAGGAGATCTGAATCCCATGGAGGAAGACTGCATCCTTCTCTCCTTAACCGGGAAGGATGGAGAGCTGGGCCTCAGGCTCCCCTGTTGCTGTGCCCTTGACATCCTTCAGCAGTTTCACTTCTGACGTCACACCCTTTTCTGTCACCTTCTCTGGTAGATCGTTGAGTATGGAAATGTAATCTCAACATGTTGTTATGTTTGTGTTAAGTTTCTACTGAATGTCCTTCTCTTCATCTGTGAAGCATGAGAAAACTGTGTAGGGGAGGAAAGAGAATTTTCCCTCTACCCTTCTGAGTTCTTAGTAGAGACCCCTGCAATAACAGACAAATTAACAAGACAAAAAAAAAACTTTCTTCATAGGTATAAATCATGTGTATGCGGGAGATACCCAGGGAGAAATGAGTAGCTTCCAAGAGTGGCTTAGAGCTCAGACTGAACCACTATCTTAGTAAAGACAGGGGAGGAAAGACGGAGGCCTCATAGAGGAGAGCAGATGGTTTTTATGAAAGATGTGTGGGCCCCTTGGAAAAATAGGTGGGAGGTATGGTAGCTTGTGACAGAGTGTGTCTGGGTGTGATGTCAACTTCTAGTCTTTCTACAAATGTGACCACAGGCAGTCTTCCCTGGATGATAAACCCCTTGGGGAGGGGATTTATGGTAATCGAGCTCCTTTGGGTAGAACCCAGTCTATATTTAGGCCGATAAGGGGAGTTTAGGGAAAGCTTCTCCCTGCCTTTGCTATTTTTCAAGTGCCAAAATTATTTTCAGCTCAAAATAATCTATCAAAGCTGTGTATTTTGGGTGGCATGTCCTGAGATCCTACTGTCATATTTTGGAGTGGCATATTCTGTTGCCCTGCATCTGCCTCTTGCTCATGTATAACAAACTGGTTCAGATGCTGAAATTCAATAACTTCTGTCTCTGGTTTTCCACCTGTCTCTCAGTTCTAGTGGCTGTCTCTCTTTGGCCGTTACTCCAGCTTCTGAACGTCTGCCACTTGCTTCTTTTTCAGGGGGTCAACATAACTGCTGAGGCTTTTCCTATGCTGAGGCAGGACCTCATGTGGTGGCCCTGGTGATCAGGGCATTGAGTGCAAGGGGACAAACACCTCTAGGTCCCCCTCACAGAAAAGGGCCAGGGCTTGATTGCATTTCTACGTTAGCATGTTTATTCATGCCCCTGCCTGTTACTTCTGGTGTTGTGGAGAAGCCTGGAAATTTCCATTATCCTTCCAGCTGAGTGCTGCTTTTGGGCCACTCGTAGCACTGTCAGCATTGGGGGCAGGGCAAGGGAACATGTCCTATAGATAGACCCAGACTGCTGGATGCAGTAGCAACAGAAGTTGTGGCCATACCTGATGGTGATGGGATCGCTTGGATAATTCTGACAAAGTGGTTGTGTTTTGCCTGGAGTCCCACTAAGGTTACTGTGGCCAACACTGGGACAGAGATGGGTTTTCTCTAAAGAGGTTGGGCTCTGTAGGTTCTCTCTAGTGAGATGTAGATATGCCCCCAGATCTGACATACTTTGTGCCAAGGACCTTATAATTAGAAATTCTACGCCACAGTGTACCTTGTGCATAAGACCCCATATCGATGCAGACCTAACTATTTTGAACTTTCTATCTGAAAATATATTAAAATTTACTTAAATTTGGGTGTGTCTAGAAATTCTATTGATACTATTTTTAGCCCAATGTATGAATATGAATTTCTTATGCCTTGTCATCTAAAATTGATTTAAAAGATAACCGCACTGTAACTCCCAAAATAACCAATCTGTTAATTTTTCTACATAATAAAAGATCTTCAAAATATTTCTCTTATGGTCATGGTGTTTTGAAGAACCTTTGGTGGGCTGGTCACACACAATTGACTATCAGATATCTGTGTTTTGGCTTTAATGTTAAAAGACCCACTCCTTTCCCACTGTTGAGATGAAGACTCCATAAAACAGACTCAATAAGAACATATCTGTGGGGATCTGACAGGCCACTGACATACCTGTCACTTGAGTTAACGAGAGAAACATTCAGTGGAAGCTGATTGGAATTGTTATGCTTTGTCTTTTAAAGGCATTCTGGAGCCGCTAGAGCAGGGGTTTACAACCTCACCAAGTCCTTGGCTGTGGAATGGGCTAGCAGTGGAGTAAGGATCAACTGTGTTGCCCCTGTAGGTAAACGTTCCATACAAACGTTGTTGACAAGTTGTGCTTTTCTGATTCACTTTGATTGTTGATGGAGGTATTTGTTCATATGCCTGCATACTAGGAAACACAGGCTTTTAAAAATAGGTAAAATTGGAGAGACTTAGGCTTAGATTTACGACTAGAGTGTCAAGCAGGTGAAAGGAAGCCAATGATTCTGTCTTGACAGTATCTTAGAATCATCTAGGAAACGTCTAAAAAATATTGAAAGGTAAGCTTGATTCCCTGCTATGGAGTTGAGGTGTTGGTATTTTTAAAAGCCACCTAGGACATTCAAATGCACAATGAAGATTGAGAACCTCTGCTTTAGAGAACAAATATTTGCCAGATTATGTTGTTATTTCTTGGTGTATCATTAATGCTTCTTTAGGAGAGAGAGAAAAAACTAAGGTCTAATTCAAGTTAAAGATTGATTCAAAGTGAAGAGAAAATGTCTCGGGAACATACTTGAAAACTAGTAAGAGCCAAATCAAAGAATTCCCAAACAATTGAAATTTTATTTATTTATATTGGATTCAAACATTTTATCTGTGGTTTTACCATAATGAAAACCCATGAAACCATTGTATTTTCCATGTCTCACATAACCACAGCCCAGGCTTCTGTTACAAATCAGAGAAGCCTCGTGGAAAACAGAATAGACTCCTCTATCACCCGCCTTTTCACACTTAAGTGCCTCTCTGATCTATTCATGGAATTATGTTTTTAGAGAACACATCTTTTCAGGAAAAATACAGGGCTTTGCTGGTTATTCAGGGAGAAGAGTTCACAAAATGAACATTCATATAATCCACTTGTAATCGTGGTTAACTGTACTTCCTTGATGATATTGAGAAAAATTTATATTAGAAATGTTGCCTTTTCTATTAAGCCACTGTTTTGTTGGTGTTGGTTGATGGTTGCCTTGATGTCTTTGTGATTTTAAAATTTAATTTTATGGGCTTCATTTTGTTCTTTTTTGTTCTTAAACATAGGGAGTCATTTATTCCCCGACTGCTCTTGAAAACTATGGTCCGTTGGCAAAAAACTTATTTGGAGGGTTCTTTAAGAGAATCCCAGCCAAGCGAATTGGAGTTCCTGAGGAGGTAATGTATATTTCTAACGTTGATTCCAATTGCTTTCTTTTGTACTTTGTAATACTGTGACATTTGGTGTCCTTTTTACACATTCTGATAGATGATAGAGGCTGACAGAGATGAGTGGTCCTATTGCCACCAGCCCATTTCCCTTACACTTTCTGGCTCTGTGCCTTACACACTCACAGCTCTCTTTATCCAGAACTGAATGCAGTGTGAATGAAGAACAGCCTGGTTTT